>NW_022681455.1:44577664-45203877 GCF_009764315.1 Trachypithecus francoisi
TAGCTATGTAACCCTGAACAAGTTATTTGACATTTCTGGAGCTTAATTTCTTTATCTGTAAATTTATCTCATTTTATTTATAATTATGGCCTTCTTTTCATTTCTATTATTATTATTATTGTTTTTTGGGGGATGGAGTCTCACTCTATTGCCCAGGCTGTAGTGCAGTGTGGCATGATCTCAGCTCACTGCAATCCCCGCTTCCTGGGATCAAGCGATTCTCCTACCTCAGCCTCCTGAGTAACGGGGATTACAGGCATGCACCACCATGCCCGGCTAAGTTTTGTATTTTGGGTAGAGGCAGGATTTCACCATGTTGGCCAGGCAGTCTCAAACTCCTGACCTCAGGTGATCCTTCCGCCTCGGCCTCCCAAAATGCTAGGATTACAGGCCAGGCCCTAATATTATTTGTATTTAAAATTTTTTCTTGAACCTTGTTTATCACATGATTAGCTTTTGCATGAAGCCAAAGTTCTGATAATCTTTATTTCAATCTTTTATGATTTTATTCCTTAAAATTTTTTTTGGGGGGGAAGGGTTACTCTTTTTTTTTTTCTTATTTCTTAAATTGATGATTTATCTCATTCATTTTGGAATTTTTTATTTTGAACACTATAATCCATCAATTCTTGTATGGACAGTTTGCATCTTTGAAGTAGGGACTGGATGTTACCAGGTCTGTGAGCCGAGCAGCAGGCAGGATGTGGTTGTAATAATTTTTGCTGTATGAGCACTGAAGCATGTAGAATGTGTGTTCACAGCTTGGAAGAAAACTCCAGAGACAATAGAGAAACACTTTTGCACGGTGTCTGATACCTGTAATACCAGCACTTTGGGAGGCCGAGGCAGGCAGATCATGAGGTCAGGAGTTCGAGACCAGCCTGGCTAAGAGACCAGCCTGGCCAAGATGGTGAAATCCCACCTCTACTAAAAATACAAAAATTGGTCTCAGCGCCACCGTGCCTGTAATCCCAGCACTTTGGGAGGCTGAGACGGGCAGATCACGTGAGGTCAGGAGTTTGAGACCAGCTTGGCCAACATGGTGAAACTCCGTCTCTACTAAAAATACAAAAATTAGCCAGGCATGATGGTGGGCACCTGTAATTCCAGTCACTCAGGAGGCTGAGGCAGGAGAATCACTTGAACCCAGGAGGCACAGGTTGCAGTGAGCTGAGATCGCACTACTGCACTCCAGCCTGGGGAACAGAGTGAGACTCTGTCTCCAGTAAATAAATAAATAAATAAATAAATAAGCAAGCAGGACGTGGTGGCATACACCTGTAATCCCAGCTACTCGGGAGGCTGAGGCAGGAGAACTGCTTGAACCCTGGAGGTGGAGATTGCAGTGAGCTGAGATTGCTCCATTGCACTCTAGACTGGGCGACTCGGCTCAAAAAAAAAAAAAAAAAAAAAAAAAAGAAAAGAAAAGAAAGAAATGCTGCATCACTCAACTCACATTTTAATTGAAATCTTAGGTCAGTATTAGGTGGAAAGTGTGGACATTAGTGATTGAATTGAAAGTGATTTAGTAGTCAGACTTCTGAATGTGCATAAGATTTAAGAATGCCTTAACCAATCTATTTTGCTTATAATTTCCTTCTTTATATAATGCATGAGTGATATGTGATTAAAATCTATAAGTAAATCTAAAAGAATGCCTCAATAAGTATAAACTAAAAATTCTAAGTGATGAAAGCATATGTCCTAGTTTAACTGGCAGCCTTTGTTCTTTGCGATACATAGAATAACAATGCTATTACAATTGATGGTGCCTTATATTCAGTGAAATACAGCATGTGCATTTAAGGTTTCAGATTTCTAATTACTGCTTTAGTTGAATCCCACAAGTTTTGATATACAGTACTTAATGTTCATTGATCATTAAGCACCTCATGATTTCCATTACAATTTCTTCTTGTATGTGAATTATTTAGAAGTGTGGTTTTGAGTTTCCAAGCTTATGGATACTTTTTGGCTGTCTTTTTATTATTGATTTCTAATTGTATTGCATTGTGGTCAGAGAGTGTGGTCTATGTATTGTTGATACTTCTTTTGTGGCTTTGTATATGGGTGGTTCTTCCTTTGATTACTGGGGACCTGTCCTCTCATCCTCACAGCTCTGCTGCTTTCCTGCCACCTCCCCTGGGCTTGGCTCCATCCCAGTTACACCTTAAGCAACCAGTTGGCCCTCACTGTGCTGGGGGCTGCTCTAGGCTCTGGGGCATATTCCAGAGCAGCACTTCCCACACTTGGCTGACCCTAAGAATCACCTGAGGTGCTTCTTAAATATCCGGGCTCCCAGACTGTAGGTCTGAGTTAGAGCCCTGGAGTCTGCATATTGAACAAGTAGCCCAAGGGGATTCTCATGACTGGGCAAATTCAGGAAGTTCTGTGCAGTTGGTAATCTGGAAGTGGAACGGGTAAAATATAGTGATGGAACTAGACTTAAAGAAGGAGATCAAGGCCGGGCGCGGTGGCTCAAGCCTGTAATCCCAGCACTTTGGGAGGCCGAGACGGGTGGATCACGAGGTCAGGAGATCGAGACCTCCTGGCTAACACGGTGAAACCCCGTCTCTACTAAAAATACAAAAAACTAGCCGGGCGAGGTGGCGGGCGCCTGTGGTCCCAGCTACTCGGGAGGCTGAGGCAGGAGAATGGCGTGAACCCGGGAGGCGGAGCTTGCAGTGAGCTGAGATCCGGCCACTGCACTCCAGACCGGGCGACAGAGCAAGACTCCGTCTCAAAAAAAAAAAAAAAAAAAAAGAAGGAGATCAGTGCCAAATGTGAGCCTAAATGAAGAGCAGGGGTGAGGGTAGGGGCTTATTCAAAATGCAGGTTCCCAGGCTTCACTTGGAGAGATTCTAATTCAATAGGTCTGCGATGGAATTTGGGAATCTGTATTTTAAACAGGCTTGCTAGGTAATTCTGATGCAGATAGGCCTTGTACCATGTCCTGAGAAGTCCCAGAGTGAGAGGATTTTGAAGGGAGGAAATAGCTCAGCTGAACTTTAAGCTTTGTAAAGTCACAGGCAAAGTCCTCTTAGGAGTGAAAGGTTTGGTGATAGATTAGGACTTGATAAGAGTGGGAAAGATATTATTCACTTGTGATATGAAATTTGAGAGGAAATGGATAAAAAACTGAGTAGTAGTCCTGCTGCTAGATGGTGGGAATTTGCATCGTTTATAGTATACAGTCATATCAACAGGTTCTGCATCAGCAGATTCAACCAACTGCCCATAGTAAATATTCAAAAAGGAAACAACAAGGCTGGGTGTCGTGGCTCACACCTGTAATCTCAACACTTTGGGAGGCTGAGGCGGGCGGATTGCTTGAGGCCAGGAGTTCGAGACCCGCCTGGCCAATATGTTGAAACCTTGTCTCTACTAAAAATACAAAAATTAGCCAGGTGTGGTGGCAGGTGCCTGTAATACCAGCTACTTGTGAGGCTGAGGCATGAGAATCACTTGAATCTGGAGGTGGAGGTTGCAGTGAGCTGAGATGGTACCACTGCACTCCAGCCTGGGTGACAGAGTGAGACTCAGTCTCAAAAAAAAAAAAAAAAAAAAAAAAAAAAGAGAAAAGAAAAGAAAACATCAGTATAACAACAAAAATAATACAAATAAATATATAACAACTATTTACATAGCATTTGCATTGTATTAGGTATTATAAGTAATCTAGAGATGATTTATAGTACAACATACAGGAGGATGTGCATATGTTATATTCAAATACTACACTGTTTCAGATAAAGGATTTGAGCATCTTCGCATTTTTGTATTGCGGGGGTCCTGGAACCAATCCCCTGTCAATACCAAAAGATGACTCTATATGTGTGAAGCATGATACTGTGTAGGTGGAATAGTAGTCAGTCTAAAAATGTCCTCAAGAATCAGAGAAGTTTGACTCTTATTTCTTACAATTTTCTCATTACTAGAGGTTACATTGCCATCTATTGAGCTTCAGTGCTCTATGAAATGATGCATAAAGAAATATGCATAATCTTTTCATCAGACTTTTTATTTTTGTGGCTGGATGAGGTACATAACTGTAGGAAATGATAACAGAACAAATTGACTTTTATGAAGTATTATTAGTATAGGCAGAGTGAAGATAATGGGTACTCGTCTCTGTCTGACACTCACTGGTTTTCAGGACTCCCTTACTTGTAACTGTGGGTGGCTGGGAAGTTATAATTCTTTTTCATTTATTCACTCAAACATTTATTGAGCACCTGCTTTGTGCCAGGCACTGTTATGGATGCTACCAAGATGAATAAGAACTGTGAGGGGAAATTTCTGAGGGCGTTCTTTGGGTTGTGATCACCATTATATTCATCAGTTTTTCTAGGAACAAATCCTTTGGAAAATTATATTGAGATGGTTAATACAATGTACAGTGCTATACAGCTCACTTCAGATCCTAGGTCTTCCACTTAGTTCACAGAATGTGAACTGTGGGTAGGGGCAAGCAGTCTAGTACAGGGGTTAGGATCTCAGGCTTTAGTGTCACAGAGCTGTAATCAAATATGAGCCTAGATGTTTTCTTTTTTCTGAGACAGAGTCTCTGTTGCCCAGGCTGGAATGCAGTGATGTGATCTTGGCTGACTACAACCTCTGCTTCCTGGGTTCAAGCAATCCTCCCATCTCAGCTTCCCAAGTAGCTGGGATTACAAGAGTACACCACCATGCCCAACTAGTTTTTGTATTTTTGTGGAGACGAGTTTCACCATTTTGACCAGGCTCGTCCTGAACTCTTGACCTCAAGTGATCCACCCACTTTGGCCTCCCAAAGTGCTGAGATTACAGGCATGAGCCACCGCGCCCGGCCTAGATGTTTACTTTTTATGTGACCATAGGCAAGTTTAACCTTCTCAGCCTCAGTTTTCTCAACCATAAAATGGGGATAATAAGGAATACCTATGCCTGTTGATTGTTATAGGGATTAAATGGGATAACATGTATAAGGTGTTGACATAATCCTCAGTGCAAGGTAAATGCTCAGTAAATGTTAGCTGTTTTACAAATTTATTTATAATCTAGGAAACAAAATAGGGCAGAATGTATTTTCAATAATGTAATTAGATGGTGATATCTCTGTGTTGCAGGTGCTAACTGCAGTGATTTTCTGGAATCTAAGGGATGGTTTGCCAACACAACATCCTCTGGCAAAAGTGTCAGTTCCTCATCTTCTGTGGAAACAGGCCCAAGTGTCAGTGAGCCTCCAGGCCTCCCCAGAGTGTCTGCTTACCTAGAGTAAGTAAGGGTCTGGTGTAGAGCTGTCACTGTTGGGGGAGATTCTGACCAAGAAGCCAACAGTCTGAGAGGTAGCACGGTATGCTTGGC
Source organism: Trachypithecus francoisi (assembly GCF_009764315.1). Classification (NCBI taxonomy): domain Eukaryota; kingdom Metazoa; phylum Chordata; class Mammalia; order Primates; family Cercopithecidae; genus Trachypithecus; species Trachypithecus francoisi. The sequence continues at coordinate 44,583,011 of NW_022681455.1, forward strand.
AAGAGCATGGATTCTGGAGCTAGACTGTGTGGGTTCAAATCCCGGTTCTGTCACTTAGTATCTGTGTGAATCTGAGCAAATTACTTCACCTCCCTGGGCTTCAGTGTTCTTATCTGTAAAATGCTGATGATAGTTTATAGGATTGCTGTGAGGATTAGTTGAGTTAATACCTGGAAAGAGCTTAGAAGACTTCCTGGCACACAGCAAGTTCTGTGTAAGTGCTTGGTATTATGAAGTTCAAAAATAAGTGAAACTATGTATTTTTGGGATATGTACATACATACATGGGTGGTAAAACTTAAAGAAAAGCAAATCGATGATTATTGTAAGAGTCACAATTAGGATAGTGGTTACTTTTCCCAGAAAGGGACACACACAGATGGTTTCTGGGGAGTGGGGAAGAGAAGGACTGGCAACGTTTTGTTTCTTTTGTTTGGATAAAGACAGGGGTCTCGCTCTGCCACCCGGGCTGGAGTAGAGTGGTGTTATCTTGGCTTACTTTAACCTCAAACTCCTGGACTCAAGCGATCTTCCCTTCTTGGCCTCTCAAAGTGCTAGGATTGCAGGTGCGAGTCACTGTGCCGGGCTAACGTTTTGTTTCTTGACCAGGATGTTGGCTTTGTATTTAGTTGTAAAACTGTCTTTATGCTTTATGTACTTTCCCTGTTTATATTTCTTTTCCAATACAAAGTTTTGAAAATGCTTTGCTAATACTTTTTGTTACAATGAAAGTAATTTAAGCTTATTGTAGAAAATTTGAACAGATGAAGACAGTACTAAAAATAAAAGTCATGGCCAGGCGCGGTGGCTCGCACCTGTAATCCCAGCACTTTGAGAGGCCAAGGCAGGTGGATCACGAGGTCAGGACATCAAGACCATCCCGGCTAACATGGTGAAACGCTGTCTCTACTAAAAATATGAAAAATTAGCCGGACGTGGTGGCGGGTACCTGTAGTCCCAGCTACTCGGGAAGCTGAGGCAGGAGAATGGTGTGAACCTGGGAGGTGGAGCTTGCAGTGAGCCGAGATCGTGCCACTGCACTCCAACCTGGGTGACAGAGCGAGACTCTGTCTCAAAAAAAAAAAAAAGAAAAAAAAAGTCACATGGCCGGGCATGGTGGCTCACACCTGTAAACTATGCCCAGCTAATTTTTATTATTTTTTTTCTGTAGAGAAAGAAAAAACTATTATAGTTTCATACAGAGTAGTTTCACTGTCCTCAAAAATCCTGTGTGTTCCATCTATTCATCCCTTCCCACCCCTCCCACCCCCTGGCAACCACAGATATTTTTACTGTCTCCATAGTTTTTTCTTTTCCAGAATGACATATAGTTGGAATCGTATAGTATATACCCTTTTCAGATTGGTTTCTCTCAATAATATGCATTTAAGTTTCCTTCATGTCATTTCAGACCTTAATAGCTCATTTTTTCAATGCTGAATAATATTCCATTGTCTGGATGTACCATAGTTAATTTTTTCATTCACTTACCGAAGGACATCTTATAAAGGCAACTTTTTCATTGAGCAATATGTGGAGAGAATTTTCTCATACCTGTGAGTGTTTTTCAAGAACACGGTTTTCAATGACTACAGTGCTGGAGTGTCAGATAAATAGACCACAATCTAACCAGTGACCTATAGTTTTAAAGAGTTGCTATTGTAAATAGTGCTGTAATGCATATCCCTCTACATTCGGCTTTTGCCCATCTCCGGTTATATTATAAAAGTAAATTCCTAGAAGTGGATTTATTCAGTCAAAGTTAAGGGAAGTTGCTCAAGTGATTCTTTATATAATAAAATCTGCTCCAAGTGGACTTGCTGCCCCCAGCACTAGACATGGAAGAGACTGGCATAATCCTTAAGCTCTGCCTCTTTAGGTCCTCTACACAAGATGTATACCACTAGCAGCAGCAGTGGGTCCATGTATTGAGAGGGAAAGAAAGCCCAGACTGTGAAGTTCACATCCTGTGGGATGGGGAACTGGGTGATTGCTGCCAGTTCTGCATTCCTAATTCCCACCTAAATAAGTCCCCTTTATCGCTCATGATGCCTGGGTTATGGAGGACCTAACTCAGTCAAAGCGTGTGTAGCCAAATGTAAAGCTCCAGTCTAGACATAGCCTCAGGCTTTAGATTGATATATTGAACTGCTTTCTAGATATCTCCACCTGATATCCCACAAGCCTCCAAACTCAACATGCCTTGACTGAACTTCTCATCACCCATCCTCACAAACCAAATCCTTCTGTGTTCCTTGTCTCAGTTGGTAATCGTGGTATTCATACAGCCCCAAAGGTATAGATTGACAGGTTATACTTGTCTCCTCCTGCTCATCCAACTGGGGATCAAGCCCTGAAACACTGTATAAGTCCATCTCCTCTACTACATCTATATTACCATGGTCCCACTCAAGGCCCTGATCATCTCTCATCTGGACCACTGTAATACCTTCTAGATTAGTTATTTATTGGTGCACAGCAAGTCACGCTAACTTAGTGACTTAAAACAACAAACATTTATTATCTCACATTTTCTACAGGTCAGGAATCTGAGTATAACCTAGGTGGGTGCCTCTGGCTCAAGGTCTCTCTCACAAGATTGCAATCAAGGTGTTGGCCAGAGCTGTGGGCTCATCTGAAGGCTCAACTGTGGGGGGCAGGGATCCACTTCCAAGCTCACTCATATAGTTGGTGGCAGGATTCACTTCCTCACAGGCTGCTGGGGCTGATAGTTCAGTTCTCCACTGGCTGTTGCCCACAGGCTTCCCTCAGTTCCTTGTCTCTACAGAGGGCAACTCACAACATAACAGCTGTCTCTCCTCACAAGCAAGCAGGAGTGCACACAAGACAAAGCCACAGTCTCTTTGTAACCTAACCTGGGAAGTTATATCCCATAACATTTGCTGTTTTCTCTTTGTTGAAAGTGAGTCAGTAGGTCTAGCCTATACTCAAAGGGAGAAGATTACAGGAGGGAATAAATGCCAAGAGGCAGGGATCATTGGCAGCCATATCAGAGGCTGCCTGCTACACTCTCCTAAATGGACTCCCTGACTTACGTTTTATATTCTCAAAGTTCATTCCTTTCACAGCTTCTAGAGTTTTCTAACCATATGTGACCATGTCATGTTCTTGCTTACCATTATTTAATGATATCCCATTAAAGCCTGATAAAAAAGAATCCCCCCTCATATGAACTGCAAGTTCTCCAGATCTGTCTCCTTCTCTTCTCTAGTTTTATCTCCAATACTCCTGCCACAACCACATCAAATGTCTTCATTTCCCTGATATTTCTTCCTGCTATGCCTTTGCTCACATTGCCTCCTTTGCTTGAAGTGGCTTTCTCCAATGCCTTGCTGTGTGCACATATTGTAGAAGCTGCTCGGCTTCCACTGACTTTCCAGTGGCGTCATCTATGCTATTCTCCTTTTTCTGGGGAATTGATTTTCACTCCTTCCTTACCAAGTTTTTTTTTTATTTAGATGGAATTTCGCTCTCCTGTTGTCCTGGTCAGAGTGCAATGGCACCATCTCAGCTCACTGGAACCTTGGCCTCCTGGGTTCAAGTGATTCCCCCTCCTCAACCTCCTGAATAGCTGGGATTACAGGTGCATGCCACCACACCTGGCTAATTTTGTATTTTCAGTAGAGACGGGGTTTCACTATGTTGGCCAGGCTGGTCTCAAACCCCTGACCTCAGGTGATCCACCCACCTCGGCCTCCCGAAGTGTTGGGATTACAGGTGTCAGCCACCGTGCCCAGCCCTTCCCTACCCAGTTTTTAAACATTTTAACACAAGGTCTTGTTATGTTTCCCCGGCTCGTCTCGAACTCCTGCCTACCCAGTTTTAATGAGTATTCTGAATAGGGGCTACCATCATCTTACTTGTCTCCACTTCCTGATTGTGATTGATTTAAGGGAGAACGTGTGATCTAAGCTGAGCCAGTGAGTCCTTCCCTGAAATTTTTCACATTGGAGATAGGGGTAAAAATTGGTTGGAAGACATGAGAATTTGAATCTGGGCTGTCAGTGGCCTTTTTGCTCTTGTGAAGAAGCTCATCTGCAATTGGCAAAAATGAAGCCAAGGTGTCAGGATAAGCAGAAGAGAGTGACAGTTCTGAGACATTGAACCCCAATTCCAGTTGTCCTCAGCTGTACTCTCGTGATGGAAACTAACACACCTCCAAAATTGCTTATATTCTGAATCAGGGGTGGGGGCATTGAGTTATTGGTCCTACCTACATCACAGGATTGTTAGCAGGGAGCAGACAAGACGAGCAATATGAAGTTGCTTTGATGCCATTTAAATATGAGTGATGCATTGTTATGAAAAAAGATCCTTTGACTTGATAACAGATCATTGTACCTGAAAACACTGTCCAAGGCCAGGTCTCAGATGCAAAGCCATTTAAACCAGAAGTGTTTGCATTTTCTGCTGACACCTATAAAAGTTTGTCATGGGCCTTTATAAACTGCTAGGAAGTTCAGCACTAAACATAATGCTCTACTATTGTAATCATTTCAGTCTAGGTTTGTTTTGATTATTTATTCATCTTCTCTATATACTTATTGACTTTTTATTTGCATTTAATGGTTTTATTAAACATGCCTTTTTGGTAACAGATTTATTTAAACATAATTCACATACCATAAAAGTCACCCACTTAAGGTGTGTACACAACTTGATGTTTTTTAGTGTATTTATAAAATTGTGCAAGTATCACCACAATCAATTTTAGAACATTCTCATCACCACAAAAAGAAATCCATACCCTTTAGCAATCATTGCCCCACACCCCCATCTTTCTATCCCTCTAGTCTAAGACAACCATTAATATACTTTTTGTCTCTGTAGATTTGCCTGTTTTGGACATGTAATATTAATGGAATTATCAATATGTGGTCTTTGGTGTCTGGCTTCTTTCACTTAGCATAATGCTTTCAAGGTGCATACGTGTTGTAATATATATCATTCCTTTCTAAAAATTGTGGTAAAATATATATGGCACGATCGTTGCCATTTTATCCATTAAAAAAACGTTTTTTTAAAGAGATGAGATTTCATTCTGTAGCCCAGGCTGGAGTGCAGTGGCATAGTCACTGCTCACTGCAGCCTCCACTTCCTGGGCTCAAGTGATCCTCCCACCTCAGCCTCCCAAGTAGCTAGAACTACAGGTTCTGACTGCCCATCTTTTCAATAAGTTTCAGTCCGCTTAAATTGTGAATACATAAAGGATATGCTCAAGGACTTTTTACAGAGTAGTCCCAGTTCTCATAAGCGAGGGCAATTTTAGGGTAAACTATGTGAGATCAGGCTCTAACTACCAGTTTAAGCACGTGAAAGAATCCTTCTGCTTTCTTTCCAGCACCACTGCTGACTTGGATCAGAAACCCTCCTCCTCACATTCTGGTCGCTCCTCGGAAATGTCATTGCCTCAAGTCCAAAAGGATAAGTATCCTGAGGAATTCAGCCTGCTTAAGTTGCAGACAAGTAAGTCACAGACCCTCCTCCACATGCCTCTGTGCCCCAGGTCTTTTCAGAAGTCTACCATACTGTTGACCACCATCACTGAAGGCCCACAACTGTCAAGCATTTGACATACTTTATCTCAAAATTCACAACACCTCTGCCAGGAAGCTATTATATGTTTTTCAAAAATACAATGCCTTTATATAAAACCCATTAAAATACTGCAGAAAGACATTAAAATAATATAGAAGTATATAGAGTATAAAAACCCTTCCCCAATGTTTTCCAACAATATCCCTATTCTGCCTCATAGCCGTGAAGAGTTAATATATATTTTTCCTGTATTTTGAAATGTATATGTGTGTGTGTATATATACACACGTGTGCATATATAGATGTAAAATAAATGGGTTAGTATACAAATGGTATAAATAGATCATGGACCTCTTTCTGTGCCAATACAAACAGATCTATGTGGCTAATATAGACATACCCATTTTACAGAGGAGGAAACTGAGGCTTTGAGACATTCAGTCATCCATAAAGCCACATGGCCAGGAAGTAGAGCGATGGGATCAGAACCCAAACTTGCTTGCCTCAAATCCTGTGCTCTTCTTGGCTATCCCAGAGCCCACATTTCTCAAGCATCCCTAGAACTGCTAGGGGATCTTTTATTGTTTCAAGTCACTGTTAGCAATCTTACAGGAAAAGTATCAGATGATGAAACAAAGGCACTGCGAGGTCCAGAAACTAGCCTGAGGTCTCACGGAAGCTTTTCTCATGTGAAATGATCACAGGTACATTTCCCAGTGTCACTATCGTGCATGTGCATGCTATTGTTACAGACAATACCATGTTTCATCCACTTGAGGTGCCATGTGGATGGCACTGGCCTAACCATTTGCTGGTTGATGGCATTCTATTTTTCCTACACAGTTATCAGAGGGAAGATTGTATCATAGGTACTTGGAAGACTGTATCTGAGCTTCCCAACCAATACTTAACTGCTGAACATAAAGTTGGCTTTATTTTTGAAGGAGAGGATGAAGAGGGCAAACAAGCAAACAAAAACAAAGAAGGCCTCTTAGGTAGCTTTCCCCCCACTTCACTTCCTTTTGTGTCTAGTCCCACAGAGTTTCACGCTGTCTCTGATGTAGAACCAAGGGCTTATACACATTAATTAAAGTTGTATAGCCAGATAGTGCCTGGGGAGTTTTCACCGCTTTTTGTCATCCAGTTGCATTATGAGGCTGGGAGCAGCACTAATGGAAGGCTTTCTGGTGTCTTGCAGAAGATGGGCATCGCCCTGAGTGGACGTTTTACCCGAGGTTTAGCAGCAACATCCACACTTACCATGTCGGAAAGCAGTGCTTCTTTAATGGTGTCTTCCTCGGCAACAAGAGGTCTCTATCAGAGAGGACGGTGGACAAGTGCTTTGGGAGAAAAAAATACGGTGATGTTTCTTTCTGGGTCTTGACTGTGCAGTCCCCGAAAAACTCTCAAGTTTAGTGATTCTATAGGCCCTGCATTCTGTAGCTGGGGGCAGCCCTGTAGAGTCACCGTGTTCCCCTAGTGCAGCCAGGAAGACAGAAAAGTGAAAGGGACAGTTGGCAGGCTGCACGTTTTGGCAAAGAACTCACAACAGATGCTGATCCACATTTTCTTTTTTCTCTGAATTTCATAAAATGCAAATGTGACATTTAAGTCATCAGATAAGTTCTCTCAGATCCTTATTAATAGAAACCTCCATTGAAGTCTGAAGAAAAGAATTTATGTTCTAGTTAGATGCTGCCTGGCATACACATTTAAATTGTACTTTATATTCTCCACAAGGAAAACATCCCATAACCTTCAGGCTGAAGTGCATGTTTTTATTTTATTGCTGATTTAATTAAAAGCTATTGAAATGAATATATATCTACCTGTGTATCTATATTTCCTTGGTTTGTAGCTCAGTGAGTTCTTTGCCCCAACCTACTCATAATAGACTTACCGAAAGACCCTCAAAAGTTGCTGAGTACCAACGGACCATTTATGACACATTTTTCTATATAAATCCCTGTGTAGGAGGCAACCGTTGCTCCAGAAATAAATAGGATTGCTGTAGAAGGAATACAAAGAGAAAGAAGTAGACTGTTCTCAGTTTTGAGTTTTAAAATAGACTTTTAAACTCACAGCAGAGACAAATAGTTTTGAGAATTGAGGCTTTTATTTATTTGGGTAGAAAAATACATGGAAAGCCATACTAAATGAGCTGGAAGAGTGGTCATTGATATGGGAATCTGTGAGGAGTCCTGCACCTTGCACTTTTTTTTTTTTTAAGACAAGGTCTTGTTCTGTGGCCCAGGCTGGAGTGCAGTGCCACCATCTTGGCTCACTGAGGCTCTGAACGCCAGCTCCCTAGCCCCAGGCTCAAGTAATCCTCCAACCTCAGCCTCCAAGTTGCTGGGACTACAGGTATGTGCCACCATGCCTGGCTGATTTTTCTATTTTTAGTAGAGACAGGGTTTCTCCATGCTGCCCAGGCCAGTCTCAAACTCCTGGGCTCAAGCGATCAGCCGGCCTTGGCCTCTCAAAGTGCTGGTATTACAGGTGTGAGCCACTGCAGCCAGCCTACCCTGCACTCTTGAGCTGCAAGTACCTATCAAAAGTAAATGGGATTATCATAATGACCCAAATCTTAATCTTCACTTATCACTACCCTCCTGGCTCAAAAGTAAGCCACCTTATCCTGACCTACCTACTTTCCTTCCTTCCTTTTTCCTTTCCTCCCTCCCTCTCTCCATCCCTTCATTTCTTCTTTCCCTTCTTCCTTTAGGGTTTTATAAATACTGAGTAAATGCAATGATATATTTATGAAACATTTGTTGACTATATAGAATGAAATATAAGATATACTTATATTATACTTGTGTTCTTTTACTCCATTTGAGACATAAAATATTAACTTTATATGTGAAGCCTCCAATATCCTCTTCCCTGAATATTCCATCTTTCCTCCCCCAACTCCAGTGGTAATCCATATTTTTTTAAAGAAAAACTTATCAGGTAAATTTTCAAACAATAGCATAATGAAACCTGATGTACTCATCCATTTAGCTTCAATAATGATCAATACCTGGCTAACTTGTTTCATCATTACCCCTCCTCCCGGGGATTATTTTAAAGCAAATTTCAGACATCATATTATTTCATCTCTAAATATATCATATGTGTCTCTGAAAAATAAGGATTATTTTATTAACATAACCACAATTCCATGTCCTAATATCATATTTTAAAAAATCAACAGTAATTCCTTAATATATTCAGTGTCCAAATATCCTATTATTTCATAAACGCCATAATTTAAAATATTTAGTTTGTTTGGATCAGGATCCAAGTAAGGCCCACAGACTGAAATTGGTTGGTACGTCTCTTAATTTTCTTTCAATATATAGGTCCTCCCTCCTTTTTTCTTGCAATATGTTTGGTGAAGAAACTAGGCCTTTTCCTGTAGTATTGACCACGATCAGGACTTTGCTGATTACATCACTTGGTATCATTTAACAGGCTCTTCTTTCCTGTGTACTTCCTGTGAAGCGGTAGTTGGATCTACAGGCTTGATTCATTTTAGTATGATTACTTCTTAGGTGATGTACAGTGACTTCTTTAAACATCAAATGCAATGGTTTTTTTCCATTTCTTCTCTTCCTTGATCTCACTGCAGCACTCTATACTGTCAAGCTTGACACTGGACACTTCTTCCTTTGTGAAATTCTCTCCCCACTCTTTCTTTCCCTTCCTTCCTTCCTTCCTTCCTTCCTCCCTTCCCTCCTTCCCTCCTTTCTTTCTTTCTCTTTCTTTTCTTTTCTTTCTTTCTTTCTTTCTTGCTTTCTTGCTTTCTTTCTTGCTTTCTCTCTTTCTTTCTCTTTTTTGACACAGAGTCTCACTGTGTCACCCAGGCTAGAGTGCAGTAGCGTGACCTTGGCTCACTGCAACCTCCGCCCCCTGGGTTCAAGCAATTCTCATGTCTCAGCCTTCTGGAGTAGCTGCGATTGCAGGCATGTGCAACTACAGCCAGCTAATTTTTGTATTTCAGTAGAGACGGGGTTTCACCATGTTGGCCAGGCTGGTCTCAAACTTCGGACCTCAAACACCTGCCTTGGCCTCCCAAAGTGCTAGGATTACAGGTATGAGCCACCACTCCCGGCTGCCACTCATTATTTCTTGGATGAGATGAAGAGGCAGGCTTAGGGACTGCCAACCAGCTGCCATTTTAAACTGGAATGCAACGCATTATTGTATAAAAAAAAAATCAAAATATCTTTAAATAATGGTTGAATGTGATCCATCAACCATAACCAGGATATTGGTGGAGTTCCCTAAAGGCCTAGTTGTTGCCACAGAACAAAATGCCATCTATGATTGTAGGTGGTAGGGAAATGGGTCTGAAAATATAATTTTCTATCGTGTAGCTCTTCCTACAGTACCGCATATTGTATTAGTCAGAATAGGATAGATTCCGCCACAGTAACAATCCCTGAAATTTCAGCAGCTTAAGCACTAAAGTTTGCTCCTTTCTCTTATAAAGTCCACTGTGGATCCAGCAGCTCTCCAGGGCAGTTCCTTTCCAAGAATCCTGTCTGCTTTTATCTGTGACCTTTCTGTCTCAACCTGTGGCTTCTAAGATTGCCATAGAAGGGGAAAGAGAAAATGCTGGAAGGTTTTTCACTTCAGCTCCTTAAATGCTTCTTTTTAAAGGTGGTACGTATCATCTCTGCTCACAGTCTATCAGTCAGAACATGGCTCTACCTAAGTGCATTGGGGCACTGAAATGTGGGGCAGACTAAATTATTTGGTGAACAGTTCACTCCCTCATATGGTTATTTGTCTCTAAATGTATGTGTCCCATTTTCTACCTCCTGAATGTCTTTACATCCAGGAAATTGGATGGTCTGTATAAAAACAAACAAGCATTAGAACTGATCATGCGGTGTTATGGGTCCATCAGCTATTGATGCATAGTGGCCAGCACTTTGGGCTGACACCTGTTTTGGTGAGCTATCCAGAAATTATACCAAGGCCCCATATGGTACCTAATGGCTTAAACAAATGTGTTATCTTAGAAGTGTTGCTTGGGAGATTTTTCCCCTAAAAGTAACACCTTATGCGGATACCACACCATTGGCTCTTTTTCTTCCTCCTGATGTTATCTTGTGATATCTTTTACGATAGTCTTTTTTTTTTTTTTTTTGAGACAGAGTTTCACTCTTGTTGTCCAGGCTGGAGGGCAATGGTGCGATCTCGGCTCACTGCAACCTCCGCCTCCCAGGTTCAAGTGATTCTCCTGCCTCAGCCTCCTGAGTGGCTACGATTACAGGCATGCGCCACCATGCCCAGTTAATTTTTTATTTTTAGTGGAGATGGGGTTTTACCATGTTGATCAGGCTGGTCTCAAACTCCTGACGTCAAGTGATCCACCTGCCTCGGCCCACCCAAAGTGCTGGGATTACAAGCGTGAGCCACTGCGCCTGGCCACTATAGTCTATTTCTAGGTGTTCTCCTTAGACCACCTATATCATATTCAACTTGTGAGTTTATTAAAAATGCTGATTCTGGGAGCTACTAGAGATCTTCTGAAACAGAATTTCTTGGGTTAAAGGTTGCATTTTAAACAAGTTTCCTAGGTGATTTTCAAGTGTGCTAAAATTTTGGAACCACTCTTCTATAGTATATGGCATTTACTGCCTTGTAGTGTTACGTTTGTCTTTACAAATGTCTCCCCATCTAGATAAGATTCCCTGGGGAGAAGTTTATACCTTAGCTATATAGCAATCATATCTTCCAGATTAAAAAAGAATTGGGATGAGGGGTATTAGTCCAGTTCTGATTTCAAATAATAATAATTGCTACTATTTCTTGAGTGCTTGTTATGTGCTCATATCATTATTATTTAGTATTCATGATAACTCTGCAAAGTAACCATTTGAAATAAACAGTTTATACATGAGGTTACAAAGGCTTAGGAAGGTTAAATAAATAGCTGAAGGGCACAGAACCAGAAATTGCAGGAGTGAGTATGAACTCAGGTGCGACTGACTCCAAAGTCCAAATCCTTCCCACCACCTCTTGTTAACACCCGACTCTTACTTGTCAGTGCCCTGGTTTGGCATTCAAAAGGTTTTGGATTTACTGTATATTTAATTAATTAATTAATTAAAATTTTGAGACAGAGTCTTATTCTGTTTCCCAGGCTGGAGGGGTGTGGCATGATCTTGGCTGACTGCAACCTCCGTTTCCCGGGTTTAAGTGATTCTCCTGCCTCAGCCTCCCGAGTAACTGGGATTACAGGCGTGTGCCACCACACCTAGCTAATTTTTGTATTTTTAGTAGAGACAGGGTTTCACTGTGTTGGTCAGGCTGGTCTAGAACTCCTGGCCTCAAGGGGATTCAGTGTATATTTTAAACCTCCACTCTCTCTGCTTTGAATCCTCAGCATCTCATACCCAGCAGGCACTCGATGCATGGGTGTAGCTACATGGGTGTATTTCACTACACAGAAGAGCTAATCAAAAGTGTAATACAGTCAGTTATTGAAAAGGTTTTTGAAAGAGAAAGATAAAAAATTAAATACTACGCTAACCCAAGAACTCCCACCTGTCACACTGATGGCTTTTCGGAGTTAGCTAGAAGAATCTGGGTGCGTGGCAAAGATGGAGGTCATGCTTCCAGCCTTGTGTCCCTGCTTCCCAGCCCAAGGGTGGTGAGTCTCATAGTCCAGGCTTGTTCTCTTATGAGATGCATCTGGTGTCAAGTGTGTGGGTTGATTTATTTATTTTATTTTTAATTTTAAGTTTTTAATAGGCCATTTTAAGGACTTTAAGTATGTGGGTTTAAATGATCACCCTGCATTAGGCAGATGCCTTCCACTCCCATAATTAGTTTCTTGTTCCTGGGGCTTTAGCAGGGGCTGAGCTGGGTGTACAAGCTTCTGCCGAGTAATGTTGCTCTTCTCTGGGAAGCCACCTCCCACTGCTGCATGGCCCTGGTCCTTGAGGCAGAAGGAGCAAGACATCCTTAGTTGGTTTCCTTCCCAGACCCAGTCAGAGAGGCAGAGCCTCAGGGACATTTGTTTCTTGGGCTTCCTAAGACTCAGGGATTCAAAGTGCACTAATGCTCAGGAATCAAGAGATTTTTAGGTCAGAGATTTTTGGATCATTGCAAAGACACCTCTGATTCACCTTATATTTTAAACCAAAGCACTCCATCTGAGTCTAACAATTCTTTTCCAGGGTGAGGTAGTTATAACAACACTTTTTGGAAAATGTCCCAAACATAGGCTCATCTCCTTAAGGCAAGATAATCACAAACAGAACTTTGAGAAACTTCTATGTAATTTATAATAAATTACTAAAATATCCTATTTCCATTGTCATGCCAATACTTACAGCAAATCTGTGGATCATCTTCAGCCCTTGTATGATTTTGTTTTCAAACCTTCTCCACAGATATTGATCCCAGGAATGGAATCCCAAAGTTAACTCCAGGGGATAATCCATATATGTACCCAGAACAGAGTAAAGGCTTCCACAAGGCAGGATCAACGCTCCCACCAGTGAATTTTTCAACGTAAGTGTATGTTAATACTAGCATTATATAGTTAACTTTAAAGGAATTGTGTCTCTCTACTACACAGAAATTATATTTTAAAAGGGATAGATGTCAACAAGATGTGATTGGATGAAAATTCCTTGAAAAGCTCATCTTTAGTTAATTAGTGTCTGCACACATGCATGTGTATAATTAAAATTGCACACAGGACTTGGACTACAAAAAAGTGGTTGTTAATTTTGTTCCTATCTCTATTATCACAGATTTGAAAGCTTTTAAATTTTCATACTGAATCAGATTGTTGGCCATAGTGACTACTATGTGGGTGGACTTAAACTTGGAAATAAACTTAGACCAAAGTGATGGAGAAAAATGGGAGGATCATTACATTAAAAGAAAAATAGTTGGTGTATTACTTTTTTTTTTTTTTGAGAAGGAGTCTCGCTCTGTCACCCTGGCTGGAGTGCAGTGGTGTGATCTCGGCTCACTGCAAGCTCCGCCTCCCAGGTTCACGCCATTCTCCTGCCTCAGTCTCCCAAGTAGCTGGGACTACAGGTGCCTGCCACCATGCCCGGGTAATTTTTTGTATTTTTAGTAGAGACGGGGTTTCACCATGTTAGCCAGGATGGTCTCGATCTCCTGACCTTGTGACACACCTGCCTTGGCCTCCCAAAGTGCTGGGTAGTTGGTGTATTACATTTAAAACATTGTTTTAAAAAATTAACCATGTGAAATACAATGATGCTGACTAAAAATGATCACAACTAAAATCTGTGGGCCGGGGGCGGTGGCTCACGCCTATAACCCCAGCCCTTTGAGAGGCCAAGGGGGGGCGGATCACCTGAGGTCAGGAGTTCCAGACCAGCCTGGCCAACATGGTAAAACCCTGTGTCTACTAAAAATACAAAAATTAGCTGGGCACGGTGGCAGATGCCTGTAATCTCAGCTACTCAGGAGGCTGAGGCAGGAGAATTATTTGAACCTGGGAGATGGAGGTTGCAGTGAGCTGAGATGGCAGCACCACACTCTAGCCTGGGCGACAGAACGAGTGAGACTCCATCTCAAAATAAACAAAATAAAATAAAATAAAATAAAATCTGTGGGCCAGGCACAGTGGCTCATGCCTGTAATCCTAGCACTTTGAGAGGCTGAGGCTAGAGGGTTGCTTTAGCCCAGGTGTTCCAGACCTACCTGGGCAACATGAAAAAACCCCTTCTCTACAAAAATACAAAAAATTAGCTGGGCATGGTGGTGCATGCCCATAATCCCAGCTATTTGGGAGGCTGAGGTGGGAGGATCACCTGAGCCTGAAAGGTTGAGGCTGCAGTGAGCTGAGATTGTGCCACTGCACTCTAGCCTTGGGGACAGAGTGAGACCCTGTCTCAAAACATAAATAAAATAAAATAAAATTTGCGGTTCTTACAGTTTTGAAGTCCATACTTGAAAATTAAAATTGGAAAACAGGACATTCTATTGAATGCAATGATGTATTGATCTCTTTGCTGTAGATGGCATACCAGTTTTATGATTGCCTTTTCTGTTTTTCAGAGTACCTTATGAAAAGAAATTTGATACATTTATTCCGCTTGAGCCTCTTCCAGAAATTCCCAAGTGAGTTCTCTTACCATGTTTTGTGCTATCCCATCTTCATGAAATATCAATTATTTTATTATTTCCTCCTGCAGAGGAGCAGGTAGATAACCAGGACACAGGGCCCTTTTGAATCCCAGCAGGAGGGTGGGGCAGTTTGTAAGGAAGGCGTTTGGATAGACACTCTGTAGAGTCTGCAATTGGGATGGTCACATATTCAACAGACATAACTGACAAACTACCAGATGCCATGTGTTGTGCTAGCCATGCACGATAGGAGAGTTCACACGGAACAAAAAGACAGGGTTCCTGATTCCTAGAACATGAGTATTTTGGGAAAGAAAGACACATACTTAAATGATTGCAACTGGGGAGAATGGTTAGAGTTTCAAGAGGCAGAAATAAAGCTAACAGAGCACTTCTGTGTTTGAGGGAAATATCATTCCTTTAATTTCATACTTTTGCTTCACTCCATTCTGAACCTCATGCATTTACCTAAGCTGGTTTCTGACCGATAAAGATATATTTTCTTTTCTTTCTTTCTTTTTTTAACTTTCTAATACAAAGCAGTCTCATATGAGTGGGCATGTGTCTCAGGGTCTGACCCACTCTGGAATTCAGTGGGAATAAAAGCTTTTTATTCCAAACTTGAGATTTTTAATGTCTTTATTATGTTGCATTGTTACTTACGGCACACGATTAGGACTTCTCATGTCTGTACTTTACATTTTTAATAAACACTATTCTAGAATATTCCAAATAATAGCAATTGCCTAAATTTCATCATCATCCTACTCAACTATTTTAGCTTTTGTACATTACTGTTCATATGCAAATATGTTTTTACATGTATAAACCCCAGAATACCAATTAGTCGGGTTTTCCTAAAAAGAAAGGTTAATTTTTTTTTTTTTTTTTTTAAAGAAGTACAAAGTGACTGGGTGCAGTGGCTCACACCTGTAATCCCAGCACTTTGGGAGGCCAAGGCAGGGGGACTGCTTGAAGCCAAGAGATTGAGACCGGCATGGGCAACATAGTGAGACCCTATCTCTACAAAAAAAATTTTTTTAAAAAATTAGCCAGGCATAGTGGTATGCAACTGTAGTCCTAGGTACTTGGGAGGCTGAGGCAGGAGGGTTTCTTGAGTCTATGAGTTCGAGGCTGCAGTGAGCTATGATTGTGCTATGCACTCCAGCCTAGGTGACAGAGCAAAACGCTGTCTCAAATTAAAAAAAAAAAAAAGAGAGAGAGAATTCGATCAGCATATTCCTCTGTGCTATGGTCAATAAGACAATTGGGAGACGTGGACCCTTTCCTCAGGGACAGTCACCCTAATGAAAAAGTCTACTAACCAGTTAGTCATGGCAGAAGCGACAAAGGCTTCTGTTGCTGGATTTAGCATTTATTGTTTCCTAGTTCTCTGTTTTGTTCTGTAGTGTCTAATTTGCTGTTAGTCCCATCCAGTGATTATGTATTTTGATCTTTAGAAATTCTATTTGATTCTTTTTATATCTATTGTTCTTTCCTGTTTTCATGTTTTCCTTAAATACTTGGACATAGTAATAACTGGTCAAAGATTTTTGTTTGCCGGCCGGGCGTGGTGGCTCACGCCTGTAATCCCAGCACTTTGGGAGGCCAAGGCAGGAGGATCACGAGGTCAGGAGATCGAGACCATCCTGGCTAACACAGTGAAACCCCGTCTCTACTAAAAATACAAAAAATTAGCTGGGTGTGGTGGTGGGCGCCTGTGGTCCCAGCTACTTGGGAGGCTGAGGCAGGAGAATTGCTTGAACCTGGGAGGCGGAGCTTGCAGTGAGCTGAGATGGTGCCACTGCACTCCAGCCTGGGTGACAGAGTGAGACTCCATCTCAAAAAAAAAAAAAAAAAAGATTTTTGTTTGCTAATTCTATTATTTGTGTCATTTCTGGGTGTGTTTCTGCGGACTGATTTTTTTCCTGATTGTGGGTCACATTTTCCTGCTTCCTGCTATGTCTAGTAATTTTTATTTGGATACTGGACATTATAATCTTATATTGTTGAGTATTTGGATTTTGTTGTCTTCTTTTATTTTTTATTTTAATATTATTATTATTTTTTAGACGGAGTCTCACTCTGTCGCCAAGTTGGAGTGCAGTGGCGCAATCTGGGCTCACTGCAACCTCCATCTCCCAGGTTCAAGGGATTCTCCTGCCTCAGCCTCCGGAGTGGCTGAGATTACAGGCACGTGCCACCACACCCAGCTAATTTTTGTATTTTTAGTAGAGATGGGGTTTCACCATGTTGGCCAGGATGGTTTCAATCTCCTGACTTCGTGATCCACCTGCCTTGGGCTCCCAAAGTGCTGGGATTACAGGTGTGAGCCACTGCGCCTGGCCTTGTCTTTTTTTAAAGAGTGCTGGGCTTTGCTGTAGCAGGCAGTTAAGTTACTTCCCGTTTGGTTTGATTCTTTTAAGGCTTGTTTTCAAGCTTTGTTAGGGCATGTCTAAAGTAGTCTTTAGGGATAGTTTAATTCCATTACTAAGTAAGATGTGGCCCTTTTAGAGTCTCTACTGAATGCCTTGAGTGACCAATGAGGAGTCTTCACTTTGGTTGGTGGGAACTAAAATGATTTTTAGCCCTTTGTGAGCCCATTCAGTTCCCAGTCACTCTATTGTCTGATCTTGTGGAGTTCTACCCTGCACATGTGTGTCTTAATATTCAGCAAAGACTCGAAGGAAGTGCCATGTGAATTTCTTAATTTCATTTTTTTGTATAGTTCCTTCTTCCCCAGAACTCTGCCCTGCAGCTTCCAGCCCTCCAAGACTCTGTGACCTCAGATCTTTGGCTCCTCAGACTCATAGAGAATGCCATGCTCTGTGTAGGGTTGCTCATCCTACGCTGTGGTCTTGAATGCGCCGCCAGGCAAAAGCTGGGTGATTCCAGGACTCTTTTCATTTGCTTTCCTTTTCTTTAGGATCACAATCCTGCGCTGCCTGTTGTCTCATTCTGAAAACTGTTATTTCATACATTTTGTCTAGTTTTCTACTTGTTTAAGTCAGGAGAGTAAATCTGATCCCTGTTACTTCATTATGGCTGGAATTATAATCTATGAATAAAAATGTTATTATCCATCATCTATTAATAAAAATTGTAGTTTTTTCCCCAAGTTAGTTGATGAATCAGTTTTGTACTATTCCATCACTCTCATCAAAGTTATTCATATCTTTAAATAGTGTAGTAATTGTGCTTGGAAATTTAAGAATGTTAACTCTGCAAATGCAACAATCCACCTTTAAAATAAGAACAAAACCTGATAACCAGAACCAGATAAAGTTGCCAAGTCTTCTCTAGTTAGCTAGTGACAGAGAGAGCCAGAATTAGAATAAAAATTAGGGAGGTAAGATTACTTATTGAAAAGGTCCCTATAATGTGCAGTACATTTACAGGGATTAGTCAACTCAGCAGATATCTTTTGAGTACCATTTATGCACTTGATCTACAGGAGAAATGGGAAGGTGGTGAGGTAATGGAGGCAGGGATCACAAAGATGAATAAGATATGATATTTGTTTCAAGGCTCGTTGTCTGTTGTGGAGAGAGACCACTAGATGAGTAATCATAAAACAATTGAAAGCAAATATGATACAATGTGTACCTAGAGGAAAGACATGTGGGGAAGTTGGGGACGTGTTGCAGAGGGGGTGATATTTGATCTGGCTCCTAGATGAGGCATTGCAATTAATGTATCTTCCAAGGACAAAGTATTTTGGGATGCATCTATATTAGGTCACTTAATATTTATTTTTACATTTCCACGTGTGCTTGAAAAGAAAATGTATTCCATTTAATCAGGATGGAAAGTTAGATACATACTCAGAAGACTGACTTTATTGGTTATGTTGTTTAGCTCCTATACTTCCTTTTTTTTGTTCACTTGGCCTAGTTTGGATTGAGAGTTAGTGTGAGAGTTAGGGTGTCTGAATATTAGTGTTTAGACTATTTTTGTTGTTAATTGTGTCTTTTAGCATTATAAAAGTATCTTTATTTTTCTCATTTAATACTTTCTGTCCTAAAGTATACCTAGCCAGTTATTAAGATTCTAACTCTTACTTTACTTTATTTGCATCTGACCTTTGCCCATTCTTTTTGCTCATTCTTTTGCTTTTGAAGCACTTTGCTTTTAGTGTAGAATTGGATTTTGCTGTGTGAGCCAGCTTGAAAATATTTTCTTTAAGTCAGGTGAATTAGGCCACTTGCATTTATTGATTAGACTGATATATTTGATTTCAGTTCTGTTACATTATTTGTTACATTTATTATGTGTACTGTATTATATTTACTGCGAGTCTTTCAGTGTTTTCTTTGATTGCTTCAACAAAGGTTGAAAAATGCTTTCTTTTGATATTTAGAAATGCTTGTGTTCTTATTCTAGTAGTTCTTTATGCTAGTATCTTTATACATTGCCCTTAGTCCTGCTTTTCTTTTCTTTTCTTTTTTTGAGATGGAGTCTCACTCTGTCACCCAGGCTGGAGTGCAGTGGCGCGATCTCGGCTCACTGTAACTTCCACCTCCTGAGTTTAAGCGATTCTCCTGCCTCAACCTCCTGAGTAGCTGGGATTACAGGCACGTGCCACAACGCCTGGCTAATTTTTGTATTTTTAGTAGAGACACGGTTTCACCATGTTGGTCAGGCTGGTCTCGAACTCCTGACCTTGTGATCCACCTGCCTCGGCCTCCCAAAGTGCTGGGATTATAGGCGTGAGCCACCACGCCCGGCAGTCCTGCTTTTCTTATTTGGGCTTCTACTACTTGGCTTGTTGGCTTTAAGTGATAACTTTGACTTTCACCAATTACCTATTTGGTAACCATCCTCTTCTTTCTTGCAGGGACTTCCCTACCCCCAGCAGTTTTATAAGGGCATTTTGCCAATTGTGGTATATTTCTCCTCTAAAGCACAAGAATTCTAGCTTCCAAAAGATGAAAACATTCTGCATCTCCCTGCTCTAACTCATCCCAGAGCCACACTTCCTACTACCTATTGGACCACACGCAGCCCAGAAATGACCTTTCAAGTCTCAGTGGCTCTGGGAAGACTCTGGGTGTCTGCATTAGCCAAGGTCCCAGCAGAAAACAGAAAGCACACTCAGCTGGGATTCTGAAGACAGCTTAAGGAGAGGGACTACTTATGGATGTGTGGGCAGGGTTGGGGGAACCCACATGGGAGGGTGAAGCACCCAGAGGCTCGTGACAGTGGGAAGCGTTACTACTCCTGGGTCTGAGCAGCAAGAAGAGGGATCACGGTTTGCAGAACAGTAAGCACTGGAACTCTGGGAGAAGGGCTGCCCAACAGGAGCTGTGGCACTGCCAGAATTGGGGTGCCTTGGGAGATAGGACATCAGGGGAGGAGCTAGGTAAGAAATGCCCTAATTTCTGTCCACCTTCTGATTTCCTGTTGGTGCCATCAGCCAAACCCAGCTCAAAGGTGGAAGCACGGGTGGGGATGGTGGTTCATGCCTGTAATCCCAGCACTTTGGGAGGCCGAGGTGGTAGGATCACCTGGAGTCAGGAGTTCAAGACCAGCCTGACCAACATGGTAATGCCCAGTCTTTACTAAAAATACAAAAATTAGCTGGGCATGATGGCATGTGCCTGTAGTCCCAGCTACTTGGGAGGCTGAAGCAGGAGAGTCATTGAACCCGGGAGGCAGAGGTTGCAGTGAGCAGAGATTGCACCACTGCACTCCAGCCTAGGTGACAGAGCAAGACTCTGTCTCAAAAAAACAAAACAAAAAGAAATGTGGACTGGATGTAGTGGCTCACACCTGTAATCCCAGCACTTTGGGAGGCCGAGGCAGGTGAATTACCTGAGGTCAGAAGTTTGAGACCAGCTTGACCAACAAGGTGAAACCCCGTCTCTCCTAAAAATACAAAAATTAGCTGGGTGTGCAGGCGTGTGCCTGTAGTCCCAGCTACTCAGGAGGCTGAGGCAGGAGAATTGCTTGAATCTGGGAGGTGGAGGTTGCAGTGAGCTGAAATTGCGCCACTGCATTCCAACCTGGGCAATGGAGTGAGACTGAGTTTCAAAAAAAAAAATGTGGAGGCACGGAGGAGCCCAGGTGATACTAGCTGTAAGGTCAGCCTCTTGGCAGAGAAGGGCTGAACAAGAGCTAGGTTTAAGGCAGGGGCAAATGGTGAACAACTAACATATTTTATTTTGCAGCTGGTCTCCTAAATTGGAGGTCTTTTTACTTTTGGAGCATATAATGCCTTATCCGCTGTTGGTGTTTGTAAATTTTGCATCAAACTGAAACTCAGGGTGTTGTCTTCTTACCACAGCTTGCCTTTCTGGTTGAAGGAGAAGGCCAACAGTTTGAAGAATGAGATACAAGAGGTTGAGGAGCTCAACAACTGGCAGCCAGCAGTGCCCTTAATGCACATTCTGCTCCTTCCTGGTGGGTTAAAGAACCTTCAAAGAATAGTGTAAAAACTGGGGGAGTCCACCGGGCATGGTGGCTCACTCCTGTAATCCCAGCACTTTGGGAGGCTGAGGCGGGCAGATCACAAGGTTGAGAGTTCAAGACAAGCCTGACCAACATGGTGAAACCCCGTCTCTACTAAAAATACAAAAATTAGCCAGGCGTGGTGGCGCACGCCTGTAATCCCAGCTACTCGGGAGGCTGAGGCAGGAGAATCACTTGAACCCAGGAGGTGGAGGTTGCAAGTGAGCTGAGATTGTGCCACTGTACTCCAGCCTGGGCAACAGAGCGAGACTTTGCCTCAAAAACAAACAAAAAAACAAAAAACAAAACTGGAGGAGTCCAGAAGAACAGGCTTTTGAGAGGCTTCACAATGGAAAGGAGGGCAGGCAAAGTATCTCCCGGAGTGGATATGTCTTCTGTCCTGAGGTGGTCTCATGGGCAGATGTCATAGCCAAGCAATGAGGGTTGAGTGTATTGGTTGAGAATTGTTAGTTTTGTAATGGAAGAAAACCTTTAACTCCATGCCTCTATCCACAGGTGCTTTGGACTTTCCAAGACAATCCTGAGCATAAACAGGCCCACAAAACATGTACTGACTGCACTCTGGCGAGCCTTTTCCAGTTGATGGTTTTTCTCATGTGACTGTTCTAAATTCAGTGTTTGACCTTATGAGGAAGTGTTGTGCTTTGCTTTTTTAAAACTTTATATTTTGTAAAGTTTCTCATTTACAGAAAAGTTGCAAGAATTGTACAACAAACACCTGCATATCCTTCACATAGATTCTATCAATGTTAACATCTGTTCAAACTTTCTCTCTCTCGCAATATTACAATTACCATTTTGCTGAACTCTCTGAGAGTGAGTGGCAGATATTGTAATGCTTTACACCTGCGTACCAACATACCTCAGCATGTATCTCCTAAGGTCAAGGATGTTGTCTAACAACCACAACATAAATATCAAACTCACGGAATTTAACACTGATAAAATATTATTGATATTTAGTCCACATTCAGTTTTAGTAAATTATATTTAGTTTTCTTTTTTTTTTTTTTTTTTTTTTTTTTTTGTTGAGACGGAGTCTTGCTCTGTCGCCCAGGCTGGAGTGCAGTGGCCGGATCTCAGCTCACTGCAAGCTCCGCCTCCCGGGTTTACGCCATTCTCCTGCCTCAGCCTCCCGAGTAGCTGGGACTACAGGCGCCCGCCACCTCGCCCGGCTAGTTTTTTGTATTTTTAGTAGAGACGGGGTTTCACTGTGTTCGCCAGGATGGTCTCGATCTCCTGACCTCGTGATCCGCCCGTCTCGGCCTCCCAAAGTGCTGGGATTACAGGCTTGAGCCACCGCGCCCGGCCATTATATTTAGTTTTCTAAGGATGCCCTCAAATCAATCATAAATACAGACATTATGTGAGTGTCTTAGCCTGTTCAGGCTGCTATAACAAAATACCATAAACAGAATGGCTTATAAACAATAGGAATTTATTTCTCACAGTTCTGGAGGCTGGGAAGTCCAAGCTCAGGGTGCCAGCAAGTTCAGTGTCTGCTGAGGGCCAGCCTTCCGGCTCATAGACAGTACCTTCTTGCTGTGTCCTCATATGATAGAAGGGGTGAGCTAGTCCTCTGGGGTCTCTTTTACAAGGGCACTAGTCTCATTCATGAAGGCTCTGATCTCATGACCTAATCTCCTCCCAATGACCTTATCTCCTAATACTATCACCTCGGGGATTAGGTTTCAACATATGCATTTTGGGGTGGGGAGGACAAACATTTAGACCATAGCAGTGAACTTTCATTGCTTTTGGTAAAACCGTTTTCATTTTATTAATACCTTTCGGAATGTTTCTCTAATGTTAACTTGGTACATGTCAGAAAAACATGAAGGCTGCATCTTCATGTTTTTATATGTATATAAGGTAAGTATACCAGGTAAGTAATACTGTTGCCCTGTAGCTGCATTCCCCACTTCAGTATTGCCTATCTACAATAGCCAAGCAGGGTGAGAGCTCAGTGACCACCAGTCATGAGTTTTAGGGCCTCCTGTCAATCAGACAAGAAGCAAACATTTGGAGGAAAAGGTGAAAACAAAAGCTGCCTCACAGGCTCTGACACAGTCAAACTAATGACTCTCGGCATTTTTATAGCCAATCTCTTTCTCCACTAGGGGACCCCACTGACTGACTAATGAGGGCTGCAGATCTAGTCTCCCCAAAACCTTAAAGTGGAAAGAGATTGTGGCCCATGCTGAGACTTAACGTGTCTATGACATGAACATGATTTATTTCCCAAAATGTCTGTTGTTTCCAGTCACAGCCAAAGTGAATGAAGCAGGTTTAGAACATAATACATATAGCCAGGTGTGGTGGCTCATGACTGGAATCCCAGCACTTTTGGAGACCGAGGCAGGCGAATCACTTGAGGTCAGGAGTTCCAGACCAGCCTGGTCAACACAGCGAAACCCTGTCTCTACTAAAATTACAAAAATTAGCCAGGCATGATGGTGGGTGCCTGTAATCCCAGGTACTCGGGAGGCTGAGCCAGGAGAATTGCTTGAACCCAGGAGGTGGAGGTTGCAGTGAGCCAAGACCATGCCATTGCACTCCAGCCTGGTCGACAAGAGCGAAACTCCGTCTCAAAAACAAAGAAACAAACAAAAACCACAATGCATTCATGGCACCTTCATATGTGCCTCTAGACTAACTGGCAGAGAGCATGGTGCCTACCGCCAGCTGCTGTGCCTGACCACTCCTTGGGTTAACATCAGCATACATCTGTGCTAATCCTCTGGCCCCTGGGTCACAGGCCCACCCCTGCTCCTAATATAATAATTAAAAAGAAAACCAAATAATTTTTAAAAAGACAGAGGCTGCCAAGAGATTTTTCCAGAACACATTAACTTCTGAAAAAATAATAATTTTTTGTGCCTCTATTACTTAAATATAAAAAAGTCGGCCGGGCACGGTGGCTCAAGCCTGTAATCCCAGCACTTTGGGAGTCCGAGACGGGCGGATCACGAGGTCAGGAGATCGAGACCATCCTGGCTAACACGGTGAAACCCCGTCTCTACTAAAAAAAATACAAAAAGCTAGCCAGGCGAGGTGGCGGGCGCCTGTAGTCCCAGCTACTCGGGAGGCTGAGGCAGGAGAATGGTGTAAACCCGGGAGGCGGAGCTTGCAGTGAGCTGAGATCCGGCCACTGCACTCCAGCTCGGGCGACAGAGCGAGACTCCGTCTCAAAAAAAAAAAAAAAAAAAAAAGAACAACCAAAATATAGCTTTAGAAGGTTTGGAGTAGTCTCTAGGTTTCAAAGAGGACTATATAATTCCTAGATGCTGCTCTAAGTAGATATGATTTGATTCCTTTTTCTTTTAATCTAGGACGCAGAAACCATGAGTAAAACAAAAACAAAAACAAAAAACCCCACACAACTGTTAGATAATTGAACTTCTGGAGTTACAGGACTACATTTCATCCCCTGAAAATCAGGGAAGTTTTCACTGGATCTGGTGTTCTCTGTGGGTACATCTCGATGGCCAGGCCTTATTCCACGGCACCTCAACAGCTGGCAGGGAGAGTTCCACTGCCAACTTCAGACAGCATCAGTATGTCTGTGTGTGTTTGGGAGACAAAGGCATAGAAAAGACCACTTGGGAAAAATATGTGCATATCACAGCTGTTCCAGCTTTTGCTTCTTTCCAGCTGTTCCAGCTTTTCCTTTGCTTCTTTCCAGCTGTTTCAGCTTTAGCTTCTTTCTGCTACAAAGAGGTTGAACCTGTTAGATGTAAAGATCCCCTTCACCTCACTGTAGGGTCTTTGGTAAATAAAAACACGTGTGTGTGCAGAGGTGCGTGTGTGTTCATTTCTTACTTTCAGTAACTGAAGTTCAATAGAAATAAACCATATGTGACACTTTACAAGTAAATTTCTTGGTGTGCAATTTTACATTGCACAGAGGTATTCTAATTTTGGATCCTGGGATAAACGAAAAATGGCCTCTGTGGACATGAGGAAACATTGTATTATTCAACTAGTGGCACCAACATTCAAATCAGTGATCTCTGAACTCCAAGTTACCAAAATGTTAAGATAGTAGGATATCAAACTTCTAAACTTCCACAAGGAATTTAGGAATATACTGTAGGAGTCCACTAATTGTCCACATTTCTAATACGAGACACAGGTTAGTTTTGTTTTGTTCTTAGGCATTTGGGTCTCAAAATCTAGGCAGGTAAGCACATTGTTTACAGGACTTGACTCGGTGAAGGATTTTAGAGTTGGAGCCCTTCAAGATCATGTCCCTGTCCTAAAGAGGCTTTTCTTTCCCGGCTGGGAAATCAGGAGAGAGTACTTGGGTATATAATTACCTCTACCCAGAACTGAGTCACATGCCTGATGTGGGATGGTACACCTTTTTATGGGGTCTACGGGCCAAGTTTCCGGCACACTCTGGGAGAGGATGTGGGAGCACATTTGAGATGACCGGTGTCCTTCCCATGCTGGGGAGCCCCAAGAGGGACTGTGGCCTGATCCCACCCTCAGGAATAGGGAGGCCACTCCTGGCTGACCTGGGACCCAACACTGAGCCTCCTAAATCCAGGCTATAACACTTACATGAAAAGTAAACATTTCGTGGTGTGCATGAAGGGCCCTAGCCTTGTATCACATAAGCAGCCAAAATATCCCAATGTCTTATTTTCTGAGGAAATGTGTCTGCCTCCCCCAAATGTGGTGTGGGGGCAGCAGACAGATCCAGCTTCCAGTGGTGAAGCAGTGAGCAAGCGTATGCTCATCTGGCTAGAAATGTGTTCTTTTGTCTGGGCACAGTTGGGGCTGGAGTAAAAGTTGGGTTTCTGTTAGACAGAATGGAGTTAGGAGCATAGTTATACTAAATATTGTTTGTTCTTTATTTAAAATTCATTTAACTGGGAGCTCTGCTTCTTTTTTTTTTTTTTTTGAGAGGAAGTCTCACCCTGTCATCCAGGCTGGAGTGCAGTGGTGCCATCTCGGCTCACTGCAAGCTCCGCCTCCCAGAGCCTGAGTTCACGCCATTCTCCTGCCTCAGCCTCCTGAGTAGCTGGGACTACAGGCACCCGCCACCATGCCCGGCTAATTTTTTGTATTTTTTTTTTAGTAGAGACAGGGTTTCACCATGTTAGCCAGGATGGTCTCGATCTCCTGACCTGCCTCAGCCTCCCAAAGTGCTGGGATTACAGGCATGAGCCATCGCACCCGGTTGAGCTCTGCATTTTTATTTGTCAGAACTGGCAACTTACAGTGCACGTGGCACAAAGGAGATAGATTTGAGACAAGTAGGAGGTCAAGGTGGTGAGACTCTGGGATAACTTTGGAATGGGTGGGGTAAAAATATAGGAGAAGGAGAAATGGCAAGTGGATGGATGATGGTGTTGTTGCCAGGGCCATCTGGACCTCATGTATCATCTTTGTACAACTAGAGAATGATGCCCTCTTGGTGGACACAACCCTGTGGAAGAACAGCTTGGTGAGCTGTGTGCAAGCTGGATTTAAACCCCCATGTCCTTGTGCAGTGAACTTCTTACACGACTGTACACAGCAGTCTTGTGCTATTCACTGAAATGAGGCATGCTGGGGAAGTACAGATTTTTTGGGAGGAGGTCAATTTTCGGCAATTTGACATTGAGGAACCTGTGACACTGGCAGAACTGTCTAGGGTGTAGCTGGGCATATAAATCTGGGGTCTGGATATATGCATGTGAAAAATAAAGCTCCTGTGAGAAATGTGTATTCTAAGCCTGTGACATGTAGATGTAGGGGCTAGATGTAAATTACACAATTGGAATATCCATTCCAAACTGAGCAATAAGCTCAAAAAGAACTTTAAACCTCAGGGCCTGAGCAAAAGCAAATTCTCCTTGGGATCACTTCACTTCAGGGCACAGGGGACTCCCTAGAGAACACCAACAAAGGTGAACCCCTGAGAAAGAACTATAAAACCACAATTGGATCCACCAAAGGAATTGTCAACGGATGAAACTCCATTAGCTTTTCCCAGTGCTGGTTGAGGAATTTCTAAATGGGAAGGAGGGGCTTATGGATGACAATCTGGTGGATGGGGTGGGGCTAGAGGACCTGTCTTGAAATGGTATCATCATGCAATGCATAATGACATTTTGATAAACTCTAAACTGCATATATGATGGTGGTCCCATAAGATTATAATACCATATTTTTACTGTATCTTTTCTTTATTTATTGTTTTGCAGATATCTTTTTTAAACAATTATTAGAAGACATTTTACTGATAAATGTTTTTACTGTACCTTTTCTATATTTAGATACACAAATGCCATTGTGTTACAGCTGCCTATGGTATTCAGTACAGTAACATGCTGTATAGGTTTGTAGCCTAGGAGCAAGGGGTTATATATACCATATGGCCTAGGTGTGTAATAGACTACTGCATCTAGGTTTGGCGTGAGTACATTCTACGACGTCCTCACAACAGTGAAATCGCCTAACGATGCATTTCTCAGAATGTATCCCTGTCATTAAGTGACACATGACTGCATTTGCAGGATAATATTTTTATGTAAATTATTATGCATGTTTATTTGGGGAGATGGTGAAGATTGTGAGAGTCATTAACCCTGCCTCTAAACTATGCCTTGCCGTTGCCATAGGCTTTTGCCCCTAATTTTAGCCCTTTCCTGCATAGTTTCTTGGTGGTGAAAAAACTGGATGAAAGGGAAACTAGAATTTTGATTGCTTTCTCTGCTAAGTAAATGTCAATCCATTCAGAACCAGCTCCCCAGAGAGGGGTGAGGGATAGGGAAATGGGGACAATGCAACCTAAAAATCCTCCTGCTAACATCTCTGTTGCCCTTTGTAAGTCGGATGGACTTCTAACCTTTTTTTCCTGAGCCAGAGTTTCTCAAATTGTGTTTCCTGAGTGTCAATAGATATATAAGAAAAAAGGTTTTTAGGGTCAAATTAGTTGGGAAATGCTATATAGTAAGTCCTCACTTTTATCATTGATAAGATTTTGGAAACTGCAACTTTAAGCAAAAGGATGTATAATGTAATCAATTTTACCATAGGCTAATTGATACAAACAAGAGTTAAGTTTCTATGGCATATTTCTGGTCACAAAACATCACCAAACTTCTAAATAAAGACAAAAACACTTCTAATATTAAACAGTGAAATAAGTGTAAGCTATGCACACATTTAAGAAAGATTAGGCTGGGGCACGGTGGCTCACACCTGTAATTCCAGCACCTTGGGAGGTCAAGGAGGGCAGATCACTTGAGCTCAGGAGTTTGAGACCAGCCTGGGAATGGTGAAACCCCATCTCTACAAAAAAAATACAAAACTTAGCCAGGCATGGTGGTGCATGCCTGTAGTCCCAGCTACTCGGGAGGCTGAGGTTGGAAGATTGCTTGAGCCTGTGGGGTGGGGGTAAAGGCTGCAGTGACCCGAGATCGTGGCACTGCACTCCAGCCTGGGGCACAGAGTAAGACCCTGTCTCAAAGAAAAGAAAGATTAATAAGAACAAGATAAGTATTCCCGCTTATTCCAGTTCAGGGTTATAGGTGGCCAGAGCCTATCCCAGCACAAAGCAGCAATCAGCTCTGCACAGGACACAGGACACCATCCCATTGCGGGGCACACTCACACACACCCACATTCACTCAGACTGCAGGCTTGCAAATGAACCTCACCTGCACAGCTTTGGGATGTGGAAGGAAACCAGGGTATCTGGAAGAAACCTACACAGACAGTGGCCCTGGCTTCAAGTGGATTTTTTTTTTTTTTCTGAGATGAGGTCTCACCCCGGGTGGAGTGCAGTGGTGTGATCATGGCTCACTGCAGCCTTGACCACCCAGGCTCAAGTGATCCTCCCATCTCAGCCTCACGGGTAGCTGGGATCACAAGTGTGCGCCACCACACCCAGCTAATTTTTAATATTTTTGTAGGGACAGAGTCTCACTATATTGCTCAGGCTGGTCTCAAACTCCTGGGCTCAAGCAATCCTCCTGCCTTGGCCTCCCAGAGTGTTGGAATTACAGGCATGAGCCACCATGCCTGGCCTCATCAATGTTATCATGAAACGATCTTGCACAAAATGATGTTATTCAAGGATTTGCTGTATTAGCAAAGGAGTGTATTAGCTTCCTAGGGCTGCCACAACAAAGTACAATAAACTAAGAGGCTTAAAACAAGATAAATGTATTCTCTTACAGTTCTGGAGGCTGGGAGTCCAAAATCAAAGTGTCAGCAGGGCTGGCTCCTTCTTGGAGCTCAGAGGGAGAATGTGTTCCATGCCTTCTCCTGTCGGTGGCTGCCAGAATCCTTGGCATTCCTTGACTTGGAGCTGCATCACTACAGTCTCTGCCTCCTTCTTCCCATGATATTCCCCCTGTGGGTCTGTATCTTTTTTCTTCTCCACTTATAAGGACACTAGTCATTGGATTTAGGGACAACCTACTCCAGTATGATCTCATTTTAACTTGATCACATCTGCAAAGACTCTATTTCCAAATAAGGTCACATTTATAGGTATAGCAGGGGTTAGGACTTGAACATATCTATTTTGGGGGAATACAATTCAACTCTCAACAGGCAGAAACAGATTTTTTTCATCTGACAGCTTCTTACAGGTTTTAATTTCAGTGACTCCGCAAGAGGGGAGGACATAAAAACCATTTTTTTTTTAAAGAGATATTTTATATAACTGGTGTTCTAAGGAACATGTTTGGGGAAAAATGCCTTGGGTGAGTGAGGAGACTATTTGGCAGTGGCCACTCACTTTACCAAAGATTTGCAGTGACCGACCATATAGTCTGGTTCCCTGATGGTAGATGCTTCTTATGGCTGGCCCTCAAGAGATAATTGGCAGTCCCTGGGGCCTCTTTGTAAGGGTTCCCATACCTGGCTGGTGAGACTGCAGTAGTATGACGGGGGGAGACTGGCCAAGCAGGGCATCCCGGAGGACAGTGTGTTTGTGTTCTGATGTTTGTGGCTATAGTACTCTGGTTTCAGACATCCTGGGACTTCCATGATGTTGCATTTTCTGAATTCTGAAAGGGGATATACAATCTGATTCAAAGGCGAAATGAGGGACAGTTGACAGGGCTGTTTTATTTGGATGAGTAGGTTGTACAATGCATGTCTCTAGGGGTGGAATTCACATAGTGGAGATGGTAGATCCAATTTTCTTGTAATAGAGTGTCCTGTTCTCAGAACGCCAGTATTTTGTGACAATTTTCCATCAGGTGGCATAAAGTGTCTTGAGGAAGGGGCACCTTTTTCTAGTTCTCACAAAGGTGATATATGGTATAGAGGTGGCCCTGAATGGAAGGAGAAGCCATCATCAATTCTTGGAATGTGAGATCTGAAAGGCCTCTGAGAGAGTATTGATCCATCTCTGGAATTGTTAGGACTCTTGCTTACAAATAATAGAAACCCAATTCCAACTGGCTAACACCAACAGGAAACTAATAATCAGAATGCAAGAACAGGAATGCAGCTAGGACTCAGGAGCATGCTGGATCCAGGTACTCTGACATGGTCAGGACTTACATTTCTCTCTTTACCTGCTTTTTTCCCTTAATCCAAAACATGGTGGTAGACAATTCCTGGGTGTCACATGTTGGATGTTCAGCAGTCAGCAGAGACTGACCTCCTCTATGCTCCAGTGTTAAAATCTCAAAGACCTAGTATTTGATAGCACAACAGGATGACTATAGTAAAAAATAATTTAATTGTACATTTAAATTAACTAAAATATTATAATTGGATTGTTTGTAAAACAAATGATAAATGCTTGAGATGGATACCCCATTTACCCTGATGTGATTATTATGTGTTGTATGCCAGTATTAAAATATCTCATGTACCCCATAAATACATGTACTATGTACCCACAAAAATTAAATATAAAAAATTAAAAAAAGCTGCCCCGTTACAGGAGAGGTCCAAACGAAAACACTTTGTTTGAGTTTAACTGGCCACAGGTCCGATGGTTTCCTATCCACCACACAGCTAAATAGCTCAAGGGCGGGCTGCCCGCCAGCATAAACCTTTGAGTGGCAAATACTACTAGGGTGGCCATGGAAAATGCCCTCTTGCCGACCATAATTGTACAGAATGTGTGTAAATAAAAGCTAAAAGGAAAAAGAAAGAAAATTCTTTAGCTCTTCCAGAAGAGGCAAACGGAGAAATGAAGAAATATAAAGAGATAGGCACTATAAAAATACTAAATACTATAAATAGGGCATTTCCCAACCCACTAAATATTTTGATATTTTCGAGGGATGGAGCCAGAGATGTTCTGGAATGGTGAAGAAGGAGACTGCATGAATAATTGGGGTGGGATAGCAGAGAGTTTGCCAATCCCTACTTCACTGGGTTTTAGTTATGTTTCAGTTAATCTGCCTCCTCATTTATGAGGCAGGTATTGTTAGTTCCACTTTTCAGATGAGGATACTGAGATTCAGTAAGGTTACTACCCAAACTTACGAGAAAGTCAAGATTTCACAAGATTTCAACCCAACTCGAGTTTTCTAATACGAGTGCGTATCAATGGTATTATTAATCCAGACTGAGCGATGAATTAAAAACTCTGACGTGACGTTTCTGCGGGTTTCTGGAACAAGCATGGATCACCTGGGGACGGGGTGAAGTTGGCGTTGCCCTCCTTGCAATAATAGATGCTATTGTTTTGGAGCAGTTATTATGGATCAGATACTGTGCTGGGTCTATGATCTCATTTAGTCCTTACGACAATCCTGTGAGGTTGGCATTACTATGTTCTCTATTTTACACGTGAGGAAACTGAGCCTTAAATAAATTACTGGCTTTTCCTGAGTATTCTGTGAATAAATTCCTATTACTGAAATACTTAAAAGAGCTAGATTAATAAATTAACAAAGCCCTCTTCGTAACAACTGTGCTGAAATTGCACACGCGTGGCGTTCCCACCCTCTGCCACTCGGTGACGTTACGATCAATCCCACCACTTTGTTCCCAGCCAAGCTCCACCGCCGCTATCTCGCGAGAGCCGTAGTTTCTTCCATTCTGTTTTGGACATGCGCGGGGCGTAAAGCGCTTTGGCCAGAGTGGTTTGATGGTATTTTGTCAGTCTTCCTACAGCAGGGCTTCCACAAGACACTTTTTCCCTTTCAGCCACCCCAGATCTCGCGAGACTTGCTTTCTGCTCCCCCTCCCACCTTGCGCCTGCGCAGGTCTTCAAAGCAGAAGGTCGCGCTTGGAGGAAGTGGCGGCTTTGAGTCCCGTGGCCCAAGCACCGTTACTACTTCTCTGAAGCTCCTGTCGGCTGCTTGCCGAGACACCCTGCCGCCAAGATGCCTCGAATTATGATCAAGGGGGGCGTATGGAGGAACACCGAGGTAAGTCTCCTTTTCCCGCCGTCCGCTGCCCTCCGCTCCCCTCTAGCAGCTTGTGCGCACGCGCGCGGAGCTTGGGTAGGCGAGGAGGAGACCCTGTGAGATCTGCGTGGAGGGCAGCCTGGGGGCGGACCCGCGGGTCTCTTTCCGTGTGTCGGGGCCCTTTCCGTGTGTCCGGCCCCGTGTTGTGCGAGCGCCAGTGGGACAGGGACCGTGATGTAACCACCTGGCTACCCAGCTCCAAGCTCACTTGTTAGGCCCTTAGTGAACTTTTGTTGACTTTAATACGCCCCCTCCCACCCCCGCGCCCCGGGAGGAACTCAAGAGTTCCAACTCAGCGAGAATTGGTCCCCTGGGGCACCATCCACTCTTAGTCCGGGCACCACGACTCTGTCCAATACTCAGAAATAAAGAAGTTGCCGTGGCCACAACTTTGTTTCTTCATTGACATCCTTGCAGAGGGGAAGCAGTTTGAGTACCAGGTTCAGAGAGCCCGTTTATGCCCGCATCTCTCTGGTTACCTGTTACCACGGCATAACCTGTCTGCCATCCCGACAGATCCCAAGGTCTGGTTTCTGTCACTGCCTTTGCCTAGATGGAAGCCAGAAAAGAAAAACTGCTTAGGATAGTCTCTGCTTCCAGAAACGTAGTGGATAGTGCCATTGGTGAGCCAAAGGGCAGTAGAGTGGGAGTGAAATAGAGATTAGATTTTAGTGCATTTTGTGTTCAGAGTGTACCGAATTTATCAGTTTCTGGAGCACATCATATCTTTTCATGCTCCGTGCCTTTTTTTCGTTAAATATTATGCCTTCTTTTTTTACGTCTTTTGCCTTCCTAGCACTTGACATCTTTCTGATCATCCTTCAAACCTAGTTCAGAAACACTTCTTGGAATCTTTGTAAGAATTAGTTGCACCCCCGGTATTCTCATGGTACCTTTTTCTTCCGTTTGTTAAAGCTTGCTTTGTCTTTTTGTAAGCATCACATCCTCAGTGTGATACTGGTTAAGTTTCTTAACTTCTGAGAGCCTCAGTTTTCTAATTTCTCTAAATTGGGATAATAATACCTCACTTGAGGATTACACGAGTTAAATACGTTTGGAATATTTAGGACAGAGTAGGGCACATAGTAGCCTCTGAGTAAGTGCTGGTTGCTCTTTCACCTCACCAGATGGCATTGCGAGAGGACCAGGTCTTGGTATCCCTAGAACCTAGGACAGTAACCAACATGAAGTAGGTTGCTTGACAGGTGTTTGCAGAATGAATCAAGTAGAGTAGGTATCTGCTGTATCTGTTTGGTTGAAAATGTGTTTAAGTGTAGTAGTACTGCAACCGAGTTACAAATAAAGACAATGAAAACTGCCTCAGCTTGCTCCAAGGGAACCAGTCTGTTTAGATTGGAGAAGAGATGATTTCTGAGGGAGAGACAGATATAAAATCAAGTAACAGTAAGATTCCTATGCAGTGGTCAAAGCTCTGCAGTCTTTTTAAAACAGTATATTTGATTATGGGAGATGCAGAGGATAGAGTGGGGTATCTCAAGAGGCATGTACCTCTAATCCAATGTGGGAAAAAAAGCCTAGAAGTAAAATCGCCCAAGTGCGTGCATCTATGACTCCATTAACCTTCTTGTCTGTGACTTAGCTTGCCAGGCTGCCTTGAGATTGGTGCATTCCACGTTGTGATGGGTGCCCTGGTGAAGTGGTATCCAGAGACCGGGGGGGGGGGGGGGGGTCTCTGGAAGGAGAGCTGACTGGTGGGGTTGGGGTAGAAATATTTAATTCTTAGGTTAGACCTGAGATGTGGATTCTTGGGTCATAAGTGGGGTTAAGGGGCTGGCGGGGAAATGCCATGTGTAAACTTGAAACAGGAGGCTTGGATTGGAGAATACATTCACCAGAGTCCCAGCTTGCTTCTTGAGGCCTGGATACGTCCTGTTTGATAAGACCTTTCCCGAAGACCTGTTTCAAGGTAGATGTTGAGGAAGTGTTTTTTGAGTGACTGTATAAATGAATGAGTTATACCTTTTTGTTGTTGTTGTGTTTTTTAGTTATCCTTTTTGAAGAGAAGGACAGCCACACATTGAAGAATACTTTTTCTTAATCTTTGTTGTAAAGTAGGGTTTCTCAGATTGGGCTGTTCCCACTCCCAATTTATTGAAGAGTGTGGTGTAAGGGTGGGTAGATATCTTTCTAAGGGATTTCTTCTTAATTTCTTAATTCTTGGTTGCTGTTTATTATTATAGTTAATGAGGTTTTCATTCTTAGTCTTTTAACCTAGGGGGTGTGAATGTGCATGTTATGTGTCTGTCTCTCCAAAAGCCCTATCAGAGTTAATTTAAATTTTGTCTTTTCTCACTTGGAGTTTTGTGACTGAATGTACTCTTTGGCAAATTTTTTTAGGATGAAATTCTGAAAGCAGCGGTAATGAAATATGGGAAAAACCAGTGGTCTAGGATTGCCTCATTGCTGCATAGAAAATCAGCAAAGCAGTGCAAAGCCAGATGGTATGTACCAGTTTAATAAGTGGAAAACAGAAAAGGAGCTTAATTGTGATGATGGAAAATGTGAGCTCTGTGAACCTTATCAAAGAAAGCAAACATCATGATATAACAAGGCATGGAGTGGGAGATGGAATTTGGACTTTTGACTTAGCTGTCACTTTCTTCCTGTGTAATCTTAGGCAAGCCATTTTTCTATCCCTCTCCCCTGCCCTTGTTTTCTCCCAATTAAGGATAATAATACTTGGTCCTAACTGATAGAGATGTGAGGTGTCATCTAAATGGGTTAATGTATTTGAGAGTGCTTTGTGAAGCATACAAAGTCTACTTTCAGGGGCAGATGAGCCCCAGCTTGTAAATTAATTGTGTTCTAAAAGTGCATAAGTTAGCTGTTTTAGAACTTACTTTGTCAAAGAAATAAGTGATAATGGCTGATTTTCCAAATGAGCCTACGGTAGTTGAGTTTCCCCACAATGCAGTTGAAATATTATCTATTTTATAGTTAATATGTTAAATATTAAGCATATTTAATATGTTATATATGTTAAAACATAATATAAGCCAGCCCTGAGCCTGTGGTGTCACCTGTTTTTTATTTTTATTTTTTGAGACGGAGTCTCACTCTGTTGCCCCGTCTGGAGTGCAGTGCTGTGATCTCGGCTCACTGCAAGCTTCGCTTCCTGGGTTCATGTCGTTCTCCTGCCTCAGCCTCCCCATTAGCTGGGACTACAGGCTCCTGCCACCATTCCTGGCTAATTTTTTGTATTTTTAGTAGAGACGGAGTTTCACCGTGTTAGCCAGGATGGTCTCAATCTCCTGACCTCGTGATTCACCCGCCTCGGCCTCCCAAAGTGCTGGGATTACAAGTGTGAGCCTCCGCGCCCGGCTAGTGTCACCTCTTAAATCATAGGATAGTGGACATGTGAAGCTATTTAGTGTGTTCTTAGCATGAGTTATTTAGCACCATCCCCCAACTCATGTGGCGTTAGGAAAATACTTTGGATTGTACAAGAATGACCTAATTTCCTCGGCACCTGTGTAGGGGAAAGGATCAGAATGTAGAGATTGGCCAGGTGTGGTGACTCACATCTGTAAGCCTAGCACTTTGAGAGGCCAAGGCTGGGATCACCTGAGGTCAGGAGTTTGAGACCAGCCTGGACAACATGGTTAAAACCCCATCTCTATTAAAAATACAAAAATGAGCCAGGCGTGGTGGCTACTTGGGAGGCTGAAGTGGGAGGATCAGTTGAACCCAGGAGGTGGAGGTTGCAGTGAGCTGAGATGGTGCCACTGCACTCTAGCCTTGGTGACAGAACGAGGCTTTTTTCCATCTCAGAAAAA
Organism: Trachypithecus francoisi; assembly: GCF_009764315.1. Lineage (NCBI taxonomy): Eukaryota > Metazoa > Chordata > Mammalia > Primates > Cercopithecidae > Trachypithecus > Trachypithecus francoisi. The sequence goes on from NW_022681455.1 coordinate 44,619,339, forward strand.
AAAGAATGTAGAAATTGGCTGTTAAAGAGGAAGATGATTTTTAGGCTGAAGAAATGGTTCTGATTTCTGTGTGTCTTAGTGGTACCAGTTCCTGCTCTCATATTTGGTAGGACGTAAGTCCTGTTTGCCTGCCTGTCATCCAGCTAAGTAGACTGGATGGAAAAGGTGTGCTGAGTGGGGAATTAGGAAAGACGGAGGGGATGTCTTAGTAGTTTTACTTAAATTTTAAAACATATCAAATGAAAGGATACAGTGAATTTAGTGAGTGTAAGTCAGGTGCTTAAAGAAATAAGCCTTGGTGTGAGAACTAAAGCATGAGAAAATAGTATGAAAACTGGAAACACCGTAAAAAAAGTAAGGTTGTGTTGTCTTCCAAATATTTCAAAATTTCTAGAAAAGTGTAAAATAAATAAAAACAAATGATAGTTGAGAAAGAAAGCATATGATCATGATACAGTGAAGTAACCTTTTTTAACCATTACTAATCTTGCATAATTAAAACAAAATAGAATGTGATGAGATGGGGACTATTGGCTGGGATAAGTGTGACCACACAGCAAATACTCTGTTGTCAAAAAGAACAGTTTTAGTAATTGAAGGATGAGAGCATTTGTTGAAACAGACACTAGAAGTCAATGTATCCATTGTGCAAATTTGATGTTTATGCCAGGTAATTGACTAATATATAAAATGATCTATTTTTAATAGGTATGAATGGCTGGATCCAAGCATTAAGAAGACAGAATGGTCCAGAGAAGAAGAGGAAAAACTCTTGCACTTGGCCAAGTTGATGCCAACTCAGTGGAGGACCATTGCTCCAATCATCGGAAGAACAGCAGCCCAGTGCTTAGAACACTATGAATTTCTTCTGTAAGTGAATCTTCAGAAAGAGCATAGAATATATGTTTATGTTCTGAAAGAGGCTGAATAAACTTTGAGTATTTTTCTCTTTAAACTTTTAATTATGGATGTGAGTAAAGCCAAAGCTAAAGCCATTGGATAATATTTTCCAAATCTCAAATGGTTGATCAAAATTATGCCTTCTATTATATACTTCCTAAAATAATAATTTAAAAGATTTATACAAGTCATGCGTGTTCATCATAGAAAATCTGGGGAAAAAATAGTAAAAGAGCAAATAAAAGTCACCCATAATCACACTGCTAAGAATTAACTACTGGAACATTTTGGTTCTTTACTAATAGTTTTTTTTTTTTTTTTAATTTGTATGGCTGTACTGCATTTGTGACTAGGATCTGTTTGGGTCCTATTTCAGAGTGGTTGAAACCAGTCACTGAAATTAACAAATTTTAATATCATTTCTTTCAGATGAAGTGATAGTAAAAAGGCTTTATGTTGTTAAAGCCCATCCATTGTTTTTTTTGGGGGAGGGGAAAGAGTGTCAGAACTTGGAAATCTGGTAATTTTAACACTAAATGGTATTATAGTGTGAGTAACTCCTGTGGGCTTTTTTCTAGGGATAAAGCTGCCCAAAGAGACAATGAAGAAGAAACAACAGATGATCCACGAAAACTTAAACCTGGAGAAATAGATCCAAATCCAGAAACAAAACCAGCGCGGCCTGATCCAATTGATATGGATGAGGGTAAGTGTATGCTTTGAGGAATTTATTTCTTTGGTAACTGTAAACTCCTCTGGCCTCTTTGTAACTTTTTTTTTTTTTTTTTTCTTTGTAACTCTTTTAGTTCCTTTCTGAACTCCTCTACTTTAGAATTCCTTTTTTTTTTTTTTCTGAGACAAGGTCTTGCTCTGTTACCCAGGCTAGAATAAAGTGGCACAGTCATGGTTCACTGCAGTTTTGACCTCCTGGGCTTAAGCAGTCCTCCCACCACAGCCCTCCTGAGTAGTTGGGACTACAGATTTATGCCGCCATACCTGGCTCATTTTAAAATTTTTCTATAGAGATGAGGTCTCCCTGTGTTACCGAGGCTGGTCTCAAACTCCTGGGCTTAAGCTATCCTCCCTTTTCTGCCTCCCAAAGTGTTGAGATTATAGGTGTGAGCCACTATACCTGGTCCCCAATTCTGTCAGCAGTGTTCTTATTCTAAGCATCTTTCCAAATATGTCCAGTGTTGTCTGTTATAGAGTAGTTGCTTTTTCTGAACAGGGCCCCTTCATCTTCTGTTTCTTAAGTTCAGTTAATTAAGCAGTGTTACTGGGTGTGGTGGTGTGTGCCTGTAGTGCTAACTGCTAAGGAAGTTGAGATGGGTCGATCTCTTTAGCCCAGGAGTTGAAGGCCAGTCTGGGCAACATAACCTCTTGAGCCTAGATAGAAGTTGGAGGCCAGCCTGGGAAACATAATGAGACCCTGTCTTTAAAATTGATAGCGTGATTCTATTGGGTAGATTTTTCAGAGGCTAGAGGTGAGCCCTTGAGGATTCTGTTTCTCATTCCTATTCCACAGAGAGAAACAACAAGTCTCAGTCCTCCTATTAATTACTTATTTGACTATAGGCAAGTTATTTATTCTGTGTGAGAAGGCAACACTGTGAGACTGTGATGGAGACTTAACAGTGATTCTGTGAGGCATTGAATCAGGGATTCCACAATAGAAAGTATATGGAATCAACCTAAGTGTCCATTAATGGGTGAATGGGTAAAGAAAATGTGGGCTGGGCACAGTGGCTCACGCCTGTAATCCCAGCACTTTGGGAGGCCGAGGTGGGCAGATCACTTGAGCCCAGGAGTTTAAGACCAGCCTGACCAATATGGTGAAACCCTGCCTCTATAAAAAATACAAAAATTAGCCAGGTGTGGTAGCTCATGCCTGTAGATCCAGCTACTGGGGAGGCTGAGGTGGGAGAATCACTTGAGCCCAGGAGGCTGAGTTTGCTATGAGCCGAGATCAAGCTACTGCACTCCAGCCTGGGCAACAGAGCAGGATCCTGTCTCAAAAAAAAAAAAAAAAAAAAAAAAGGATGGTACACACACACACACACGAATATTATTTGGTCATAAAAAGCAATGAAATCATGTCATTTGCAGTAACATGGATGGACTAGAAGTCATTATGTTAAGTGAAATAAGCCAGGCATAGAGAGACAAATACTGCATGTTTTCCCTCATATGTGGGCGCTAAAAGCGTTGATCTCATGGAGGTAGAGAATAGAGTGATAGATGCCAGAGACTGGATATGGTGTGTGGGTGGGAGAGCGGGATGAAGAGAGGTTGGTTAATGGGTACAAACATAGATGGAAAGAAACAAGTTCTGATGTTTGATAGCAGAATAATTGGGTGACTGTAGTTAGCAATGGTGTATTACATATTTTATAGTAGCTGGAAGAGAGGTCTGAAATAAATACTCAAGGTGATAGATACCCCAGATACCCTGACTTGATCATTACACATTCTATGCATGTAACAAACTCTCACATGTACCCTATAAATGTGTAAAGTATGATGTATCAGTTAACAGAATCAGGAATTGGATTTTCAACCCATGTGTGCCACCTATTAGCTGTTTGACCTTAGACAAGTCATAAAATCTCTCTGAGCTTTAATTCCCTTTCTTGCTAGATGGGGAATCCTAATACCTGCTTTACCTTAGCAGGGTTGTTGTGAAGCACTCAGTAAATATTTGTTGAGTTTCTGAAATGTAAACTTTGAACGTAGTGGTTACCAAAGGGAGACTGTGGCTAGGCTGGCTGCATCATTGTCACAGGGAGAGCATTTAAAAATAGAAATATCAGGGCTTCTCCTGTATATACTGAGACAGTACATCTGGGGTGGTGTGGGAGGCAAGGGAAGAGCAGTTATCTTGGAATCTGAGTATTTTACAAGTTCCCATGTGATTTAATTGGACAGCCTTGCATAGGAATTGTTCTAAGGCATCAATAGTGGCATGTATTATTCTGTTCTGTAGAGCCATGAAAAATGTATTGGAGGAGAGAAATTGTTCTGAGGGGAAAAAAAAGTATCTAATGATAGCAATTCTCTCATAATTAAATAGTTTTTACCCTATTTCACAATTTGTGCTGTGCCAGTTAGTTGATGATAATGAAGGATACAATAATTGTAGCTGCTGTTTAATGAATACTTGCTGGATGCTTTACATATTTCATTTTACTTAGCTCTTCTGAAAATCCTTGTGAAATAGGAATTGTTATTCCAATTTTATAGGGAAACATGCTTAGGGAGGGTAAGTGACTAAGGTCACATAGCTACCAAGTGGTGGGCCTGATTTTTAACCTAGGTTCTTTGACTTTAAACTCAAGCTGTTTCCATTATGCTACATCATAAAATCAGTATTTTTTTTTTCTCATTTTGAGCAATAGAGTGTCTCTTACATACCTCGCTTCTAAAGTATGTAAGAACTAAGAAAATACTTAGTTTTTCTTCTTTTAATTTTGGCAGATGAACTTGAGATGCTTTCTGAAGCCAGAGCCCGCTTGGCTAATACTCAGGGAAAGAAGGCCAAGAGGAAAGCAAGAGAGAAACAGTTGGAAGAAGCAAGGTATGTGTGTATATAGGAATAAAAAGCAAAGTGTTTTTCTCACGTAACGATCAACACAGAATACTTCTGTGACCAAATATGTGTGTTTTTTTTCTCGCCCCACCAGCAAGCAGGCAGTCGATTCTGCAGTGGATAGCTGAGTGTCCTCTAATTCAGTTAATTCTAATACTGTCTTCCTGGAGATAGCTCCATATCTTACAGGTTGAGGACTTAGTCCCACAAGACTGAACCCCAGTTTTGATGCTGACCCTAAGCCCCTGGTTATTTTGCTTGTGTTTCTGACCACCGAGCCGGGTTCCACTGCCCCTTCCTCGGGTTCCATGCATTTGCTAGAGGGCTCACAGAACTCAGGGAAAGACCCACATTTACTGGCCTATTACAAAGGATATTTTAAGGATACAAATTAACAGCCACATGAAGAGACACATAGGGTGAAGCTTGGAAGGGTCCTGAGTGCAGGCACTTATGTCCCATTGAAGCTGGGGTATGCCACGCTCTTAGCAAGTAGGTGTGTTCTTGTTCACCTTTTTGGAAGTCCCCATGTATTTGGCTGCCCACAAGTTCTCCAGACCCTGTCCTTTTGGGTTTTTATGGAGGCTTCATTAAATAGACAAGATTCATTACATCATTGGCCATTGCTTATCAACTCAATCTTCAGCCCTTCTCCCCTCTCCTGAGGTTGGAGGTGGGGAGCCGAAAGTCCCAACCCCTCTAGTCCTGCCGTGGCCTTTCTGGTGACTGCCAGCTATCAGTCAACTCATTAACATGCAGAAAGACACTTATCACTTGGAAGAGTCCCAGGATTTTAGGAGTTGTATTGTTGGAAACACGGATGAAGACCAAATATGTTATTTCACAATGTCACAGTGTGCTTGTCACCATTCATAGTTCAATAATTATTCTAGGCATCCTTAGGACCAATAAAACTGCATGATTTATTAACCCTGTTGGGTGAATAATAATTGGAATTGTCCAGTTCCCATTTCACTAGTATTCTTTACCTTCTTTATTTCTCTGAAAATATCTTGTGTTTTTTTCTCCTAACCATTTCAGAATAGTTAAAGAAAACCATATTTCAAAAAAAATTTAAGCTATGGCAGAAGTAATGCCCAGTTTATCCAGTATGTTGAGTGTGTTCTGTTGGCATGTGAGACCTTCATTTGTTGTAGCTATTTTGGAATCAGATGACTGTAGGACACACAAGATTATGTGTCTTTTGTATGACTGCCAATTAGTTACTTTCCTTGATTGGTATTGGGAAGGCACTGGCTGTGAAACAGGAAAATTGGCTGAACAAAGAGGGAATTAATGAGCTTAGAACCAAATTTTAGGTCCTCATAGAAATCTGTATTTAAAAAGTAAATGAATATATATTACACATTGTCTTTCACTCAGGATTTTCTTCTCTTTCCCCTTTTTTCCTTTTGGCTAAGTCCATGATATCAGTCCTAATAACCCGGAAACCAAGATGATATCACTAAAGGGCAAATCTGGACTATGTAACAGCTTATTAGCTTCTGCGATTCAGGCCCTAGAATAACCTCCTTATCCTATAGAGTGCCCCTTGTGGCCCCCAGGTTGGCCTACTGGTTCTTCTTGACCTGATGACTAGCATTATGTTGTAATTAATGGCTTTGAAGTGCCAGATCCTGGGATGGAGGATTTTTTAATGCCTCGGGATGCATGGTGACAGAGCTGGCCCGTTGCTAGCCTAGAATAGTTAGCTTATTTGGGGTTATTAGCTGCCTGGGACAGTAAACAGAAACCAAGAGGAGGTACTAACTTTTCTACCATTCTTGGCCACCTCTCTATTCTGTGTACTCTTTAGAGTTAGGTACTGTGAGTAAGGTTGAAAAAAAATCACTTTTCCATTTTTATCCATGGTTGTAGGGAACCAAATTTTTAGAGCCCTTTAACCATGTGGATTGGGCCAGGGACACAGCAAATGCATATGTGAAAAATCTCCAAGTGTGGCTAGCGTTGATTGCTTTAAATAAAATTTGCAGATTTTAATTTACCCTATAATTTCTTGTAGGCATTCTTGTAGAATCTACACATCTTTATAAGTTATATTGTAACAGGCTGGATTGGCCTCTATGCAAAGTGCAGTGCAGGGCTATTTGCTTTAAAATGTTAAATTACAAATCTACCTTATAACTTAAAGCAGTTTTTTATTGATTATAAAAGTAACACATTTTTCCTTCCAGTATTGTTAATGTTCTCATTTTGGGGCATAGGTGATATAATGCTATATGGCTTGGTTATATTCATTTAGCGTTATGATGTAAAGGTTTTCTAATGTGGTTTGAAGTCTTTATTTCCATTATTTATAAATGAAATTACTTTAAAATTTGAAATATATTTTTCTAAACCTTTCTCTTTCTCAACATAGATGTGCATTTATGTGTATATATGTACAGACATACAAAGTTGGATCATACTGTAGTTTTAATGAGAAGTCAGCTGTAAATCTTACTGAGATTTCCTTGTAAGTGTTGAATCATTTTTGTCATACTGTTTTTAATTTTAATTTTAATTTTTTTTAAGAGAGGGTCTTTGTTGCCTAGGCTGTAGTGCAGAGTTCACTGCAGCCCTTAACGCCTGGGCTCAAGCAGTCCTCTGCCTTAGCCCCCTGAGTAGCTGAATCTACAGATGCACACCACCATTCCCACCTAAATAAAAAAAAAAATTTTTTGTCGAGACGGAGTCTCGCTGTGTTGCCCAGGCTGGTCTTGAACTCCTGACCTCAAGCTGTCCTCCTTTCTTGGCCTCCCACAGTGCTGGGATTGCAGGTGCGAGCCACTGTGACTGGTTTGTCTTACTGCTTTTAAATCTTCTTGTTTTTGACTTTCAGCATTTTTAATATGATGTGTCTGTTTGTAGATTTCTTTTTGTTTATCTTACTTGGAGTTCATTGAGCTTACTGGATATGTAGATTAATGTTTTTCAATAGATTTTTCAAAATTTCAGCCATTATGTATCTTCAAATATTTAATTCTGCTCCTTTCACTTCTCTCCTTTTGGTGTCCCTGTTATGCTTATGTTGGTGCATTTGATAGTGCAACATATTTCTCTGAGGCTCTATTCATATTTCTTCATTATTTTTCTCTGTTTAGATTGCATAATTGTTACTGCTCTGTCTTAAAGTTTGTTAATTCTTCTGCCAGTTCACATCTACTGTTGAGCCTCTTTACATTTCAGCTTTGTACCTTGTTTTGTTTTGTTTTTTTTTTTTTGAGACAGAATCTGGCTCTGTCACCAGGTTGGAGTGCAGTGGCGTGATCTAGGCTAACTGCAAGCTCCGCCTCCCGGGTTCACGCCATTTTCCTGCCTCAGCCTCCTGAGTAGTTGGGATTACAGGCGTCTGCCACCACACCCAGCTAATTTTTTGTATTTTTAGTAGAGACGGGGTTTCACCATGTTGGCCAGGATGGTCTCGGTCTCTTGACCTCGTGATCTGCCTGCCTTGGCCTCCCAAAGTGCTGGGATTACAGGTGTGAGCCACCGTGCCCAGTCTGTACTTTTTTTTTTTTTTCTTTCAGACAGTTTTGCTCTGTCACCCTGGCTGTAGTGCAGTGGCACGATCTCTGCTCACTGCAGCCTCCACCTGCCGGGTTCAAGCGATTCTCCTGTCTCAGCCTCCCGTGTAGCTGGGACTACAGACGTGTGCCACCATACTCGGCTAATTTTTTTGTATTCTTAGTAGAGACAGAGTTTCACCAAGTTGGCTGGGCTGGTCTCAAACTCCTGACCTCAGGTAATGTGCCCGCCTCGACCTTCCAAAGTGCTGGGATTACAGTGTGAGCCACCATGCCCGGCCACTTTATTTTTTTTAAATTAAATAAAATTTTTTTTCATTTTTGTTATTTCATTCCCTTTCTAAGTTAGCTGATCAGCTTTGTGCTTTTCAATTTGAGAATTTCCATTTGTTTATTTTTAAGCATTTTTGTCTCTTTACTGATATTCTCTATTTGATGCAACATTGTTATCATACCTTCCTTTACTTCTTGGTTTTCTTTTGTTCTTGGAACATAATGGCTACTTTCTGATTTGCTTTTCTAAGATCAACAGAGCGGGCACAAAAGAACCAGCCAGCAGGCAAGGGTAGGAGCAAAACTGCAAATTTATTTTTGGTCACCTAGCTTCAGGGAAAGAAGGTGGGTAGAGAGAGGTCTGTCGGCCTCCGGTGGGGCTCTCCGGCGGGGTTCCTGATACAGTCCCGACATCCCGACAGGAGTGGGGCTGGGAAGTCCGCGCCTGGCGTCCCTCCGGAGCGGCTTTTCTAGCAGTGGGAGGGCAATAGGCGGGGCACGGGCGTGTCGGGGGGCGTTCCGCAGGTGCGACCAGGTAAATCTTAGTCTCTTCGGATTGACGTCACCTGGCGCATGCCCGGTTGGTCTGCACCGTCCCTGGCACCCGCTGCATTTTCGCGCGCGCGGGAAAAGTTGGTGATGCAGAACCCGGAAGTGCGCCATCTTGCCTCCGTTCATCCAAACACTTTCAAGTCTATTAATCTGACATCTGATTGCACTCTCAGGCAGTTTTTGTTGCTTGCAGTTTTTCTAGTATTTGGGTCATTCTTTCCTGTTTCTTTGCATGTCTTATAATTTTTTATTGGAAACAAGACATTTAAGATGATGTATTGTAGCAATTTTCGGTACTCCCCCAGCCTTCATTTATTATTTGCTTGTTTACTTGTTTGGTGACTGGTTTATTTTATTTCATTTAATGTTTTTGAGATGGAGTCTTGCTCTGTCACCCAGGCTGGAGTGCAGTGGCATGATCTCGGCTCACTGCAACCTCTGCCTCCTGGGTTCAAGTAGGTCTCTTGCTTCAGCCTCCAGAGTAGCTGGGATTACAGGCACTCTCTACCGTGCCTGGCTAATTTTTATGTTTTTAATAGAGACAGGGTTTCCCCATGTTGGCCAGGCTGGTCTCGGATTCCTGACCTCAGATGATCCACCTGCCTTGGCCTCCCAAAGTCCTGGGATTACAGGCATGAGCCAGCGTGTCTGGCCAGTTTTAGTCTATCTAATTCTTCGCTTCCCTCCTGTGAGAAATGTGAAGCATCTGATGTTGCTCCCCAGGGAGGCAGTCTTGTGTATGCTCACAGACATCCTGAGATGGCATGGTTTGGGCAGGCCTCTCTTTGACGTTCCTTTCCTGTTAAGTTTCATTGATTGCCAGCTGTTTGCTCTGTTTTCAACAGTGTCCTGGGGCATAAGTTGCACTACAAATTGATCCAGTCAGATTTGGGCTCCTTTCAAGGGATGCTTCCTGATATCAATGTTTGAGATTTATTCTCACCCCGGGAGGGCTCCTCCCAGCTCTTATTCCCTATTTTTCTCTGGCAAACTAGTAGGCCTACAGATTCACTGGTATCTCCATTGAGTCTGTTAAGTGTTTTCCCAGCTTGCCTTTTACCAGAACTTCCACTGTTTTTGAGAGTGCCCTTAGGCTTGAACTTCTCTACACTCTGTTGCAAATGAGGTCCTTTTGTTTGAGGAGAAATGTGGAGCTCAGTTCTGTGTCCTGCTTCTTCCCCAGGGCCCTGACAGGGCATGTCTCCAAGTGGTAGCCCTACTTTATTAGCTGAGTGTTTGGTGGGAGGTGGGGGATGGACAGCAGCCCAAGGTTTCCTTGGCTTGCCCTCCCTGTCCACCCCCAGTGTGGAACCCTCATCTCATAAGCCAAGGCACAGGCTATCAGGGCTCCAGTATTCTCAGCAGCACTGTGTCCAAAGCTAGGACTTCTGTTTGAATAGAGGAAGGAAGGCCACTTCTCAGCCACTCTTGATGAAACTTTGCCACCAGAAATACTGATGTCCTGCTCCTCCTGGAATGAAAGCCCTTCTACTGGGAGCTGGAGGGTAGAAGGAGCCCTGGGTTCTTGGCTGCACTTGTGTGGAGTGGCGTCTCCGTTTCTCTGAGCTGAGGGGAAGGAGGAAGTGGGTCTTGATTTAAATATTATATTCTTGTGTTTCTTACCGAGTTTAAGTAGATTTTCTTGATTTAATGTTTATTTGCTGTATCTGCTTCAGATCCTCTTCAGAGACTTCAATTGGTTATTTTTAAAATACATGTAATTTTCATCATTCTCCCTGGGTAGTGAGTTTATGGAGTTCCTCATGCTGTCGTGCTGGAAGTTACTGATAGATACTGTTTTGTAACTTGTTTTCCGTCTTTAATATTGTGAATAGCTTTTCTTATGAAATCGTTACAGTTATAGCAACATAGGAAGATTATTATTAGTATTTTAGATTTGCTTCGTATCTCATCAGGCATATATTCATTGATATATATGCATAGAGTTCTTCTTACGTGTTGCTCTGTAACATGTAAACTTTCTAACGTTTTTTACACAGTGGTGTGTCCTGGGCCTATTTCCATGTCAGAGTAGATTTATAGCCTTTTAAAAGTTTATGTAAATGCCTGTATAATATCTTATAAATTCATTTAATTTCTTACTGATAGATGTTTAGATTGTATCCAGCTATCCACTATTATAAACAATGCTTAGTGAACAGCTTTGTAGTTAAGTCCTTGCTCATGGTCTAACTTATTTCCTTAGGCTAAAGGCTAAGGAGTGAAATTGCTGCTCAAAAAATATGAACGTCTTTAGGCTGTGAATGTGTATTTCTAGCTTCTCTTTGGGAAAAGATGCACTAATATACTTTTTCATTACCAGTGCAGCAGACTGTCCATTTTTTGCAGCCTTGCCATTAAAACAAAAAACTGAATGGTATTAATTAGATATGCACAAATGGTACTTGTTAATTTAATTTGTGATTCTTTAATTGTTAAGTAAAACTTTTGTCATTTTAGCTACCTGCATTGTTTCCTTTGTGAACTGTGTTTACACCCTTTGAGTGCATTAAAAAAAAAAACCTTTGCTTAGACTCTTTATATTTAATCATCATACTAGTTGCAAATATTTTTTCCTAGTATTTGCCTTTTAATTTCATTTATAAATTTTCATAGTGCTACAGTTAGAAGTTTTATATCTCAAAGCTCTTCAGTGTACAGATGAGTGGACTAAAAGGAAACAAAAAGCTGTTGATTTTTTTCCTTTGCCATTTATTTAATTTATATTTGGTAAGTACATTTCCATCCAGAAATAAGATATATATTTACTTGTAGTTCCTTTTGGTTTTTCTTTTTGCCTTATTGTGTGCATTTGTGTGTGCACCTTTAAATTAAAACTAGGATTTGTTTTGGTGAATGATGTGAGGTAAGGATTTAAATAAATATTTCTTCCCTAAATAAATAGATCTTTTTTTTTAACTGTATGGGATAATTTATCCGTACCACATGGCAGATGATTTTCAAAGTGATTTTGCATTCTTTTCAGACGTCTTGCTGCCCTCCAAAAAAGAAGGGAACTTCGAGCAGCTGGCATAGAAATTCAGAAGAAAAGAAAAAGGAAGAGAGGAGTTGATTATAATGCTGAAATCCCGTTTGAAAAAAAGCCTGCCCTTGGTTTTTATGATACTTCCGAGGAAAACTACCAAGCTCTTGATGCAGATTTCAGGAAATTAAGACAACAGGATCTTGATGGGGAGCTAAGATCGTAAGTTGCCTTTCTGATTTTGGAAATGGAAAGGAATAGTAGGAGGAGTCTTACGAAGGGCGAAGTATTATCCTTGTCAGTGCCAGATTTTTATTATTTATTTAAAATTTTTTAAAAATTAGTTTATTTTTTTTGAGACGGTCTTGCTGTGTTGTCCAGGCTGGAGTACAGTGTTACAAACACGGCTTACTGAAGACTTGACCTCCTGGGCCCAAGCAGTCCTCCCACCTAAGCCTCCTGAGTAGCTAGGCCTTCAGGTGCACACCACCACACCTAGCTAATTTTTTTTTATTTTGTAGGGTGGGATCTCCTTTTGTTGTCCAGACTGGTCTCAAACTCCTGGGCTCAAGCGATCCTCCTTAAAGTGTTGGGATTATGGGCATCAGTTACTGTGCCTGGTCTAGATTTTTATTAGTACAATGTGGCCTACATATGGTTTTATTTATTTAATGGATTCATCTTTCCGAGAAAATCAGGGACTCTGGCTATCATGTTTTTAGCACAGAATGCTGTTTATGGCTCTTAAGTTGAAGTGCGTGGCTCTTAATTGACTGTTTACTGTTTGAATCACTTCTTAACTTTTAGGTACTTTTATGAATAGGTTAGTTTTACTGGTGGCTGAGGAATCTGTCAAAATTGAGTCTGGTTTTTTTAGTCTTTAAAAAAATTTGTTTTGTTTTAAGACAAGGTCTCACTCTGTCACCCAGGCTGGAGTACAGTGACATGATCACAGCTCACTGTATCTTCCACCTCCCAGGCTCAAGCGATCCTTCCACCTCAACCTCCCAAGTAGCTGGGACTACAGCTGTGTGCCATCATGACTGGCTAATTTTTTATATTTTGTAGAGAGGTGGGTCTTGCCATATTATCCATGCTGGCCTTAAACTCCTAGGCTCACGCTACCCTCCCTTTGCCTCTCTCACAAAGTGTTGGGATTACAGGTATGAGTCACCACGCCCGGCCCTTTTAGTCTTTTCTAGTGAAAAATTTTGTTTTTATTAAGATGAAATTAAAAGAAAAAACTATGGATCCTTTCACTTGATGGGATAGATACACTTTTATAAAATCTTTATGTTTTAGAGGATAGCAGATTTTCCCTATTTCTTGAGATTTTTAGTTTCTTTAAATCTCATACCTGAATATTGTAGGGAAAGTATTTTATGGTTGTCAAGGATTTTTTAAAGTTTTCTACTCTGTTGACCTTTCATTTCTGTTGATACGAATTGTTACAAAACAACAGCTATCACTCATTGTAAAATAGGATTTTCTTGTATGTACTCCATTGTATTTATTCCTCAAATTAGGACTTTGCTTTAGGTGGGCTGTACAAATAAAGAGATTGAACAGGAAAACTATTCATTTGGAAGGAGTACTAAGTGGGGGAGGCAAGAAAGACACAGAAGGGGAGGAGGTATTCCTGGAGCTTTGAAAGACTGCTTTGAGTCTGTCTTTAGGCTTCTTAACCATGTTTAGATGTCACTTGTCAGTATTAAAACAGCCTTTTTAAAAAAATTGTGAATTTTAAGAATCGTGACAATTTAATAAGTTTTAAAAGGAAATTTAAATATTATATTTTAATTATATTTCTTTCATACACATTGTCCTTTTTACATACTTGTCATACTTTTTCCTATGTGCACACACGTTTTCATTGAATATTCATAATATAGGAATAGTTTTTCTTTTGACATTATGTGGAATGTTTTGCTTATCACAATCTTCATACTTATATGTTTTAATGTTTAGTACTTCAATTACTTAGGGTGTGTTATTAATAATTTTATTGCTATTCTGAGTTTGCTTTCATCTTGAATATAGTAAGTAATGGTATAGGGGACCACTTAATGTATATTGTTTTTGCCTTTTTTTAGTTATTTTCTTTTTTTTTTTGAGATGGAGTCTTTCTCTATCGCCCAGGCTGGAGTATAGTGGCGCGATCTCAGCTCACTGCAACCTCCGCCTCCCAGATTCTAATGATTCTCCTGCCTCAGCCTCCGAGTAGCTGGGATTACAGGCATGCGCCACTACGCCTGGCTAATTTTTGTATTTTTAGTAGAGATGAGGTTTCGCCAGTTTGGCCTGGCTGGTCTCACACTCCTGACCTCAGGTAATCCACCCACCTGGGCCTCCAAAGTGTTGGGATTACAGGCGTGAGCCACCGCACTCGGCCTTTTTAGTTATTTTCTTAGAAATGAGGTTGTTTGTTCAAAGGGTATGAGTATTTGTATGAATTTTAATGTTTTTGCCTATATGTAACTTACAAATCTCTTTTCTACCTTGATCCATGACAGTGAAAAAGAAGGAAGAGATAGAAAAAAAGACAAACAGCATTTGAAAAGGAAAAAAGAATCTGATTTACCATCAGCTATTCTTCAAACTAGTGGTGTTTCTGAATTTACTAAAAAGAGAAGCAAACTAGTACTTCCTGCCCCTCAGGTAATCTGATAAAAGCAAATTTTTCACTATGTGAATTTATATGCTTATGTCATTTATTCAGCAAATGTTTGAAGGCCTGTGTACCAGGTTTGTGGTGGATGCTCTTAAGAAATTCACAGTTTAATGGGTGAGACACACATAAAAACAAGTAATTGTGGGTTGGCTGCGGTGGCTCACGCCTGTTATTTCAGCACTTTGGGAGACCAAGATGGGCAGATCACCTGAGGCCAGGAGTTCAGGACAGCAGGAGCTCCTGCCCAGCATGGTGAAACCCTGTCTCTACTGAAAATACAGAAATTCGCTGGGCGTGGTGGCACACACCTGTAATCCCAGCTACTCAGGAGGCTGAGGCGGGAAAATCACTGGAACCCTGGAGGTGGAGGTCACAGTGAGCCAAGATCGTGCCACTGCACTCCAGCCTGGGTGACAGAGTGAGACTGTCTAAAAAAAAAAAAGAAAAAGAAAAACCCACAAGTAATTGTGATATAGTGTGATAAGATAGCTTCAGCCTCTCTGTATAAATTATTGTATCAGGTATTAAACTGCTCATATGATGGTTTGGTAAGTAATCGTCAACTGTTAACATTTTGTCAACAGGTTAGGGTTTTAGGCTTTTTTGTAGCTGACAAGGGTAAAGATGTGGTTTGGCTTTGTGGACTTTAAGCTACCTTCTCCCAGGGAATGTTTTGTTGTGTTATGCTTATCTTTTTTGAGACAACACTTGTGAAAATCAATGTGGGAGTTGTGGAGAAAAGAGATACAAACATTCTTTCATTGAGCTTATTACAGGCTGTATTCTTTTGACTTACTCTAGTTGGTCAGAAACATGGGACCTTAGAGTAACTTTCTTTCTTTCTTTTTTTTTTTTTATGGGACTGAGTCTTGCTCTGTCGCCAGGCTGGAGTACAGTGGCGCCATCTAGGCTCACTGCAACCTCTTCCTTCCGGGTTCAAGCGATTCTCCTGCCTCAGCCTTCCAAGTAGCTGGGACTATAGGCGTGCGCCACCATGCCCAGCTAATTTTTGTGTTTTTAGTAGAGACAGGGTTTTACCATATTGGCCAGGATGGTCTCAATTTCTTGACCTCATGATCTACTCGCCTCGGCCTCCCAAAGTGCTGGGATTACAGGTGTGAGCCACTGTGCCTAGCTAACCTTTTTTTTTTCTGTTTTGAGTAGTACAGCTTTGTAGAATTGGACAGATTTAATGGTGCAGAAGAAAGGACTTAGGAGACCAGATGAACTCTTTTCCCCTGTGAGCACATTGGCTGCATCAACACAAGATTCTTGAGCATAAACTAATTTTGTCATATCCTGACATTCCTAGTGGGGATATTTATTAAATTGAAATTTTGTCTTTAATTTTTTTCTTAGTACACCTTAGGATATTTATTTTGGTAAAATTACTAACACAACTCCTTTAGATTTTCTTAGGGATCTTGTGGCTCACTGGACTATTTCTGTGTGATATATTAATTGGTTTTCAGTCTTCCTCCTCCAATTTTGTATAAATACTGCTATTTTACATTCTTGGTACATTGATACGTTGATTTGAAAGAATTTCAGTATAGAGATACAGCCTTTGTAGCTTGATTTTATATCATATGTGAATTTTCCCCTCACATTCTGTAAGGAAGGCTTTCTAAAGTTATATTATGGAAACTTTCAAAGCCGCAACAAAGATGAGTACTACCTTGAACCCCTGATACTAATCAAACAGCTTTAGCAATTCATTTTTCTGGAATATGGAAATTTAAAGCTGCGTCAGCTCTCGGTTAAAATAGGGTTTTTTTTTTTTTTTTTTAAAAAGAGACAGTTTCGCTGTGTTGCCCAGGTTGGTCCTGAACTCCTGGGCTCAAACAGTTTGCCCTCCTCGGCCTCCCAGAGTGTTGGGATTACAAGTGTGAGCCAGTGTGCCCGGCCTCAGTTAAAATGTTGCTTACTATAATTGCGTCCTTTTAGATTTCAGATGCAGAACTCCAGGAAGTTGTAAAAGTAGGCCAAGCGAGTGAAATTGCACGGCAAACTGCCGAGGAATCTGGCATAACAAACTCTGCTTCGAGTACGCTTTTGTCTGAGTACAATGTCACCAACAACAGCATTGCTCTTAGAACACCACGAACACCAGCTTCCCAGGACAGAATTCTGCAGGTAAGATGTCAGGTAGTAGAATGAGCCTTTTACTTTGTTTATTGTCCTTAGAAGTATCATGCAGGAGAACTAAGTGGTTTGGTTGTGTTTCTTTTAGTGTAAATGGTTTGAAACTGAGTCCTGAATGCGTAGATCTTGCAACATTTCTGTAGTAGAGAAGCTAAATAGATTCAGCAATAAGTTTTATTTTCCCATTTATTAATTTGTAACTTTTTGAAGCCAGCCCTTCTACCTTCATTAATCTTTTGTACCTGTCAGTAAAGCATCGTTTTGTAAAATTTCACATTGCCTACCAATCCTAGAAAGAAAGAAAGACTTTCTTGCATTTCTGTACTTAGCTTCGCATAGTGTGCCTGCAGTTCTGCTTTCTTCCCTCTCTCTAACACCTGGGGTAGACACAGCTTTGTGTGTTCCCAGGGTATCTGTATACCAGAGAATATCCAAACCTACAAAACATAGTTGGGTCTTTTGGTACTCTTACATCTCATTTCCTCGTCTCTGATAGGAATGTAATTTTAAGGTTTTGATTCAAGGCAAACGGTTGTGTAAGGCTTAGCAAGAAAAATAGTTGTGCCCCTCATCCATAGAGGTACTTGTTACAACCCTTTGTTTTACTTTTACCGTTTAAGATCGTTGTTACTCGTTGACCATTTTCAGTTTTGGGCATTATCTGTTGATTTTCCACATATAATTTGACATTTGGCTTTCACACCCTCTGTGTCCGTCATGCATACATTTTCTATTCCCCTGTTGTCTCTTATAATTTGGTTAGCTTTATATTCTTGGTTTATCTTACGACTCTGTAAATCCTATTCATTGCTAAACCATGAATTACCTTAAAATTTGTGTAAGTTATACAAATATGTAATACTCTTACATATAGTATGTAATCTATAGCATACCATTTTACTTTGTGGTATAGTATTTTGTTTTTCTTGGAGTTAATACTTGTTTTATTCAGTTGCTAAGTTTTTTGACTAAGCCCTAATTCAAGTCTAGACTACGCTGGCTGTGTCCGTTTTCCCTAACCTGTGCTGACTTCAGATATTCTTATCTCTTTGAAGAAGTCTTTCTTAGAACTTCTGAATGTTCTTGCCTGGACTGATTTTTCTTCAGGGCTTGTTTATAGCTTGTTCTTTTGATTGCCCTTCACTGTCACCCTAGAGAGTCCATTGGATCCCGTCTTTTCGGGCTCCCATGCCTTTGGCTTTCTTGGTTTACTCCCTTGTTCAATGAAGAATATTATTCAGTAGCTTTCAGAGAAAGCATTCATAGGAGGTAGATTTTTTTTTATTAGTTTTTTTCATTGATAAGGAAAAATTGTATCTATGGTATACAGTATGATGTTTTGATATATGTATGCCTTATGGAATGGCTAAGTCAAGCTGTTTAACGTATACATTACTTTACATATTTATCATTTTTTTGTGGTAAGAACACTTAAAATCTACCCTTAGCAGTGTTCAAATGTACAGTATACTGTTATTTACTATAATTACTGTGATGTATAATCTCTTGAACTTATTTCTTCTGTCTTACTGAAATTTTGTGTCCTTTGACAGACATCTCCCTGGTTCCTTCACCCCTCAACCTCTAGTAACCACCATTTTACTCTTTTTCTGTGAGTTTGACTTTTTTAGATCCCACAAATAAGTAAAATCATGGGAAATTTGTCTTTCTGTATCTGGCTTGTTTCACTTACTGTAATGTCCTTCAGTTTCATGGATGTTCTCACAAATGACAGGATTTCTTTTTTCAGGCTGAAAAGTATTTTATTGTGTTTATATACAACATATTTTTTAATTCATTTTTCCATTGATGGACCCTTAGGTTGTTTCCAGAGGTAGAATTTTTCTAGATCTTGCATATCTGTCAATTACTAATCTACCCTCTTGATCGATAGTATAACTGGGTATAGAATCCCATATTGCAGTGGTTTTTGTTCACAGTGTTGAAGGTAGCGCTGCAGGGTCTTCTGGCTTCCACTGTTGCTCTTGAGACCTCCTATACTGTTCAGTTTGTTAAAAGGAAACCTAGTTTTTTCTTTTCTGGAAGCTTATATTATCTTACATGATTTATGAGGCATGTTTCTTGGTGTAGGTCTTTTTCAACTACTGTGGGTCTTTTCATTCTGGAGACTCCTGGCCTTCAATTTTGTAAAATTATTTTGAATTAAATTTTTTTTCTCCCTTTCGTTGATCTCTTTATGAACCTCCAAGTTTTCTGTTAATTCCTCTGCAGTTTTCTATCTTATTGATTTTGATTTATTTGTAGGAGGTTTTTCTCAATTTTATCTTTATTTGGTTTTTAATTTACTCTCGTATATGTAATGTTTAAGTGCTTTAAAAATTTTTTTTTTTTTAACCATCTCTTATTTCATGAGTATCTTATGTCTCTGAGGCTGTTAATGATGGTTTTGTTTTTACAAGTTTTCTTTTCCTTGCATAGTTTCTAAGTTTTTTGTTTTGTTTCCTTTCTGTCTTTCCTGATGGATATTTCCTCAAATGTCTGGTGCTCTTTGCCTGTGTCTGGAGGTGGGTGGGGGCAATCACAAGCTGATTGGAAACTCTTTGGGTGTGCGTAGGGCTCTTTGACTCTTGGCTTCCCTGGAGACCGATCTGGCTGGGATGTTTCATTGGGGAAATTCTTGATGTCAGTGTTAGTCCTTTTGGGTCAGTGTTAGTTCTTTTTGCTTAGGTTAGTCAGATTCCTCAGAGAAGTAATTTCTAGTCTCCTATCTACAGGGTATAAAGTTGGCCAGCCTCTGGGGAAAAAGTTGGGGAAAAAGGCTGGATGTCTCCAATCTAAAATAAAAACTTCTGCTTCATTTGTCTATTTTCATAGTGATAATTTTGCTCCTAACTCTTGATATTCTCTGGTTTAGAAATCTTTTTTGTACTCTCTTCAGAGAGTAAAGCCCCTCTGTCTTTTGTAAATCCTGAGAGACAGAGAGAGAGAGAGTGTGTGTGTGTGTGTGTGTGTGTGTGTGTATGTGACAAAATCTTACAGACTTTGTTTTTTATTATCACTCTCCCTTTTCTTCTCTTTTTATATTGTTTCATGAAAGTTTACGAATTTATGGCACATTAGTTATTAACCAACTCAAGGCTTTGAGGAGGTCTGAACATATGGTTTCAAGTAAATAAGTAAGATATCTAGCATATCAGAAGCTTTAAAAACAGTAATGTGATCTTGCATTTATTTCCTTGGACTCTGAACACAAGTAACGAATGTGTTCTAGGGTGTTCAAGGCCAGGTAAAGTGTCAGATAAGCCTGTTCAGGCAGACTGGGAAAGAGAAAACCTAACCACTCACAGAGGAAACATGGAGGGACCTAAACAATCCGGAATACAGACAGGAATCCACTTAAACGATATAGACCTGTTAATAACAGGGGGCAATAATGGCTATAGATATTGTAAGAATCCCACTAGCCATCTCCTTCTGGTGGCCCTAAAGTGATGGAGATGCTTCTGATAGAGGCTCTGTCAGTGTTATGTGGCTTAGTATTGCTTGTGCATGTGTAGCACTTATCCAGCCCTTTCATTAAAATACAGAGCGTGCTTTCCTGGTTCTGTCACTTTATCCGCGCCTCAGCCTTTCAGATGTCTCCACTTCTCTGACAGATAGGAATAACCTGTCCCCCACTTTTTTTTTTTTTTTTGAGACAGAGTCTCACTCCCATCTCCCAGGCTGGAGTGCAGTGGCACAATCATGGCCACTGTGCCCAGCCAGTTTTTTTACTTTTAGTAGAGACGGGGTTTCGGCATATTGCCCCAGGCTGGTCTCGAATTCCTGGATTCAAGTGATCTGCCGCCTTGGCCTCTCAGAATGCTGGGATTACAGGCATGAGACACTGCACCTGACCCCTACTTTTTTCAGTGGTGCTGTTTGAGGAAGTTTGCAAGTGTGATTATTCACACTTGAAATAAAAAAAAAAATAGTTTTTTTTTAATTTTGGGAAAAAATTACATTATAGGGTAATATAAGGGACATTTAATGGAACTCCTTTCATGGTTTTTAAACAGTTTTATTGAGATATCATTCTGACAAAATTCACCCATTTTTACTGTATTTACCGAGTTGTATAGCCATCACCACAGTCAATTTTAGAATAATTACATCATCCAGAAAAAAAACCCCTACCCATTCCCCATTCCCCTCAAACCTGCCAAGTTTTTAGGCACCCATTAATCTACTTTGTATCTCTATAGAGTTCCCTATTCTGCACATAGATGTAAATGAAATCATATATGATGTTTTGTGACTGGCTTTTTTCACTTTGCATAATATCGTCAAGGTTCATCCATGTTGTAGCTTGTATCAGTACTTCATTCCTTTTTGTCGTTGAGTAATATTCCATTGTATGAATATACCATGTTTTGTTTATCCACTTATCAGCTGATGGACACTTGGGTTGTTTCTGCCTTTTGACTGTTAGGAATAATGCTTCGAACAGATGCTTGTGTGGACATGTTTTTTTCCTTTCTCTTGCGTATATACTTAGGAGTGGAATTGCTGAGTCCTGTGGTAACTATGTTTAACTTTATGAGGAACTGCCAGACTGTTTTCCAAAGTCGCTGCACCATTTTATTTATTTATTTTTGAGACACAGTTTTGCTCTGTTGCCCAGGCTGGAGTGCAGTGGTACAATCATGGCTCACTGCAGCCTTGACCTCCTGGGCTCAAGCGATCCTCCCAACCTGGCCTCCCAAGTAGCTGGTACTACAGGCATGCACCACAAGGCCCAATTAATTTTCTAATTTTTTGTAGAGATGGGGATCTCACTGTGTTGCCCAGGCTGGTCTTGAACTCCTGACCTCAAGTGATCCTTCTGTGCCTCAGCCTCCCAAAACGCTGGGATTATAGGCATGAGCCACCGTGCCTAGCCCGTTGTACATTTTTATTAGGAATGTATAAGGGTTCTAATTCTTTACATCCTCACCAACACTTGTTTTCTTTTTGATTATAGCCTTCTTGTAATCAAACAGATCCTAGTTGTGAAGCGATATCTTGTGTTTTTGATTTGCATTTCCCTAATAGCTAATGACATTTCGTGTGCTTATTGGTCATTTTTATATCTTTGTTGTTGTTGTTGTTGTTGTTGTTGTTATTATTGAGACAGGGTCTCACTCTGTCACACAGTCTTGAGTGCAGTGGCGCCATTGTGGCTCACTGCAGACTCAACTTCTCAGGTTCAAGCAGCCCTCCCACCACAGCCTCTCAAGTAACTGGGACTACGGGTGTGCACCACTATGCCTGGCTAATTTTTTATTTTTGTAGAGATGGAATCTCACTATGTTGTCCAGGCTAGTCTTGAAGACCTGGGTTCAAGCGATCCTCCCACCTTGGCCTCCCAAAATGTTGAGATTACACAGGTGTGAGCCACTGTGCCTGGCCTGGCCTGTGTGTGTGTGTGTGTGTGCGCGCGCGTGTGTGTGTGTGTGTATTTTTTTTTTGAAATGGCTATTCATATTCTTTACCCATTTTTAAATTGGGTTATCTTTTTTTTTTAATTAAAAAATTTTTTTTGTAGAGACAGGGTCTTGCTGGTGTTGCCTAGGCTGGTTTTGAATTTCTGGCTTCAAGCTTCTCCTACCTGAGCTTTCCAGAGTGCTAGAATTATATACATGAACCATTGCACCTGACTGGGTTTTTAATAATTGTAAGAGTTCTTTGTGTATTCTGGATGTAAGTTCCTTATCTGATATAACTTGCAAATTTTCCTCTCATTTTGTAGGTTGTGTTTTCACTTTCTTAATGTTCTCATTTGCAGTACATGAGGTATAGTTTAGCTTTGTTTTTCTTTTTTGCTTATGCATTTAATCTTATCCAAGAAATTCTTTCCAGCCCTGCGTCATGAAGAGTTACTCCCATGTTTTTTCTTCAGATTTTATAGTTTTAGTGCTTACGTTCAGGTCTGTGATCCATTTTGAGTTAGTTTTTGTATGTATTATTAGGTATGGATCTACCTTCATTCTTGGGCATGTGGATATCCAGTTTTCCTAACACAATTTGTTGTAAAGACTGTTCTTTTCCCATTGTATGGTCTTATTAGCAGCCTTTAAAAAAGTCAGTTGACCATTAATGTAAGAGTTTATTTCTGGACTCTCAATTCGGTCTCATTGATCTATTATCTATCCTGTGCCAGTACCACACTGTCGTAATTTCTATAGCCTTGTAGTATCCTTCTGTGTTTTTAATACAGGCTTTTAAACTGATTGTTTTTTTTTTTTTTTTTTTTTTTTTGAGACGGAGTCTCGCTCTGTCGCCCAGGCTGGAGTGCAGTGGCCGGATCTCAGCTCACTGCAAGCTCCGCCTCCCGGGTTCACGCCATTCTCCTGCCTCAGCCTCCCGAGTAGCTGGGACTACAGGCGCCCGCCACCTCGCCCGGCTAGTTTTTTTTTTTTTTGTATTTTTAGTAGAGACGGGGTTTCACTGTGTAGTCAGGATGGTCTCGATCTCCTGACCTCGTGATCCGCCCGTCTCGGCCTCCCAAAGTGCTGGGATTACAGGCTTGAGCCACCGCGCCCGGCCTAAACTGATTGTTAAAGAATATTGAAGTAATGAGTGAATGTTAACTGAGAGAGTAGTAGTTATTTTGAAAAAGCACAAAACAGGTTTAGAACCTGAGCCATATACAGTAAGTTTGGGGCTTGTAACTTTGAATTCCTCTTCTAAAAGATGTGGGAAAAGTTATATATTTGTTGGAATTAGGTTTAGCTGTAACAGAAAACCTCTTAACAGTGGCCTAAATAGAATAGAGATTTATTTCTGTTTCATGTTCTAAATGTTGAGAGATACATCAAACGGGCTTGTGTGGCACTCCCTGGTGTCAGGGACCTGGGCACCTGCTTTTTTGTCCTCCCTCATGTCAGGTTTCTCTTCTTAGTTTCTCCTTGTGGCAGGTACAGTCGCTGCAGGGCCAGCCATCGTGTTTGCATATAGCCTGCAAGAAGGAGGAAAAAGGGCACACCCTTTCTCTTCTTAAGAACACGTCTCTTGTACACATCATTCTGTCTGTCCTGCTGGCCAGAACTTAGGCACACATGTCCTAGCTACTGGGACATGGGATATTTGTTCTGGGTAGCCAGGTGCGGGTTAAGAATTGAGGCTTCTGTTACTATGGAGGAAGAGAATGGGTGCTTGGTGACAAGGAGAAGTCTCTGCCACAGTAAAATAAATATCTGCTAATGAAAATGATTATGATTGGTTGAAGCCCTTTGGAGCCTCTAAGATAAACTGACAGAAGTTGAGATTTAGTCTAGTCTGTGACATATTTTTATGTAAAATTTTGATAAATTTAGTTTTCACTTTGTGAGCTTTTATTGGTTCAGTGTCTCTGTTCTATGTGTGATAAAGGTGGTACCTCTGGCTGCTGTTGTGTGTAGCCAGGGATAAGAGGAATTTTGCTTCTCTCTCTTGGCCTCCTCTGATCTAGTCTAGGATACATCAGTCAAGATTTAATTAAGGAAACAGAACCACTATGAAAATCATGGAATAAGGAATTTGTTAGAGGAATTAGTCCCATATACGGTTATGAGAAAAGCAGGGCATTAAAGGTCTGAAAAGGAGCGTTAAAGATCGGAGAAAGGTCACCAGCCCTGGCGTGGGGTGAGTTGTAGCTTATAGGGAAATCTGGAGGCTAGGCATGGAAGTCTGGAGGGTTGTTGGCTCTTTGTCACTACTGTTTCTGTGAGTTTGAAGCAGAAGTCTGGTCACCAGGGCTGCCTATAAAGGAGGAGAATTGGATATATGGAGCAGTGGGGTGCAAGGACACGCTGAAACTCGCCAACTCCTCTGCAAGTCGCTACCTCTAACCAATGATGGCCATCAGAGCGTAGTGGTTGCTACTTCACCTCTGTCACCTCTGCTTCTCCTTCTGCCTCTATCTCTGTTTTACTTTTGAGGAACTCTAACTCAGTACCAAGAGGGAAGAGGATTCTGGGAAACATCCCAGTGTAACCAGGTGGACAAAGGATAATTCACCACATAGGAGACAGCTCTCAGATGCCCCGGCATTTTACTGGACCAAACTCCCCCACTCCTTAGCCACACCATTTTTGGGAGTGTTGCCTATTTGTAATTTTGGCACATATGATATGTCACATGTCACCCACTCTTCCAGGAATATATACTTTTGCCATTTGATTCTTATTTCTCCTCTTTCCTGTGCAGAAGTTCTAAGCCTACATATGTTTCTTTCTAGTAAATGCTTTATATTTGGAATAGCAAAAAGGACACACATAGGGTCTTTGATAATGTAAAAGTCAAGATTTTTTTTCATGAGTAAAGATATACAGAATAACGGAATAAGTCTTGCTCTGGTTATTTTCATTTTGCCTTGAAATTTAGTGGTTTAGTGCGTTTTACTATGCTTATGACTTCTGTGAGTCAGGGATTCAGACAGGGCACAGAAGGAGTGGTTCGTCTGTGCTCCGTGATGTCTAGGGCCTTGTAAGGAGGACTCAGCAGTTCTGTGTGATTCGATGGATAGGGGATAGAGTCATTTGGAGGTGTTGTCTTTCCATGTCTGGTGGTTGATGCTGGCTGTTGGTTGGGTGGGTCCTCAGCTGGGAATGTGGAGTGAATCCGCGTGTAGTCTTTCCATGTGGCTTGGGCTTTCTCATAGTGTGGTGGTCTCAGAACAGTTGAAATTCTCACATGGTGTCTCAGGGCTCCAGTGTGGTGGGAAGCTGCGTAATTTTTTCTAAACTAACCTTGGAGGTCAAGCATTGTCACTTTTGTTGTATTCTGTTGGTTACAGGTGAATCACAAGCCCACCTAGATTTATGGGGAGGGAATATAGACCCGACCTCTTGATGGAAGGAGTATCATGGTTGGATTTTAAGAACATGAAACATGAGAGAGAGAAGGTTGTGACCATCTTTGGAAAATAAACTCTGCCACAGGCCCTAAGTTGGACATTAAGAGATTTATGGGTACAAAGATAGCACTGAGGACAGCGTTATAGTAGAGGGACTAAAGAGAACATGGGCAGTTCTGCCTGAAGAGATCAGGCAAGACTTCTGAAAGGGACCTGACCCCCACAAGTTGTTTTCTTGTGCAGTGGAAAGGTTGCTTCGGAGTATCTTAAGTTTCAGTAGAAGAAACAGACCTCAGAGACACTAATGAAGACTAGATAGAGAATTCAGTGGTGAAGCCAGACTAAAACCCAGGCATTCAGACATTTGGCCTAAGCTCACACTGGGAAATTTGAATTCTTGTATTTCATGATTATAGAGAGGTTTGGCACAGGTAATAGGAGAAGTTTTGGGGTAATAGTAATTTCATATGTGAGGCCACAAAAGCGCACCTCTACACAGAAAACTTTATTTGATATGTAAAACTTCTGATGTGATGTGTTAGATTGATAGAAGGAATGGAAACATTGAAATCTGACATGACTGGTATTCATTTTCTCTGTTGGTTTTCGTTGAGAAAATGAGTAAGAATTCTGCCTGCTTCAAGATTTGTATAGTAGGACCAGAAGAGATTCTGCAAGCCTGTCTAAACTGTTAACCGTGCTTCTTTGCCTGCTTGTTTGTCAGGAAGCCCAGAACCTCATGGCCCTCACCAATGTGGACACCCCATTAAAAGGTGGACTTAATACCCCGTTGCATGAGAGTGACTTCTCAGGTGTAACTCCACAGCGGCAGGTTGTACAGACTCCAAACACAGTTCTCTCTACTCCATTCAGGTATTGTAAATGAACATGTTTTTTATTTTAGAAAAACCTGAATTCAAGGACTTAGCATGTTTGCTTTAGTAATGTTTATGGAGAGTGAATACTTATTGTGTTGAGTTTTCCTCTTTGATTTCTTCTTCACAGTAATAAATAATAGTGTCTGGGAAATGGTTAAATACTGTGGAGTGCCTCTCCTTTTTTTTTTTAAAGATGGAGTCTCGCTCTGCCACCCAGGCTGAAGTGCAGTAGCACGATCTCAGCTTACGGAACCTATCTGCCTCCTGGGTTCAAGCGATTCTCATGCCTCAGCCTCCCAAGTAGCTGGGATTACAGGCGTCTGCCACCACACCTGTCTAATTGGAGTGTCCTTTTGCAAAACTTTGGATCCTGTCACGTTATTTTTGAATACTTTGTGTTTGATTTTAGAGTAGATTGATTCATTTTTAATGATTACTTTGTGAATTTTATTAAAATTGTAATCCTTTTATGTATTACTTTCCCTTCAGCATTTTATTGTGAAAATTTCAGACATTTAGAAAGGTTGAAAGAATGTGTGGAAGTTATCAGTATTGAAATGGAGTCACTTAATGTTACATTTTAATGAAAAAGGAACCCTCATGCTCATATGCCCATGACAGAAATTATTCCAGGGATCTTCTGAAAACCACACAAATTCCAGATAAGTTGCTTCTGTGAAGATGTTGCCCTACCAACAGCCAGTACAGGTTGAGCATCCCAAATCTGAAAATCCAGAATGCTCCAAAATCCAAACTTTTTTTTTTTTTGAGACGAAGTTTCGCTCTTGTTGCCCAGACTGGAGTGCAATGGTGTGAACTCGGCTTATCACAACCTCCGCCTCCTAGGTTCAAGCAATTCTTCTGCCTCGGGCTCCCGAGTAGCTGGGATTACAGTCTTGCGCTGCCACGCCCGGCTAATTTTCTATTTTTAGTAAAGATGGGGTTTCTCCATGATGGTCAGGCTGGTCTCAAACTCCTGACCTCGGGTAATCCACCCACCTCAGCCTCCCAGAGTGCTGGCATTACAGGTTTGAGCCACTGCGCCCGGCCAAAATCCAAACTTTTTGAGCACCAACATGACACTCAAAGGAAATGCGCATTGAAACGTTTCAGATTTCAGATTTCCTGATTTGCCATGCTCAACCAGTAAGTATAATGGAATTATCCCCAAATCTGAAAAAAATCCCATATCTATAACTCTTCTGGTCCCCCATTTCAGGTAAGGGATACTCTTATGTATACCGGCAATGAAAACAAATGCCACCTCCTGTGATAAGTCCCTGTAACCAATGGTCTTTGTTTCAAAACAGTTTACGTAGACTCCTCCCTTGTATCTTTAAAAACTTCTCCTTGCCCCAGCACTCTCAGGTATACCTATGGTCTGTTATAGCACACATATCCCACATTGTAATCCCTTGCTGTTCCCAAATAAACTCTTTGTTTTGGAGACCCAGTCTCTCACCTGTTGAAGTTGACAAATGGTAAAGTGAACATCCATATACCTACCACTTACATTTTAAGATCATTAATATTTTACTATGTTTGCTTTATCGCATATCCATCCACCAATCCATCATATTTTTTAATGAGTTTCAAAGTAACTTGCAGATACCAGTTTGCTTGATCCCTAAACACTTCCACATGCGTTAACTGGAATTCAGTATTTCTTTATAACTCTTTTGCTTAGTTTTAAGCTGCTGTTTTTTAAGAAGAATCTTCAAAATACAAATGTTATGGAAGCATGTAGTAGTAAAATGGAACTTACAGTGGTTGGATATATTTCGGGTTTACTTTGAATTTTAAGTGTTAAGATATGTCCTCCTACTGGTTATTTAGTAGAGAAAGCACTTCAGGCTATTACAGGTGTCATGACAGCAGAACCAAGAAGCACTGACAACCAGTCGTAGACATTTAACACTTCTTGAGAGTCTTATAAGAGAACGTAATACCTCACTTCCTATGTTTAGTTGGCCCTCTGTATCTGAGGGTTCCACATTTGTGGATTCAACCAACTGTGGATAGAAAATATTCCAAAAACTCAAACAGTACAACAATAAAAAATAACACAAATAAAAATACAATATAACAACTATTTATGTAGCATTTACATTGTATTGGGTATTATAAGTAACCTAGAGATGATTTAAAGTACATGGGAAGATGTGCATACGTTATATGCAAATACGATGCCGTTTTATATCAGGGACTTGAGCATCTGCAGATTTTGGTCCTGGAACCGATCCACCGATCTCCTGTGAATACTTAGGGACAACTGTATGTCTTGTCTCTCACCTAGATTGTAAAATCCTTGGGGGCGGGAACCACGTCTTATAACACCTTACTTATCAGGAATAGCTGTCTGGCAGCATCACCATTCTGCAACACACCAATATACAGGAAATAGGCAACCAGGGAAAAAAAAGGCTTTGAATATTTAAAATATAGATTGCTGCAAATTCTGTGGATCTTATTCCTAGGAGAATCTCTTAGGCCTCCCTCAGGAACTTACTCATGTTTACATGTGATTCCAAAAGTGTGGTGTTTGGTTTCTAAACAAAATGCAAAAGGAGGAACTATTTAAAGTGTGTACATTGGTAATAATGACAGTGACAATGATGTGAGAACCAACAGTTTGATAGGGAGGGTAGGAGACAAATATACACCAAACTCAAAAGAGTCATCTGGGGTCATTGAGTGTGGTGTCCCACCTCCCTGCCCGCTGCATGTTCCTAGCCGCCCTAATGTGCCAAGAAAAAGTTGAAATAATGTTCAGTGGGTGCAGTTTAGGAAGGCAAGAAAATATCAAATATAGTGATTAAGTCAATAAAATAAAAATACCATGCTAGCTAGACCAAACATTGATTTTAACCTAGAGATCCTAACAAAACCAGCTAGACAGAATTTCTGAAATCTTTATTCCCTTTTTTCTATATTTCCTGTGGAATAATTTATGTGAAAAACATTTGAAAGCACAATCTAAATATAAGTGGCACTTCTGTTAATTGGGATTCCTGTCTTTCTAGGACTCCTTCTAATGGAGCTGAAGGGCTGACTCCCCGGAGTGGAACAACTCCTAAACCGGTTATTAACTCTACCCCGGGTAGAACTCCTCTTCGAGACAAGTTAAACATTAATCCTGAGGATGGAATGGCAGACTATAGTGATCCCTCTTATGTGAAACAGATGGTAAATGTCAATTCCCTTTTAATACTCTTAAATTTTTTTTTAATATCTCATGGGTGCCAAATTAAAATTTCTCCTGTTCGTACATGTCACGTATACCTTAAGAATCTATATACCTGTGGATGCCAGAAAAAGAGAATGATTTGTAAGACTTGATGAAAGGGAATATTTTGGGCTCAAAACCCATCTTTCTTTATGCTTACTAGGTTTGTGAATATTGATGTTTGTTGTTGATTTCACTGAAGTTTTCTTCAGCAAGGTGAGGTAGAAAGCTAATGGTAAAAGTTAAGTTTTGCTTCTGCCCGTGTTATTGCATTTATTACTTTGCTATTGGGCCTTATTATCTAATGCCACAGAAATCATTGTGAAATTAAAAAAAAAACCTTCTAATTATACTGGCTTGTCTTCAGTTTAAAATTAATTCTAACTTCATGTATATATTTGGTTGATTTATATATGTTTCTTAAAGTTCAAATTGATATCAACTGAAGCCAACTCTGAATGGATACAGAGTTCTAAACAGATTCTAAACAGGTTCTAAACAGATTAAGAACCTCATGAGTGCAGAGCGTGCATTTGGACATTTGAGGGGATCTAAAGTTGAATATAGATGTCCTTTGTCGTGAGGAAATTTATATTCTGGGGAGATTGGCAGTACTAAACTCAGTCCAAAAATAATTGTAATATCAGAACAGAATAAGCCCTTTGAGTAAAGCCAATGTGCTTAGGGTAGTTAAAGAAGGGAATAATCACATTTGTTGGGTAACAGGAAAGCCTTATTGGAAGAGGTATGTTCCGAAGGAGGGTGGGGGCTGTCCCAGATGGAGACTACAGTGTGAGTAAGCACGGAGGATGTTTTAGACATAGCAACTCGTGTGTTCTTCACACCTGGTACATGTAAGTACTGAGGATGGACTGGAAAACCTCTGGGTACCAGGAGGGTTTTTTGGGAACCAGGACTCTACTTTCTTTCGTCTGCATGGGATTTAGTATTTTCATTAACAATAAACATATACATACAAATTAAGTATTTTTCAGAGTGGGTTTTATTAGTCCAAGGACAGACTAACTTTTGAACCTGTTCTTTTCATTTACTGTTAACTTTCGATGTCAGAAATGTGTTCCCTCAAATGAAAATTATAGTGGTCTTTTTTTCTGCCCTGGCCTCAAACCTCCTGTTGGAATATCCCAGAGTATCTTCAGTGATCACAAGTGAAAGTTTTTGATTGGTCTTAATGTTAGGAAGAAGAGGGGATAGAAAATAAACAAAAGCCTTGTCTTAGTTCTGAAGTCAGGATTATTTTTCTAGAATTAATATTAGGCTGATTTTTTTTGAGACTTTTTTTCTCTTTCTGTAATTTTTAATTTTTGTAGATACGTAGTGGGTGTATATGTTTATGGGGTACATGAGATATCTTGATACAGGCATGCATGTGTAATAATCACACCATGGAAAATGGGGTATGCATCCCCTCAAGCATTTAACCTTTGTGTTAGAAACCATCCAATTATTCTCTTAGTTATTTTAAATTGTACAGTTATTTTGACTAGACTGTTGTGCTATCAACTTTTAAGAGACTCATAAAATTCTGGTTGAATATTTAATATGCATGAATTGAGGAGGACCACTTCTTTTCTACAGGAAAGAGAATCTCGAGAACATCTCCGTTTAGGGTTGTTGGGCCTTCCTGCCCCTAAGAATGATTTTGAAATTGTTCTACCAGAAAATGCCGAGAAGGAGCTGGAAGAACGTGAAGTAGATGATACTTACATTGAAGATGCTGCCGATGTGGATGCTCGAAAGCAGGTGGGTAACTGTACTGAAAGAAGTGTGAGTTCGGCTGAATGTGTCAGTAGGCTCGAAGAATGAAGAACAGCCATTAAATGTCTCAAGATCTCTACCTAGTTCTTTTTAATATTGAAAAAACTTCTGAAGTAAATAATTTATGTCATTAATAATGTATCCTCACTTAATTAATATACTCACAATATTTTGATGGACATTCTTAAAATATATATATATGGAAATTTAAATACATTTTGTCAAATTCATTATGCTTCTCTAAAATACACATAGGTAGTCTTTTAGACATTGCTTCAATCTAGCAAAGAAAAGATGTTATTGGTTAGTCTTGAAAACAAATACATCTTGGTTTCTGAGTGGTGCGATGGTATGAGCCTGTAGTCTCAGCTATTGAGGAGGCTAAGGTGGGAGGGTCCTTTGGGCCCAGGAGTTTGAATCCAGTCCGGGGAACATAGTAAGACATGTATCTAAACTGGAGTTGGAAATTTAGATAGAGTATGTCAGAATAATATTAGTAACACTTTGTAGTAATATATCTTACACGTAATTACTTTCTCATTTGCACATAACAGCACAGTGATATAAACAGGATTAGTATTACAGGTTGAACATTGCTAATCCAAAAATCCAACGTCTGAAATGCTCCAAAATTCAAAACTTTTTGAGTGCTGACATGATGCTCAAAAGAAATGCTCATTGAAGCTTTTTGAATTAGAGTTAGTATAATGCAGATGTTCCAGAATCTGAAAAAATCAGAAATCCAAGATACTCTGGTCCCAGATATTTCTAATAAGGAATACTCAACAAGCTCAGATGAATTCAGGTCTCATGGTCTCAACTTTCTCAGGTCTAATGGTGGGTAAGTGGTGAATCCTAAACTAGTACTGATATTATATGACCCTTTCAGTAAGTCTTGCTGCAGTCCATTGCTGAATAATTTTAGATACCTTTAATCTCAGGGGATTGGAGTGAGAATGACATCAATGGAAATAATATTTTAGAGGGGACCGATATGAATGTGCTTTTCAGTGGGGAACAGAGGATGATACTTTTTGTGTTTAGTTCTCAGCTACTTTGAGTTACATTTACTCCTTCAGAAATGGCGTGAAATTTTAATGTGTTATCGCACATTATTCATAAGAATCAGGAAACTACATTTTTTGGCTGCCTTTTTGAATTAAAAGTCAGTAATTTTGGAGTGAAAGGGAAGAAAGAGTTGTGTCGTGGGAGTCTCTTTGGAGTTTAGGTTTTCCATATTGATGAGAGAAGTTTGTTGTGTGATGGATGGATCCATGCAAATTTGGAGAATGCTCTAGTAGACATTGGAAGCTCTTAGTTTCTATTAAAATGAGAGTGAATAGACTGATTCATTTCTGTTGCCTTAGCATTGCCTTTCTACAAACTTAAACCGATTTCTAAACTTTAGCTATTGAACACACATGATCTTACATACCAAAGTGTTTTTAGCTTTATTGAGAGATATCAAATATGCTGTAGCTGCAATAAAGGATATAAAAATCATTTTTTAGGCCATACGAGATGCAGAGCGTGTAAAGGAAATGAAACGAATGCATAAAGCTGTCCAGAAAGATCTGCCAAGACCATCAGAAGTAAGTGTTAGAATTTCTGGTTTAGGAAGTTTTAAGTTTCTTTTTATATGATTGCTGCTTTTTACATCATTCATAAAGACTATAAAACAAAATTTCATCTACTTTCTGGAATATAGCAAAGTAATTCTCAAACTCAATCTTTAAAATGTTTCACTAGTACCAGAATTTAGAAGGAAAAAAGTAGAAATTGCTTTTGAAAATGTAAAACTGCTATTCGTGCTGTAACAGGTAATAACATTAATATATTGCAGTGATATGTTTGGTAATTGTATTTGTTTTAACATTTTAGGTAAATGAAACTATTCTAAGACCCTTAAATGTAGAACCGCCTTTGACAGATTTACAGAAAAGTGAAGAACTAATCAAAAAAGAAATGATCACAATGCTTCATTATGACCTTCTACATCACCCTTATGAACCATCTGGAAATAAAAAAGGCAAAACTGTAGGGTTTGGTACCAATAATTCAGAGCACATTACCTATCTGGAACATAATCCTTATGAAAAGTTCTCCAAAGAAGAGCTGAAAAAGGTATGATTGAGCTGGACTATTTCTTCCTGAGATTTAGTTATTTGTTAGGTGATGTGTATCATGGACAAATAATGAACTTATTTTTCCCCATTGGTATTCATAAACAACTGAAATATATGATTAGGAGATACATGTTTAGATTGTTATGAAGGAGACATACTTTAAATACCTCCATCCCCCATGTTCAGTGTGATAGACCTTTATCAAATAAACACCTGCAGGGTGTTTTTGGTTATGGGTATTAATGGCTTGGTTGATAGTTGTTACAGTTGCCATTTTCTGTATTCAGCTTTGCTATCCCTGAATAAAACTTAGATGCCTTTAGTACCTAAACCTCACTTATTTAGAATAATATGAAGAGGTGAGAAAGACTAATATAAAAATGTTTATAGATTAAACCTTTTACCTGTTGAAAAAAAGGAAGTATTTTTTTTACTGACGATATTCCCCTCACATGATTTCCCCCTACTCTTTTGGATAAGGACATGAAGACATGATTTCTTGTATGAAGTCTATGTCTGGTCTTTTCTTCTATACGCATTTTATTCCTTCTGTTTTGACAGAGCAAACAACTGTGATTGTAAATAGACATCTCCATAATTGTATAAGAAGATACAGTGGGTCTCATAGTTGGAAGCAGAGTGGTCATTAGTTTAAAAGTCTTTTTTTCTTTAGCCTTCAGCCCTGAGGAGCAGTGATAGACCCATGGATTTGGAATGAGCTGCTGCATGCTTGATGAAACAAACAAGATTCTTACAAACTCTCCTGTCTTCTCTCTTGCATTTTTCCTCTTTCTTCCCTTCTCACAATTTCTTACTTTGTATTTTCTGTATTGCGTAACTAATACATATTTATTATAGGATTTTTAGAAAATAGAGAAAGGAAGGAGGGTTTCGATTTATATTTCAACAACTTGTCCCTGATTTCAGAGTAACTTTGAGTCACTCATTTTTTAGTAAGTGCAATAGGGAAACTGACATCTGTTGAGTTGTCTCCTCTGTCGAGCACATGTAATCATTGAACTGGGTTTGAGAATCAGGCTACGAAATTGATACTTGCACAGTTTCCTCTTTTTAAAGTGAAAATATGAGGGGAAGAGGAATTTAGGAAATAAATTTTCCTAAATTATATGTATGGAAACCTGAAACAAGGATCACGTTGTTGCTTTTGGAGATTCTGTAGAGGATAAACCCTAACACAGTTTTTGAAAAATAATAATTCTAAGTATTGGTTTGTAATTGTTTGAAACAAAGTAGCTTAAATATTCTCTCATATTTTATTTATCTGTGTATATTTCTCTGTGTTCCAAAAAGAATTTGAAGCAGCTATTTACTTAGCAGATCATTTATGGATAGTTTAAAGATAACTTACCCATATTCTCTCCTAAGATCTGAACTTGTAAATTTTTATTGTGTACAGTTTCAGAGTGAAATAGCATTTCTCTTTTAATAAAGTGTCAGATTTTCTTTTTCTTTAATATACTTTCTTTAAGGTATGTTAAAATTGATTTGTTTCCATTATTTCCCTTAAGAGTTATTGTTTAAGTGTCCATTTTTTCTCCTATAGAGATGATTTTCCATTTCTTTGTTAACATTGTTTATTGATCATTTCTCTTGATTTTATAGATTTTGATATGTTTATTTTTGTTATTACTAGAAAGATTGAAAGCCTACTGTAAGGCACAGAAGGTGGTTCCCAGTTTTTCATAAGCAGTGAAGCAAAGGGCTGGGAAAAAATTCATATGCTTATGGAATTCTTTGTGTCTGGCATTGGGCTAGGCTCTATAGTATATTGTTCACTTAATCCTAATAACGAACACGTCTGATCTAAGGTCAGCATCATAATTGCATGGAAAGGTATTTTTCAGCTTTCCAAGCTGAAAAAGCCTGAGAAATGGGCTCAGATAAATTAAGCAAGCTCAGAGAGCTGCTTAAATGGTGAAGCTGTGATCTGAACCCAGGCCTGTCCAGCTTTCCCTCTCATTCTGTCATTTTACACTATTTTCTTTAGTAGTGAACTAAGCTGGTTTATGATCTGTCATCTGATTCGTGCCCCAGTTTCATTTTCTGGCAATGTCGGGCATTCCTTCAGGATGAGAAAAAAGCTACGTGACAAAAAGACGCCTAGCTCCTCTTTACCATCACGTGAGGTCCTGCACGTACGGCGGAGTGGGAGAGTGGAAGGCGCACACCCATTGGTGCCGTTTGTATTCTGCCTCATCTGCCTGCTAACGATGTGGTCCTAACAAGTTGTTGAATCTCTATGAGCCTTAGTTTCATTAGGCTTTTTTTTTTTTTTTTTTTTTGAGACCGAGTCTTGCTCTGTTGTACAGGCTGGAGTGCAGTGGCGTGATCCCAGCTCACTGCAACCTCCACCTCCTGGGTTCAAGTGATTCTTGTGCCTCAGCCTCCCAAGTAGCTAGGATTACAGGCGTGTGCCACCACACCCTGCTAATTTTTGTATTTTTAGTAGACACGAAATTTTGCTGTGTTAGCCAGACTGTCTTGAACTCCTGGCCTCTTTATCCGCCCACCTCAGCCTCCCAAAGTGCTAGGATTACAGGATTGAGCCACTATGCCCGGCCTAATTTCATTAGCTTTTAAATGAGATTAATATTGGCTAATTTGTAAGGTGATTGTGATCTTTGGATATAATGTAGGTAAAACTTTTAAACCTAGTTTCTCACACACAGTAGGTACCTGAGAAATGATAACTGCTGTTATAGTGAGTGAAAGCAAAGGATGTTTATACTTTCGAGGAAACATGGATGCTTGACTTTTAAAAAGCAGTCTGCATTGACTCAAAGGCTTCTGAGGCTGTTTTTCCTAGGTATTGTTATCCCCCCTTCCAAAAAACAACTGATCACATCTCCTTGGCTTTGGCTCAAGGAAGGAGGGAAAAAATTAGTCTTCTAAAGCTCTCTGGATATGGCAAGTGTTTGTAGTACTTAAACTTACTGTAATTATTATTGTAAACAGGCCCAGGATGTTTTGGTGCAAGAGATGGAAGTGGTTAAACAAGGAATGAGCCATGGAGAACTCTCAAGTGAAGCCTATAACCAGGTGTGGGAAGAATGCTACAGTCAAGTTTTATATCTTCCTGGGCAGAGCCGCTACACACGGGCCAATCTGGCTAGTAAAAAGGACAGAATTGAATCACTTGAAAAGAGGCTCGAGGTTGGTATCCTTTCAGAATTTTAATTTTAAATGTACTTTGATTGAGGTAATGAACCAAATCATGCCACTGGAGACAATCTCAGAAAAATACACCTGAGGTGCTTATTGCCTTTTTAGTTCTTGGAGAAAAGTACATTTAAGTGTTGGATTTTTCTTAGCCTTGTTCGTTGTTTTTGTTTATTTTATTTTATTTTATTTCTTTTTTTTTGAGACAGAGTCTCGCTCTGTCGCCCAGGCTGGAGTGCAGTGGTGGGATCTCGGCTCACTGCAAGCTCCGCCTCCCGGGTTTACGCCATTCTCCTGCCTCAGCCTCCTGAGCAGCTGGGACTACAGGTGCCCGCCACCTCGCCCGGCTAGTTTTTTGTATTTTTTAGTAGAGAGGGGGTTTCACTGTGTTAGCCAGGATGGTCTCGATCTCCTGACCTCGTAATCCGCCCATCTCGGCCTCCCAAAATGCTGGGATTACAGGCTTGAGCCACCGCGCCCGGCCTTTATTTTATTTTTTTAAAGAATTGTTGACCTTCATGACTAAAGAGTACCCTGCAAGTTGACCAGAGGTCAATCAGAACCTTTAGATGTAGGAGCAAGGAGCCAAGAAACCAACACTAGTCACTCAGAACAGGGCAGGTCATTGCTAGCATAGCCTGTTTTCTCTAAAGAGGAATCTCAGCAGTACCAAGGAGTTTTATTTTTATAGCAAAGAGAGCACATTTACAAAACTTAAATACAATTCTGTTCATACTTGGATTACTGTGAGTTTGAGTTAGGGGGGGCAGAGCTTGATTCTCTAGACAGTGGCTTCCATGATTTTCCATGTCTATGAAA
Source organism: Trachypithecus francoisi (assembly GCF_009764315.1). Taxonomy (NCBI): domain Eukaryota; kingdom Metazoa; phylum Chordata; class Mammalia; order Primates; family Cercopithecidae; genus Trachypithecus; species Trachypithecus francoisi. The sequence continues at coordinate 44,656,802 of NW_022681455.1, forward strand.
ATGTTGAAAACATACTAGATGCGTATGTTTTCAACAGGACGTGGTTTCTTAATTTAGTCTTCATATTTTGAATTCCAGAATCTGTGTAGGCATTTTGCCAATGGCATGTAATTGTGGTTCACAGGCCACCAGGCTGTCTTGTGCTTTTTTTTTTTGGAGACTGAGTCTCAGTCTTTTGCCAGGCTGCAGTGCAGTGGTGCAATCTCGGCTCACTCCAACCCCTACTTTCCAGGTTCAAGCGATTCTCCTGCCACAGCCTCCCTAGTAGCTGGGACTACAGGCATGCGCCACCACACCCAGTTAATTTTTGTATTTTTAGTAGAGACGGGGTTTCACTGTGTTGGCCAGGATGGTCTTGATCTCTTGACCTCGTGATTCACCCGCCTCAACCTCCCAAAGTGCTGGGATTACAGGCGTGAGCCACCGCGCCCGGCCATGCCTTGTGCATTCTTAATGGTAATCTTTAGGGGCATTTCTAAGGCCAAGGTGGGATGGGAGAGAAGGGGTACTTCAGGCAGTCATATATAGAAAATGGGCTTGGTTTCCTTTTCTATGTGATTATCAGTTTCTCTTTACAAAAAGCACATTGAAAAATATTTTTATTTAGGGTTAAAACCAGAAGTAGTAAAATCACTTGGGGTGTTTGGGGCTGTATGGGGCTGGGGAAATGAGCAGGAAAAAGCAGTATCTTTTAATTTGAGTTACTCTGAGTTTTAATTTAACCTTTAAGATCACATATATATAGGCAGCTGATGGTTAATGCCTATGAACCTCTTTTTTTCTCAGTTAGTGAGAAATGACTGGTTCTGAAGTAATTCTCATCTTGGTTAAAATCTTAGCAGTTCAGTGCTGCTAATTATTCATATTACCAACTTCCAGCAGGGTGTGCTGTTGCTCTGTGTTACGGTTCAGTGTTAAAGCCAGGGAAGATAGAACATCAGTGGTTAAATTGTAAGTTATAGTTTTTGGTTGTGTAGACTTCGTTTCTTATAAATGGTAGTTAGCAGTGTAATTGTGATCTAAGGTCAGCATCATCACTGATTGAAAAGCTATTTGGAAAGCTTCTTTGTATCATTTATATATAAATACTTAGGTTTCTTATTTAGTATGAAAATCTTCTCATCTGAGGGGGGTAAAGTCTTTGCCACAAATGGCAAGGACATTTTGTGCTTTTTAAAATGGTAGAAAATTTTTTTTTCTCCCTAAATCTCATTTACTTTGTTGAGGCACTAACTTTCATGACAGCAAATAAATGTGTCACAGAGTGAGTGGTGCCATAAAGTACAGTAATTTTTATTTCTGTGTTGAATTGGTCTTATGAATTTTAAAGGGAAAAATACAGAAAGAACTACTCCTGTTCTTTTGGAGATTTATTTGGGTCGTTTATGAGCAACCATTAAAAACATGTGGTTCTCTTTGTTCAGTTCAGTACCAGGAACTGAAATCTTCCGTTGAACTATTTTTGTTGAAGGATTGGTGATTTTGGAGAATATTCATAAAGCAGTCTGAAGTCATTTTTCTTTTCTTGACTTTTGGATAACTTACTTTATTGTTTACCCAGCTAGTTACTTTTAAAGAATACTTAATCAGGTCCTTTAATTTAGTAAACTATACTTATTTCAAATGAAAGTTCATGAAATCTTTTAAAAAAAGAAAAGCAGCTCAAAGACCCAAATAAACAAACCCCCATTTTATTTGTATCCATCCCTAATTCAGAACTAGGTTTCTTTTAGCTTGTTTTAGTTTTTGAAGATACAGTTCTACTGGTTTGAAATACATAAATATTTTATTTCAGTTGTGGTAATTCTTTCAGTTGATTGCTAAATTATAAACATTATTCAAAGTTTGTTGTGGGGAAGGAACTCCAGTTATATTGTATAAACTAAATGCTATACTTAAATTATCCTTTCCACTCTCAGGTTCAGGAGATAAGCCCTCCTCTGTAAGCATTGTATGCCATGGCTGCCAGTGTGTTCGATTTTTGCTGTCATGAGCTTTGGAACCATGAATCTAAATTATGGCCCTATCACAGCCTATCAAGCAAGATGAAATCCAGCTTTGTCGTGGCTGGTGTCTCCTGAATGGATTAAAAAAAAAAATGCCCTGAGGTTTACATTGGAGGTAGTCTTTGAGCCATTCATTACTCAGGATTAATATTTGAAACTTTAGCACTTAAATGAAAATCCTTAAGATACTCATTTAAAACTAATAGAACCATCTCAGATTTTATGTAGAATATGGTAGAGGATGTGTGTGAGCAAGGAGTTTGTTAAATAAATAGAATCAGAATGTAGTTACAGGTCAGAAATAAGTGGAAAAGACTTCTGAATTGTAACCAAGTCCATGTATTTTATTCTGCTTCGGAGGCAGAATTAAGTTTAGAACCTTGCCAGACTTTTGTGTAAAATAAGACAAACACTGCAATGACAGTTAATATAAGGAAAGGAAAAGTTATGAGAGCATACCATGCTGAGGCCATTTTTACATGGTGGCAAAAAGCCCAGTGTATTTTAATAGCTTTAAAGGCACTAAGATACATTGTACGGGAGTAAAGTGATTGCTATTTATAGTGGTATCCCAAATTAATAAGAAAAACTTTTTTATTTCTTTTCAGTGTCATTTTTTTTTTAAAGGGAGGGATGGCTGTAATTCAGTATAGAAAACATTTTCACAAATGGTTAAAAATAAAAGAGCTTTAGTACTTTATTCACACGTTCAGTAATTATTACTGCCTATCTACCATGTACTGGACACTGTTCTAGGTCCTGGGGATAACAGCAAGGAACGAGGCAGACAAGTTCTCTGTGTTTGTGGGCTTCAGTTACCTGGAAAATGCTTAATGTGGAGAACCTCATTTTCTGATGATGCCAGATAAATGAGTCATTACTGTATTTGGGAAGTGCAAATAGAATTTGAAGTGTTCTAATTAGTTTCTACTTTGAGTGGAAATAGGAAATCATCTGAAGACATAATTATTTTGAGTGAAGTAATTTCCAGTAGGTGCAAAAGTGAAATGAGAAGTCTGAATTTAGGCCTGCCATTAAATTTAATAGTATTCAAAATAGTATCTAAACTGCTGTGTTGAGGAAGTTTGGCTGAAAAGTGGATTTTGTCATGTTAGCTATAAAAATGGAAAGGCTTTCCTTAGAGATAGAAAGTAGGTCCAGAAGTAATACTACTTCTCCCTGTAATTTACTGGCACAGTCAACTGTAGTCAAGAAATATTATATAACATTGACTTCTTAGAAGTAAAGTAACTTAAAAAACACAGATAACACACTTAAAATCCTTTTCAGTGTATTTGTAGCTCTTATGGGGACCCCTGACTTGTCTGAAGGTTATATTTCTGCAAAATTGGCTGCACAGTAGATCTCATTTTCTCAGTGATTTTCATTATAAAGTCAGATATTTTTACACAGGAAAAAATTTCCTTAATACTTTAAAGAGGGAAAACTTAGGGCAAGGATTTAGTTAGTAGACAGTTCTGGGTAGAGGGCTGTATGTTGTCAGATATCAGCAGGTTTATGCTTATGTTGCCTTGTGTAGGGGTGGGGGAAGTGACCTGTGGTACAGGAGAGGAGTTCACAGTACTTTGGAATGCTCTCTCTTTCCCAAATTCTGTTCTCTGCCATGACGCTTAAAGGCACTGACAGATTTCGTAGTTGTTTCTGGTAAGAACTTTATGAGCTGGACCAGAGATCTTGATATAACCAGTTTGCTTCTATTATGCCTCAACATGAATTGAATTTGTTTTATGCAGTTGACGTGTTTCACTTCCTAATGTATGCGGATGTAAAGTGCTCTTGTATTGCTTTGTTCGTGTATTACTGTCCTTGGAAAGGTTTTTAGTAAGGTTTTGCCTTCCTGGTTAGCATGTTTTTCAGGGATGCAATCTGATGGTTGCTAACTCATAGATGCAAACAATAATTACTTTCTTGTACCTGCATCTCATCAGAGTAGAGTAGGTTCACTGATAAAAATGCTGGTAAGTAGTATAGAGATTAAAGGAGAATCACTCATGGACTCCTGTTGTTTGCAAACGTTTTGGTGATTGAACCACATCTTGACTATTATATGGGATAATATTGCTGAATGATGGACTGGGAAGTGGCGCTCCCATTGACTGTATATTTGTTTTGGGTATCCTTAAACCTGTTTTTCCAGTGGTATAAGGTTATATTCTGGGCCCCCAAGCAAGAGTTTCAGTGAGGGGTGCTCTTAATGTTTCTGAAGCTCACTATAACGGACTTTTACTGAAGACAGTATTGGAGACCCAAGGATAATGTGTTTATTTTGGAATTACTTAAGCTTAGTAACCTTAACAAACTTAGTGAGCTTGAAAGTAACAATTACACTTTTATAAGTCCCATACAGCTCCCTTTTGTAATGACCCGAGGAAACACTTATGGTTCTACTGATTCATCTCCTGGGGACCATCAGTTTTCCATTGGTCTCTGGCCAGTCTTTTTTAGACAGTTTCTCTTCTATGCATTTAAAAAAATAACATTTCTAGGCGTCTTTCTATAAATAATACCTGTGCTTTGTAGAAGTTTTAAAAGAAATAGAAAACATAAAGAAGAAAAGGAACCTACTATCCAGACATAATCACCTTAAACATTGTGGTGTATATATGCACACGCTCCCCCACATACTTCCATATATCTTTTTTTTTTTTTAATGTTTAGATGAAGGTGTTTAAAACTAAACTGGGATCATCATATTCTACATTTTTCATTTAATAGTTGTAAATGTGATTAAACACTAGTTATATTCCACGCTACTTCTAAAAAAGTGGTAAATGCAACCTTTTTTCTCTACATTTTTTTTGAGAGATGTTTGTTTTCTTATAGTTTTATAGCTTGTTAATAAAAGAATTTAGAATTTTAAAATACAAACTGAGGAAAGGAAAAACTTTTCTCAGGTGTCAGAATTCTTATAAGTGGGTACATATAGGTGAGAGTCTAAATCAGGGAAAGCATGATGGGCAGAATCGCTAATTAAGGTCTTATTTCTTGTTTACATGTGTCTAGAATAATTTATTTTTCAGGGAGCTGGCTGATGACATTTAAGCCATTCAGTTCCACAGCTTAAATTTTTTCAGGCATGTTTGCATTTCAGGGTCTGAGCCAAGGAGGACATTCGGTTTATTAGCAGTGGTGTGGCAAATGTATTGGACTTTTTTAAGTGGGGCCCAACTGCGTGGCATCATCCCCTGGTGGCTGTGGCCTAGGGCAAGCCACAGAGCCACTCGGTGATGATGCCAGCAGTTGTGCCCTACTTAACCTCGCTGGGTCTTATATTTCCTTATCTGTAAAATTGGGTAATAGTTTTTTTTTTTTTTTTTGATGGAGTTTTGCTCCTGTTGCCCAGGCTGGAGTGCAATGGCACGATCGCGGCTCACTGCAACCTCTGCCTCTAGGGGTCAAGCAATTCTCTTGCCTCAGCCTCCCGAGTAGCTGAGATTACAGGCGCCTGCCACCACGCTTGGCTAATTTTGGTATTTTAGTTGAGACGGGTTTCAGTATGTTGGTCAGGCTGGTCTTGAATTCCTGACCTCAAGTGATCCACCCACCTTGGCCTCCCAGAGTGCTGGGATTACAGGTGTGAGCCAACCGTGCCCGGCTGAGTAATCGTTTTTGTTTGATGGAAGTGTGAGTTTGAGATAATATAAGATTAAATGAGATACTGTGTGATTAACGAATAGCAGGTTTTAGTAAATGGGAATTCTCCCATGTCTCTTCAAATCTATATCACCCTTAGAGTTACCTAAATTGGATTATACTTGGTTTGATACTGTGAGGTATTAGGAACTAACCTCACTTTAAACAATCAGGTGGCTAAGTTTTTATATTCTGTAAATTTTGAGGAAAGTCTGAAATTTGAGACATGGGCTGATTTTAGGAGAGAGATTGTTGTACTGAGTGAGGCTTAAAACTCAGATTTTGGTTAGTATAAATAGATTTTTACATCATTGTGGATTTTAATCTAACATTTCATGTATACATTTTGGTGTGTTGAAATAGTTGACATACTTGTAAATTTTAATGTCTCGTTATATATCATTACATTGATGTTTCATGGTTTATGGTGTATGGTCTTGAGAAAGTAGCCTTTAGAGTAGATACAGTATTGAATTTGACTTTTATAATGTCTTTTGGCAGGGCGTGGTGGCTCACGCCTGTAATCCCAGCACTTTGGGAGGCCAAGGTGGGCGGATCACAAGGTCAGGAGATCGAGACTATCATGGCTAACACAATGAAACCCCGTCTCTACTAAAAATATAAAAAAAAATTAGCCAGGTGTGGTGGCGGGTGCCTGTAGTCCCAGCTACTTGGGAGGCTGAGGCAGGAGAATGGCATGAAGCCGGGAGGTGGAGCTTGCAGTGAGCCAAGATCCCACCACTGCACTCCAGCCTGCCGACAGAGCAAGACTCCGTCTCAAAAAAAAAAAAAAAATTTCTTTTATTACAAGAATTTTCAAATGTGCCCCAAAGTATACTGGTGTAGTGAATCTTCATGTATTCTCACCCAGCTATGACAGTCATCAATCATAGCCATTCTTGTTTCCCCTGTTATCCCGCCTTCCAGTATTATTTTGAAGCAAATTTGAAGCAAATTTTAGATACTGTATTATGAAATAGAATTATGATGCGTAAAATTTGTCAGCTTGGTCTTCCTACCAATTTGTATGTGGATATATTCTTAACTTCTTTATTTGAATTGAAGTTTACCCTTTCATATTTGATCAAGTCAGCTTTAATTGTATCGAGTGTCGGTCTACTTTAAATTCCTATTGGTGATAGTGAACTTCATTTTATTTTAAGACTATTAGAAATTTTGTGCCAGTACGTATTTAAAGCACAGTGTGGTGGCTTCTAAAGCAAGGTGTCCATCAGGGCAGTTGCTAGTGCTTGTTTTAAAAAACTAATTTAGAAATCTGAATCTGGTTAAATCTGAGTCTGACTTTTCCTTTTTCTTTGAATTTTAGGAAATAAAGTTTTGTACTGTCTTGCACCTCAGTGTTGTTTCTGTGTGTGGATGGGTGTTGTGAGGAGCTGGGCTGATTTAAGCTAGTCCTGTCCCTGTATGCATGTACATTTCATGCTTGAGGTTTATTGGCTCGAAAAAGACCAGAAACTGTAGGTTAGGATTTTTCCTCTTAAAGCATATTGAGCAGTCATAGGTTGAGCATTTTACAAAGCATGCAGATATCTTCCTTCATGTTTTAATTATCAAATGACAGGCGTAAGGTAACTAAGTTCAACTTGAATATTAAAAGCTGTATTCCATTTCTTCTTTATATGTTTAATGACTATATAGTTATTTGGCTAAATTAATTTTTTTCTGTGCTTAATTTTTGTACAACTTATGTTCATATTTGCTTGGAACTTTAGCACAATATTTGAGCCAGAAGACTTACAAAGCTTGAGCTAAATGAAATAAAATTGTTGGCATTAAATGAAAGCTAACAACTTTGAAGTTTTAAAATCTCTGATGGTTTGAGAATAATAAGTGACTCCACTGGATGAAGTGAGGTAGTTCCAAGATACAGGGTACTGATAATACTAAATGTACCTTGATGACTAATTAAGCAGTTTCTGAGTATGGATGTTATGCTGTTACACCAAACTGGAAATGGACTATCCATGGAGCACAGTGTATAGCTAATTGAGTTATCTTAATGAATGAAAATATTAATTCGTATGACTAATTTTTAAAAAGCATTGTATGTATTAATTTGAAATTATTTGCTCTTACGGTTTTGGAATGTGTGTTTGAATCCAGATATGATTGGAGTATGTAATAATGGGTATTCTTAGAACATGTTGAATTGTTTTTCTTTTTTGGAGATAGGGTCTTGCTCTGTTGACCAGGCTGGAGTGCAGTGACGCGATCATGGCTCACTCCTGCCTCCAACTTCCCAGGCTTGGGTGATTCCTGCCTCAGTCTCCCAAGTAGCTGGAACCACAGGCATGCGACACTATGTCTGGCTAATGTTTGTATTTTTTGAAAGACAGTGTTTCACTGTGTTGTCCAGGTCAGTCTCGAACTCCTGGGCTCAAAGCAATCCACCTGCCTTGGCCTCCCAAAGTGCTAGGATTATAGGCATGAACCACTGTTGCCTGGCTGAACATGTTAAATTATAGAATAAGGAACTTGAGTATAACTTGATGGATTTAGTTGCTCATATCTTATTGGAAATGAGGACTTTTTGGTAGGTATAGTTGAGAAAACAACTGATACCTAGCTTCTGTAATGACTCTGGCTGAAACAGAGTTTGACGTCCTAATTGCCTGTTAGAATCATATGGGAGCTTTTAAGGACACAAAGATCGGAGGCCATTTAAATCAGTCTCTCGAGGTAGGGCACTGGTAAGTTTAGCTGTGGTTGAAAACCACTGGCTTAAAAAGACATACTCCAGAAATATTTGAAGTGGAAGAGAGTGAGTACAAATTATCATCTTCTCTCCTGAATGGTATCGTAAAATTTATGTGGCAGAAGTTTTGTCTTTTTTTTTTTTTTTAACTGTAACTCCATCCCACTACCACCTTTCTAGAACTTATACTCAGAAAGTACTGCTTTTGATTTCTGGGGAAAAACATTTTTGCGTTTAGTGTACAGAAGAATTGCAGATGAGGATTTTTTTTTTCTCCTGTGGAGGTAGTGTTTCTATTCCCTGTATACCTTATGTTTATAATATCCTTACTGAGATATAAATTACATACCATAAAGTTAAGACCATTTAAAGTGTATAGTTCAGTGGCTTTTAGTAAATTCACATAGTTGTGCAACTATTATTAGAACATTTTCATCACCTCAGAAAGAGATTCTGTATCAGCAGTTACTCCCCATTCCCCCCAGCCTGCCCACCCCTAGGCAACCATTAATCTACTTTTTGTATCTATAGAGTTGCCTATTTTGGATATTTCACATAAGTGGAATCATATAGTATGTGGTCTTTTGTGATGGGCTTCTTTCATTTAACATAATGTTTTCAGAGTCCATCCATGTGGTAGCGTATATTAATATTTCTTTTTCTGGCCGAGTACCATTTCATTGTGTGGATACCACAGTTTGTTTATCCATTTGTCAGTTGATGGATATTTGGGTTGCTTGAACTTTTACCTGTTAAGAATGATGTTGCTATGAACATTCGTGTACAGGTTTTCGTGTGGACATGTTTTCATTTCTCTTGGGAAATACTAGGTGTGCAATTGCTGGATCAAATACTTAGATACTTCCTTCACCGTATTTGAACTTCAGGGTTAGAAAATCTTCCCATAGAGTTGGGAAGCACCGCGAGTCCATGTTCTAACACTTATTTTTACATTGTAGGACAGAGGTCCAGTGTGTGTTATTTGGTCTTGTGGTCCACAAGGGGCAAACTCCTCACTTAAAAGAAAGACCAACTGTTTTTCCTTGCTGTGTTTCCAGGAAAGGGTCCATGTAGACTTATATTGAAGTTGGAATTTTAATGAAGTTTTTAAAGCCTCATCCTTTTACTCCTTAGTTATTAGGGAAAAGAACAAAATGTTTGAACTGTTAGTATCTGAAAAATAATAATCGTAATCAGACTTGACATTTGTTGACTGCTTATTCTGTGCCAGGCACTGGGCAACTAAGGCTGTTTATGTCTGTGATCTTATTTGAGCTTCATAACTTGTAGCAATGACTGCCATTTTACTGATGGAGAAATGGAGACACATAGGTTAAATAACTTGCATCAGCTCAAAACAGCTGGGCAGCAGTGCTGGGTTGTAAAAGTGACTCACTCTTACCCCACTGTACTGTGCTGCCTGCCCTCAACCAGTATATCCTGGCTCCCTTAGAAGACATATAATCATTGCCATGGAACATGGTTTGATTTATCAGAGGTTCATTTTTAAAGGACATTAACAGTTTTCATGAATTTATTGTTCAAGTAAATTGCAGAGGAATAAAAGCTTAACTTTTATAAAAGTCTGAAGAAATGAATGGTTTTAAAGGAGCTTCTTCATTTAAATTAATTTTAGATCCGTCTCGTGTTTGTAAGGCACATACATGCAGTGTTACTCCCCTGCCTCCACCTCCCATGGGCTTATTTGACTTTGACCTTTTTTTTTTTTTTGAGGTGGAATCTTCCTCTATTGCTCAGGCTGGAGTGCAGTGGCCTGATCTTGGCTCATTGCAACCCCTGCCTCCTGGGTTTAAGTGATTCTTCTGTCTCAGCCTCCCGAGTAGCTGGGACTACTACAGGTGTGCGCCACCATGCCTGGCTAAATTTTGTATTTTTAGTAGAGTTGGGGTTTTGCCATGTTGGCCAGACTGTTCTCAAACTCCGGACCTCAGGTGATCCGCCCGCCGTGGCCTCCCAAAGTGCTGGGATTACAGGCGTGAGCCACTGCACCTGGGCGTATTTTTTAAAGTTCTATTTTAATTGACAAATAATAATTGCATATATTTATCGAGTAAGATGTGATTTTTCCATACACATATGTGAAGTGATTAAATCAGCTAATTAACATATTAATCCCCTCAAATACATACCATTTCTTTGTGGAGAGAATATTTAAAATCCTTTTTTTTTGTTTTTTAAATGAAGGCTTGCTCTGTTGTCCAGGTTGGAGTGCAGTGGTGCGATCTAGGTTCACTGCAACCTCTGCCTCCTGGGTTCAAGCGATTCTCCCACCTCAGCCTCTGGAGTAGCTAGGACTACAGGCATGTGCTACCTTGCCTGGCTCATTTTTGTATTTTTAGTAGAGATGGGGTTTCACCATGTTGGCAGGGCTGGTCGTGAACTCCTAACCTCAAGTGATCTATCCACCTCAGCCTCCCAAAATGTTGGGATTACAGGCGTGAGCCACCATGCCCAGCCTAAAAATCCCTTATTTTAGCTATTTTGAAATAAACATGATTTTGTGATTACCATACTGTGTAATAGATCACCAGAACCTATTCTTCCTGTCTAACGGAAACTTTGTACCTTTGACCAACATCTCCCCTTTCCCTGTCTACCCTTGACCGCGCTATCTATGGTAGCCACATTGTACTCTCTACTTTTATGAGATTAATGTTTCTAGATTCCATATACAAGTTACATTGTATGGTATTTGGCTTTCTGTGCTTGGCTTATTGTAGTTAGCAGAATGTCCTTTATGTCCATCTGTTGTTGCAAATGACAGGATTTCCTGTTTTTTAAAGACTGAATAGTATCCCACCATATTTTAAAAATCCATATCTTGGCTGTTGTGGATAATGCTGTAATGAACATGGATGTGCAGACATCTCTTTGACATACTGATTTCAATTCCTTTGGATATATATACCCAGAAGTGGAATGGCTGGATTGAATGATAATTCTGTTTTCAGTTTTTTGAGGAACCTCCATACTGTTTTCCGTAATGGCTGTACTAATTTACAGTACCACCAACAGTGAACAGGGGTTCCCCTTTCTCCACATCTCTTGCCAACACATACTGTTTTTCATTTTTTTTTTTTTTTTTTTTGAGACGGAGTCTCGCTGTGTCGCCCAGGCTGGAGTGCAGTGGCGCGATCTCGGCTCACTGCAAGCTCCGCCTCCCGGGTTCCCGCCATTCTCCCGCCTCAGCCTCCAAGTAGCTGGGACTACAGGCGCCCGCCACCACGCCCGGCTAGTTTTTTGTATTTTTTTTTTAGTAGAGACAGGGTTTCACCGTGTTAGCCAGGAGGGTCTCGATCTCCTGACCTCGTGATCCACCCGCCTCGGCCTCCCAAAGTGCTGGGATTACAGGCTTGAGCCACCGCGCCCGGCCTTTTCATTTTTTAAAATAACCAGTCTAACAGGTGTAAGGTAATACCTTATTGTGGTTTTGATTTGCATTTCTCTGATGATTAGAGATATTAAGCATTTTTTTCATGTACCTGTTGTATGTCGTCTTTTGAGAAATGTCTATTCAGGTCCTTTCCCCATTTTAAAAATAGGGTTACTTGTTTTTTATTGAGTAGTTTGAGCTTTTTTGTTCATTTGTTTGTTTTTTGGGTATTTTGGATATTAACCCCTTATCCAGGCTGGGGCGTGGTGGCTCACACCTGTAATCCCAGCACTTTGTGAGGTCTTGTTCTTTTTATTGATTAAAAAGTTCTTGTTCTTTTTATTAATAGCCACTATGCCTTTTATTTTTTATTTTATTTTATTTTTTTGAGATGGAGTCTTGCTCTGTTGCCAGGCTGGAGTGCAGTGGCACGATCTGGGCTCACTGCAACCTCTGCCTCCTGGGTTCAAGCGATTCTCCTGCTTCAGCCTCCTGAGTAGCTGGGACTACAGGCGCCTGCCACCATGCCCGGATAATTTTTATACTTTTAGTACAGATGGGGTTTCACTATTGTTGGCCAGAATGGTCTTGATCTCTTGACCTCATGATGTGCCCGCCTCAGCCTCCCAAAGCTGGGATTACAGGCGTGAGCCGCCATGCCTGGCCCACTCTATGCCGTTTGATTGGGGAATGTAATCCATTTACAGAGTAATTATTAATAGGTGAGGGACTTAACCAGTGCCAATTGTTTTCTGTTTATAGATCCTTTGTTCTATTCCTCCTCGTGTGTGTGTGTGTGTGTGTGTGTGTGTGTGTGTGTGTGTCTTAATGGCTTTCTGTAGTGGTGTGCTTTGGATTTTATCTTTTTATCTCTTGTCTGTCTGTTACAGACTTTTGCTTTGTGGTTAGCTCGAGGCTTACATAAAACAGCTTATATAACAGGATATTTTAAGTTGATAACAACTTAATTTCAATTGCATACACAAACTATACACACAGGGTATTTTAAGTTGATAACAACTTAATTTCAATTGCATCCACAAACTATACACTTTTACACCCCTTTCTCCTATATTTTATGTTTCTGATGTTATACTTAAAATTTTTATATAATATTCCCTTAACAAATTGTTGCACTTTAGTTGTTAATAGTTTTGCCTTTTAACCTTTATACTAGAGATATAATTGATTTACTCACTGCCATTAGAGTATTAGAATGTTTGGATATGACAGCGTACATACCACGCCCCAGCCTGGATAAGGGGTTAATATCCAGAATAAACAAAAAACAAGTTTTGTACTTTATTTTCATGTTACTAATAAGTGTTTTCTTCCTTCAGCTTGAAGAACTCCTTTTAGCATTTCCTGTAAGGCAGGTCTAGTGGTGATAAAGTCAGCTTCTGATTGAGAAAGTCTTTGTCATCCATTTGTTTTTGAAATACAGGATTGCTGGGTATAGTATTCTTGGTTGGCAGTTTCTCTTGCTCTCTCTTTCTTCTCTTTCTTTTTCTTCTCTCTTCTTTTCCCTTTCCCTTTCCTTTTCCCTTTCCTTTTCTCTTTCCCTTTCCCTTTCCTTTCCTTCTCTTTCTTTTCTTTTTGATTTTTAAATATATCATCCCACTCCCTTCTGGCCTGAAAGGTTTCTGCTGAGAAATTCTCTGATAGTCTTGTGGAGATTCCTTTATACATGGTGATATGCTTTTTTCTTGCATTTTTCAGTACTCTGCCATTAGTTTTTGACATTTTAATTGTGATGTGTCTTGGTGGGTCTCTTTGAATTTATCTTATTTGGTGTCTTTTGGGCTTCCTGGATCTGGCTTTCCATTTCCTTCCCCAGGCTTGGGAAGTTTTCTGCCATTATTTCTTTGACTATGTTACTTGTTCTTTTCTCCTTCTGGCACCTGATAATGCATAAGTTGTTCTCCATGATGGTGTCCCATAAGTCTCTTAGGTCATTCTTTATCATTATTTTTTCTTTTTGCTCCTGAGGTTAGATGATTTCCAGTGACCAGTCTTCTAGTTTACTGATCCTTTCGTCTGCTTGAACTAGTCTGCTGTCGAACCCCCATATTGAATTTTTCAGTTCAGTTTTAGTAGTTTTCAGATCTATGTTTTCTCATTGGTACTTTTTAATACTTTCTGTCTCTTTGTGTAAGTTCTCAGTTTGTTCTTGCATTGCTCACTTGACCTCGGTGAGCATCTTTGTGACCATTATTTGGAATTTCCTGTTGGGTAAATCATATATCTCCAGTTCACTTGGGTTGGTTTTTATTGATTTATTTTGTTCCTTTTTTTTTTTTTTTGGGAATATATTTTCCTATTTCTTAATTGTTCTTGACTGTCTCTCTGTTGGTTTCTGTGCGTTATATGAGACAACTGCCTCTCTCAGACTTCTTAGACTGGCCTTGTGTAGCAGAAGGATCTTACCAATCCATCCAGCTAGAGATTTTAAGATACCCTTTAAATCTTTGTATTTGTTCAGACTGCTGTCTCTATTCTGGATACTATATTCCATCAGTACCCTGTGGTCAGGTAGAAGCCAGATGCTTCAATGTATCTGGGAAGGTTGAGGTGTTGGGTATGTGTCCTAGTTCCTTCTGTCATCATATTGAAGACAAGTGCTTGATTCTTCCACTCTCTCTACACTAAGCCGTCTCTGTGGCAAATGCCTATGCTTGTGTTGTGGCTGCACTCTGTGATCCTGGGGAGATAATCTGCTGGAAGTGGGCTCGTAGTATGTCCACCTCTGTTTTCTGTGGTTTAGGGAGATTCAGGAATGCAAAGCCCTGTCACTTCCCAGAGCTTAGGTTGTGAAGGGTACCGTCCCTTGTCTGTGTGGAGCTGTAAAAGTGTAGCACGCAGTCTGTAGACAAACTCCTTTTAGGAAGAATGAGTAGGCCTGGAATTATCAGTGGGATGTGCTGGGGGAAAGGCTCAGGATATGCCAAGTTCCTGCTCAGGCTGCCTGAGGGGTACTGGTTATCTCCCGCATTAGCTCTCTGATGCAAGTTAGAGGCCAGGCTTTCAAGTAGCCACTGGAAGAGTATGCGGTTATAAACCCTTTTTGGAGAGAAAATGAGAGCTGCATGTTCCAGACTCTTTTCTTCACTGCTCCCAGAGAGTATAGCCCTAGAAAGTATTTGCACACCTGTTTAAAACCACCTCCTTGTTTTTTGATCTAGAGAGACATGCATATGCTTAGTCTCTTCCATTACCAGATCTAGGAGATTTAGGATATAGTCCTTTGGGTGGATGCTGTGCAAATTGAGGCATTTGATGTGTGGATAAACTCCTTCTAGGAGGAATCGGTAGGCCTAGAGTTACTGCTGGGGCAGACCAGGGGGAAAGGCTTGGAAAGTGTCCAGCTGCTGCTTAGGCTGCCAGAAGGCTACTTTTGCACTCCACTGTCCCATTAACTCCCCCATGCACGTTAAAAGCCAGGCTGTCAAGTAGCCGCTGGAAGACTGTGCCATGAGCCCCTTCCAGGGAGAAATGTGGAGCTTCATGTTTTGGCTCCTTCTCTGCACTGCCCCCAATGGTTGCAGTCCCTGAAAGTACTTGCATACTTGATTAAAAGTATCCTTTGTTCTAGGGATGTAGTGATCTAGGAAGACTTATACTAGATCCCTCAGCTCCCAGAGCCAGGAGATTTAGGATGCAGGCCCTGGGATGGAAATTGTAAAAGTTGGGGTCTTGATGTGTGAACAGACTCCCAGAAGTACATTTTTGGGATATAGATGATGAATATGGCTTGCAGCTAGTCATACGTTGACTATAAATACGTCAAATAAGTCAAAATAAATACGTTGAATGATAGCAGAAGTCATTTTCAGAAAGTAGACATTAGTTTTTCCCCTACTGTGACATTCAAGCCCGCTTTGAGGTTCAATCATGGGTCAAATTATTATAAATAGATTATAGATTATTTGGGACTCACCTATAAAACCCTTTAGGTGCAAGATAAATCCTTTTTCAGCTTGATATATTTTTTTTACAGTAGTTGAGCTATAAGGAGTTCTAGTGTATTTTTGCTTTGAGGCACATACATGAACGAATGGTACCTTTTTAGCCCTTTATTTAATAGCCTGCTTTTCTCATGTATGCTGATGTGATCTTCCCCTGCTCTCCAGATAAACAGGGGTCACATGACGACAGAAGCCAAGAGAGCTGCAAAGATGGAAAAGAAGATGAAAATTTTGCTTGGGGGTTACCAGTCTCGTGCTATGGGGCTCATGAAACAGTTGAATGACTTATGGGATCAAATTGAACAGGCTCACTTGGAGTTACGCACTTTTGAAGAACTCAAGAAACATGAAGATTCTGCTATTCCCCGGAGGCTAGAGGTAACCATTATTATATATTGAAGCGTTGCTTAAAAAGAGTGCTGCAAAGAATTATCAGGGCTATCCTCTTTTACTTCTCCTATGTAGGCTGTCTCTGAAGTTGGTACTGTCAGGCTGTTAAAAATGAGAGCCTAAAGTGTTTGACTTTCTGATCTAGAATTGCCTCTGTGTAGATGGATAGACTAGGCAAGTTGTAGATACAAAGGCCTTCCTTTACTCATGTTCTGTGTCATACGTAGATACACTGTGAAATGGAATACTTAGCCCTTGTAATTTGTCCCCTTGAAACTTGATTATATCCCGTTCATGTAGCTCTGTGAGGGGAAACTAAACCAGTATCTTTCTGTTTTATAACTTAGGTGGCTGGGAACACAGCTAGTCCTTCCAAATCATCAAATTCCTTTGACCGGATTTGGATTCAATTTATCTCCCAAATGTGCATAATAGCTCCTGTCCAGCTAAAGGGCAGCCAGGGCTTCTTGAAGTGCATTTGTGGGTATTGATAAGACAGTAGTGGTTTGTTTATTTGAAGTAGCAGCAGGATTTCATATGACCAAATCAAAGAATGGCTGTGATACTGGTTTTATAGCAAAAGTATTTGATATGTTTGTTTCTCTTTGAGAAATATTTACCTCTTAAAAATCATGATTTAACTCGGCTGGTTTTTAAGATAGTAAAGTACTGTAGATTTTTTCAATATAGTTACATCTAAAAGAATTACTTAATATTTTTGTTTCTTTAAGTGTCTAAAAGAAGATGTTCAGCGACAACAAGAAAGAGAAAAGGAACTTCAACATAGATATGCTGATTTGCTGCTGGAGAAAGAGACTTTAAAGTCAAAATTCTGAAGTACAGTTTATATTCTGTCACAGGATTAATTGCCGGTTTTCATACTCTAGAAGGCTGAAACTGATGTTTATCTTCATTGACAAATTTACCCACCATCTGTGGTTTTTCGGTTGTTTATTTTAAATGATATCGATCTTACACATTCTGTGTATAAAGACCTTAACTCCACAGGACGGACATTTTAGAGTTTAAATTATTAAGGCTGTCATTCTTTTAGCAATGTCATATTTGCAAATTTTTTTAGTTTTGGCCTTTAATTTAAAAAGCCTAATTTTAAAGTGCTGCCTATGAGTAACTCTTGAATAAAAACAAAATATAAAAAATTGAGAATGTAGCCTTTTGTTTTAAGTAATTAGATACTTAAGAGTGCCCGCAAGCCAGCAGCTATGTACTCTGTGTCATATTTAATGAGTAACTCTTGGGTAATCAAAATGGTGATGCAGTATCTTAAACACTTAAGAGGCAGTTCTTTGTGGCTTTGTTAGTTTCAGCAAAGAATGGTCATTTCTGTATACACTGACAAGTTAGATTAACTTTTTAGTACCTCAAATTTTTAAAAAATATCACTTTAAAGAAGGTCTCTTCTCCGCCAGCTACTTAAATAATTTATAGGTCAGGGCTTAAAATATTTAATTTTCCTTGCAAATATTACAAGAAAATATTATTTTCTTGTAAGTATTTTTTGACAAAGGCATTTTAAAAGTTAATTTCAAGAAGGCCATCAAACTTAAAGCTCTATGTTTAGCGTAAGAAGTCAATTACATCAGTGTAGAATTTGGGGAATGGATAGAGGTGGAGAGATTTAATTTTATAATAATTCGTATAAATTTAGTGTACAGTATCAGTTGGCTACAAGCTCATTATAGGCCAGCAATGTTTTGAGATGACCAAAAACATTTGCCCAGTCTTAGAATACTAGGAACTATAGGAAGGGAAGGGATTCATTCATTCATTCATTCATCAGATATTGAATGTATAACCTGTGCCAGAGTTTTAGAGAGAGAACAGCGAACAAAATAGGCCTAGTTCTTGTTTAGTAGAGCTTACAGTCTTTTGAGAATAACAGACAATTAAAATCCAAATGTTTATTTGGTGATTCTTATGTGTCAGACGCTTACTTAAGTGTTGGAGATAAGCAGTTATTAAGACAGAGTTCTTGCTCTCATGGAGGTTACATTAGTGGGGAGGAGATACTAAATATGTACAGGGAAAGTATCAGACCATGAGTTTTAGATTCTGTGGAAGAAATTAAAGTAGGGTGATTATGAGATAGTGAATGACTGGCTATTTTAGACTGGATGATCAAAGAGACCTCTTGGAAGGCAGCTATGCTCACCACTATACCACTGCACTATACCACACCATACCACTATAAGCTGCATGGCCAAAGAGACCTCTTAAAGAAGTAACATTTAAGATAACATGTGATTGACATTTTAGAATGGGCCATCCTTGTGAGATTCAAGGAAAGAGCATCCCAGGTGGAGTGAATAGCAAACATAAAGCCTCTTTTGTATGTTTGAGGAACAAAAAGGACTGTGTAGCTGGAGTGTCAAGAATGGCATTTCTGTATATAAGGCCTGGTTGTATAGAGCCACATAAATAAGGCTATAATAAGGAATTTGGATCTTACTTTAAATATGATAAGAATCTATGAGAAGATCTAAGCAAAGGAATGACATGATCAGATTTGGTTTTAGAAACATCACTTTTTCTCCTTAACTGTGTAAGATCTCACCAGGCTGGGAATAGGGAAACCAGTTCATTTAGGAGCCTGATGCAGTAATCCAGACAAAAAAATAATAGTGATTCTAACTAGGGTCCAGGTAATAGTAGTGGAGATATGTGGTGAGGTGTATACTTAATAGGTGTATACTTAATAGTCTTATCAGACCATAAATTCATATTTTCCTGGTATGTAGTCACTTAATTCAAATACTTTTTTCAGTAAGTTCTGGGTTTTCTAGGAAAAACTTCAGTATCATCAGTGAATAATGATAGTGGTTCTTCTGATAGTTTTATTTCACTTTTATTGCATGTTTTGTTAGCAGAAATGTTTAGGACAATGTTAAATAACAATAATGATGTTAGACTTTTTTTTCCCTCATTTTAATGGGAATGTCCATAGTTTTTACTTTTAAGTTTGCTGTTGGGAGTTAGATAGTCTTTATCTAAAAGATAGTGTCTCTTTTTTAATTTTTAAAGAGTTTGAATTAGAAGGCCGGGCGCGGTGGCTCAAGCCTGTAATCCCAGCACTTTGGGAGGCCGAGACGGGCGGATCACGAGGTCAGGAGATCGAGACCATCCTGGCTAACACGGTGAAACCCCGTCTCTACTAAAAAAATACAAAAAACTAGCCAGGCGAGGTGGTGGGTGCCTGTAGTCCCAGCTACGCTGGGAGGCTGAGGCGGGAGAATGGCGTGAACCCGGGAGGTGGAGCTTGCAGTGAGCCGAGATCGCGTCACTGCACTCCAGCCTGGGCTACAGAGCGAGACTCCATCTCAAAAAAAAAAAAAAAAAAAAGAGTTTGAATTAGAAGTGGCTCTGGAACTTTAAAAAATATACCATTCGGGCATCTATTAAAGCATTCATATAATTTTTCTCATTTGATGTTCTGATGAGGTGTATTAATAGATTTTCCCACATTAAATCATCTTTGCACTCCTGGAATCAGGTAGATTTATTTTTAAAAAGTTTTAAAGGATTTATAGTTTATTTGCATTTTTTGTAGACTTACATGGATTTAAAAGTCGATCTAATATTAATAAAGGCTCACTTTGTTCTTAAAATTTGAAGTAATGCACAAACTTATAGCCTAAAAAAATTGGCAAGAGTTACAAAATATCAAAACTGGCGCATCGTAAACTGCATATGCGTTTGCCAGGTAGCAGTGCCACTTGAAATGGTGAACAGACACACTGTTATCCTTTGTTAGTAGCCTGTAAAGCCCAGGATTCTTTACCAGCACCACACAGCGATTTTGGTTACTATTTTAACATTCACACTGAGGCCAGGGGTGGTGGGTCATGCCTGTAATCCTAGCACTTTGGGAGGCCGAGGTGGGAGGATCATTTGAGCTCAGAAGTTCAAGATTAGCCTGGGTAACATAGTGAGACCCTGTCTCTATTAAAAAATAATCACAATAAAAATAACCTTCAATACCTTGGTATTGTTCACTAAGGTATTGGTCATTAAGACATTCATTAAGGTATTGTTAAAATTTTGTTAAGCATGTTAAAGTCTCGGTAACTTTGGGATAGAAATAAAATGTGATAAAAAGCTGAAAGAAACCATCACAAGGGAGAGTCCTTTCTGAAATATTAGAGACATAATGCTGTCTAATAAAAAACCACATCAAAGAAAAACTACACTACAGTGATTGCAGACTTAATGTTGGCCAACCATGCATCTTCCCTAGAAATGCATTTGAATTTGATTTATTAATCTTTTATTTAGGAAATTTACATTTTTACATTAATGATATTGGTCTTTTGGGCTATTGTACTTTTTTTTAAGTGGAGTCTTGCTCTGTCACCCAGCCTGGAGTGCAGTGGTGCAATCTCGGCCCACTGCAAGCTCTGCCTACTGGGTTCAAGTGATTCTCTGCCTCAGCCTTCTGAGTAGCTGGGACTACAGGCATGCGCCATCACACCTGGCTAATTTTTGTATTTTTAGTAGAGATGGGGTTTCGCTATGTTGGCCAGGCTGGTCTTGAATTCCTGACCTCAGGTGATCCACCTACCTTGGCCTCCCAAAGTGCTGGGATTACAGGTGTGAGCCTCCATGCCCGGCCTGGTTATTGTATGTTGACATTGGGATTTTGCTAGCTCTCTAAATAGGATAACTGTATATCTTTTTCTGTGCATTAAGCAATTATAACATGGGAATGATTTGTTCATGAAAGGTTGAAAGTCTGTACTTGCAGAACTTTTGAGTTCACAGTGCTTTCTGGAAATAATTTCTTTGTAACTGTCAGTTTCTTTTGTGACTATTATGTTATCTATTTTTAAATTTAAGCAACTTTAAATTAAAAAATTTGTTTTAAAATATATTTTTCCTTTTATGTTTATTATTTAGTTAAGTAATGTATACTTTTTAAGAAATATTTTTATTTTGTTTAAATTTAAACATCTGTTGTTAGCAGAAAATTCTAATAGCAATCTCTTTTCTATTAACTTTGCCATTTCTAAGTTCTAGGAAATTTACCTTCTGTTAATTCTACCGCTTTTTACTTGACTAGACTTAAGGATACACCTTTTCTTTTCAGAAACTAGTGTTTGTTTTGATTTGCTTATCGATTGGGATTTTGTTTTAAAATATGTTAATTTCTCAATTTAGGCTTATTTTGTTTTCTGTAGATTTTTTTGACGAACTTTTTGAGCCTGATGCTTATTTTTTGCTTGTATACAAACGAATGTGTTGAAGGCTTTTGAACTATCTCTTAAGTTCAAATATATTCACATCCCAGCCATTTTGACATGTAGTAGTCTTGTTTTCTAAGTAGTTTATCATTGTGTTTTAAATTTCTGGTTCAGTAATTAAGTCTTTCAAAATATCTATATGGTTGGCTTAAAAAAAATTTTTTTTTCTAGTTGTAGGATTTTTACCTTGTGGAAAAAAAATATGGTTTATGTAGTTTCTGTTTATTGAGGCTTGGGGGCCTAGCATCTTTAAAAAGTGTTCTATGGATGTTATAAATGAAGATTTATTTAGTTTGTATAGGACAGAGGTGAATGTGTGTTTATTCAACCAATTTAATTATTCAAATTTAATGTTCTTATTGTTGTTATAGATACCCTAGAATAATAGTGTTTTCTTAAAGTCTCCGATTATAGTTATTTCTCTCAATTTCATTGTTTCTCTAGAGCTTTTGCTTTGTGTATTTTAATAGTGTTATTTAGTATATAAATACTTGTGTCTGTTACAAACAATTCATAAGGAAGACTTAATGGCCTAAAGCTATCCTTTCTGTTTTGTTTATGCTTTTTGCCTGGAATTTTACTTGCTTTGTTATTAGAATTTCTCCTTTCTTTGCTTATATTTGCATGATAAATTGTCCTTTTATTTTCAACTTTCATATATAATTTTTAGTTGTCTCTTAAACAGCATATCTTGTTGAATTTTGTATTTCAAACCATTTGGAGAGTCTGGGTTTTAGTAGGGTGTCTGTTTCATTTTTTATGCTAATTAATGACTTTAGTCTTCTGTAATCATGTCTTATACTTTCTCACTGATGTCCGTAAATGGACTGTAATTTCTTGGTTTTAATTTTCTTAGTGATTTAGAAAATATACATCGTCTTTTAAAATCTTACAAATAATTATGGTATCATTCAGGGTTTAGGATCTGTTCAGGAGAAAGAAAGCAAACCGGTAATTTGAATAAGGAAGACTCAATGTGAAGATTACTGACCAGTAGTAGGGAGTTAACTACTAAGAGGGACAAAGACATCTCTAAATAATACAGGAATGGCAGATGTAGGGAGCAGCTGCTACCTGTAGACAGAGAGTAACCGAAGAAGGACCTGGAAGAGCCCTTTTCCCGCCTCCTCAAAGGCTGGGATTCACATCTCACTGAAGAGAGTGCGGGTGGAGAAGTTTGCTGAGGTGCCAGGGTGCCAGGGAACCTCGCTGGGAAGTCACTTGCTGAGGGTGCTGGTGATACTTGGAGGAAACCTGCCTCCTGGGTCATTAGCAGAACTCCAGAGCACCCTCACTACTGGGTCTCCCACGCCTCCCTGGCAGAAAGAAGTGCTGACAGTGACACAGTAGAAGCAAGAAGGGAAAGCGCCAGAACCGGAAGTGAAGCCCGTTCCACTTGCTGTGTCCCTCAGTGGCTGTGCTATTGGATCCACTGGCAAAACGGAAACGTTTCTAGGTTACACCTCCTGTTTCATACAGCAGGGTGAATTTGGAGCTGGCACACTAACCGTTGCTTTTCAAAATCACACTCAAGCCTGTAGTTTTCTGGACTCCTGAGTAAAGAATGAAGCAGTGGTGTGAGCCCATTTTAATTCCTTTAGCAGCTCCTTGACACTGTGGTCAGGGGATAGCTTATATATGTTTCTGGGGGATCTCTAGGGTATGCATCCTGTTTCATTATTTAAGGCTGTTTATTTCATCTGGTGGTCCCTGGTTTGGTTCCAAGTTTTTCACCTCTGCCTGGCCTCTTGGGCTTGGATTATTTGTTGAAAGTGACTCCTTGGTTCCTCATCCTTCCTGCAGTCCTACATTATTTCTTTGGGTCTCCTCTGCATGTTTGCTGCCGGAGATAAGGCCAAGGAGGGAAGTTCAGGCAATATTACAGTAGTCCCCCCTTGAGGTTTTACTTTCTGAGATTTATAATCTGCAGTCAGCATGGCCCAAAAATATTAAATCGAAAATTCCAGAAAGAAGTAAGTAATTTGTGCTTTTTAAATTACACACAGCTCTGAGTGGTGTGATGAAATCTCTCATGGTCTCACTCCATCCTGCCCAGGAGGCGAATCATCCCTTTGTCCAGTGTATCCGGGCTGTGTATACTACCGGCTCATTGGCCAGCTCTGTTATCAGATCAGAAAGTACAGTTACTCATTACTTGATGGGGATGATACCTTTTGAGGAATGGGTTGGTAGTTACTGTCGTGGGAGCATCTTAGAGTGTACTTACACGAACCTAGATGATAGAGCCTGCCACACACCTAGGCTACAAATCTGTACAGCATGTTACTGTACTGAATACTGTAGACAAGTGTAACAGTCGTAACTATTTGTATACCTCTATATATACACCCAACATAGAAAATGTACAGTAAAAATATGGTGTTAAAGATTAAGTGGTACACCTGTATAGGACACTTACGTGAGTGGAGCTTGCAGGACTGGAAGTTGCCCTGGGTGAGTCAGTGAATGAGTGGTGAGTGAATGTGAAGGCTCGGACATTATACTACTGTAGACTTACAAACGCTGCACACTTAGGCTACACTAAATTTAAAAAGTAAAGTAATTGTGTTATACTTTATGACAGCTATGACATCACTAGGTGATACAAATTTTTCAGCTCTGCTGTAACTTCATGGGGAGGTTGTGGTACATGTTGTCTACTGTTCACCAAAACATTGAAGAGAGGTTAGTAATCTTAATGATTAATAGACTAACATTTTAAAGATAGGCTTAAATATTTCAAAAGCTTTGTTCTGTCTCAAGATTTTTTTCTTTGAAAAAAGAAGACAGTAACTTAGTAATATATGCATATTAAAATTGCCAGTTATAAGAGACTTGTTAATGTACCATGTAGCGCTGTGCTGTCCTGTGTGGGAGCCACTAGCCACACATGGTTGTTGAGTGAAACATGGCTGTTGTAAAATTTGAGGTATGCTATTAAATGGAAAATACCAGATTTTGAAGACAATATGAAAGTAAATATAGCTCTATTGTTTTATATTGCTTACATGTTGAAATGAGAGTATGGTTCGCCCTTGAACAACATGGGTTTGAACTGCAGAGTTTAATTATACAAGGATTTTCTTTTTCCTCTGCCATCCCTAATACATCAAGACCAGTCCCTTCCCTTCCACCTCCTCCGCAGCCCACTCAGTGTGAAGATGATGCAGATGAAGACCTTCATGATGATCCACTTCCACTTAATTCTAGATCTATTTTGTCTTCCTTAACGATTTTTAAAATAACATTTTCTGGCCGGGTGTGGTGGCCCACACCTGTAATCCAAGTGCTTTGGGAGGCTGTAGTGGGAGAATCACTTGAGGCCGGGAGTTTGAGACCAGCCTGGGGGTGAGATGGAACTAGAAGATATTGAGAAAGTGAATCCTTGTGTACTGTTGGTGGTAGTGTAGATTAGTGCAGCCATATGGAAAACAGTACAGAGGTTCCTAAAAAAATAAAAGGTAGGCCTACCATATGACTCAGTAAGCCCTCTTCTGGGTATACACTCACAGGAAATGCAATCACTACTTGATAAAGATATCTGGTCTCTCGTGTTTATTGCAGCATTATCCACAATAGGAAACACAAGCACAACTAACTGTCCATCGACAGATTAATGTGTAAACACACACATGCACACACGCATGATGTAATATTCTGCCTTAAAAAAGGAGATCCTGACATTTGCCGTAACATGGATGAACTTGGAGGACATTATGCTAAGTGAAATAAGGCAGACACACAAAGAAAATATGGCACCATCTCACATGAAATCTAAGATCAAAAAGTCTCATACATAGAGATGAAAATGGTGGTTACCAGGGATTGGGGGAGTAGGAAATGTGGAGATCTAATTCAAAGGATGCAAAGTAGCAGCTCTGTAGGATGGACAAGTTAGCCATCTAATGTACAGTATAAGCACTATAGTTAATACTGAATTGTACGCAGAATTTTTGCTAAATGAGTAGATTTTAGCTGCTCTTGCCACACAAGAAGGGTCATAATTGTGAGATGATGGCTATGTCAAACTTGCTTCACTATAGTAACGATTTTTACTATCTATATGTATTTCATATATTTCATAACGTTATGTTAAGTAAACACAAAATTTATAAAACAAAGGATATGTGGGAGATGGTTATTTGATTACTCCAAGGTGAGCTCCCTGCTTCCCCACAAAAATGGTCAGGTCTGTCAACTATAATTTGGGTTTTAAAACTCTTCATCTGAGAGAGGAGAGATCAAGAAAACCTGTCCAGATGTAGGCTTTGCTTGCTTGAGAAATACAGAAGTTAGTTTTTTTGTAGTGACAGGATCTCTCTGTGTTGCCCTGGTTGGTCTCGAACTCCTGGCCTCACGGGATTCTCTTGCCTCAGTCTCCCGAAGTGCTGGGATTATAGGTGTGAGCCACTGCGCCCTGCCTAGACTAGAAATTTCGAACGTCCATAGAAATTTCCATTGTCTTTCCTCAAAGTTCTCTTAATTGGTTCTGAAAATCTGTTGGAAGAAAAAGGAGGATGGCAGCTGCCCACATTATTTTTTGTAGAGACGGGGTTTCCTCATGTTGTCCAGGCTGGTCTTGAGCTTCTGACCTCAAGTGATCCACCGGCCTGGGCCTCCCAAAGTGATGGGATTACAGGTTCCAGGTCACGTTTTATTTTAGTGTTCAAGTGGCAGGGAACTGAGAGGCTTGGCGGGAGCGAGCCGCCTCGTCTCTGCTTGCTGAGTTAGGAGGAGCCCATGCGGATGAACAGCTATTAAATGTTTCAGGGATTACACCTTGGGGAATTGAGCCCTGGAGAACTGAGCTCCCAGGGAAGGCAGGATCTTAGCAGTGTTAAGTGTGCAGATGGGACAGGCACCAAACTAGAGGGATTATTTTTTTCCAGCTTCTTCTCTAGAGGTGTCATTTTCTGGGGATGAGATGTAACAAGAAGGTGGAACTAAGGAGAATCATGACATGCAGACTTTGTGAGCTACAGACTGGGATTTTCTAAATCACCTATTGGGTTTTTTTCCCACTATTGCTTTTATGGTAATCAATTATTAATATGTTGTTCTTTAATAAAAATCGGTAATAAAGGGACATGCTGGCTGGGCGTGGTGGGAGGCTGAAGCGGGCGGGTCACTTGAGGCCAGGAGTTCCAGACCAGCCTGGCCAACATGGGGAAACCCTGTCTCTACTAAAAATACAAAAATTAGATGGGTGTGGTGGCACGCACCCGAAGTCCCAGCTATTTGGGGGCTGAGGCAGGAGAATTGCTTGAACCCTTGAGGCGGAGGTTGCAGTGAGCTGAGATGTGCAGTGCCATTGCACTCCAGCCTGGGTGGCAGTGTGAGACCCTGTCTCTAAAATAAAATAAAATAAAATAAAATATAAAATAAAATAAAAAATAAAAAAATAAAGTGACATGCTTGTATGGTTGGTTAAGGAACTGGTGGGACATTTCTTCCAAATTCCATCTGCTCTCCGTCCAGGACCCCCTGGGGTGTGGTCCTAAACTCCGGAACCAGCTGGCCCCGCCCACCACGGCTCCAGTGCCATCTGGTGGTTAAACAGAGGAATGGCTTTTAACGGAGGGACCAAGAACTGGGTTAAAAATTTTTTGACCTTCAAATCTGAGAAGCAGAACATGTTCATTCTCGACTGTCACCACTATTTTTAAGCAAACTTGCTTTTTTTTTTTTTTAAATTATTTTGGACTAGATGAATTCCAAAACAATATCAGGTCCTAAAATCCCTAGCGGATAATGAAACAAAAGCAATGTTTTTGCTTGATGACAAAACCATAGCAAATAAGTGCAGGGAAAAACCTAACCCAAACAATGCTCTCTGAAAAACAGAGGTTCATTCGACCTGGGATTTAAGCCTCCCGAAAACAGACTGAGCACATAGGGTGGGGCTCGCCTATTTACTGCTGAAGCCTCAGCGTCCAGCCCTAGTGGGGGCTCCATGGGTGTGGAGGAGGCAATGAGTTACTGGGATGTGACTTTAAAGAGCCACATCTTTGGAGCTGTTTACTGGGATTGTTTTGAATGCCTCCAGCGGTGCTTGGAAGACTAACCTGGAGGCGGGGCCCGTAATGGGGTTGGAGAAAAGAGACTGAGGCAGGAAGACCGTGGGAAGTTATTGCAGGAGTCTACGAGCAGGTAATGAGGGTGGGGTAATGGAGAAGGAAGCAGGGATGTATTCAAGAGCTTTGGGGAGGCAGAGGGGAAGGTGTTGGTGCCTCTGATGGACAATGATGATACCTCTGACAGAAGGTGGCATGATACACTGATTTTGGAGAAAAGATGAAATGTTTACTATTAGTAGAAATGTCAAGCAGGTGTTGGAAAATATGGATCTGGAGGTCAAGAGGGAGGTTGTTTTTGGAGACTGATCTGTACATAGAACAAACATTGTAGGTACCTCTAATTCTCATGGCTTGTGTTGAGTAATCATCTGACATACTAGGGATGAGGTTAAACCTGCCTATTCCTTGTCTGATATGATCCTCACAAAACAGAAGTATAAGTACTCGATTGTCTTCCTCTTATAGATGGAGATCAAGCTTGAAAGGGCAAATTGGACCCATTTCCTTCCTACCAAAGACTAAATTAAGTAAGAGAGAGGAGGAAACAAGAAGAAAGAAACAGATGAAAAATCAACATGGTTACTGATAAAAGCAGATAGGGCTTAGATTCACGCTAGCAGTGGCTTCCTAGAGCGCCCACCACCCTTGGGCCTCAGAGCTCCTCCTTATGGGCCAGGGTGAGTTTGCAGAGTGGACTCCTTCACCCAGGCTGATGCCTTATTCTGGTCAAGGACGAGAAGAAAAGGAGAGAGAGGCCTGGGACTCTAGGCTTTTGGCGGTCACCCACCAGTCTGGTTACTCCTACGTCTCTGGGCAGGAGGCCAGGAGAGTTTAGGGAAAACCCCTCTCTTAGAAAGCAGAGGAATGGAGGAGTGTTCTCCGTGCCTTCCCAATACGATTCAGCAACTTGCAGAGGGCACACATGAATGCAGATGCTGCATTCAGAAGACAAACAAGACGCGATTCTTGGCTCAGAGGAACTAGGTCGCTCTGCAGGCAGGGCGGGGAGGTCAGGTGTGACAACACGGTGATAATATTACGTAGCAGGTTGTAAAATAGAGCTAAGAGTCAAGGGCCATGGAACACAGGCGGGAGCTGCAGCTTGGACAGGACAGGTGGCACACATGTGGGGTTGTGTTTGTTGTCCTGAAGGGCAGATGCGTTTTTACCAGCAAGAGAGGAGAGAAGCTCATGTAGGTTGAGGCATGAGTAAAGGGATGGTGATGTGAACAGCCACCGTGGGTTCCCCGGGGTGGATAGGGCAGGGAGAAGTTCAGGATTTCAGGGCTGGACTTGACACTCGTCATTTGTTTTAGCCTCATACTATGTGCAGTCTCTTGGTATGTTTGTGGAATCTCCTCCTTGCTTCCTACCATAGAAGCTGCAAACTTGCTCTCCCTATCTTCCTGGCAGCGAAAGCTCCCCAGTCAGGTGCTGCTGGACTTTGGCTCAGGAGCCAGGGATGCACAGGAGCCCAGGCTGTGTGGAATCCACACTTTCCAGCTCAGAAGGACCCATGCGTGCAGTTTCAGAGCCAGCCGTCACCACTGGAGGAATGTCCAGCAGAGGTGGTGGTGGCGCAGACCTCGGGGTGTCTACCCAGTGGGCACAGGACTGATTCTGCACAGTGTCTTTTGGACATTGTTCCAGGCAACACAGACACCGTGCCTGGTTCTCTGGGCCTGCCTGACAGTGTGAGCTATCAACTCCCTTTGTGCTGAGACTGCTCAGAAGTGGTTTCTGTGGCTTGCAACCAAGAATTCGGGTAGGTAGCCCAGTAATGAATCCATATGGGGCAGTGGGGATGGACATGCAGGAGGCAGTGAAGCCAAGTGAGATTATATATTGAGTGATGGGGATACCGAGCCCCCTGCTACCTTGTGTGTGCCTAAAAGATACTGTAAGTTCTACTTCTTCCATGGAGCCTTCCTGATGTCCTCATTTCCAATCAGTTATTTCTCTAAATTTTCATTGTATGAAAATTTCATATAATGAAACAGGGCCCAACAATTCTTTATTCTTCCATTGCCTCATGGTTGATTTGACACTCTTGACCTAATCTGGGCAAATAAAATCCTCTCTACTGGGAATCTGGAGCTGAAAGAGAGAGTTCAGTTTCCCTTAATGGCGGCATGAATGTGTAAAGCCAGGAGCAGAAGAGCTGCCACGTTTCCTCATGGGGACGGAGGAACCAAGAAAGCTGTCTCCAGAAAGGGGCAGAGATGAGATCTAGGGAGAATTCTAGTGGCTTCAGTCTTGCTTTCAGGATCTTCTTGAAAACTAGCTGCAGACCTCCCTTGGTTCCTGCGAGAGCCCCTACATATCAGCTAACTTGTGTTGGTTTCTTCTTCTTCTTCTTCTTCTTTTTTTTTTTTTTTGAGATGGAGTTTTGCCCTTGTTGCCCATGTTGGAGTGCAGCAGTGTGATCTAGGTTCACAGCATCCTCCACCTCCTGGGGTTCGAGCCATTCTCCTGCCTCAGCCTCCCAAGTAGCTGGGATTACAGGCATGTGCCACCATGCCTGGCTAATTTTGTATTTTTAGTAGAGACGGGGCTTTCACCATATTGGTCA
This sequence comes from Trachypithecus francoisi, assembly GCF_009764315.1. NCBI lineage: Eukaryota > Metazoa > Chordata > Mammalia > Primates > Cercopithecidae > Trachypithecus > Trachypithecus francoisi. Next base: position 44,686,834 of record NW_022681455.1, read on the forward strand.
GTCTGGTCTGGAACTCCTGACCTCAGGTGATCCAGTGGCCTTGGCCTCCCAAAGTGCTGGGATTACAGGCATAAGCCACCGCACCTGGCCTCTTGTATTGGTTTCTGTTACTTGGAACCAAACCATTCTAGCTAGTGCCAAAATGAAAGACTGAAAAAAAGAAATGGCGGAAAACTGTACTTAGAGGACAAGGAGAGTTTCCAGCAGAGGCGTGAGGAGGAGGAGTTAGCATGGGCAAAGGACTGCTGGAGGCCAGCTTACAGGGGAGCAGAGAGCAATGCAAACCTGAGCCATGGGGGCAGCAGTGGTGGTGAACAACACGCTGACAGGTCTAAGAGGCGCTAAGGTGAGGGCAACAACTTGTGGGGAGTTAGGATCAGGCAGCATCAGGGATGACCCCAGGTTTCTCACCTACATGGGCATCCAGGAAGAAGATTGTATATCTAAATCTCCCAAAGCTAATCTCTCAGGGCTTCTGAACTACAAATTTGTTTGTTTGTTTGTTTTAGAGACTGGATCTCCCTCTGTTGCTGAGGCTAGGGTGGCATGATCATAGCTTGCTACAGCCTCGATCTCCGTGGGCTCAAGCAATTCTCCTTCCTTAGCCTGGAAGGTAGCTGGGACTACAGGCGCGCACCACCACACCTGGCTAATTTTTAATTTTTTTGTAGGGATGGGGTCTTGCTATATTGCCTATGTTGGTCTTGGACTCCTGGCCTCAAGCAATCCTCTGGCCCTGGCCTCCCAAAGCACTGGGATTACAGGTATGAGCCACCATGCCCAGCCCTATCCTATAAATTTGGATGGGTTCTGGCAACTTCCTGGAGGTCTGCAGATTGCTGGTTGCAGCAGGTGAGTTTATAAAGCAGAGCTGAATTCCTAGAAGGAGATAGGCTCCAAGATGCTCGTTTCAAGAGAAGCTAGCCTTCAGCAGGCAGGGTAGACCCGAGAGTCAGGGCTGGAAGATGTGGACGCTCTCTGTGAGCTTCAGGGCATCGAGGCCTGCAGGGTCACTATGGGCCATGGCGTCAGCATCACCCAGCTCTGCTGAATGGGAATTTGCCTTTTAATGCAGGTGGCGTGCAAGGACGTGGAAGTTTGGGAAACACTGCTGGAGCCTCACCCACGAGCTGCCTATACATGAAGGAGAAGCTTGTTTTTCTCCTGGCTGTCCTCTGCTCTCCAGATGGCTTGATTAATATTCTCCTCCCTGCAGAGGTCTTCCTGTTCTGAAGGCAGCAACTGGCCCTTCCTTCGATCACTCATGATATTAACAATTTGTCCGTTATTTGCGATCAGTGAAAAAAGCCTTCTCAAAACATGGCCTGAAACTCATGGGGCATATGTGATAACTTACTCAAACCAACCTGATACTTATTTAATTTCCCCGCATAGTCCACTCCAAAGAGTTTTTAAAAAGCAATTTTCTGAAATCTTTGGATAGGCCATTTGTTGCACTATAAGACTTTCTCCCCGGAGGGATTTGTGATTATAACTGGAATGAGAAAGCTCTGTTATTAGAAATAATATTTGGTCCTAGAAAGCTCTAAAGGCGTTGGATGGAAGGGGGAATGTAGAAAGGACAGGGGAGCTGGGTGAGGGAGGGGAGAACAAGGGCTCTCGCTATACCTACAATTGCCACGTTTGTGCTTTGACAAAGGGTCAGAAAACCCAAGGAAAAATCAAAGTTCAGAAAGGTTCTAGTTCTTCCAGAACTTTGCTGTCCAATATGGTAAGCACTAGCTATGTGTAGCTATTAAAATTGGAATTTAAATTAGCTAAATTTAAATAAAAGTAGATATTCAGTCCCTCAGTCACCCTAGCCAGCTTGTTGTCATCACAGAAAGTTCTGCTGGACAGTGCTGTTCTAGAAAGTCACATAGGGCTGTAAGACAAGCTTGTCTAAGCTGCAGCCCACAGGCCACATGTGGCCCAAGATGGCTTTGAATGAGGCCCAGCACAAATTCACAAACTTTCTTAAAACATTGTGAGGCCGGGCGTGGTGGCTCAAGCCTGTAATCCCAGCACTTTGGGAGGCTGAGACGGGCGGATCACGAGGTCAGGAGATCAAGACCATCCTGGCTAACACGGTGAAACCCCGTCTCTACTAAAAAATACAAAAATCTAGCCAGGTGAGGTGGCAGGCGCCTGTAGTCCCAGCTGCTCGGGAGGCTGAGGCAGGAGAATGGCATAAACTCGGGAGGCGGAGCTTGCAGTGAGCTGAGATCTGGCCACTGCACTCCAGCCTGGGCGAAAGAGCGAGACTCCGTCTCAAAAAAAAAAAAAAACATTGTGAGATTTTTTGGCCATTTGCAAAAAGCTCATCAGCTATTGTTAGTGTTAGTGTATTTTATGTGTGGCCCAAGACAATTCTTCTTCCAGTGTGGCCCAGGGAAGCCACAAAAGATTGGACATCCCAGGTGTAAGACATACTCATTACTAAGTTGTAGTAACTTATTTCTGGTTCAAAACTGCACTGTACATGCCACGTGGGGCCTCAGTGTTCAGTCTTCCCTGAGCACGGGCGGGTAAGTGTGCCTTTTTACTCCGCCATGCTTTGAAAACAGTCCATTAAATGGCAACGGTGTGGCCATTGCTGCTGTGGAATGTACAAGGAGCTGTAGGCCACATAGTGAACCCCAAACCAGAACACCCAGCTTCCTTGCCTGTCTCGTGCCACCCTGGACAACTGGTCAAATCTTGATCTCTTTATACAAAGACACTGTCTGTTGCCACGTAGCAGGGTGCTGGTGGACTAGTGAGAAAATGCAGCTGTGAATTGCACACGGGACTTACAGGATGAAAACCTTTATGAGGCTGGGGGCAGTGGCTCCCAACACTTTGGGAGGCTGAGGTGGGGGGATTGCTTGAGCCCAGGAGTTCGAGATGAGCCTGGACAACACAGTGAGACACTGTCTCCACAATAACCATTAAAAAAAGAAAACCAAAATGTTTATGAATCCTCATTTAGTTAAATAAAACAGCAACAACAAAATTGAACAACAGCAGAAAATATACTTCTGTCTCCTGTCTCCCTACACTTCTGGAGATGTGCATATTATTCTCTCTAGGGGAAAAATCACTGGTGTATGTGGTGGAGGTAAGTTTTTTGTTTGTTTATTTGTTTTGAGACAGGGTCTTGCTCTGTTGCCCAGGCTGGAATGCAGCGGTGCCATCACGGCTCACTGTGGCCTTGAACTCCCAGGCTCAAGCGATCCTCCCACCTCAGCCTCCAAGTAGCTGAGACTACAGGTGCATGCCACCATGCCCAGCTTTTCTTAAATTTTTTTTAGAGACATGGTCTCATTATGTTGCTCAGGCTGGTCTTGAACTCCTGGGCTCAAGCGACCCTGCCACCTCAGCCTCCCAAGGTGCTGGGATTATAGGCATGAGCCATAGTGCCTGGCTTGTAAGCTTCTTTTTGAAACTATATTAGAATATGAGATGTACAAATTTAATACTGCTTTTGAGATTTAATTTTAATTGGCTTGAAACTAACCTTGATACAGGCTGTTTTACATAGCAAAATCTTAGTTTGGCAGCTTAGCAAAATGATATTTTAAACACAAAGGTATTTTCATTCTTATATAGCTGCACATTTTACGTAAGGAAGGGTTTGCACTTATGAAATGTGTCTGTTTCCTGTCTGAAATTCAAAGCACCCTGGTCCCTGCAGTTTCTTCTGTGTCAGTGAAGGAAAAACTCTCCTTTGACTCATTTGGTCAGCACTGCTGATTGGTTCCCCTCATACAAGTAAAACAGCATCTGAGTTAACTCGGTTTTTGCATTGGTCTTTGAAAGTATATTCCAACATATTTCAAACTCAGCTGAGAACACATCTTGTAGATATTATGTGAACACAAATACAAATTCCTGAGGCCCCTAAAGGGGATGAGATAGATAAGGAATGCCTACGTTAGGATCAACATTTCAGAAAAGGTTAGGACGGAGCACAGTTTGGCCCTGCTTTTTTAACCACCCACTTCTCAGTCTTGCACCTGCTTCACCATCTTGTGGCTGGGGATATGGGGGTCACTCTCAGAGTCATGTTCTCCTGACACCATTACAAACAAGCCCTGAAAATGATGATATATCTGAAAACCTGGGCACTTTCCCGAAGCGCATAAAAGATATTGTTCACTGTATTTGAGTCAATGTGGAGTTCACCAATTGGCCCGGGCCCTCTCATACATTTGAAAAGCTTAGAGTGAGTTTATAAAGCTTGATTTCTCTACATTTTCTCAAAAACATGATCAGGGCACACATTACCACCTCACTGAGCTGGCAAGAAGCAGGACAGCAGCTCTGAGACTGTCTTAGCACAGCGGAGACAGAGGGGAGCAGGGCAGAGGAAACCCATCAAACCCAGCAACACGGAATGCAATTAGAACACTGGGAAAGGCCAGCACGGTGGCTCACACCTGTAATCCCAGCACTTTGAGAGGCCGAGATAGGCAGATCACTTGAGCTCAGGAGTTTGAGACCAGCTTGGGCAACGTGGTGAAACCCCATCTCTGCCAAAATTACAAAAAGTAGCCAGGTGTGGTGGTATGCGCCTATAGTCCCAGTTACCGGGGAGGCTGAGGTGGGAGGATCGCTTGAGCCTAGGAGTTTGAGAACACCCTGGGCAACATAGGGTGTCCCTGTCTCTACAAATAATTAAAACATTTGCTGGGTGTAGTGGCACACACTTGTGGTCCTAGCTACTCAGGAGGCTGAGGCAGGAGGATCGCTTGAGCCCAGGAGTTCAAGGTTGCAGTGAGCTATGATTGCATCACTGCAATCTCCAGCCTGCGCAACAGAGTGAGACCCTGCCTAAAAAAAAAAGAAAAGAAAAGAAGAAAACCTGGGAAACACTCTTTGTTCTTTAAGTGAGCAATTCTACATTTAGGGATTGATCTGGAAGGGAAATCTATCATTATTGCATTGTGATCACAAAAGACTGAAACAACCTAAACGTCCTTCAGTGAATTAAACTCATGGCAACACCCACGCGATGGAGGATGGTGCTGTCTCCACCCTCAGGGTGAGGGTGCCTCCCGGGTCATCCCCTACTTCAGGCTAGTCTCCTCTCCATCCTCTCACTGGGTCCTCTCCATTCTCTCCCTTGTCCAACTCTGGCTGGGCTGGCTTCAGCCCACCCTCTGTCCAGAACCCGCGTGGAAGGGCAGCCCTACTCTCTGCTGACTGGCAGTCTGTGGCTTTCACATCGCATCGTGGTTTCTTCCGGTGTCACATCTTGGCTCCTTAGCTAGGTCATAAGCTTCTTTAGATCACGCCTTCTGCTTATCTGTCCAGAAAGGGGACCACTCGCTCAGCCTCTGTCTCTGTCTCTCTTCGTCTTGTCCCCCAGCACGTCTGGTCACAAAACATCAGGCCCCCTCTGCAGTGTCCATCCCCGGTGCCCACACAATGGATGGGCTTCACCTCTGGAAGTTACCAATTACTTTTGCTGCTCCACACAGCAAGGGATGGGAAGAGGGGGAGATATTGAGGGGGAACGTCTCAGGAACAAGAACAAGCTCTGTTCTCAGAGTCAGAAGTCCTGGGTTTGAGTCCTGACTCTGTTATTTTTAGGCTGTGTGACTTGAGACAAATTACTTGGTATCTCTGACCTTGACTGCCCTGTGTGAAGTGCAGCTGTTATTGCTCGAGTAAAAGGGGTCGTGAGGTTGTTTGCCTCTGAGCCCCCAAGTGCCCGCACCTGGAAAGCTTTACCACCACCCAGGCCCTTCATGATTCTGGGCCGTAGTTCATAGAGAAAGATACCAGGGGTGAGCCTCACACCAGATTCAGGGCCACGAGTTTGTTTGTTTTGACCAAAACTTGGTACTTGGGGAGGAAGAGAGGACTTGAGCGCCTGGAGACTCATCATTCCGTGCGATCTCGTCTCAGACGTCCTTGGCATTGGTTTATGTCTCATATCTGGTTCATAGTTGTGCTTGGTGAACCAGAAGTGTAACCCAAATAGATCGCTCTGCGGTATTTAAAAAAATGAACAGGAAGAGCCTGTGTGGGGTGATGAGTGTGGATGCACATTTCAGTTTTAGTTTTCACCCATTTAGCACACGTTATGAAAGCCAGTCCAGGAAAACATGCTTCTGTCACCGGACAGTCAGCTGAGTGAGGTCCCTTCCTGCCTAGTTGACCTGGGTGCAGTGAGGGTGGCACTTGTCATCCCCTGGTGTGGTCAGTGGAGTGGAAAGAGCTTTGAGTTCTTGCAGGTTCTACCATGAAGGAGCTGTGTGACCTTGGACAAGTTACTTCCCTTCTCCAAGCTTTAGTCTCTTCACCTCTAAAGGGGGGCCCTCCTTTACTGGGTCTCCAGAAGGTGAAATGGAAAGTATCTAGGGCCGTTCCTGGCATGTGGCAGGCCTTCAGTTGGTGGTAGGCATTACTGTCATTTAAAACATTCAGACACGGGAAACAGAAGCAAACCACTGTTACTGCGGGGTTTTCTGTTACAGCTGAACTAAATTCCAACGAATACACTTACTTTACAGATAAATTCCACACTTTGGAAAGGAATCCAAAGTTACAAGCCCCACATTTCCTACACATGGCCTAGCCTCTAAACCTGTTTCATATTTTAGCAAAATCGCCAGCACTCTCCCAATGGACATTCTCTGCAGTCTTTAACAGTCTTCAAAGCCCATATTAAGAAGGTGGAATGTCTAAGTCCTGGCCAGTGGAACAGAACAGGAATGATGAGTGAGAGAGATGTGTTCTTAAGACGGGACACGCTGTACCCTCCTCCTTCTCTTCTGCCAGCTAGAGGCAGACACTAGAGGCTCGCAGCCCTGTGGCCACTGTATCTGCCACAAGGAGACACTGGGAAGAGAGGCTGGGCATGAAGGAGGGCAAGATAGCAGGGGCCCAGGTCCCCATACACCAGGGAGTGCCATGCCAGCCCAGGTTGACCATCTCTGGACTTTCTGAATGTGCAAAGATATCCCTAAAGAGCGTAATTATTTCCCGCAAGGTGGAACTTAGCATTGTTGGTGGTGGAACCAGGCCGTCAGGAGCGCCTGATGAGGTTGGGCCACATGTGAATAGTGGAGAGAAACAGGAATAGGGAACACTCCAGCCAATATTACTTTTCACGTAAAGTAAAGCTCTTCATTAAATAACAGTAAAAGTCAAGAGAAAGACTTAATTACTACCTTTGTGTTTATAAAACTTTGCTTTATATAACTTGATGTAACTATGGTCAAGATAGGACAATATTTAAAGAAATAAAAGCACCAAAGTACAAAGTCAGCACAAAAAGTTGTGTTGATTAAGGGAGTAGTGTCATCCCCAAGGGCAGTATCTGGCAGTGTGTCCCAGACTCTGCCTTTGACCGTGAACTGCTTAACATTCCAAGCATTCACTTGCATGAAAGCCTGAAAAGCACACTTACTACATTCCAGGATGATTTGAAGCTGGCCAGGAGAGCTCATGTTTTGAAAAGTATTGCAGGATGCAAAAAATATTTTGACCAAACAGAATGATGAGCTGAGTGTAACAGTATGAAATGAGATGACAACGAATAGAAGAATCTGAGTGATTTGGGGCCTAGATACCAATGGCCTCGGTATAAGACTAGTAGGGGACTTGTGTTCAGTTGTGAACTTTGGGGGAAACAGAATCATCAGGGTGAAGAGATGGGAGTCGTGGTTGGGCGGAGAGCTGGTGGGGCTTGGGAAAGCGACGTAAGAGCCCCGTGTTAGGTGCCTAGGGCTGCTGCAACACAGTGCTGCACACTGGGGGCTGAAACAATAGACTTCACTGTCTGTCCGTTTTGGAGGCTATAATTTCAAGGTTGAGGCGTCATCAGGGTTGGCTCTTCCGGGGGCTGTGAGGGAGAACCTGTTTCTTGCCTCTCTCCTGGCTTCTGACAGTTCGCTGGCAGTCTTTGGCATTCATTGTAATGTAGCTCCATCATTAACTTCTATGTAAAATACATACAAAGTCTCTGTTTTCATCTTCATGTGGCATTCTCCCTGTGTGCTTGCCTCTGTCCACAGCTTCTCTTTTTTTATTTTTTTATTTTTTTTGAGATGGAGTCTCACTCTGTCGCCCAGGCTGGAGTGCAGTGGCCAGATCTCAGCTCACTGCAAGCTCCACCTCCCAGGTTTACACCATTCTCCTGCCTCAGCCTCCCAAGTAGCTGGGACTACAGGCGCCCGCCACCTCGCCCGGCTAGTTTTTTGTATTTAGTAGAGACGGGGTTTCACTGGGTTAGCCAGGATGGTCTCGATCTCCTGACCTCGTGATCCGCCCGTCTAGGCCTCCCAAAGTGCTGGGATTACAGGCTTGAGCCACCGTGCCTGGCCACAGCTTCCCTTTTTTGCAAGGGCACCAGGTGTATTGGATTAGGGCCCACCCTAATGACCTCATTTTAGCTCGTTTATCTGCAAAGACCCTATTCCAGTTAAGGTCACGTTCACAGGTATTGGGGTTAGGACTCTAACATCTTTTTTGGAGAAGACACAGTTCAATCTGTAGCAAGCCCTTTCCCAATTTGAAGGGCTGTCACATGCAAGAGGTTTAATTTTCTTTCATGTGACCCCAAGGAAGAGAAGCGGGGCCATGGAGGCAGATTCCAGTCCAGCAAGAAGACCTCAAAGTATTAACTCATTGTTTGCTGTGTAGCTCCAGACTTCTGTCCTCTCTCAGTTGTGCTCAACAGCCATTTTTCCCCCCATATAAGCAAAAAGATTCAAAGAAACCACTGACCATATATTTAATAATTTATCATCTAATCTGGGACACTTCTGAGAATGGTAACAGTGCAGGTGGTGAAAGCAGTCCAGCAGGACATACACTGACTAAAGACTATATAAATGGGTAAGAATTTGTCTGCTTTTCATTATCACCATGCAGCAGCAATCAGCAATTCTAAACTATATCAGTGATAACCTACCCCTCCTTAAAAAAAATCTTTAATTGGTTTAACTCCTAAACAATTGCTGTGGTTACTATTGTGCTAATATACCTGTAAGCTTCAAATTAGCTTGTTTTAATTTCTTACTTTTTTTTTTTTTGAGAGGCACTTTCGCTTTGTTGCCCAGGCTGGACTGCTGTGGCACAATCTTAGCTCGCTGCAACCTCCACCTTCCAGGTTCAAATGATTCTCCTGCCTCAGCCTCCCAAGTAGCTGGGATTACAGGCACCTGCCACCACACCTGGCTAATTTTTGTATTTTTAGTAGAAAGAGGGTTTCACCATGTTGGCCAGGCTGGTCTCGAACTCTTGACCTCAGGTGATCTGCCCGCCTCAGCCTCCCAAAGTGCTGGGATTCCAGGCATGAGCCACCGTGCCTGGCCTAATTTCTTACCTTTTACTAAATAAACATATTTTACATGGAAGTTAATTAGACAAACACCCAGTTACACAGTTGACCTCTGGCAGGCGCTACACACATTTTTTTTTTTTGTGAATAAATTCATAATTATTAAAAGTCATCAGGCTTAGGGAACAACTCATGTCTCCAACCCCTGGCGGAGAACTCCTGGGTTTGTTTTTATTTATTTATTTTTTGAGACAGAGTTTCGCTTTTTGCCCAGGCTGGAGTGCAGTGGTGTGATCTCTGCTCACTGTAACATCTGCCTAACAGGTTCAAGTGATTCTCCTGCCTCAGCCTCTTGAGTAGCTGGGATTACAGGCATGCGCCACCATATCTGGTTAATTTTGTATTTTTAGTAGAGACAGGGTTTTACCTTGTTGGCCAGGCTGGTCTCAAACTCCTGACCTTAGGTGATCCGCCTGCCTTGGCCTCCCAAAGTGCTGGGATTACAAGTGTAAGCCACTGTGCCTGGCCTACTCCTGCATTTAAACAATAGATTTGAAATAAACAATGATAACACAATGATCATCATAAAGATGAAAGGAATTGAGCTACTTTAATTGTCATCCTATGTGACCACTTGGAATTTTTATTTGTATTCAGAATTTAAACACTGAAACAGTGCAAACTGTGAATTGTAATATTTTTACTTGATAACCGAACATTTTTCAACATGTAAAAAGTGGGATACATGAAACTACGATTTATTCTGGGTATCAGATATGCTGAGTCAGGGGATTAGTTCCCAGTTGTTTAATCTGATGTATCCCATACTATGGTATCGGTGGTACTAATGCCACAATGGTGGTAACAATACCAGTGGTGGTACATGTTGGTGGTACCAATACCACAGTATGGGACACATCAGATTAAACAATTGGGAAATCTGGGAAAACTGAGCTATCCCAGGCAAACCAGGACATCCCATTACTGACCAAAGATCAAAGGATGATTTTTGGGGAAAGAGTTCTTCCTCCTCTCTCAGAAGAGAAGAGGGAGAAGAGGTGCATGGGGGAGATATAGTGACTTTAATGGGAGAGGGAGGACTATTAGGAGGGAGACATTTAAAACATGACCTGGGTAGAGCCTTTGAAAATACACATAAATGTTTAATACAAATGCACTAGTAATGGACATGCGGTTTGTGATTGGCCTTTTAAAAAATGTTATATGGTAAGTTTTTATGGAATTCATTTTTTTTCTGCAATATTATTTTTAGTGGCTGTCATCTTGCTCCTAATTTCCCTTCTGTGTGTCTCCTTGCCTTATCTCCCCACCTCACACCATTCACAAGAATAAATGCTTTAAGAACTTTTAAAAATTTAGGCCGGGTGTGGTGGCTCATGCCTGTAATACCAGCACTTTGGGAAGCCGAGGTCAGGAGTTTGCAACCAGCCTGGCCAACACGGCGAAACTTCATCTCTAGTAAAAATACAAAAATTAGCTGGGCATGGTGGCGCATACCTGTAGTCCCAGCTACTCAGGAGGCTGAGGCAGGAGAATCACTTGAACCTGGGAGGCAGAGGTTTCAGTGATGAAACAACAACCTTTGGATGTTGCATCCATCAGTAGGGAAAGAAAAAATAAAGTGTGGGAGAGTCTCAAGAGGAATTGCTGTGCAGCAATCAAAAGCAACCACTGAGAAAAAAGAGGATGCAGAATGACATACTTAGCAAGAGAGCATTTGTGACAATCTAATTCACAGGTGAAACTTTCTTATTATTGGTAGGGACAGACGTTGATATGCAAATATTTAGCTGGAGTGATAATGTAAATTACATAGTTTCATAAATCCAAGGTTTAAAAATATTCTCTTTTATTTTCTAAGTTCTGGCAAATTGGTTTATCAAATACATCTTATAATTTCCCAGTTGTTAATTTTCAGGAATTGCTGGTGTGAGCTTCTGTTTGATATGGTGGACCCTCAGTGAGCGATGCGCTGGTCTGGGCCATGCTTTGATACAGGAGATGGCAGCAAACTCTTCCAAGAATTTCCCCATGAAATTATAGGCATGAGGTAACTTTTAGCCTCAATAAGCGGAAAATCTTTCTGAACATCAGATATTGTAAGTGGTGTTGATTTCTTCTTAGCTTCTGCTAAACTAATGGCAGCTAAATAAATTTTCGAGGCCTTACAAAAATGTCAGAAGTTTCCATATATTCCATACCTCTATGAGTGATGAAATCATTGCCATTTCTTTCTTGAAACGTCATATTTAATTAGATCAAGTCTAATCTTTCAGGTGGATAAGAGAAGATGCTCCAATGTGTGGGCTTTGTTGCCAGATTCCTGGTTTTGAATTCGGATTCTCCTGCGTCAGTTTTGATTACCTCTGTTTTCAGGTTCCTCATTTGTAAAGGGGGGCGGTGATGATGGTGATGATATGGATGGTACTTAGGGAGGCAGGAAACACTTAAAATGGTACCTGGCAGTGAGCATCACTACATAAATGTCAGCTCTCATTTTTATTAAGTTTAGATTCTTAATGCCAGTGATGGGCATGGGCAGGTGCTTCAATGTTTTAATACGTGTTTTATTAAAAGAAGATGAAATTCGGCCGGGCGTGGTGGCTCACGCCTGTAATCCCAGCACTTTGGGAGGCCCAGGCAGGCACATCACGAGGTGAGGAGATCGAGACCATCCGGGCTAACACGGTGAAACCCCGACTCTCCTAAAAACAATACAAAAACAAAATTAGCCGGGCGTGGTGGCGGGCGCCTGTAGTCCCAGCTACTCGGAAGGCTGAGGTGGCAGAATTGCGTGAACTCGGGAGGCGGAGCTCGCAGTGAGCCGAGATCGCGCCACCACTGCACTCTGGCCTGGGCGACAAAGCGAGACTCTGTCTCAAAAAAAAAAAAAAAAAAAAAGAAGGTTAAGTTCAACAGGGACTGTGGAAAGAGGGACCTACCCCTGAGGGGACGTGGCCCTCAATGCCCCTACAGACTTGGGCCCGCCTCCTTCCTTCTGTCGCACGGGTGCCTCTGCTGTCAGAACCAGCAGTATTAACCAGCGCTGGCCAAGTCACTGCCTGGCTACTTGCTCTCCCGCCTGGCAGAGCTCAGAGCCTGCAGTTCCACACGTGGCCATGTGAGGGCGATGCCAGGGGAGTGCCGATTTATGGGGCAGCCACAGCCTTTGGGTGTGGGGGTCGGGGGATGGCCGCACCACTGCCAAGGAGTGTCCAAGCTGCTGGGCCAAAGAGGCATGTTGGGATAGAATCTCGCGCAGGAGCTTCAGAGGTTTAGTGGGTGCAGGGAATCCCCAGTCAGGGCTCCCCAGCCAGGCCCTCTGGGACAGTAACCTAGGTGCTGGAAGCTCCGTGACAGATGTTAACTCTTTAGTTGCTGGATTGTAGCCAGGTGCATGAGCCCCCGGGAAAGGTTCGGGTGGCGAGGGCCGTTCACCAACCTGTATGTAAGAACTTCGATTTTTTTGCCAACTAATACAGCTGGGCACTACACAAACACAGATCTCTTGTCATGGATGTGTAATAAAAGCTGAATAGGCATGATTATAGCAGTTCGTGACTCGTAGTAATGTTCCCAGGGAAATTGAAGAACTTTTTTTTTTTTGTATCTTTTAGTAGAGACGGGGTTTCACCATGTTAGACAGGATGGTCTCGATCTCCTGACCTCGTGATCCACCCATCTCAGCCTCCCAAAGTGCTGGGATTACAGGCCTGAGCCACCGCGCCCGGCCAGTAGCCTTGTTTTAAAATGAAGTAAAAATGAAATTCAATTTGCAAATTTATTATTTGCTGACTAAATTATATCTTTAAATGTAATATATCCAACTTGATATTAAATAACAAATGAATATATTGCCTCAGTCCAAAAAGAATCAGAGATAATGTCAAATGAGATGATTCGGTGAGCAAAAGATAGCATGAGTCACAAAATTACAAACTTACTTCATGCCTCTATCTTCGTGCTCCTTGGAAACAACAGCAAACTCCCTTTTCCCTACCCCATTTTTTCCTTTTACTTATCTTGTCTCCTCCAGAGTTTGAACATTTTCAAAACTGTACAGTTCCTGCTTAAAGAAATGAACAGCTGCTGGTGAAATTTCAGGTGCAGACATCCAGTTGGACAGGTCATCGGGGCCGGAGGTCCTTCCCAGGACTGGTCAGGCTGCTCTAGGTGGACAAGGGCATGCTTCTGGGAAATGAGAGGCCTGGTGCTGGTAACCTCGCATCAGTGCAGTTGCACACTGGTGTTGGAGATGGCTGGGAAGGAGGGCAGCGGCGTGGGTTGAGGTCATGGAGGACGGGCAGGGTAGGCTTGAAGCTGGAGGGACATACTTTGCATACCAATTCCTTTTCTGGGTCCTGTTAGTGGTGAAACTTTGAGTGTCCTTGTCACTGATGGCATGGTACAGACCACCTGGTCAGGGGACAGCCCTTGCATTAGGTTTCCAGGGGGGCTCAGAAGCCTTAATGCTTTCTTTGGACGATCTCTCTGCCATTGTGCCTGATAGGATAGATCAGCTGCTCTGTGGCTTGGTTCTTCTGACATTTCTCCTTTGGCCCCCTCCACCTGGCACCACCACCTCCTTTCCTCTTCCTGATAGGCTTTTAGAAACCTTCGAAGATTATTCCTCCTGCAGCATTTATATTTTAAAAGGAGACAGTGGAGCAGACATTCTAACTCAAAGGATAAAATGAAAACTACTCTGTAACGAGCACCTTCTGTGTATCAGGAGCTTGGACAAGTGTTGCTCATTTAATCTTCACTACAACCCCGCAAGGTTTTGCTTCCCTAGTTAACAGATAGGAAAGTGGAGGCCTGGGGGTTGAGTACAGTCAAGCAGTCGGGTTCACAGAGCTGGAGGCTCTCTGGTGGGGCTGGACTTGAATATACTTTTGGTAGAGTCTCAGTCCCTAGGCCCCTCCTCATGACATCGCCTCCTCCCCTCCCATCCTGCTTCAGGGCCTGGGCCCAGAGCCCACCCGGGAGCCAGGACTCTTGCCCCTTGCCTGCGCCTAGGCTGCCGTGGGTGGCAGAGGAAGGGCTCTCTGGTCCAGGCGACCCTTCTGTGGCTTGAACAGGAAAAGACAAAGGTCCCATTTTAGAGCTGCAGTCTGTTTCCATGTCTCTAGTTGCTGAACCACCAGGAGGAAAAGCATTTGAGGTATTTCCATGGGAAATGGTAGCCAACAAAAGCGCTGTTGGGTGGTATTCTAGTTAATTGCAGGAAGGCGGGCAGCCCTCCAGGATATTACCTTTCTTGGGCTGGAAAGTGTTTCTTTGAAAAACGTTTTGGTTCAGCCGAGGCCTCCTAAGTTTTCGCAGATTTGCTTGTTCATAACTATGAAGAGAGTCACCAAGTCGGTCCTTCGGGGGGCGGGGTGGGGGTAAGGTGAAGGCAGCATCGCTGGGAGGAAACTACTCCGATGACAACTTTTTGCTAAATGGTGGCTGGAAAACACTGGATTGTATTTCCCCCGGTATAAATTCCTAAAGGGGGCCATTCCCCCGAGGCCTGCCTCCCCCAGACAGAAACAGAATCTGTGACCCTGAATGAAATGTCTCATGCCCCTGCAAAGGGGAGAGGGCAGGAAATGAAGAGAAGTGATCGCTCTTCTTAAACACACTTTTTTTTTTTTTAAACACTGAAAAGAAAAGCATTTGCAAAGGTGCATGAATCCAAGCGTGTTGCTCCTGACACATCGGTTTTGCATGTGCTTTTGCCTTTTCAGAATGTTTTCAATTCATAGCAGCCTTGGGAGGTGAGCAAGGCCTCCATCCATCTCTGCACCTGAGAGATGAGGACGCTGAAGTTAAATGGCTTACCCTGCAGGTCATCCCACTGGTAAGACACGGAGCTGGTGCATTCCATCAGTTTGTTGTGGCCACATATTCCCGGGCACCTCTTCTGTGCCCAGCCCGGGGCACAGAAGGAAAGGAAAATTGGGTGGCTGCTGTCTTGCTGTGGATACACATGCCTCATTTAAGTAGAATGGTACAGAGCAGCCCAACACGAGGTACAGTCCTTCAACTTTAAGCTGACCTGGAGCTCTGTGCTGCGACTCCCGCAAGTGGGCTGGAGTAGGGGGCAGGCGGCACTTCCTGAAGGAGGCACGAACAGCTGCTGAGACTGTGGACCCCTGCATGGGGTTCTTTCCACCAGGACCTCACTGAAATCTAGGTGCTGTTCCCCAAATGGAACATTTTAATGACTGCTGCCAATGACACACTTTATATCTGCTAGTTGTTGTAAATGCAAATATAGAGAAATAGGAAGTAAAAGATCCAAGTGTCATTTCCCCTACTCCTGGCAACCCCAATTGGCTCCCAACCCAAGATGAACACAGTTTGATATGTTAGGATGTCTCTTTTGGACATTCTCATATGCATACAAGCTGTATGGGCCTCTGCCCTGGGTGAAGAAATATAAAGTGCAAATGTCACCCTACTCTCTGCTCAGAAGCTGACCAGTGTGCACTGCATCAAAGGGCTCAGCCTCTGCAGGGGATAGGAGGTGCGGCTAGGATATTCTTCTCGCTGGTTCCCTCTGTGCCAGGTCAGACCTTCTGGTCAGAGGCTGGTGGCAGACCCTGTGGTCAGAGGGTTGGTGGCAGACCTCATGGTCAGGGAGCTGGTGGGAGACCACATGGTCAGGGGGCTGGTGGCAGCCTTCTGCTGGGAGTCCTAGCTCCTGTCAGGTGGCCCCTTCACACATTTTCTCTCTCTGGATTCCCATAATAACCTCCTCCCTTTACCCTTCAGCCCTGCAGATGGTTACTGGCCCTTCTTCCCTTGTTGATTTCCTTAAACCCTGTAAGTAAACTATTTTCAAGTCACCTCACCCTATGTTTTTCAGAATCTTGACTGAGAATAAGCACATATATTGTTTTGTAATCTGCACATGTGTATGTGTGGGTGTGTGTGTAAAAAGGAGTTATTATATGTAAACATCCTGTAAAGTCATGAAGTCCTGGGGGCCTCAGATAAATACTTACAAGGATGTTACTGCATCACCCCATTATTGATTAGGAAACAGAGGCTCAGAGAGGGTGGGTAATCTGCTCACAGTCACAAAATAAACAGAGAAGTGGCCATTCTAAGGCCAGTGTGCTATTTCACAGCACCCCAGTGGGTGGGTGTAGGTTACTTATGTAATCAGTCCCCTACGGATAAACATTTAATGTTGTATTCAGTTTTTCTCATTGATATCAAGGCATCCCCAAACACAATACATGATTTCTTCTGAAAGCCTGAAGCAGGCACAGAGCAATGGGAGGCACAGAGGGTGAGACTGAGCCAGCTCTGAGATCTGGGACAAGCTGTTCTGCTTCTCCCAGCCTCGATTTCCCCAGATGTCTACTAGGAAGAGCATAGATCATTGGACTTTGAGGCACAGGAGAGCCTGAGATTCTGCTGAGGCCTGGTTTTTAAATAGCTGCTTTTCCGAGGCTGGAGTGTGGGCAGTGATCAGCTGGCCACCAGGGAGACGGCTGACGACAAGGTGCCCTTGCCCCCATGAGGCTTTTGTGGTACTGCCCTCCCAGGCATGTCCCATCCTGCTCATGAGCTGCAGACATTTGCTTCTGGAGGAAGCACTGAAGATGAAACCAGATTTTAGCACTAGGATTGAAACAAAGAGAAAATGAAGGTTCTAACAAAGTGATTGTTTTTAGAATTAAGAAGTGTTACGGGGGAAACGATGTGTTCTTGGAGCATTTAGGGGAGGAAATAGGTAAATCCAGGAGAGGGTGCTTGCCACTGCAAGCTGGTCTAGCTCCCTGTGCCCTCAGCTCTGTCCAGGTCCCTCTTCCTCCTCGTTCTTGAAGGCTATGCGGGGCCCACGCTCCAGAAAGGACAGATGCCGCGGCCACTTGTGCTCCCCTCCCCAAGGACCCAGAGCCCGCAGCTCCAGCAGCATCTCCAGCCAGCTGCCTGTCTGCAGCCCACGCCCCCCCAGGGCTGCAGAGTTGGGCGAACTGGCCTCTCCTCTGCGGCCTACCAGGTCCCGAGCTTCCTTAGGGCTGCAGGCAACCGGGGTCCCGCGGGGAATCTGGAGCAAGGCGCATCCGGCGGCCAGCAGGTGTCACTGCTGCCCCAGAGACGGCAGGCCACGGGCTGCGGAGACACGGTGAGCTAGAACAAACCGCTTTGTTCCCGCTTCACAGACTTTACCTTATAGCAGGATTAGGAGCCTGTTTGCCTGCACCTCTGCCTAAGGGAAGGAGTAAAAGCCCTTCTCCTCCTTCCCTTCAGAGGACCCCACGGAGGCCTGCTGGGCTGCGTCCTCCCTCACTGCCTGGCCAGGGCACGTGGGAGCACCCAACAGCTGGGGGTTCTGGGCACCCACTGCCTGCCAGGCTCTGCCCTAGGAGCTGTGGGGCCCACAGCCCCATAGACTTCATACTTCTGCGGGGGCATGGGGCAACTTGAAGAGGTGTTGGTAGGTGTGACAAAGCGAGGGCCAGCCTGGGTCTGGCACAATGAATCCTACTTCCTGGCCGCCTCTCCTCACTCCGAAGGCTTCGCGGATGGTCTTGCTCCAGGTTGTCAGTTGCTCCTCAGAGTGACGGATGAAAAGGGCGTGGCTCCCGTCTGTGGGGCTGTAGGCGGACCAGCTGTTCTAGTTTGCTCATCACTGAGGAGTTCCTGGATGCACAGCTTTGGTGCTAAACTCAGAAAATCCTGGGCAACCCAACAAGTTGGTCATTCGGGCCAGATACGAGCCACTTTTCAGGCATCACCTTGCTGAACCCACATTGTTGGTCTGGTATCTCCCCAATGTAAAGAAGAAACTAAGGTTGGAAGAGTCTAACAAGCTGCTCAAACTCTCCGGATGGGGAGAGAAGAGTGGACATTTGAATTTAGGACCACCTGACCCATGCTGTTTCTCCTGGATGCCTCTGAGATTGAGAGATGAGAAGTGGCATTCACAGGCGTGAATCCGTGATGCCCAAACGGTAGGCAGCTGTGGGCCATGGGCATGGACAATTATGCTGTGTGCTGTGGTGGTCGCCTGAACTGGGGCAGCAGCCCAGGAGTCCCTTGAGGGCATGGAGGTCTGAGGGGAGCAGCACATCAGAAACAAGGGATGTGGAGCCCCGTTGTCAGAGCACAGGTAGCAGAAAAGCACACAGTGGGCCAGGCCGAGGGGGCACAGCCAGGTTGACAGGGCCTGGAAGGGAGATACCACCGCCAAGAAGGCCCCAATACCTGCATGTGCCTCCTCCATGGCCCAGGTGGTCATGGCCCAGGTACTTTATCTAAAATATCTTTTAGGACAAGAACCAAACCCCTAAGCCTGGTGAGCCGAGGATGTGGCAGTACCTGGATGGGGGCTACATAGGCAGAAGCAGATGCTGGTGGAAGTTCACCCAGGCCCCCTTTGCCAGGTGGCCAGGAACAGCATCGGCCACTTCCACAGAGGGCCATGAAATGGTGTCAGCTTCTGACAGATGCTGGATGGACATTCAGCCTGAGCACGGAAGCCGAAATGAAGGGATTCGCCAAGTCCTTGATTCATTGGGTAAAATCAGATCTTGTGGCAGCCAGGCAGCTGGCAGGCTGGATGCTGTGCTCAGGGCTACTATTATAGAGAGAAGACCCAGCCCTCCAGTGCCTATGGAAGAAAGCAACCAGCCCAGCAGCAGGCAGGCCCTTCTGCAAGTCACTGCAGCAAGGATGAGTGACAAGCTTATCAGGACAGCTGGTCAAGGCACCAAATGCCTACTCCCAGGATCTGCACATGTCTGCTGGGCAAGGCTGCTGCTCCCTTGACAGGGAGAATTAGGAAAAAGAGCCCTCTCTGGATGGGCACAGCCTTCAGCAGCGCAGCTTTGTAAGTGGAGTTCAGTCCCTGCTAACCCTCTTAGCTGGACACATTTGTGCAGTGCATAAACTGTACAACTGTACATGACGGTTCTGCCAGCAGAGGCTGTTTGTATCAAGGACTGATAACCCTTTTGCAGGCAGGAAGCAGGAGGTACCTGAGACCTGGGTGATGCCCTCCCCATCTGGTCCCTTCTGTGCTCAGAGTGGTCAACTCTTCCTGGGAAGCATCCAGGAGAAGTTATACAGGAGGCTAAGGAGGAGGACAGGTGCATTGGGTGAAGAAATATAAAGTGCAAATGCACAGAGGCATAAAACTTCCCCATTGACTAGAGAGTAGGGTGCAAGGTGGGGACAGCAGGAGATGAGGTAGGCAGGGGCTAGAGTTAGAGGCCTGGTCTTCTGCAGGCTGTTCTCTATTTGAGGCTCAGGGAGGTATGTGCCAGGCTGGAGGGAAGAGGGCAGCAAGGGAGAGCCAGGTGGGAGGTAACCTTCCTTTTCGTAGGCTCCTCTAGAGGCTTATTTCCATACCACATCAATGATATTCCCAGAAACTTCCAGCAATAATTCTGAGCTCTGTCTTCTGCCCATTGTGCCAGCTTCTTCTGGGAATCTTGGAAACAGAAGTGGGAGCCTTACTCTTAAGCAGAAATGCCAAGGCTAAAAAGGGAAGTCATGACCACACACATGTGTCTGCTGGGACTAACTGGGGACAGAGGGTGCAATGGGAAGTTGGGAGGAGTTAAGCCGCTGCCGCTGTGCTTGGGGTGGTCTAGGAGGACTTCTCGTACCCTGCCCTCTCTTGTGCACACCTGGGTGTGAGCACAGTCTCCACCCCTCACTGGGGCACTGGGTGAGTCACACCCCCTTCCTTAGTTCCTCCACCTGCAAAAGGGTATAGCAGCCCCCACCCACCCAGGGCCCAGGGCATAAACTGCCCTGATGCCTTGATTATTTACTCTTCCTCCTGGTGGGTGGCAGCATCTCAGAGGCCAAGTCTTGCATCACCCACGTGTGCAAGAATACAGACTGAGGTTTGATTTGCCAAAAAATTTAACTATTTTCTTTTCCTCTTAAGTTCTGGTTTCTCCTTTTGGAAGGTGCAGGAAAGAGGCTGGAAAGGCCCCTTGACTGCTGCTGATCGGGAAGGGATGAGAGTGTGTGGACAATGGCTGGTGGGCCAGGCTGGCTGTGTCCCAGGGGCCAAGCCCCATGCTGGGCTGTTCTAACAAGAACTTGAACTGAACCGAACCGTGACCCCCAAATTGGAAAACACTGCCCTGATTCACTGAACCCGAAACCGAATCCAAATATTATTATTTTTTGACTGAACTCTGAATTGAACTAATGTTTTTTCTTAAATACCTACCAAACCAGTTCGAACTAGACACAAACATATGTGTTTTCTGAAACTATTGAACCTGAACTTCAAAATAATCTCCTATCCGAGGGCAAAGTGAGACTTTATTTACTTGAGAGTGTTCTGTTCACAGCAGGCCAATAAAGCCTCCTTTATGGCAGAAGTAGCTTTCATTTGTTCAGCGCTTTCGTTTTACTTCTCATTTTTAAAAACCGGGGTGTAATTTACATATAGTGGAATGCATTGATCTTAAATGTATATAGCTTGATCAGTTTTGACGAATTCATTTGCCAGAGGAACTCGGAGGAACCCCAGTCAAGAGCTAGTGCCTTTACATCAGTCCAGAGGGTTCCCTCTGCCCCTGTCCCAGGCCATTCCCACCCCCACCAAACAACCACTGTTCTGACTTCTGTCTCCTTTTGCTTCTCATTTGAGGCTTCTGAACAATCTCCCACATCCACCATGGAAAGATAGGAGACTCTAATGTGATAATACCCATTTCTTCTTTTCTTTTTTTCTAATGTTTATTTTAAGTTCAGGGGGGTACATCTGAAGGTTTCTTACATAGGTAAACTTGTGTCATGGGGGTCTGTGGCACAGATTATTTTATCACCCAGGTATTAAGCCTGGTATCCATTAGTTATTTTTCCTGATCCTCTCCCTCTTCCCAGCCTCCACCTTCTGATTGGACCCAGTGTGTGCCATTCCCCTCTATGTGTCTGTGTGTTCTCAGATTATAGCCATTTTATGGATAAGGGAATGAAGGCTCAGCTAAACAGAAATGGCTTGTCGGAGCTCACAGAGCTAAGTATTAGCAGTGTTAGACCCAGCCAGGTTTCTGGTCTTCTAGCTCCTTCTTTCCATCTCAGGCCGTCTGCCGAATTAGATACCAATAATGGATCCATGCCTCCATGGATTTCCCAGGGAACATATCCCACCTCTGGGCTCCAGGGCACGATGGGCTGCACTCACCCCACAAGCAGGGTGGTTTTACCCATTCTTAAAGACCTCTCAGCAGAGAGCTTGGCGTGTCTCGTTCTGGGCTGAGCCACCCCAGCAGACAGGACATTCTCCTTGGGCCTCAGTGCATCCCTCTGGCAGCAGCCTGCACTGGGGCATCTGTCCCCTTTCTCCAGCCTGCCTGTGTGTGGCTGTCTGTCGGAGTCTCTGGCTGCCTGTATGTAGACAAACTGTATTTGACCCCCGAGAAGCAATGTCTGTATCCCCTCGCAGCCGAGCAAGAGAACATTGACTAGGTTCCCAGGCTGGGTTTCCTGGGGAAACATTTTCCAGAGCCTACAACAATGTTGTATTTGATTTGATTTCCCCCCCTTCTTTGCAGGCGATTGTGTGGTTTGGGGTGTTTTGCTCCTAGTTATAATCCAATAAAGAGCAGCTGCTGAGATTTTTCCAAGAGTACCGCTTTCAACCGCCCTCGTTGAAAACGCTCTAATTTATTTCAGTTGCTTGTGGGAAAACCAGCCTTAGCTCAAAACAAAGGCGTCCTGTGCTGATGTAATTGCCCCAGGAGTTTCTCCTCAGTGCTTCGGGCCTGTGGATGCTCACCAAGGAGACCCGGGAAGAAGCCTCCCTTCTGGAGGGCTGAAGTTGTCCAGAGGAACTTCGCTGTCTTCCAGCCTTTCAGGAGGACGCGGGAATCTCGAAGCCCATTGTGGGTTGGGGCCGAGATGTTCTCCATGGCTAGCCAATTTCCTGTGGCTCTCAGGGGTCAGTTCATCAGTCAGTCACACCTTAGTATGAATTAATCTGATTTTTTCTGCTTATGTACTCGGGCCCTGTCCACTGAAGGGCTAGCACTGTGAGTGAAAGGATTGATTGAGAGTTTCTGCTAAACAGACCTTCAGTGGGACCCAGGCTTGGGGGAACCTATGGTAGGGTTCTGGGCAGTTGGAGGTGGGGGAATGGGAAGAGATTCCGAGTAGGCATTGGAGGGAAACCTCCAGGGTCAGCTTGCCCCGGGTCATTCAGGTTTGCCTGTTCTGTCTCCCGCCTATCAAGGCACCACGTGGGCCCTAACTGTGGTGGTTAAAGAGGGCCTCATCAGTAATTAGGTTGGATTGCGCGCAAATGTCTTTCTTCTCGGGAAGCACAAGGGCCTCCTGGACTCTAAATTTCAAAATGGCAGCCCCATGGCAGAGTGATGTGTGAAATGTTTTTGTTACTTTGTCAACTCACAGATGGAACTCTGATCGAATTACACCTGGTGGTGCTGTGTGTTTGGCTATAACTGTATTTCCAGGTGAGTGGCTCTAGGGGTGTGCTTTGGGGTTGGCTATCTCCAAGGCCCTGTTTTCCGTTTCATTTGCAAAGCAATTTTCATAGAGCCATGGAGATCTCTTTCTTTCCAAGTCAGAGGAAGTCACATGCCAGGGAGCATTTGCCTGTGAAGTGTCCTGCTTTGCCCACAGGCTGCCCTCTGCCCTGCCACTCCCTCCCTTAGAACCATCTGCAAGGGCCAAGCGAATCAAGTTTACAGAGTCCTGCACAGGCAGGAGCAAGATCTCTTTCGGCCTTGGAGTTTTAGCAGTTAGTTATAAAGCGCTGGCATGGCGTAGACACAGAAGAGTTCCAAACGCTTTGAAAGTGCTGCACAGATCTCTAGGATTCATAGCATTTGGAGATTCTGTCTTAGTCCATCTGATGCGGGATTCAAGCATCTTTATTTTTCTTTCAAAATATCTTCAGTGTGTATGTTCATCTAGAAAATTAAGAAAATGTCAACCATCATGGTTCCCTCCCTCAGATACTCTCATTGAACATTTTTGCAATTTTCCTTCCAGGCTTTTTTATTGTGCATACATTTATATTCGGATCAGTGCTGCACACTCAGTTTGGTCTCCTTTTCCTCTGAGCATCACGAGTATTTTCCCATGACATTTAATATTTTTTGAAAGCGTGGTTTGTATCGGCCGCACATAAGGGAATCTTTGTCTGCCTGTCTGATTATTTCCTCGAGATGGGTTCTCAAGTGTGTGAGAAAGCTCTAGAGTAGAGTTTTAAACACTTAGCTTAGCTCATTTCCTTGTGCTGGATTCTACTCCCCACAGTGTATCCACCCCCTGTCTCCTGCCAGTATGGAACATTTGCTCATTTATTTTCTTAGTTTTAGAATCACAAAAGCAGTGCATACTCAAGCAATAAGGAGTGTATGAAACAAAAGAACCCAGTCTTTCATTTCCCCTGCCATGCCTATCCCCCAGAGACTGGCACCATCAGTTTGGGGTGTATCTTGGAGCACCTTCCTCTTCAGCCTTCATTTTATTTTTAATACGTTTCCCAGATGCTGCATGGGCAGACTGGGAACTATTGGTGTGGGGGAAAGGACAGCCTGGGAGCCTGAGAACCTGAGAGCTGCCCCTGCCCCCCTAGAAGGTGCGCACAAATGTCCTGGACCTTACTTTCCTCTTTGCAGTGCAGGCATAATGATATCTTTGCTGTCTGTTGGTAAGATTGTTCTGAGATTTGATTAACCAGCTGTAGCAAACAAACAAAACAAGAATGAAACAAACAAAAGCAAGTAGGATGCCTAGTTAAATTTGAATTTCAGATAATGAATAATTTTTGAGTATTAACATGTCCCATACAGTATTTTACCTGCATTTTATCTGGCAGCCTACCTGAGATGAACATGTAGAAGGGACTTTGAAATGGGTTCTGACAGAGGGTCCTGGGACCGCAGCTGGCTCCTTCATTTTGATTAGAGAGGGCTCCTTATTTTAGGGGAGATCAGGGCTTGTCTATCCTTGGACTTGAGACAGTCCCTCAAGCACTGACAAGTGGCAGGAAGGAGGAGCCTCTTCAGCAACGGGAGGAAGGTGGGGGTGCACTATGGTTTACTGAGCACCTACTGTATGCTAGGCTGTTGGTAAACACCCAGTCTCCGTGTGTGCCCAACTGCTTGTTGGTGCTGAGCCTGCTCCTGACTTCCAGGCCCTCCCAGTCCTCAGCCCCCCATTCTTCAGCCTGAACCCATTCCCAATTCCTGCCTCACCTGGCAGCATATTCGGAAATGCTTCTTGGACTTGAGCCCTTGCCTGCCTGCATGTGCCCTCAGGCAGCCTGACACAGAGGCCTTGGGCAGGGGGCGAGTTCCTCCAAAGACCGTGCTCTCCCCTGGGGACTGACCTCTCTAGCCTCCTCTGGGGCTCCTCTGCTGTCCCTCAACCCCAGGCTCAGTCTTCCATGCAGGTCTAAGTGGGTGGCACTGATGGTATAATTTGGAGGCCTCAGGACCTCCTGGAGGCCATTGTTTCCCTTTGGTAAGTTGCATAGACTGCCTTTCCTGGATGTCACTGGGCAGAGGCAGAGGAGTGTGCCAGGTGCCCTTTCTCTCTGGGGATGCTCTCCTGTAGTGACCTTGGCCTCCTCTGGCACCCTTCACACTGGCCCTTCACCAGGGAGTGGGAGTCAGGACTTTGTGGAGCCCCCTGTCCCCGCACTGAGATGCAGACACATTGTACTTAAAATGTCTGAGCATGGTGTAATTTTGTTCTAAATCAGATGCCATTTTAACCTGTATTATACCATGGGCCAGTGGCATTTCAGGAGAGACACATGTACAGGGGAATGCTTTCATCTGAAAATGTTCTACCCTCTGTGTGTGCTTCACTCAAATAGCAGCACACCTCCTTTGGGGGCTGAGTTTGAGAACCTCCTGGAGCCTCACTGTTGCAGTGCCTTCACGCCTCTGTGTCTTGGCCCTGGGGAAAGGTTAGGAACTCGAAAGAGCGAGACATGACATTTTGCACATTTTGCATTATTTCTCCTGGCGAAAGTCACTAGTGCTACTATGTCTACCTTATAAATAATGATGGTAATAATATCTCAAATTTATACAGCATGTTAATTTTTTTCTAATCCATTTTAATAAGATTTAAAACAATATTGAGAAAGCAGTAGCCTCTTCCCTGCTCCCAGTTCAGTTACCTTTATCTTCCAGTTTGCTGTGAACCCAGTTTAGGTCATAACCTTCTAGACTTTTCTATCCATGCATGAACTATATGTGTGGCTTCTTTTTCTTACATGCCTGGCATCACACTACCCATTTTGCTCTGTAATCCTGCCTTTTTACTCAGCAATAGATCACAAACATACAGTTCTTCTTTTTCCTTCTTAATTGTCCTGTATTGTTTGGGTGTATACCAGTTCTTATATTAATCTCCTCCTGGTTGACATCTAGATTGTGTCTGGTTTTCCCGCTATCACAAACAGTGCGGCAGTGAACACCTCTGTGTTAATTGCACACCCAGCTGTGCCCAAGTAACTTAGAGAAACTCACTTCCATCTGATAGTCGGGGTGTGTAGGTCAAGTACTAGCCATCCACTTTACAGATGCAAAAACCCAGCAGGGAAGGGCAAAGGTTCCTGTGGCCACACAACCAGTGCAGAGCAGAGCAGAGCAGCTTGCTTTTGAGGCCCAATCTCAGGGCGTCTCCGAGTCCTCACTGCCTCTTCCAGGAATGAGAGCATTTTAGACCAGCACCTCTCATTCTTCCCTGTGCACACACATGCCCTGGGGATCCCCTTAAAGTGTAGATTCTGATTGAGTGGCTGCAGGGCGGGGCCTGAGAATCTGCATTTCTAGCAAGCTTTCCAGCGACACCCATGCCACGGGTCTGGACCCCACTTGAGCACTGAGGCTTTAGTTTAGTTAAAATCACAAGTGTCTAGAAGGGTTTTTAAGGGGTGAATTGGGGAATTGAGGGGAGACACATGTGTTGTGTGAGCCTTCATTGAACTCGAATCTTTGATCGCAAACACTGTAAACACCAAGATTAGAAGTGCCTGCAGCACCACACAACCCTACAACAAGGAGGGTTCCAAGAGACCAGTGAGTTCAGAGGACTGGGCCCATCAGGAAGCTGACTTGTCCAAGGTCCCTGAGAGCCAGGGCTGCACCTGATGCCACGGGACCCCTCCCAGGACTTTCTACCTAGCGGACTCAGGATGCTGGGGTCTGGCTGCCCCACATGGATGTCCTGGATCCCGGCCCCCAAGAAATCTTTGAGAGCCCTTCGAATGTGAACATCCTGGGGTATGGTTTGAA
This sequence comes from Trachypithecus francoisi, assembly GCF_009764315.1. NCBI lineage: Eukaryota > Metazoa > Chordata > Mammalia > Primates > Cercopithecidae > Trachypithecus > Trachypithecus francoisi. Next base: position 44,713,384 of record NW_022681455.1, read on the forward strand.
GTGGGATGAGAGAAGCTGGGTTTCTCATTTATTTTTATTTTTTATGTTTTTGAGATGAGGTCTCACTCTGTTGCCCAGGCTGGAGTGCAGTAGCAGGATCATAGCTCACTGCAGCCTCAACCTCCTGGGTTCAAGTGATCATCCTGCCTCTGCCTCCCAAGTAGCTGGGACTACAGACACGTGTCAGCATGCCCAGCTAATTATTTTATTTTATTTTTTTGTAGAGAGAAGGTCTCACTATAATGTTGCCCAGCTGGCCTTGAACTTCTGGGCTCAAGCAATCCTCTTGCGTCGGCCTCCGAAAGAGCTGGGATTACGGGCGTGAGCCACTGCGCCCGGCCCGGGGTCATTTTTTTTTTTGAGACGGAGTCTCCCTCTGCCGCCCAGGCTGGAGTGCAGTGGCCGGATCTCAGCTCACTGCAAGCTCCGCCTCCCAGGTTTACGCCATTCTCCTGCCTCAGCCTCCCGAGTAGCTGGGACTACAGGCGCCCGCTACCTCGCCCGGCTAGTTTTTTGTATTTTTTAGTAGAGACGGGGTTTCACCGGGTTAGACAGGATGGTCTCGATCTCCTGACCTAGTGATTCGCCCACCTCGGCCTCCCAAAGTGCTGGGATTACAGGCTTGAGCCACCGCGCCCAGCCCGGGGGTCATTTTTAAGGGCTTTCTTAGAAAAACCCAAATCGTTTCTGAGTCCAAAGGTCACATATGCATCACACCAGGAGAGACAGGCAGAGAGAAGGAGAAAGAAACAGAGGCCCATGTGGCCAGGTGCAGAAATGGTGAAGGATGCAGAGAATAGGAAAGACTGGAGTAGAGACAGACAGGGAGACAGATGGACAGCGGGAGAGCAGAGGTGGAGTAGGGAGAGAGATGGAGGGGAGGGGCAGCACAGGAAGAGGCTTCTAGCTGGGTCTCTGTCAAGAGTGGAGCCTGCAGACCACAGCCCTGCCCCAGCATCCCGATATCCCAGAAGGGGGCGCTGTCCTCAGCTTCAGTTGAGTCCACCTCAGACCTAAGGGTACCCATTATTTCATTTCTCATGTTCATGCTTGAACAAAGACCTTCCCTTCCCCCTGCCCTCCCCATCACCGAACTCTTGCCACTGCCCTGAAGAGGAAGGACAGAAAGCCCTCTCCATTCATCAGGGCAGAGGCTGCGTAATGGCGGTGAGCGAGGGGCTGGACTACCGTCTGATTGAACATTAGTCATGCTGCACGTTATATTCTCTAATGAGAAAATTATTTCAAATTGCCTCAAGGGATGGTTGTGATTAAACTATTTGCCTTGACTTCCTCTGCTAAATTGAACGTGTGTGCTTGTGTGTGTGCGAACACCCACATGCACACAGTCTCCCCCACCAAATGTGCTCACCAAAGGCCCTGGAACACATCCTCTGAATTCCAGAGGGTTTAGCTTCCAACCTGTTCACAGTATGCCTTTTCCTGCTGCAATTCAGAGCCAGCCAGGTTCTGAGAAGGGAGAAGGAGGCTGTTAGTGGAGCTGTATCAAGCCCTGCCAACCAGTCCCCATTCCTGCAAGGTCCTATTTGCCCATGTTTCAAAGAGAGCTGAGCTTCTATGGATGAGCTTCTCTTGGGCGTCATATGTCTGTCTCTTAAAGAGAGAAGCATTCTTCAGGCAAGAATCTGGAGCTCTTTTCAGATCCCACTTTATTTTCTCTCCTGTGAAACTCCAATTTTATTTGGACCTCCTGTGCATAAGCTGGGCCAAGCCATTAATATGCCGCCCCTGTTTGCCATTTTTGAAGGTTTTTGAAGCATATTTCAAAAGAGAACCAAAGTATACTATTAAGCAAGGAAATCGAAAGTTTTTATGCAGAATTTACAACATCAAAAAATAACCCAAAAGTGCACAGTCTTGATTATTAGGACGTCAATATACCACTACCTCAGTTCCCTTCTCTCTAAATCCTAGCCACACTTCAAGGGCTAGTGCAAATGGTCCCTTCTCTGGAGTCTCTCTCTGACCATTGCCTCGGTCACAATTAAGCCCTCCTTGTTCTGGGCTCCCATGACTTTGTCTCTGGTTGATAGAATTCAACAAATGCTTATTGAGTCCATATCAATGAGCTGCTGCTAGGTTATACTTGTTAAAAAACAACCCCAATGACTCAGTGGTTTATGGCAGTAGCCTTTCATGTCTGCTGCACACTGGTCACGACACTGCCTATTCATTCTGGGATCCAGGCTAAAGTAGCAGCCCCCGTCTGGGACATGCCATTCTCCAGGTAGATGGAAAAAGACGACAATCATCAAACCATGTGTGGCTTTAAATACTCTGCTCAGATGTAGCACACATCACCTCCATTCACATCCTATTGGCCAAAGCAGGTCACGTGGCCAAGCCTGATGTCAGTGGGGAAGAATCATCCTTTTACCGGGAGACTCTACCATGAGCATCTCCGTGTGCCCATGTGAGATGTCCTGGGTATACAAGGATCAGTTCAGTGCCATTGGACTCACCATTTGGAGCACTTTGGTGTCTATTCTTAGCCTTCTACCAAAATCATCTTCCCATGATCATTAGGGTCTTTACAATCACCATATTTAATAATCCTTTTTTATTTTTGTAGGCAAGTTGCATGCTACTTGATATCTTGGCTGCATGTGATTCTGTTGACCACTCTCTTCTCTAGGCTTCTGGGATGTAGCTTTCTCCCAGTCCTCTCTTTTTTTTTTTTTTTCTTTTGAGACAGAGTCTTGCTCTGTCGCCCAGGCTGGAGTACAGTGGCCCCATCTCGGCTCACTGCAAGCTCCACCTCCCGGGTTCACGCCATTCTCCTACCTCAGCCTCCCTAGTAGCTGGGACTACAGGCGCCCACCACCAGGCCTGGCTAATTTTTTGTATTTTTAGTAGAGATGGGGTTTCACTGTGTTAGCCAGGATGGTCTCGATCTCCTGACCTCGTAATCTGCCCACCTTGGCCTCCCAAAGTCTGGGATTACAGGCATGAACCACAATGCCCGGCTCCCCAGTCCTCTTTCTATACCCCTGGATACCCCATCTCAGTAACTTTTGGTCCATCTCTCCCACCTTTCCTATCAATTCCTTTAAATGTTGTGGTTCCCTTTGGGTTGGGGAAATCTCTTCCCTGGATTTAATTTTAACTTCTGCTTCCATCTCTATGACCATGAACTCATTTTCTTCCCCCCTGCTAAACTGGGTCCTCCTCTTATGCGACAGATTAAATATGGGCCACACCATCTTTGCACAGCTCCTCCTATGACATATGAAATTGACTTCCTCTCCCCCTGAATCTGGGCTGCCCTTGTGACTTGCTTTGACCCATGGAATGTGATAGAAGAGGCATTGTGAGAGTTCTGAAGCCAGCTGCCATATAAAGAAACCCGTCTAGTCTGTTGGAGGATGAGAGATGGAGGAGAACTGAGGTGTCTCAGGTGACAGCCAGTGCCAACTTCCAGGCTCAAGAGTGGGGCCAGCTTGGACCTTCCAGTCCAGCTGATCCGCCAGCTGAACGCAGCCAAATGAGTGAGTCCAGGCATGGCCAGCAGAGGAGACATCCAGCTGACCCCTAAATCTTTGCTATTGAAGTCATTAAGTTTTGGAATGGTTTGTGATGTGCAATGGATAATGGAAATATCCTGTATTCCCTAAATGGGTTAATGGCACTGCTATCTAACCAGTTATATAACCACTGCTATCTGATGGCACAGCTATCCAACCCCTAAACCTGGGAGTCACCCCTGTCTTCTCTCTCTGCTTCAACCCTACATCCAGTAGGTCAATGAGACCCATCAAAGTGATCAAAGGGTGAAATGGGAAACTGGAGTTTAATGAGTGTAGTGTTTCAGTTTAGCAAGATGAAAAAGTTCTGAAGATTGGTTGCACAACAATGTGAATATCCTCAACACTGCTGAAGAGTTCTCATGAACGTGGTTAGAATGTTAAATTTTGTATGTATATTTTGCCACAATTAGAAAAATGATCTAAATATTTCCTGATTTTGCTCCCTCCTCTCAATCCCCACCCTCCACACTGCTTTCTTTCTGAAATGCAGTTCCAGCCTCGACACTTATTTTAAAACTCAGAGACTTCCTCTCTCCCTTCAGGGTAAACTCCAAACTCTGTACCAGGAACTGTAGGGTCACCTGTCTGCCCTCGTGTCCCACCCCTTCTGTTCTCAGTGAGGTTCTCCTGTTGCTTGTGTGCCTTTCCATCTCTTCCTTGCTTCCAGACCTCCTTGCCTTTGCACAAGAAGTTTCTTCCACTGGGATGTTCTCATTGCTTTTTATTAGATGTTGGCAGCACTCACTGGGTCTTCAAGGTTCCTGTTTTTAATGCAACTTAAGCTACCAGTATATACAAATTTTTACTTTTTCTAACCCTTTGATCTAGTAATTCTAATTCAGAAACTCCAACCCATGAAAAGCATACAAATGCCACATAACTAGCAAGACCTTGGGGATAATGGTTAAGAGTAGACGAGAGGGCAGGGAAGAAGCCATGGCTTACTGTGACAATCTTGTCACATCACATGAGGTCAACATGTAAACACGTGGTGTCATGTGTTGCTACAGCTGGCACTAGTGTCTACCACGTGAGAGTATCTCCCCAGAAACTTTCCATCTGTGTCTCTGATTCTTATCACCCATGAGGTGTTTACTACCATGCCTATTTCACAGATGAGCAAATTGAGGCTCACTGGAGTATAACACACAGAGAAACATATACACGTCATCTAGAGAAAGCCACATCCTACAAGCTGAGAGAAGAGATTGATTGACAGAATCATATGCTGCCAAGATGTCAGATAGCATGCAATTAGCCTAAAAAAGAACAAGAGAACCATGTATGGTGGTTCACACCTGTAATCCCAGCACTTTGGGAGGCGAAGGCAGGAGGATCACTTGAACGCAGGACTTCAAGACCAGTCTAGGCAATAGTGAGACCCGGTCTCCATAAAATATGTTTTAAACAATTAGCCAGGTTTGGTGGTGCATGCCAAGTAGTCCCAACTACTTGGGAGGCTGAGACAAGAGGATCGCTTGAGTCTGGGAGGTCGAGGCTGTTGTGAGCTGTGATCATGCCACTGCAGTACAGCCCGGGCAACTCTGTCTCAAAAAACAAAAAGAAAAAACAAGAAAGAAAAAGAAAAAAGAATCACTAGATTTGGTGAACACCTCAATGGATTAGTACAAAGTGAACATGTCTGTTGACCACTGCCCAAAACAAGAAAGAGAATGTCACCAGCGCCCCAGAAACGCCCCTGTGTCCCTCCTAGATACTAGTCCCACTGTCCTCAAAGGTAACTGTCATCCTGGCTTCTAACAAATCTGTTTGTCTAAAGTTGTGCTGTGAAGAAAGGCACTGGCAGCTTCTCTACTCCTCCGTTCTGTCACATGAGCCCCAAAGGTGGACAGTGCTCGTTGGCAGCGACAGGAGAGATGGGGTTGACTTCCCAGCTCTGCTGCATCCCGGCCCTGACTTTGCTAGGTGTGGGCCTGGCCATCTGTGCATCTGGGGAGAAGGCCATGCGTTTCTGAGCACTCAGAGAAAGGCCTGCCAGGGGAACCTCTCTCTTTTGTCTGCCCCAGGCAGGGGCTTGGTCTTCGAGGCGTGTGCCTGTGCACAGAGACACACACAGACACCCCTATGATCTATCTCCAGTTTGGAGGCTGTTGCAACTATAAACCTTCCTAATAAATCCCTGATCTCCCCCAGAAAGCTGTTGTGAACTCAGTGGAAGGAAAGCTTTTAAAGTGACCCTCCATTTAAGCCCCGAGTCAAAGCCTTGTGTGTTTTCCTTCCTTTTCTTAACTGGAAGGTTATGTGTTTCTTAGCTACTGGTCAGACTGGATGAGACTGCCAAAAATCTTTCAGGGAATTTCCTCACCATGTAACAAATTTATGAGTCATATGAAAAACTGGGAAACGCTTCAACCAGCTGCCTCTCATTGACTCAGAGCCTTTCTTACAACACCTTGGTGCTGGGGCCTTGGATGGAGCCGGCAGCTGGGTTTATGATAACTGCAAATGGCCTGCCATTGTCTGGAAGGAAGCTGTCTTCATCTCCCTTATTATCTCCATTCTCCTCTCCTCCCCAGCAGAAAGCTATAAACATTCTCTGAAACAGTTCAGCCACTGAAAGGGCAACTGCAGAGGTCTTGATTGTCCTGTAAAGGCCTGGCGGATGGGTGGGTGGGCTGGTGGGTAGCTGAAGGTAGGTTTGGGACCTCATTCTCCATCACTGTTAGATAACCTTTGGGCTTCTCGGACTTAACCTGCCTAAAACTGAGCTCCAATCTCCCCTTCTTCTACCCCTTGCTGTCTTCCCCAACTTACAAAATGCTAACTTCATCTGTGCCAGATTGTATTTTCCAAAAGTGTCCACAGTAATATCCCTCATCTCACATGTCCTTCTGCAATATGACCTTGCCACTTTCTCATCAAGAAGTAGAGGTAGTTTTTCCATCCTCTTGAAATAGGCCAGGCCCTGTGACTGCTTTGAATAATAGAGTATGGTAGAAGTGATGTGGTGCCAGTTTGGGGCACAGCCCTTAACCAGCCTGGCAACTTCTACTTCCACCTGGAAGCCAACCATCCCCATGTAAGAGGTGGGACTATCCAAGGACCGTGCTGTGAGAAGCCCAAGCCACATGGAGGAGCCCTAGAGGATGAGACTGTAGAGAAGGGGATGGGGCTGGGGAGGGAGAGAGAGAAAGAGAGACTAAGATTCTAGGAAGCACCCAGGTGCTGCGTGTGTAGGGGGTGCCATTTTGGAAGTAGACTTCACTCCAGCCTCCCCAGCTAATGTCACATGGAGCAGAGACAAATTACCCAGCCAAGCTTTTTCCTAGTTCCTGGCCCACAAAATCATGAGCAAAATAAATGCTTGTTTTAAGTCACTAAGTTTTGGGGTAGTTTGTAAACAGCAAGAGGTAACCAGAACACCATCTTCCCAGTTACCAGACCAAAGCCTTCCTGAAGTCATTTTTGACTTTCCTCTTTCTCTCATACTCATATCCAATTGGTAGGTAAATGCTGTGCATTTATCTTCAAACTATATCCAGGATATATCCACTCCTCATCACTTCCTGTGATATTGTGATTTCTAATAATATACATATTTGTACTCCCCACCCCCCATGGCTGGCAGCCCCTGCATAGCCTCAGGATGGCAGCTGGTCACGAGTGACCAAGGCAGGATTAGAGGGTTGGAACTTTCAGCCCCACCCCCACCTCTGGAGAAGGGAGAGGGGCTGATGGTTGAGTCGATCAGCAATGGCTAATGATGCAATCAATCATGCCTGTGTAATGAAGCCTTCATAAAAGCCCCAAAGAACTTGGGTTGGAAGAGCTTCCAGATGTCTGAACATGTACAAGTGCCTGGAAGATGGTGCACCCCGAGAGGGCATGGAAGCTCGGTGCCCCCTTCCCATATGCCTTGCCCTATGCATCTCTTCCATCTGGCTGTTCATCTGTATCCTTAATTAAGAAACCAGTCAGCATAAGTGATAGAGTTTGGATATTTGTCCCCTTCAGATTTTGTTGAAATTTGATCCCCAATGTTGGAGACGGGGCCTGGTGGGAGGCGTTTGAGCTATCGGGGTGGATCCCTCACAAATGGCTTGATGCCTTTCTCTCCCTCGTAGTAAGGAGTGACTTCTTGCTCTGTTAGTTTCCCCAAAATCTGATTGTTAAAAAGGCCTGGCACGTCCTCCCCACTCTCCATATGATGGCTATCTCCTTTCTCCTTCTGCCATGATTGGAAGCTTCCTGAAGCCCTCACCAGAAGCAGATGACAGCACCATGCTTCTTGTACAGCCTACAGAACCATGAGCCAAAATAAATCTCTTTTCTTTATAAATTACCTAGGCTCAGGTATTCCTTTATAGCAACGCAAATGGACTAAGGCAGTAAGTAAAGTGTTTCTCTGCATTCTTTTATTTTTCTTTGATGGCCACTGTGTTTCTCTGCATTCTGTGAGCTGTTACAGCAAATTAATTGAACCTAAGGAAGGGGTCGTTGAAAGCCCCAATTTATAACTTGTTGGTCAGAAGTGTAGGTGACAATATACTACTTGAGACTGGTGTCTGAAGTTGGGGTAGTCTTGTGGGGCTGAGCACTCACCCTGTGGGATCTGATACTACTTCCAGGTAGATGGTGTCAGAAACGAATTGATTTAGAGGACACCTGCTGGCACCCGCTGGAGAATCTGGTGTCAGAGTGTTGTGTTGTATGAGAGTAGTGAGCAGGAGAAACACTTGGGCTTTTTTCCTACCTGTATCTCCTACTTCCACTGCTGTCGCTCCAGCCTAAGCCACCACCTTTATTTCTCACTCTCCCCCTTTTTTTTTTCAGATGGAGTTTCACTCTTGTTGCCTAGGTTAGAGTGCAATGGCGCAATCTCAGCTCACTGCAACCTCTGCCTCCCGGGTTCAAGCGATTCTCCTGCCTCAGCCTCCCCAGTAGCTGAGATTACAGGCACGTGCTGCCATGTCCAGCTAATTTTGTATTTTAAGTAGAGGCAGGGTTTCTCCATGTTGGTCAGGCTGGTCTCGAACTCCCGACCTCAGGTGATCCGCCTGCCTCAGCCTCCCAAAATGCTGGGATTACAGGCATGAGCCACCGCACCTGGCCTTCTCACCCTCTTAACCACACCCTTCAGTTTGCTTCTACACAGGCATGGCAGCCTGCAGGATCCTGACAAAAACCAAGTTAGCCCATGCCTCTCCTCTGCTCAGAACCCTCCAGAGGCCTCCGTTGCACTCAGGCCCTGCTCCCTCTGGCCCTGTCCCTCTCTGACGTCACTTCCTACTGCCCTCCCCCTTGCTCATTTTATTCTGGGGGCACCTGCCTCATGGTTGCTTCTCTGTGCAGTCTCAGGCCCTGCATTTACAGCTTATTTTTGCAGAAACACCCTTCTCTACATGGCCGCATGGCTCTCCCTCTCACCCCTGCACAGTCCTGATGCAGGTGACACCCGAGTGAAGCCCTTCTCTTGTTCCCACCGGCTTTGCTATACATACTCCTATCACCCTTCCCTTCTTCTCCAAACATGATTTTTCTTCATAGCGTTTGCCAACCAGTGGTAGCCTGGCAACTGGCCCACTGGTTGGTAAATACTATGAAGAAAAATAGCATTTGATCGCTTCTTGGCCTTTTGGCTAAGATAGAGTGAAAAACAGCGTTTGGAGAAGCAGGGAAGGGTGATAGGAGTGTATTCAAAGTAATTAAAAGTAATGGCAAGATCCACAATTACTTTTGCACCAGCTGAGTGTTTAGTACTGTCTTCCCACTAGAATGTTGTCTCCAGGGGGCGGAGACTTTGGTCTGTTTTGTTTACAGAAATAACCCTAGAGCCTAGAACAGTGCTGGCACCCAGTAGGGGCTCAAAACACACTTGCCCAATGCATGAGCCTAGTTTCTTACTCCAAAATGACAGAAATTACAGTTGCTTTCAAGGGGTTGTGAGGACTAAATAATAAAGCTTATGTGCAGCACATGGTGGTGGGCCTGGTACAGAATTGCCCCGAGGAGCTGGGCCCGGAGAGGGTACAACTTCCAGTGCCTTTTTAAATAATGCCTAGCCTTTTGAGACAAAGAACATATTTGACATTACCCTTAGGAATTCTTGAGTCGTAATGATGATTAACTCAGAGTCTACGATATATGGACTTTGGGTCATTTTTCCCTAAGGCATGCCCTTGAACTTGCTCCATTAAAGCTGCCACTGCTCACTCACACAGCCAGGGCTGGTCCTGGGGGTTCTTCCTGGTGGTGTACAGGATGGACAATGTCACAACAGTTAGAGACCTTAGAACTTATCTTCTAGTAGCCCCATGGTGTCCTTTACTGGTAGGAGAACTGTCCAGCTAAGGGAAATGATGTGTCCAAAGCTACACAGCTGGGTTGGTGGCCAAGTGGGCACTTTACCACATACCTCTGGACTCTGAGTCTCTGGCTCTTTCTACTCTCCCGATTCCTGAGGGTTAAATAACACCAGGCAGAGAAGAGTCAGGCCCAGGGAGAAATCTCATCCCTCCCTTGTCCCCTCTGATCCTTTCTCGTTTTGTGTCATGTGTTTGTTTGTATGTTCTAGTAGTTACCGAGTGACTATGTGTCACTCACAGTGAAGACACGGGCTCTGTCATGGGCCATGGCAGACATTACCAGGACTTAAACACATGGGGCTCACGGAAGACTTGCTTCCCACTTGGGAGGGATTTAGGAGAGAAGCATAATCTTGGAGGGGCTACAGCATTGAGATTTGGGGGTGGCTTGTTTCCACAGAATAAGCCCACACTGACTAACACACAGCTCATGTTTCAGAAGGAGGAATGAAGACGTTGACATTGATGCAGCATAGATGAGATGATAGAATAATGAAAAAGAAAAAAAAAAAACGCACAGCAGAGAGAGTGCCCCCCTCCACCTAGCCTGTGGAGATAGCCACAGGTGGCAATATGAGGTCAAGTGTTTCTCACTTGGGGGCAATCCTGGGGCCAGGTCCCAGCCCCAGCTCAGTCGTCAATCTTCTGTGTGACCCTGAGCAAGTTGCTTTCCCTCTCTGAGCCTTGCATATGAAATGAGAGGGTTAGAGAGGATCGCCTCTGAGGTTCTTCCCAGCTCTAAAATTGTTTCAGGAAAGGTAGGGTGAGTTCATCTGGTGAGCTCTTGGTCTGCACTTCCTTCCTCCCGCCAGGCACTGGATCTTCTCCTGTGAGTCCACATGGCCTTGTTGGTGAGGACTGATTGAGCAGGACACAAAGGGAAATAAACAGTTGCTGTTCCAGCTTTTGGCTTCCAAAACAGTCATTGAGAATGCGGGGTTTTGTGGAGAGAAGAAAAGACACTTGAAAACCATCAAGGGAAGGTGCAGGATAGAATTGTTGCCATGACAACAGCCTGGGCAGCTCCCGCTTCCCTTCCTGCTCCTCCTTGATTTCCTCACAGCTACCACCCAGGGGGGCAACAGGGCAGGGATGATGGGAAGGAGCCCGCTGGATGAGTTTGACCAAATGACTTAGCCTCTGAGGGCCTCAGCCTCCTCCTTGGCAAAATGGGGCAATGGTACCTTGTTCCCAGCTGGCCGTGGGCGTTAAGTGGCAGCACGGGCGTGAAGCACCTGGCATGGGCATGCTCCAAAGTGGGTGCTCGAGGCAATGTGTCCATGCCCAGCCCGGTCACTGCCCTTCCTCAGTGTGAACTCCCCAGCCATCCCTCCCTCGTTCATCTGCCTGCTCAGCCTCCCACCTGTCCCAAGGTGGGTGAGGTGGAGTTCGGTTTCTGTGGATCACAACTTCTCCCAGGTTCCAACCCTCTCCCACCACAAGTATCTCCACCTACCAACCATTACAATCTCTCACCACCAATAAATGGTAGCTATGGCCTGTTATCAAAAAGGAGATCTCTTGAGGCTGCAGTGAGCTGTGATCATGCCACTGCACTCCAGCTGGGGTGACAGAGTGAGACCCTGTCTCTTAAAAACAACAACAACACTTCATTCGATTTTCCCTTCTCGGCGCCTCTCTTGCCTCCCTTTATCCTGGCTGTCACGCAGCCAATGTGTTGCTGATTTCAGTTAAACAAGAAAGCCTCTAATGCGGTGGTTCCCAAACTTCAGTGAGCATCAGAATCACCTGGAGGGCTGGTTAAAGGCGGGTTTGTTAAAACAGAAATTGCCAGTCTCAGCCCCAGAGCTACTAATGGAATAGGTCTGGGGTGGAGCCCAAGAATGTGCATTTCTAGTGAGTTCTTAGGTGACACTGATGCTGCCTGTCCAGGGACAGCCCTTTGAAAACCACTAGCATAGAGACCTGCAGTGTGGCCCAGAACTCTCTTGAGGGTGGCTCAGGGAAGTTCCAGGAGCAGCAGCTCCCCTTCCCCAAGGCCAGGCTGATGCTGCATTGGTTTTGTCTGTTCTCTGGACTCGGTAGCCCTGGCTGCTCATGGTACTCATTTTGCCGGGCTCCTGAGCTGAGAGACGTTGGCCTAATTTATGGGACTTGGCAGACACTCAGAGTCTGAGGAAGACAGAAAACTTCTAACACACTGCACGCTGGCTCCAGTGTTTGGGCATTCTTTATTGCTCACTGGGGAGAATGTGCATGTGGAAAGCCTGTTCCCTTAGTTGCTGTAAAACTTGGTAATGGAGTGAAATAGGCTGGTTATAGACTTTCTCAGGGGCTGTGTCTTTGCCCACCCTGGAGCAGGCACGAGAGGGTCTCTCTGAAAAGTGCAGGAGCTGGCACTCAATGGCAGTTGACTGGGACACATGCGCCGTATGGGCTGTTTAATGTCATTGTGTGCAGCGTCTCCTTGGCCCTGGTTACTCCCTCTCTCCCCCTCCTCTGTACCCATTTGGGTGGCCCATGCAGGCAATGGCCATTTGGGCTGTATCTGGTCAGGTGAAGTCATGAGGGCCTGAATGCCCATCCAGTAGGGGATTGGGAAACTCATGGCAGAAGATGGTGATGCACCCAGGCATGGCTCCCTTTCTTGGAGTAGTTGGATAACCTCTCCTCTGGGTGCTGAATGACAACCGATACCCTTTACTGATCACCTGCAGGTTATATCAACGCATTCTCTCCCTAAAAAGAAACTGTGAGGCCCTAAAGCCCTGTGCCTGGCTCCTAATGTAGACTCAGTCACTCTCTGCCGATGAGGGAGTGTGGGCTTTGAACCTGGCTCTTTCTCACCCCAGGGCCTTGTTCTTTCTGCATTACAAAGCAGGCACTACCTCTTCTTGCCCACCCTGCAGTGGCAGGTTCGTTACACCCAATGCAAACACCACCAAAAGCCAGGGCTCCACGCCTTTCAGTTTTGGCTGAGTGTGAGCAGGAAAACCAGCAAATGAATGAAGAGGGGCCAGCCATTCGTCTTTCTGGGAAGGTCTTCCTTGAGCTCTACAAATAGCAGCAGAGCCGGCCAGGGTTGCTCTCATTGGGTGTCGGGGCCACACTCAGTCTAGGCTGATATTTTCTCTTTTGTAAAACTGGCAAGGACAGCTGGAGGCAGTGAGGAAGCCAACCCCCAAGAAGTCACCAAGCTCTCTGGAGCAAAGGAAGAGCAGATGGGCACTGTCCCCCTTTTTCCCTGCTTGGGCTTCCCCAGACCCAGCACTGCGAGTCACACTGCCAGCTGCCCTCTTTTGCATTCCAGACACAAGCAGGTTTGGGGGTGAGATTGTGTTTCCTCCTTAGTACAGCCAAGACAGCTTGGATTTTTCTAGAGAAACTTTCCTAAGAAACCAAGGATCAAGCCAGTCCCCTTGCTGGGCAATAATAAAAGCAGTTGGCACTTAAAGGCACTCTGGGCCAGGCACTCCCACAAGGTTTTCCCCTCCGTAAGCCCCTTTAACCCTCACAAAAGCTTAGGGTGGAGGTGCATTATTCATTTCCATTTTGTAGAGGAGGAAACTGAGGCTCAGAGAGTTTCAGTTGACATGGCCAAGCTCACACAGCTAGGAAGTGGGGAGCTGGGATTTGAACCCAGGCAGTCTAGCTCCTCAAAGTGAGCCCACCTGCCTTACCAGCCACATCTCCTACTCCTCCCTGAAGTTCTCTAGAACCTAAATCCAGGATCTCTCTCCCTGTCATGAAGACCGCAGGTTTTTCTAGGCTTCTTGACATTTGCGTGCTTGGCCTCTGCTGAGGCAGGCTGTTTGCTTGAGCTCTTCCCTGCCAAGTTACCACTCACCTGTCTGGGGCCAGTGGAAATGTGTCTGTTGGGAACAGCCTTCTCAACCCCCTGAATGAGTTGGTCAACTGTCCTCCGTGCTTCTGGAGGCCGTTTCATCACTGCGGTACACTCAGTGGTAGAGACAGCAGCTGTCTCCCTGTGAGGCCCGAGGGCAGAGGCCTAAGGCTGCATCAGCAGTCTGACTCCTAGGCCTGTAATTTCGTATCAGTGTTTGGTTCTGTTCTCTTCTCTGCAGCAGCCACATGGTCTCTGTGGCAGAGGTGGCGAGTTGTCCCCTAATATCCATTTTGCCTTCTTCCCCTGTCAGAGAACTTTTAGCTGAGCTTGTGGTATCCAGAAGAGACATTCTATTTCCCAGGCTTCTTTGCAGCCAGGTGCATCCATGTGATGAAATTCTGGCTACTGGAGTATGGGGAGAAGTGATGTGTGCAGTGTTTGGGTCATGCCCTCAGAAGGAAGGAGCACATGCCTCTCCCCAGCCCTTTTGGTTGGGTGTTGGACATGGTGAAGAGCTTCCTTGACCACATGAGTGGTGGCCACACTCTACAGATGGCAGAATAGCAAGATGGGAGGAGATTGGGCCCAGCAGCTCTCCCAACTCAGACTTCTACTTCAAAGAAAAAGGAACATCTACCATGCTCAGGCTACTGACGACTGAAGGCTGTGTCCATTATGCCCAAATCTATAACCTAAATAAATGCCCACTCTCCCATGTGGAGCATTGCCTTGCCCTGGGAGCTAGTCTCCATCTTTCTTGGTAGTTGGAGGTCGAACAAAGGTCATTTCCTTTTTGAGTGCAAATCCTCCTCCAGTTCATATGCAAGGGGCATGTGCAGGTCATGGCCAAAGCCAGAGCAATGAATCCCAAACCTGGTCATGCAATAACATGCAGGGCTTGGTCTCCACCCAGTACGCAAACTTGACGGGTTCAGAATCTTTGGGCACAGAACCCAGACATTGGTGTTTTTATTAAGCTCCCCAGGAGACGTGCCCCTCCTCGGGTTTCAAAACCAGTTTGTTAAGTCCATTTATGCTTTAGGACATCCCAGATTGGCCATCAACAAATAAATATTGGTTTTTTATTGGGCAAGCACCTATTATGTGCTGAGTGCTGTTGGGGATATGGGCAATGTCCCTAACTTTGTGGAGTGCACTTTCTTGTAGAGGAGACAGGCCGTGAACAGCTAAGCATGCACATATATAACTTCAGGCAGGGGGAAGGGCTATGCAACAACAGGAAGCAGGGTGACGTTATGGAGGGTAGGGAGGGGCCAACTCAGGTGGGCTGAGAGAGAGAAGGTCTGAATGACAAGAGCAATGTGGCTTGTGTTAGTTACAGGCTGAGCCAATGCGTCAACTAGACCCTCAAAATCAAATGGCTTCAGAAATAAGGCATATGGTGATTTCTCAACCATCCTTCAGAGCTGATGTTTAGGCTGAGAGTCTGACTCTCCTCTCCACACACACTCAGGGACCCAGGCTGATGGCTGCTCTACCATCTTCAAATTTTGGCTTCCAAGGTCATCTCGGCATCACCATCTGGTTAGCTGGAAGGGAAAAGAGCTTGAAAGAGCCTCTTGGGAGTTTTCTATGGCCCAGTCTGAAAGTGACAGGTACCATTTATGCCCATGTTCCATCGGTGTGAACTTGGTCACATGGTTATCCCACCAGCAAGCGAGCCTGGGAAATGTACTCTGGTCATGTGCCCAGGATTTTGGTGGACAGCCAAAGGCAGGGGGCCTCTGCCAGAGGCAGAGGGGACAGCAGGTACAAAGACCTGTATGGGGGAGTGAGTTTGGCGTGTCAAGGAGCAGCAAGGAAGCCAGTGTGACTGGGATGAAGTGAGACTGGGGTAGAGGGCTAGCGGGTAAGGATGGAGAGACAGGCAAGGCCTACAGCCCAGGAGCTCTCCCCCTCCCACCCACCTTAGGAAAAGCTTAACAATGATAATCTTTTTGAGCACAGAGCATTTTCCCCATGTACACAAAAGTAAAGAGAATAACAGAATGAACTGCCAAGCACCCATCAGCTTACCAATGTTTTGCCAAACCTATCATAATTTAAAAACAATGTACAAATTTCTCAGGTAGCAAGAAGACAGACTGTCTCTTGTAGATTCCTCCTTACCTCATATAATCTCTCAGGGAAAATCAAGACAAGTATTTGAAAGTATTTTGGGATTTTAGAAGAAAAAAAAATCATAACAATCCTGTGATTGTTACATTTATCAGAATTTCAAATTTTCCTGTTAAGTGATTAATTTTCATGTTAATCTTTTGAGAGATGGCATTAGTTATCTTTTGCTGTGCGATCCACTACCCCAAAACTAAGTGGCTTAAACTGACAATGAACATTTACCGTCTTTCACAGTTCCCATGGGTCAAGAATGCAAGAGTGGCTGAGCTGGGTAGTTCTGACTTGGAATCGCTCATGGATGCTGTCAAGTGTTGATCAGGGTTGCAGTCATCTGAAGGATCTGCTCCCAAGGTGACTTATTCACCTAGTTGACAAGTTGATGCTGGCTGTTGGTGGTAGGCTTCAGTTCTTCCTTCACATGAGCCTGTCTTCAGGAATGCTTGAGTGTCCTCACAACATGGTGGCTGACTTTCCTCAGAGTAAGTGATCCAAGAGGACAAGGGTGGAACCACAATGTCTTTTATAACCTAGCTTCAGAAATCACACACCATCATTTCCATAGTATTCTATTGGTCACACACATCAGCTTTGACTCAGTGAAGAAAGAATGACACAAGGGTGTGAATAATAAGAGGCAAAGATCATTGTGGGCCATATTGGAGATTGTCTACCAGAGGCCTTAGCTAAGGGCATGATAATGATCTGTTTGGGAATGTTACCACTGTAGAAGGGCCATTTTTGGAACTGGTATCCAAATAGGAATAAGCAGATTTCTGATGACTGATTTAATAGGATTGGGGGATTTTATAGTTATGAAGGAACTTGGGAGTAATTTATTTCTACATTTACTTTTTACAGAGGAGGAAATTGTTTCCAGAGAGACAAAGTGCCTTGTTTAAGGATACCAGGTGAGTTTGTGGCTGAATAAAGATTAAAGATCCAGTCTCCTAACGCTTGGAGCTGTGGTGCATGGGGCATGGAGAGAATCCTGATTTGGAGACTGGAGATCTGGCCAGAGGTTTCTGAATGGGTGACCCATCCCCTGGTCCTTTCTCCCTGAGCTTGATCATCTTCTGGATAAAAATGTTGTCTTTCTGAGACAATGTTAAATATTCTCAATAAAACTCAACATGCTCTCTAAAATGTTAGGTTGATGATGCTTTGTAGCCTTATCCATTTACTTATTCTGCCCTTGTAAGCTAGAGTCATAGTTTTAAGGCTATGTGACTCTACTTAGTTCAGTATGGACCTCTCAGACATGCTATCCAAGAAGGAGCAAACTAGGGCACCCAGGGAACACCAGAACTGTCCTGTTCATTAGTTTAGCTTTTTTGTTTTATTTTTGGTCGCATGCAACAGAAATCGCTTTGACTAGCTTGGGCAAAGAAAAAAAAAAAGGACAGTAATTTGTTAGAGGGTCCATGGGAGTACCTCGTAAATCAAAGGAAGGCTTGAACAACTAGGATTTGGACTGAAATGGGGCTGCCCCTGATAGTTTAGCATCAGGAGTGTCCGGATTCTCTCTTCACTGGGCTCCCATGAACACAACACAGCCCAAAAGATTTCCAGCCTATGTTCAAGTAGATGTCAGATTCCCGAGAAGCAGAATGTGTCAGACCCACCTGGGGTCATACATCCAGCTTGGCCAGTGGCAGGATCATGTAGCAGAGATATAGCCTTTGAGCCCACCTTGAAATGTCTGGCTGTGTCCACCACCAAAGGGAGAGTTTCAGTCAGTCAACCAAGAAGGGTCTATAGTACCTCATGGACTTCTACCACACCAGCAAGGCTTCACCTTGGACAGGGTACAAAGTCTTTCCTACCTCTTTACTATGCAGGAAACCAGCATCCTTAACACCACTATTAACTCACTTGTTTTCACTTATTTTTTGCCCAGAGCTTTGGGACTCTGGCCAGGACCCTTTCCTTCTTGAATTTAGCTTCTCATCTATGCATAGAAGAAGTTAGTCTTGCTGACCTGTTCTAATATCTTCTGGCTGTGGCAGCTCAACAGTCCCCTGCCCCAGTGTTCATTATTCCCTGACTGGGTCTCTCACTGTGCATGTGAATACATGCAAGTATATGTGAGTGAATATAGTCTCTAAGGGCATCACACATACTCATGTAGTCAGACACATTCTAAACTGCAATGGTTGTGTTCTCTTAATGAGAAGGGTTGGTTGAGACTGCTACCTTTGGACTGAGCTGGTCATATGATGAGTAGGAAACATCTGAATGGATTATTACATATTCCAAGCAGGAAATTCAATGGCTGGTATATCTCTCTCCATGATGTATAATTGTTGGTGTTATTTAGGCTAGAACTGGAATTAGAATCCTTCCAGGGTTTGACTGATAGGAACTGTAGTGATGTGGGAAATGGGATGGGGTAGGTGGGTGAGGAGCAAGGAGGGCATGGGTGAATGAGAATGAGACTTCAGACAATCTCACCCAAGCCCCTTAATGGTCAATAGGTTCATTGACTTGGAGGAACAAAATCTGTGGGAGGCTTGGAGGAACCCTCCAATCATCAACAATTGGGAAAATGCACATCTACCTTATGATTCATCTAGGGTTGTGGGGTGGTGTTAGGAATGGGGGTGAAGAATGTCCATGGCAAGGACCCAACCCAAGGTGGGAAAAACCTACCACCAGACTCTCAAACATCACCCCAGCTATGTCCCCACCCACAATGTGAAGTCCAACTCAGAGGTGGGTCCTGAACCATCCCACCCTTTTGTCAGGATCCCAAGTCAAAATCTTGCAGTTAGACTATGGCAACCAACCAAGTCCTCAGAGATAACACAGCTCCATCCCAACACTTTCTTCCCAAGTTCTCCTAAACTCAAGGAACATCTTGGTGGGTGCACACAGGCAGGTAGTTTTCCCCTCTGTGGTCACTAGTTCTGTACCTTGCCTGCTGCTGCAGAGATAAGCATCTCACCCTCACACAACTCAACCATTCAGGGATTATCACTTTTTTCATGGAAGAGAAGCTTTCTCGGAAACCCCCAACAGACCTTTCCTTTGGTCTCATTGGCCAGAGGAATTGGGTCAAATGCCATCCTAAAACCAATTGCTGTCAAAGAGCAATTGGTAGCCACACCCAGCTTAGACTACTTCTGCTTCATTCTCTGGGGCTGGGGACCAGGCAACCCTTCCCTGAGCCCCTGGCAGGTAGGAATGTGGTGGGTGGATGTGTGCAAGGTGGGGGAGCTTGAGTGGGGAGGGCTACTGGCTGAGAGTGACATGGACTGTGATGGCGCCCCACTTGGCCATCTCATTCATCCTTGGGCTCTCAAGTGGCTTGTCCATGTTTGCCAATAAACAGGTCATGTAGAGTTTTCTAAAGCATTTGTGTGTGTGTGTGTGTGTGTGTGTGAACAGGCACAGAAAGATAGTTATGACAGAAAGAGAGTTATGACCTTAGGCCTTATAATGTTCCTTCCTTAATTAGACTTGAGGAAATGCACCATTTTTGCTTTAAAAGAAGTGTAATGAAGATGGATTACAGTTCAGGGTCTGATTGGAAAGAGCCAGGAACTAAGATTAATTAGCAGCCACATGTGGTTTATTTTCAAGGTCGTTTTTACTTGGCTTCCAGAAATCCTGCTTTAATATCTTCAAACTCTCACTGAACTTTTCGTGTGCAATGAGGTGGAGGATTTTGCATTCTTGTTTGATGGGGGGAGGCGCTGGACCTCCTGTAACACTCTCTGAATGGCCAGCCCCTGTCACTAGCCATGTTCGGATGTCTGTGGATGGCCACCTCAAGCTAAACCAACCCCTCCCACTTTGACCCCACATAGCTTCAATGTGAATTGCTTTCCAGCTGACATTTCTCAGGGGATGTGTGGATGCTGGATTTGAGGGTGGTTTTTAATTCTGTAAGCTGTTTAAAGTCTCCTAAAATTCCTCATCATCTTTTCTATTAGAGCTTAAAATTTCCAGGATTTTCTGGAACAGAGTGAGAGCTTTAAAATAGCCTGGTCGCTGCAGTCCCAGTGCTGGATGGAGGTCTAAGCAATACTACAGGCAATTCCTTAGCTAGCGTTCGGAGACTTGCTCTTTCAGCCTTTTCTTTTCTCCTATGACACTTTTGCTTCCTTCTATCCAAGGCCACCTCTTCTTCCTACCAGAGGACTAGCTGTCCCACCCTGGTAAGACCATCAGTAGATGCCCCTAGCCCTTGGGATAAAAGCTCAACTCATTGTGGTTGGCAGGGCCCTGCCTTTTCTGGCCCTCAGCTTTCTCCCGTTCTCTCCAGGCTTCCAGAACACTGGCTTTCTTTGGGTTCCTTAAACAAGTGAATATTTTTCCTGCTTCACAGCCCTTACAGGCTGTTCCCTGTGTTTGGGACATGTCCCACTTGGTCATTGGCTAATTCCTTCTTACCATCCAGGTCTCAGTGTAAATGGGGCCTCCTCATGCGGGCCTTCCTTGCTTCTTCCCAAAGTGGCCTTTTTTTTCAATTGTCTACCGACACGTCCTATTTGGGTCTTCTAGTGCACTCAGTGCAATTTGCCATTATTTTACCTATTTGTGCATAGACTTGTTTGGTCTGTCTCCCCTGTGAGAGAGAGGACAGGATCTTGCCAGCATGTTCATCACTGTATGCCCAAGGCAGAGCTCCACGGGTTCTGGGTCAGAGTTGGCTGATCAGTACTGAAATCCTGCCTCTTTGGGCAGCTTTCCTGGGGCCACCATCTGGGGTCACTCCTCTTGCATAAATTGCTCCTTCCCCTGACTGGTCTCTGGGGTCCTTGAAGGCAGTGACCAGGTCTGATGTGTCTTTATACCTCTCAAAGGCTCCTACATCTGCTGACCCCTCAATAAATAGTTATTGACTGATTAATTAAAAGAACCCTGTTTCCAAGGAAGAATCTTCAGCTTCAGCTCAACTGACCACTGTGAAATGAAGCAAGAAACTAATAGACCTTAGGCATTTGTATCAATTAGGATGTATTTGGGTTGCAAGAACGGAAGAATGGAAGTGTTCATGGTTTAAATAATAAAGATTTAATGATCTCACATGCTCACAGGGAGCCCGAATGGAGGACTCGCTACCTGCCAGCCTTTGATCTAGATGCTTTCTATATATTCATACACTTAGTCTTGACATCATCCCTATGAGGGAGGTGCTATTATGGTCTTCCTACTATAGATGAAGAAACTGAGCCTCAGCAGGTTAAGCACTCTGCCCGAATTCATGTGAGTGGTAGAGCCAGAACTTGACTGGTTCTAAGGTGATCTGGCCCCAGGTTCTGCATTTACCTACCACTTTGTCATGGCAGGTCTGGAGACAGGTGTTCTCGGTTTGACGGGAGCTCAGTGTCAGGATGCAGGGTCAGTGTGTCTGATTCCTTGGGCCTCCCCCTCATGGCTCCATGGCCCCCTCCACTACACAACTTCTAGAGCAGGAGGCTAGGGGTGAGGGGTGGGTACAAGCAGTCTTCCTCATGCTGCCATCACCTCTAATCAGGCAGGACAGTGTCTTCCAGAAACACCCAGAGAGTTCCCCTAACATCTCATGGACCAGAGTGGGGTCTTGTGGCACCCCACAACAATGCTGACAAGAAAATGGGGTGGCCATGAGTGAATGATTTCAGTTGAACCAGTTCTCATCCCTAGGGACTAAACATGTTGCCACCGGAATGAAACTGGGTCTGTCATCTGCAAGACAGGGGGCTGGATGATGGGTAGAACCCACCAGGCTTGGCCTAGCACATTTGATTTATTCATGGGAGACTCAGGGAGAGGACTCAGGCTCAGGAACCCATCCTTGCAGGAGGTAGGACCTGACCCTTGGGTGATATCAAGGACTCCAGTTCCCTTTCACTCTTAGTTCCCAGCAGGTCTAGTGTCACTCTAGGGAGGTTCATGCATGTGTGTGAGTGTGTGGATGAGTCAGGTGGGTCAGGGATCAGGCAGGGGATGATGGTTGGAGGTGGGGAAAGGGATGCAGCATGTTTTTCCTCTCTCTCTAGAATTCTGGCCCCACTGGATGTGCCGTTCATCCTGGGATTTCAGGCTCCACTGACAGGTAGTGTATATATGTGGGGTGGGGGAGTGAGAAGGAGGGGCAGTCACTCTCTGTCCAGTGCAGGCCCTGAGCACCTGTTTAAGTGACCTGAGAATGCACATTGATCATTTGCCAGTGCTATACTTGGTAGCAGGTACTTATGCCTACACCTCAGTTAATTTTCACAACTGACCCATGAGATCAGTACTATTATTTTCACCCCCATTTTAAAATTGCTTCCTAGAGGCACCACTTTGGACAGAAAGGTTACTTAACCTTTCTGTGCCTCTTTTTCCTTCTCTGAGGGAAATGGGGATGACAATAACTTGCCTTCCTCATATAAAGCACTTAGAACAATGCCTGACACATAGTAGCCAGTGAATACATGCTAGTATTGTGCTGCTGTTATTTTTCAGATGAGTAAACTGAGGCTTGGTAAGTGAGGCACAAATGCCGATCACATTCTAAGATGGGCTGAGTCAGGCCCTCCTGATAGCTATGAGGATGATGAGGATGAAGATGATGGAGGAAGAGGAGGAGAAGGAGAAAAAAGAAAAGGAGAAGGAAGAGAAGGAGAAGAAAAAGGAGGAGGAGAATAAGGAGGAGGAGGAGAAGGAAGAGGAGGAGAAGGAGACAAAGAAGATGATGTCGGTGATGATAATGATGTTGGGGGTGATGACAATGTTGGTGATGATGATGAAAGAGGAAGAGGGGAAGAAGGAGCAGGAGAAAAGGGGGAGATGATGTCAGTGACTGTAATGATGTTGTTGATGACAATGATGATAAAATGACAGTGTTGATGATGTTGATAAAGCTGCTGCTGCTGATGGTAGTAAGAAAGACAAAGACATGATGAAAGCCAATAATTACTGAACATTCACCACGTCCCAGGCATTGTGCCAAGCATCTCACATTTATCGACTGAGGACACTGAAGTGCCAAGAGGGTAAGAGCATCACTGGCTGACGTCATGCAGGTGGTGAGGGTGCAATCAAGACTCATGCCCAAGACTGCCTGACTCAATAGCACTTAACTCCACATGGGTGCCACCATTTTGAGAGAGTCTGGACCAGGAGCTCAAAAGAGTTGTCTCAGTCTTCTCCATATTTCAGAGTAACTTAAGGAGCTTTTTTAAAAATACCAAGGCCTGAGTCTCAACCTTAGAGATTCAGAATCAGTTGGTGTGGAGTGGAGCCTGGGTATCAACATAATTTATTCAGGTGATTTTTGAAAACCACACTATCCAGATGATCACTAAGGTTGACTGGTTCCGATATTTCAGGCATCTCTGATCATCCTCTATTCTCCCTACCAAGGAGGCTGCAGGGAAGGAAGACTGACAAGACATCTCAAGGAGGAGAGGGAGCTGGAAAAGCCGGAGTCAAGTGAGCCCTGTGCAAGGCAGCCTATGAAATACGAAAGAATGTGTGAATTGGCCTTGGGCACTGTCACCATTTTTCTCAACTTTCTGGTCATCTGCTGACTGTGGGGCATCTTAGAAATAAAACTAATATTCCTTGGATGTTATTTCATAGTAGTATTCCTCCTTTTAAAGCAAAGGCAGTGTGTTATCCTGGGAGTGAATTTACAAAGAATGGCATAATTTTATTTTGAAACAGTCACCACCTCAGAGTTCATTTCACTCAGGCTGCTGCTGCTGCTGCTGCTTCTTCTTTTTTTTTTTTTTTTAACAGGGTCTCACTCTGTTACTTGGCACTATCATGGATCACTGTTGCCTCAAACTCCTGGACTTAAGTGATTCTCTCCCACTCTCTGTCCCCCACCTCCCAACTACCTGGGACTACAGGTGTGCATCATCATGCCTGCCTAATTATTTTAGTTTTTGTAGAGACAGGGGTCTCACTTTGTTGCCCAGGCTGGTCTTGAACTCCTGGGCTCAAGTGATCCTCCCACCTCAGCCTCTCAAAGTGTTGGGATTACAGGCGTGAGCCACTGGGCTCACCCCCAAGCTTCTTATTTGTAGTGAGGAAACTGAGGCCCAGAGAGGGACAGTGGCATGCCCAAGCCCACAGGACCAACTTACTCATCATCCCTGGGAACGGCCTGCTTGTGGCTGCTGTGAATGAGAGCGTGCCAGGATTCTTGCTATGAAGGCTTTAGTTAAAAAAAAAAAAAAAAAAAACCAACAAATCAATATGCTTTATATAATTTTTGTTCATCTCTTGGAAAGATGCAATGTGGCAGTTAAGTCCACTGTCAATATTTTTATGAACTCTGTGGAAAATATGATGTTAAAGGCTTTTGGTAACCACTTCATTAAGCTTGGCTTTTTCTAGGCCACCACAAAAGGTAAATAAACCCTAATGAGTAATATGCCCAGATTGAGATCCTGTAAGCTATCCAAAGAGTCAGTGCCTCAAAGCACACTCATCCCCCCACACCAAGCCTCAGAGGAGTCTGAGAAAGCTGATCCTAGCCCTGTGCTGCACACCAAGACCTTCAGACAAAGACTTATTAACCCACAAATTAGATACTAACTAAACAGAGCCAGAAATTCCATAGACAGAAAAGAATTGCATAGTATCATAATACTATGATGTTAGCATGCCGCCAGCTGGGCTCCCGGGACAGCAAAGTGCCCTGGTAACCAGCACATGGAGATTAATGGGGCTGCTAGGCCTAACAATGACCCCAGGCCTTAGTCTTCCATTCCTTCCACAAATTAAATGCTAGGTATTGGGGATTCAATAGTGATTAAGACAAAGTTCTGGCCCTTCAGAAGCTCATTGTCTTTTGGGGAGAAATTGGAGTACAAGTAAACAGACTTGTCATCTGGGGGTGCAATGGGATGTATGGTGAGTGAATGCCTCATACTAGGGAGCAGGGTCAGGAATATTTCCTTGGAAGGACTGTAGATTTGAAGGAAAGAGCTCATCTTTAAAATAGGAGAAACCTGAGTGTATTTACAGGTGATGGGAAAAGTCACCAGAAAGAGAAAGAATTGAGGTCAGTTAATGACCTGAGTTTCCTAAGAAGGTATAACAGGGCTGGGCACAGTGGCTCATGCCTGTAATCCCAGCACTTTGGGAGGCCGAGGTGGGCCGATCACCTGGGGTCGGGAGTTAGAGACCAGCCTGAACAACATGGAGAAACCCCGTCTCTACTAAAAATACAAAAAAATTAGCCGGGCATGGTGGCTCATGCCTGTAATCCCAGCTACTCGGGAGGCTGAAGCAGGAGAATTGCTTGAACCCAAGAGGTGGAGGTTGCAGTGAGCTGAGATCACGCCACTGCACTCCAGCCTGCACAACAAGAGTGAAACTCCGTCTCAAAAAAAAAAAAGAAAAAAAAAGAAAAAAGGTATAAGAGAATGGAGCTGGGTTGGGGGATGAGCCTTAGGAGGAAGGAGAACCTGCCTGTGAAACAGATGAGAAAGAGACAAGGGTGGACACAGATGTGCATGGACTGGTAGGCAAGGAACTGGAGGTGAGGAAATGGGAAGGGGCAGCTGCTTTGGGTGAACTAGGAGGTGTGACGTCATCTAAGAGTGTAGGGGATGGTGAAGAGGGCTTCATGAAAGGGGAAAATGTAACAAAGTGCCAGGAAGAACTGACACGGGATTTACTGTGTCATAAAGGATGTCTACTGGGAGGTGATAGGGGCCCAGCTGTCATCAGGGTCCATGAAAGAAGAGTAGCCTCACAACGAATGATTGGGTGGGTTTCTCCAGAAGTCCCCAGCAGCATGAGTATAGGAGCAAAGAAGGCTGGCTCCATTTAGGATCAGTTTTTCCAGGTAGCTATAAGGGTAAAAAGATCAGCAAAGGAATTAAGAGTTTTTGTAAGACAGGCTGAAGTGATGGCATACAATGAAGGGACTGGAGATAGAAGGGGCTGATAGAGTGGAGAAAATGAAGTAGCTAAGGGTCTGCAGGTCTTAATAAGGTTAAAAACAGATGTTGTGAGATTAGTGGAGGAAAATGCTAGAAGGACAGTGATCCTTACTGGACTGTGAAAACTTCAGTTCCAGGTAATGGTGAGCTAGGTTATTTGGATCAACTGCCTGCTGAAAACAATCAAGAATGCTGCATAAAATATAAAAACATCTTAAAGGTAACAAGAGCTGACAAAACCCTGAGGAATTACCAGGCCATTGTTGAAGGGAAAAAAGGAGCCAATGAACACAGAATCTGCTTTTGCCCTGAAGGATTCTGACATCTTAGCAAATCTGAAGTTTTGTTTTGTCTACCAAAATCAAAATAAAAGGCCAGCACAAAGTGTAGGCGTCTAATAGGAGGCCTCTGGCACTATAAACTGGGCTTCCTATGACTATTTCCTCTAAAGTAGGAGGTGAACTGAATTAAACCAATTCTTACATAGTTTTGCAGCTCAGATTCGTACCACCTAGGTAGCCCAGGGAACTTCAAATCTTGATTTTGGATTAAGGTGAGATTTCCAGACACATATCCTCTATAAACAATTTTTCAATCGTAATGGCCAGCACACAGTCAAAAATAACTAAATATACTCAGAAATAAGATACAATGAGGAATCCACAGATGTAACAGACCCATAGATTTCACATATTGGTATCATTAGATATAGACTATGAAAAACTATGCTTGCTGTTTAAAGAAATAAAGATCAGTCCTGCAGGGAACAGGAAACCATAAAAAAGGACATAGCAGATTTGAAAATCAAATGGAATTCTTAGAACTGAAAAATACAATAATCAAAGTAAAGAATGATGTTGGTTTTTGAGGTTTCTGAGATAGACCGGTTGCTAGTGTTGATGTCCAAAGTGTGGCCAGTGGGAGTTTGCAGCTGAGGTGGAGTGGAGGAGTCATTCAAGGGAGTTGAAGTGATACAGAAACTGGGAGTCTAAAGGGGTGGGGGGATTTTTCATGTGACCTGTGAAGTCACCCAAAATTATGGCAGGACTTGCAGTGGGGAGACAGGTGCCCAAGATATCACTGGATGAGGGGAAGGTTAGCAGACAGAGGGGAAGAGAGAGTAGTCTTGACAAATGAGATTAAAACATAATGGAGTAAGGAATTCCAACAGAAGTGAAGAAGTAAATCTGGAAATGGGATTGAGGAGTGGGAAGGATGGATCCCATCTCTCTGCCAAGAACTGTAAAGGGTCTGGGATTTTATGCTACTTACAAGCTAACAGCTGAGCCTGCCGCAGCTTTATGGATGCTGGCAAAAGACTTGAGACTCAGGTCAGAGATGAAGTTCAGTATATTACTCACGGCAATGGTAGTAGCCAGAGCATCTGTATTTGTATTGATTCTTCGAATTGCAATTCCTACAGGAGGATGCAAAGAAAGTCAAGTTATACCCACATGTGAAGTGGGTTAATTTTTAAGGAGAGGAATCCTGAATTTATGGACTCTGAATCTTTTATAATAAGCAATAAGTCAGTCTGCTTTTTGCTCTGGGGGGAGACATTATCTTTACTACACTGGTCAGTAAGCTTATCTGCCATTTGCTCCTGAGGAGACACTGTCTCCATCTTCCAAGCCTAATCATCATACAAACACCTTGAAAAGAAAGTCTAAAGTCTAAACCAACACCTTGAAAAGAAAGTCTAAAGTCTAAACCAACACCTCTGCTGGCAAGAAGTGGTAGGATGTGAAAGACCTATGGAGAATTCTCAACACTTTTCAGCCCAGGTCTACTGGATGTGAGGGTAAATAGTTTTTACTTGCCAGGGTTTAAAGGAAGTGGTATCCTCAGAGGCCAGCAGGATTTTAGGTAGAGCCAGGAGGTACGATATATTCTATGAGAAAGTTAAGAATTTAGAAAATGTGTTCCTACTCATTAAAAAGAGAAGTGCTTAGATCATTAAAAATAAAAATTTGCACCAAAATTATGTTTAGTACAACATAATACTGTATTCAACAGTCAACACTGTATTCAATACAGTATTCAACATTGTATTGTAGTGCATTCCAGAAAAGATAGAATGAAGAAGGGCCTGGGCACTGGGTAAGGAATGAGGAGACGTGTGTGGTGGTCCAGCTCTCCATTAACAGCTGACTTTCCCCTCGTGGTCATCATTTCCTCATCTGTAAAATGAAAAGGATGGAGATAGTTAACAGTTTTGAGATCTCTTTTTAGCTCTGTTGATATAAGATTTTCATGCTTAGAAAATTGGCAATATAAATATAATACCTAAAGAAATTCTCTATTAGCCAGAAAACCCTACTTTCTAGGACACAGTTTACTAAAAAGACAACGAAGATAGTAGTGATAAAAATGACTATCAAACAGTAGATGGAAACCATGGCTCCCAGCCTAGTGCTGCCCTTTGTCTGCTTTGGATGCCAGAGCTATCCATGGATATTATTGCTTAGAGAGTAAATTAGTTTTAACTTTCTGGAGAGGCTGACCAACTCTGATTTCCTAATGCACAAGCAGACACTTAGAGTCTCAGAGAGGCAGCATGTGTCAGAGAATGAATGTGGGCTCTGGAGTCCAACAGACCTGGGAATAAATCCAGACTCTTCCACTTGCAGGCCATGGAGACTAGAGTGTTACTATTTTGTGGCCTGCCCCATATCCCTCTCTTTTGGGAGCTGCACACTGACTTTCTGGAGCTTGCCCATACCCTACTCTATCCATGCGGTTCCTGTGGGAAGTGACACATTCTCACATGACCACGCCCCCTGGACACAGTTGATTGGTTAAGGGGCAGGTATCTGGCCCAAGCTGAGCCAGTCAGAGCCTTTCCCTGTGATTTCTGAGATTGAAACTGAGGAACGGCATCAGTCCCCTGTGGGCAAAGGCTGAAGATGACAGGCGTGTGGTAATATAGGCAGACACACTCCCTGCCATGTGCAGAAAGCCAGTCTGCAGTGACAGCAAAGATGAGAGGTGGAGAAACAGGCTTGGTGGCATCTGAGCCACTGCTTCTAGTTGCTCTGAGGCTTGGCTGCCCCTTGCCTTTCCCATGCATGGTTTGGTTCTTAAACACTTTGTTGTATTTCCGGAACCATCAAGTGTCCCTTTTTGTGTAAGGCTGTCCAAGTTGGCTTTGAACATTTGCAACCAAAAGAGGTCTGACTTATTTAGAAATCCTGGGCAAATTGCCCTCACAGTTCCTCCGTTTCCTGATTTATAAAATGGTAAAAATTGGGATCAAAATGTATAGTATAGCCGTAGGGGTAGCTGAGAAGATTAAGTGACATAACATATGAGAAAACCTGGCACTATGCCTTGCCAGTAGGGGAGCTTAAGAAATATTATTTTCTTTCCTCTTTGGCCTTAAAGTCATCCAGGGTGCTATTTTTAAAAGCTAACATTTATTGAGCACTTATTCAGAGCCAGGCATTGTACTTGGCATTTACAATGCATAATTGCATTTAGCCCCTCGCAATAATCCTATGCAGCAGCGACTATGATCTCCATTTTACAGATGCGGAAACCATCACGAGGGGCTGGATAAGGGAATTGTGAACTGTTCACTGGAGTTAAGGCCTCCGACCCCATCCCAAAGCCAGCACTGCTGGAGCCTCAGAGGAGGTGAGTTCAGACAATTAAAATACAGATGTGAGAGTAAATATTGAAAACTTACTACCTTGAAAAGAGATTTAGGCTGAAAACAGAAAAAGTTCCGAGATGGTTTGGCTGAGGTAACTATGATGGGCTGTATGGGGTTATTAAGGGAGGCTGAGGCATTTGGAGCCCACACCTTTTGAACTTAACCTCATGCAGGAGACACTCCCGCCCTCAGCCAATGAGTATGATGGGGTCCTGTCACAGGAGGGCTTAGGACTGCCCAGAGTGGAGGGGAGGGAGATGCTATGGCTTCCGTGTCTGTGTCCCTCCAAAACTCATATGTTGGTACCTAATACCCAATATGATAGTATTAAGAGGTGAGGCCTTTTGGGAAGTGATTAGGTAATGAGTGCTCTGTTCTCTTGAATGGATTAATGCTCTTATAAATGAGGTTGAAGGGAGTGCCGAGATGCCCTTCTACTCTTTTCCCCCTCCACCATGTGAGGACACAGCATCTGTCCCTTCTACCATGTGAGGATGCAGCAAGAGGTGCCATCTTGAAAGCAGAGGGCAAGCCCTCAGCAGACACTGAATTTGCTGGCACCTTGATCTTTGATTTCCCAGCCTCCAGAGCCGTGATAAATAAATTACTATTATTTATAAATTGCCCAGGCTAATGTATTTAGTTATTGCAGCACAAATGGACTAAGACAGGAGGGAAGTTCATTCAGATCCTGTTGGTGCTAAGATGCTACCCTGTGCCTCAAGGGACATGAAGCTTGGATGCAGGACAGAGGTGGGGTGGGAGCCAGGGAAGGTGAGGGGCTGAACCGGGGCAGCAACCAGGGTGGTGGTGGGGGTGGGATGAGAGAATTTCTTAAGATTGTTTCTTGGACAGACTGAAGATATTGAATAAATTTTGCCACAGAAAAAAGGGGAAGGAGGAAGGAAGGAAGGAAGCAAGGAAGGAAGGAAAGAAGGAAGGGATGGAGGGGGGAGGGAAGGAAGGAAGGAAAGAAAAAGAAGAACCAAAAATCAGACTCTAATGTTTAATTATTGTTATGGTTTAGAAATAATTATCGTTTCTGATTTTGGAGGCCCAGTATGCATACATTTCAATAGACCTGTCATTGTCACAGCATTTGCATTTATAGCTGCTTCTGTCTGGAATCTCTGTAGTTCTGGTGGTCTACAGGAACAAAGTGTAATGATTTTGACTTTTCAGTGGCTTGGTTTGGAGATTGGGTGGTAGAAGCAACAAGGTTTGGCACTAGGAGCACTAAGTCCTGAGTTTGTATTGTAGTGCCTCTCTTAACAGGCTGTGTGATACAAGCAACTTGTTGCTTTTCTCTGAGCTGTGCAAGGAATAGTTTCAAAAAAAATTTCGCAGTGGCTACCTGTGGCCCTGCTGAAGGGGAGTGGAACCCCATCTTTACCCCTCTTCAAGATCCCCCACCTTCTATCTGTTTTAGACTCTGAGGTCTGGAAAAAAATTTCAATTTTTTAAAAACGAGCCTTTTTTTGGTTTTTAATTTGAAAAAAATAAATTTTATTGTGTATTTTGGAGGTATACAACACGATGTTATGGGAGACATATAGATAGTAAAAAGGTTACTATAGGAAAACAAATTAATGTATTCATCACCTTATATAGTTACTCATGTTTATTGTTTTTGTGACAAGAGCAGCTAAAATGTACTCATTTAGCAGGAATCCCAAATACGATTTTATTACCTGTAAATCTCATGCTGTACATTAGAGCTCTAGACTTGTTTATCCTACATATCTGCTACTTTGTGTCTTCCGACCTACATCTTCCCATTTCCTCCTCACCTCCCACCCCAACCCCTGGTAACCACTGTTTTGTTCTCTGTCTCCCTGTATGTGATTTTTAAAAAAGATTCCAGGTTGGGCATGGTGGCTCAGGCCTGTAATCCCAGCACTTTGGGAGGCTGAGGCAGGCAGATCACCTGAGATCAGGAGTTTGAGACCAGCCTGGCCAACATGGTGAAACCCCATTTCTACTAAAAATACAAAAATTAGCTGGGCGTGGTGGCACATACCTGTAGTCCCAGCTACTTGGGAGGCTGAGGCAGGAGAATCACTTTAACCTGGGAGGTGGAGGTAGCAGTGAGCCGAGATCACACCATTGCATTCCAGCCTGGGCGACAAGAGCAAAACTCTGTCTCAAAAAAAAGAGAAAGATTCCACGTATAAGTGAGATCATGCAATATTTTTCTTTCTGTGCCAGATTTATTTCACTTAGCTCAATGTCCTCATCCACATCATGACAAATGGCAAGGTCTCATTCTTTTTTAGGGATCAATAATATCCCACTTATATCTATCTAATCTCTATCTATCTATCTATCTATCTCTATCTATCATCTATGTCTATCATCTGTCATCTATCATCTATCTATATCTATCTATCATCTATCGTCTATCTATATCTATCTATCTATCATCTATATATCATATTTTCTTTTGTTCCCTTTTACTGATTATACTTTACATATTTATAGGGTACATGTGAGAGTTTGTTACATGCATAGAATGAGTAATGATCAAGTCAGGGTATCTGAGGTGTCCATCATCTTGAGTGTTTATCATTTTTATGTTGGTATCATTTCAAATCCCCTCTTCTAGTTACTTTGAAATCTACATAATATCATTGCTGAAGATAGTTGGCCTAGTCTGCTATCAATAATTAAAACTTATTTCTTCTATTAACTGTATGTTTGTACCTCTCTTCATCCCCTCTCCCACCCCCTGCCACTCTTGCCAGTCTCTGGTATCTATTGTTCTATTTTCTGTGTCTATGAGATCAAGTTTTTTAGCTCCCACACATGAGTGAGAATATGCAGTATTTGTCTTTCTGTGCCTGGCTTATTTCACTTAACACAGTGACTTCCAGTTCCATCCATGTTGCTGCAGATGTCATGATTTCATTTTTTTTTTTTTTTTGTAGTATAGTATTCCACTGTGTCTATGTACCACATTTTCTTTATCCATTCATCAATTGATGGGCACTTAGGTTGATTCCATGTCTTTGCTATTGTGAATAGTGTTGTGATAAACATGTGAATGCAGCTAACCCTTTGATATGCTGATTTCTCTTCTTTTGGATAGATACCCAGTAGCGGGATTGCTGGATTGTATAGTAGTTCTATTTTTAGATTTTTGAGAAATCTTCATACTGTTTTCCGTAGTGGTTGTACTAATTTACATTTCCATCCATTCAACAGTGTATGAATTCCCTTTTCTTTGCATCCTCTCCAGCATCTATTCTATTTTTTTTTTTTTTTTTTTGTCTTTTTAGTAATAGCCATTCGACTGGGGTGAAATGATACCTCATTGTAGGTTGGATTTGCCCTTCCCTGATGATTAGTGATGTCAAGCATTTTAAAAGTATATCTGTTGGCTATTTGTATGTCTTCTTTTGAAAATTGTCTATTCATGTCCTTTGCCCACATTTTAATGGGATTATTTGGTTTTTCACTGTTGAGATATTTGAGTTCCTTACATATTCTGGATGTTAGTTCTCTGTCAGAAGAGTAGTTTGCAAAGATTTTCTCTCATTCAAGAGGTTGTCTCTTCATTCTATTGTTTCTTTTGCTGTGCAGAAGCTTTCAAGTTGAATATAGTTCCACTGATATATTTTTTGTTTTGTTGCTTGTGCTTTTGAGGTCTTAGCCATAAAACCTTTGCCTAGACCAATGTCCTGAAGAGTTTTTCCTGTTTTATTCTAGCAGTTTCATAGTTTTGGATCTTATATTTAGGACTTTAATCCATCTTGAATTGACTTTTGTATATGGTGAGAGATTGGGGTTCAGTTTCATTCTTTTGCATATGGTTATCCAGTATTCCCAGCACCATTTATTAAAGAGTGTGTCCTTTTCCCAGTAGATGTTCTTGGCAGCTCTGTTGAAGATCAGTTGCCTGTAAATATGTGCCTTTATTTCTGTATTCTCTATTTTGTTACTTTGGTCCATGTGTCTGTTTTTATATCAATACCATGCTGTTTTGGTTATTATAGCCTTATAATATGTTTTGAAGTTGGGTACTGTGTTGTCTCCAGCTTTGTTCTTTCTGCTCAGGATTGCTTTGGCAATTTGGGCTTTTTTGGTTTCATACAAACTTTAGGATCATTTTTTCCAGTTCTGTCAAAATGACATTGGTATTTTGATAAGGATTGCATTGAATCTATAGATTGATTTGGGTAGTATGGTCATTTTAACAAAATTAATTCTTTTGATCCATGAGCATGGGATATCTTTCCATTTGTTTGTGCCCTCTTCAATTTCTTTCATCAGTGTTTTCTGGTTTTCCTTATAGAGATCTTTCACCTCCTTGGTTAAATTTATTCATATATACATATATATGTATGTATGTGTGTGTGTGTGTGTATACATATATATATAGTAGCTCTTGTAAATGGGATTGCCCTCTTGATTTCTTTTTTGACTATTTCATTGTTGGTGTATAGAAACTACTGATTTTTGTATGTTGATTTTGTATCCTGCAATTTTACTGAATTTGTTTATGAGTTCTAAGAGTTTTCTGGTGGAGTCATTTGTTTTTTCTAGATATAAGATCTTGCCACCCACGAAGAGAGATAATTTGACTTGCTCTTTTCCAATTTTGATGCCGTTGCTTTTTCTTGCCTGATTGCTTTGGTTAGGACTTCCAGTACTATGTTAAATAGGAGTGGTGAAAGTGGGAATCCTTGTTTTGTTCTAGTTCTTAGAGGAAAGGCTTTCAACTTTTTCCTATTCAGTATGATGTTAGCTGTGAGTTTGTCATATACAGCCTTTATTATTTTGAAGTATAGTTCTTCTATGTTTAGTTTGCTAAGAGTTTTTGTCACGAAGGGCATTGAATTTTGTTAAACACCTTTTCTGTTTCTACTGAAATGAATGATCCCTATGGTTTTGTCCTTCATTCTGTTGATGTGATGTATCATGTTTATTGATTCATATGTTGCACCATCCTTGCATCCCTGGGATAAATCTCATTTTATCTTGTTGTATTATCTTTTTGATATGCTGTTAGATTTGGATTACTAGTATTTTGTTGAGGATTTTTGCATCTGTGTTCCTTAGGGATATTGGCTATAGTTTTCTTTTTTTGTTGTGCCTTGTCTGGTTTTGGTATTAGGGTAATGCTGGCCTCATAGAATGAAGGAAGATTCCTTCCTCTTTAATTTTTTTGAAATGGTTTGAGGATGATTAGTATTAATACTTCTTTATACATTTGGTAGAATTCCACAGTGGATCCATCTGGTTCTGGGATTTTCTTTGTTGAGAGACCTTTTTTTTTTTTTTCAAATTACCGATTCAATTTTGTTACTCATTATTGGTCTATTCAGGTCTTCTATTTCTTCCTGATTCAATCTTGGTAGGTTGTATGTTTCCAAGAATTTGTCAGTTTCCTCTAGGTCTTCCAGTTTGTTAGCATATAGCTGTTCATAAGAGTCCCTGATGACGTCTGTATTTTGTGGTATCAGTTGTAATATCTCCTTTTTCATTTCTGATTTTGTTTATTTGGATCTTCTATCTTCTTGCATAGTGTAGTTAACGGTTTATCAATTTTGTTTATCTTTTGGAAGAACCGATTTTTGTTTTATTGTTCTATTGTGGTTTTTTTAGTCTCTATTTCATTTAGTTGTGCTCTGATATTTATAGTTTCTTTTCTTCTGCTGATTTGGGGTTTTGTTTTTTCTTGCATTTCTAGTTCCTTGAGATGCATCTTTATGTTGTTTATTTGAAATCTTTTTTTTTCTTTTTTTTTAAATAAAGCCATTTATTGCTATAAACTTCTCTCTTAGCACTGCTTTTGCTGTGTCCCATTGGTTTTGGTATGTTGTGTTTCCATTTTCCATGATTCAAGAAATTTTTTGATTTCCATCTTAATTTCTTCATTGACCAAAATGGTTGTTCAGGAGCATGATGTTTAATTTCCATGTATTTATATAGTTTCCAAAGTTCTTCTTGGTATTGATTTCTAGTTTAATTTCTTTATGATCTGAGAAAATACTTGGTATAATTTTTATTTTTTGAAATGTTCTTAGACTTGCTTTGTGGCCTAACATGTGGTCAGTCCTGGAGAATGTTCTATGTGCTGATGAGAAAAATATATATTCTGCAGTTGTTGGATAAAATGTCCTGTAGATGTTTGTTAGGTCCATTTGATCAACAGTCCCATTGAAGTCCAATGTTTCTTTGTTGATTTTCTATCTAGATGATCTGTCTAATGTTGACAGTGCAGTGTTGAAATCTTCTGCTATTATTGTATTAGAGTTTCTCTCTTTCTTTAGATGTAGTAGTATTTGCTTTATGAATCTGGGTGCTCTAGTGTTGGGTGCATATATATTTAGAATTGTTATGTCTCTTGCTGGGATGATCCCTTTATCAATACATAATAACTTTCTTTGTCTTTTTTTAAACTGTTTTTGACTTAAAGTCTGTTTTTCTGGTGTAAGTATGGCGACTCCTGTTTGCTTTTGGTTTCTGTTTGCATGGAATATCTTTTTCCATCCCTTTACTTTCAGTCTATATATGTATTTCCAGGTAAAGTGAATTTCATGTAGGCAGCATATAGATTATATTTTTTTAAAATTCATTCAGCCAGTCTACAACTTTTAAGATCTAGAATTTAATCTGTTTACATTCAGGGTTATTATTGATATATGAGGTTTTTTCCCGTCATATTGTTCAGTGTTTTTTGGTTGTTTTGTATATTCTTTCTTTCTTTTTCACTTATTGATTGTCCTTGTCGTTTGCTGATTTTCTGTGGTGGTACCATTTGAGTTTTTCAAATATTTCTCATTTTTGTGTTTGCTTTATTAGTGAATTTCATATTTGTGTATGTTTTCACGATAGCAGCTGTCCACCTTTAGCTTCCAGGTTTAGGACTCCGTTGAGTATTTTTTGTGAGGCCAGTCTAGTGGTGATGAATTGCCTCAGCACTTGTCTGGGAAGGACTTTATTTCTCCTTCATTTATGAAGGATAATTTTGCTGTATGTAGTTTCTTTGAGTGTCAGTTTTTTTTTCTTTTAGTACTTTAAATACATCATCCTATTCTCTCCTAGCCTATAAGGTTTTTGCTGAGAAGTCCGCTATTAGTGTGATGCAGACTCCTTTTTAGGTTACTAGATACTTTTCTCTTACAGTTTTTAGAATTTTCTCTTTGTCATTGACTTTAGACAGTTTTCCTATAATGTGTGGTGGAGATGTTTTTTGCATTGTATTTGATTGGGAATTGCTGGGCCTCCTATGTCTGGACGTCTAAATCTCTTGCTAGACTTGAGACATTTTTATCCGTTACTTAATTTGTTAAATAGATTTTTGAACGCTTGTTCTCCCTTCATCTTTGAGAATACCAATAATTCATGATTTGGTAGCTTTGTGGTGTCTCATATGTCATGAAGACTCTGTTCGTTCATTCTTTTTTCTTTATTTTTGACTGGCTGGTTTATTTCAAAAGACCTGTCTTCAAGTTCTGAGATTTTCTCTCCTGCTTGGTCTAGTCTAATGTTGAAGCTTTCATGTGTATTTTGTATTTCATTCAGGGAGTTCTACAGTTCCATGATTTGTTAGATTCTTTTTTATTCATCTCTTTGGTAAACTTCTCATTCATATCCTGTATTGTTTTTCTGAGATCTTTGTACTGTCTTTCAGAATTCTCTTGTATCTCATTGAGCTTCTTGAATATCATAATTTTGAATTTCTGGGATTTTGTGAGTTTCTTTTTGATTGAGATCTATTGCTGGGGAATTATTGTGTTGCTTTGGAGATGTCATAGTTCCTTGCTTTCTTATGCTTCCTGTGTCCCTATGTTGGTATCAATGCGTCTGATGTTACAGTCTCTTCCTCCAGTTTTTGAATTTGCTTTCCTAGGGGAGTATTTTTGTTTTTGTTTTTTCCTGAAGATGTATCAGTTGTGTTGGTTGGATAGGGTCCTTTGGCTTTGATTCTGGGTGCATGCAGTAGTATACCCTCAGTGTGATTTCTTTGGCTGTAAACAGCATCAGTTGTATCTGTGATCCCTTTGGTGGTTTAACATATGGTTATTGGTGGAAGTTACAGTGAAATTTTGCTGGGAACAGGGATGCCAGGTGGACAGGGGTAACCAGTGGGCCTGAGTGGTGGCAGCAGTGGGCTGAATGTGCCTGCTCTTGGAACCCAAGGTACTGTACACTGGCACTGATATTACAAGAACCAGGCAGGCCTATTTCAGGGCCTCCTGGTGGCTTGCTCAGATGCCAATAGTGGCAGTTGGCTGGGTGGGTGAGCAGGTTCTTGGGTCCCTAGGTAGTTGGTGTGGTGTGGGCAATGGCAGTACTGGGGTAACTCTCTGGGCAATGGGGCAACTCCCTGGATGCCAAAAAGTGCACACTGGTGGTGTGGTATTGGGTTGCCACCCACAGCTGAAGATATCCAGCTCTCAGGCTCACTTACTCTTAGCAGCAGCAGCACCACAGTGCCAAGCAGCTGGGGAAGGATCTGCCTTTCATGCGTGAGCATGGGCATGGAGGCCACATCACCACTGGGGGTGCAGTTGCCACTCATAGCCTCATACAGGGAACTTTCCAGCTCGCTTGCCTCAGCCTCTGGTGGTAGCACCAGTGTCTGTGCCTTCAGCGGTGTGTGAATTGGGAGAAGGGTTCCTGTTTTCTCTATACCTGAGCCTGATCACAGAGGCCACTCTGCTGGTGGGAAGAGATCTCACTTGCCTCTTTGAAGCTGAGCACAGAGTTTGTGCTGCTGCTGTGGGCAGGGTCACTCCTCACAGCCCCAGACAGGGAGCTCTCGGGCTCTGGAAAGCCTACACTTTGGTTTTCTTTGCCTTAGGAGATCCCTTTTCGGTGTGCTGTACCATCCCTTCCTCGGATTGTCATATTCCCTAGTGTACTGGAGATCCCTCAGCACTGTGGGGTCCAGCCAGTACCATGCCTCTGTGGCCCTCCCAGTGGACACTGGGGGATGTCAGTTGGGGATCCTGGATGGAGCTATGGAGGCTGTGGTTCCCAGGTCATGGTGCAGTCTTGTGATGGCAGTGCTCTCACAATGGTGCCCTAGCTGCTTAGGTCTAGGGGTTGGGAGTGTGGAAAGTGACTCAGCGTAAGTTCCCTGACTGGTGCAATGCCCTTGCGGGGTCTCCAAATCACTGCCTAGCTAGCATCAGGGTTTGTGTGGTAGAGGAGCTCTTTTGTGGTTTAAATTACAACAGTCTGTGTGGGGAGTGTGTGGACCACTGAAGTTCTCTCACTTGCCCATTCCCTGCAATACTGAGCCCCTTCAGGCTCCTGGCTGATCACAGTTGTTCTCTCCTAGACGTTCTATTCAAGGTCAGTTTTTCTATTCATAACTTTAGTTCTTTCTGAAGAGGGCAGGTGTCTAATGTCTCTAGTCAGCTATCTTGTCCCTTCTGCCTATATCACAGTTTCTTTATCCACTTATCTGAAGATGGACATTTCGGTTGTTTCCATGTCTTAGCTATTGTGAATAATGTTGCAATGAACATGGGAGGGCAGATATTTTTAGGAGGTGGCAATTTCATTTCCTTTGGGTATATGTCCAGGAGAGGGATTGCTAGGTCATTTGGTAGTGCTAGTTTTAATTTCTTTAGAAACCTCCATACTGTTTTACATAATGGCTGCACCAACCTACAATCCCACCAACTGTGTCCAAGAACTCCATCTTCTCCACACCCTTGCCAGCATGTGGTATCTTTTGACTTTTTGATATTAGCCATTGTAACAGGCATAATGTGATATCTCATAGTGGTTTTGATTTGCATTTCCCTGGTGACCAGGGATGTTGAGCATTTTTGCATAATCACCTGTTGGCCATTTTTATGTCTTCTTTGGAGGAGTATCTATTCAGGTCTTTTTCCCATTAAATTTTTTTTTGGTTTTCTACTATTGATTTGCACCAGTTCTTTATAAACTTTTGATAATAACCTGCTATCAGATATATGTTTTGCAAATATTTTCTCCCAAACTGTGGGCTGCAATTTCATTTTGCTGTTTGTTTTCTTTGTTGTGCAGGAGCTTTTTAGTTTTATATAGTCCCATTTATTTATTTTTGCTTTTTTGGCCTGAGCTTTTGGTGTGATATCCTGAGAATCATTGTGAAAGCTAATGGCTAGG
The DNA here is from genome assembly GCF_009764315.1 of Trachypithecus francoisi. Classification (NCBI taxonomy): domain Eukaryota; kingdom Metazoa; phylum Chordata; class Mammalia; order Primates; family Cercopithecidae; genus Trachypithecus; species Trachypithecus francoisi. Next base: position 44,752,848 of record NW_022681455.1, read on the forward strand.
AGGTGAAGTTTTATAGTTTCTGATCTTTCATTTAGGTCTTTTATCCATTTTGAGTTGATTTTTGAGTATGATGTTAAATAAGGGTCTAATCTTATTCTTTTTATATGGAAATTCAGTTTTCTCAGGACCATTTGTTGAAGAGACTGTCCTTTCCTCATTATGCCCTCTTGGTGCCCTTGTCAAAAATTAGTTATCTGAATATGTTTAGACCTCTTTCTGGGCTCTCTATTTTGTTCTACTGTTCTGTGTGTCTGCTTTCATGCCAATACCATAATGTTTTGATTACTATAGCTTTGTAATATTATTTTAAATCAGAAAATGTGATGCCTCCAACTTTGTTTTTCTTTCTCAACATTGTTTTGGCTATTTGGAATCTTTCATGTTTCCATATGCATTTCCAAATTGTTTTTACTATTTCTGTGAAGAATGCCATTGGAATTTTGATAGGGATTGTGTAAGGCTTTTTAAACCAGTGGATGGGACTATACACCTAAAGGTTCTTCCAGCACTTACATTTGTGGGTTTCCCAACCACAGCAGACCTTAAAGGATTATGGCAAGAGCTAGACATGACTTCACTGTGTGCTAAACTGGGGCACTCCTCATGTCCCAACTTTTCTGGTGTGAGTTAAGAACCCCTGTGTATGTGCAGGTGGACATCAGCGCAGACAGAGTCTAGGGATGCTGCTGACCCAGACAGGGAAAGAGTTTGTACCTGCACCTGGCAATCATTACCTCACTCGCTCAGAGGGCCCTGTGCTCACTGGGAAGCATCCGCCTGCTGCTAGCAGGACTCGGTTTCACTTTCAGCATAATAATTTGGACATCAGAAGGTTTCAGGTTACTAGTGCTGCTTTAGTCCCACCTGAAGGAGTAAAAAGGGAGCAATGACATCTGAAATCAAGATTCTAATCATCTTTCAGGGGTTTTTGATGTGGTTTAAGAGGTTTTTTGCTGTTGGCCCGGCTGGAGTCTCCAGGGCAGGTCCTGCCCAGAAGTGCACAATGTGGCAAGAGTAGAAGGAGCTGTTACTTGAGCTCATGGCCAGATAGGGAGAAACAGCTCCCTCCGGACAGCGGATGGTGCCACCCACTCATCTCTCCCAGACTGTGGATGGCTCAACCCATCCTTCCTGCCCGGTCCAGGCAGCTGTGCTCCTGCAGGCTCCTCCCTGGTCTTGCACATTTTGACTTCCTTACACAGGAGGCATTGTGAAGTCTCGCCCCGATGCCACTTCACCTCCTCTGGGATTCTCTGCCACTCAAGGTGTGTCCTCCTACCAATGGTCCATGGACTTCCTGGGGATGCAAAGACCTGCCCCAGCTGGCCAAACCTTCCTTGCATGTGGCCCTAGATGGTGGCCCTTTCTGGCTCTGCTTGCTTCCTGGCTCTGTCCTGACCCCGCAGCTCATCCTTGGCCTGCCCTGGCCTGGCTTCCACTGGAAATAAAACCACAGGGGCTTAGAGAGAGTCCCACCCTGACTTACTCACATTCACCAAATGAGTTGGAGATGAAGCCATTTAATATTTAGAAACCCCAAAGTGTCTGTTGTAGCAATTCCCATATCCTCGGCTCTAAGCCTGTTTCTTTTCTGTTGTACAGTAAATAATAATAATAAAAATAATAATAACATCCAGCCCTTCAACACCTCCTCATTTTCTAAGGAATTCAATACACACAACTCAGTGTGGAATTTGAGACCGTGTGTGGTCTGGTCCCAATCTACCTTGCCAGCCTCTTCCTCCTACTCTGTTAATGCATGGCCTTTGCTCCCATCACTTTGCTGGGAGGCCACTTACTTATTCCTGAATATGCCCTGAACTGCCTCCTCCATACCATGATTCTGAAGTCCTCCGTCTGAATGGCCACCACCACCCTGCCAACCTGTGTGTGCTGGATGCTGGACCACTCTTCCTAGCCCCTCCCCAGCTACTCTCCATGAAGCTCCATGGTCGGACGCCCTGTCCCACCCCTGCCCCAGCCTTCTCTGGTTTGGTGGTAGGTTCATTTTCCCTCCCTTCCTTCCTGCCTGTCTGTATTCCCAAGGGCGGGGACTGCATTTTCATATCCCTCCCAGTGTTGGTACGGAAAGGCAGCTCCCTGAATTTGTTGTGTGAGCCGAAGTGGAAGACGATGAATGGCGGTTCCCCTTGGACAACAGATCTGGCCTTGGAGTGAAGGGAGGAAGAGGCTGAGTGCAGAATGAGGTTTCAGGGGAGCCTGCAGGGGGGTCTTCCTGAGCCTCCAGAATGTGGTTGCCTATGAACCCATGGCATGTATTCCTGGCATTAAAGCAACACTCATTACCATCAAATAAGCTTTTATCATTAAAATTTTTTCCCTCATGGACATACGTTTGGGAATATTTTGTCTGCCAAACAAATTGCATTTATTTACTAATCTATTTTCCCATCTTTATCATTCAGAGATCCATGTAGCCACCACTGAGAACTTCAGACCAGAAGAGACAACCAGAGAAACTGCAACACACTCATCCAGAGCAGAGGAACCCTATTTTGAGCTTACCTATAGGACCTCATAACAGGCAAACATACGATGTCTTCATAGTGTTAGAAATAATGAAATGAAGGACCATATCAGTGACCTCCTGAAAGGTTATTGGAAATCTCAGGATTAAGCTTTCTCATTTTGTGTTAAAATGCAAATCCCTGGGTTAGAATAATGATCGAACATTGTTTGTTAGTTACACCTTAATGAATGGGGTTATTAGGGTTTAAGAGAATGAGGTCATTGGGGTTTATTAAACCATCAAGGGAGAGGACTAAGAGAGAACCCTGAGATGCCCAGTAAGGCAAACATTTGGAGATAAGTTTCATTTCACCCCGACTTGGCTTCCACAAGGCCTGCACACTCAAATATTGGTTTGAGAGAATTCTGAAGTCAGAGTGGCAGACCATGCTGGTCACACCCAATGTCCCGATCCTGCTACAGGAACACAATTTCACTCATGAGAGGGCCATCCCCCTCTCATTTCCCTTTGCCAGTGATTGTTTTGGTGATGAATGTGTAAGCCATTTCTGGCCAATGGGATATAAGGGTGCTTAATCTCACCCCTCTCTTGTAAGGAGAGGAGGAACTTCCTTCTTCACTCCAGCCTGCCTTCACACATGGTTCTGTGAAGATGTAACGTTTGGTTTGTGACAGCCATCTTGTGACCACAAAGAAAAACCTCAATAAGTCTTGGCATCACCATGGGGCTGAATTAACCCACCCAGAGGCCCCTGACTTCTAGACTTCTTGTTATGAGAAATGATAAATTCTATTATTTACGCAACTGCAGTCAGGCTGTTTTGTTCCTTGAAGCAAAGGCTTATCCTGATGCATCCAGAGGTGTCACAGTGAGGACAGGCAGAGGCCGTGGCAGGGTGGGAGAGGGTCTGGGGGTGGCAGTGAGGACAGGCAGAGGCCGTGGCAGGGTGGGAGAGGGAACGCCCCTCCTGGTTTGCTTGCCCACAGCCTGATCACCATGAAGGGAGCCCAGGGAGGGCAGGGCTGGGCCTTCCATGGAGCTGGAGGTCTCCAGGGCTCTCTCAGCCTCAGGAACAAAGAGCTTGAGCCCTGAGGACTCTGGGTAGCTCTCGAGTATACCTAGCAGGGATCCACTCACCCAGCCCCACTTCCCGTCGCTTTCTGTCAGACTCCTGGAATGGGGCATGAATGGTCTCTTTTGTGACAATTTTGCACATCCCACCATTGATCCAAGCCCTTTAAAAATGACTTTCATTCTTGTCTGGCATCTTCTCACTTCCTTCCTACACCTATGAAGTCTGTGCCTTTGTCAAGTCAGCTCGGACTGCCCTTCCCCCAGCCCCTAGCCCTGGGTGGCATTTTTATCCTCTCACTGTAGAGCTCACCAGGCCGCCTGGATATCTCATTATGGTGGGAAATGAGAGCTACATTTCCATTTGGCCGTGTCTGTAGGGGACACTGCTGGTGCCTGGCCATGGTCCCTGGCCGCCTCCATTCCTGTGCACACTGGTGGGGTCCTGCTGCAGCAACTGTGACTGGCTGCCTGAGGACTTGGCTGGAAGCCCCAGGGAGTCCACTCTGGGGAGCATTCCTTCATGGATGCCATGGCGCATACATACCCTGGCTTTCTCACCGGTGTGGGGCAACTGTGAGGCATGCCCAACACAAGCTCTCAGAGGTCCCAGGTGCCCTCAGTGGTAAACTGTTCACAAACACTGCAGTGGTCACGCATCTCAAAATCCTTGGCTCAGGGTCTGTCCCTAGGAGAATTCAGCCCAAGTCAGTATCTTACTCCCATTATCCATAGGATCAAGACCCAAATCTTTTGCCTGCCACATCTCAAATTAGACCCAGACTCCATGATCAGCTCAGGGCCTGCTTTGGGTTCTCTTGCAAGGGAAAACCAGCTAAGAATCGTTTGCTCTTGTTTTTTCTCTGACCACTGGCCTGGTCGTTAGTTCTGGGTCCCCACTAGCCACATGCCCATCTGTTACCGTCTCCCTTGACCCCCAATGAGCAATCTTATTCCTTTGTTCCCTGCCGTGAGCTTGTCTGTCTTCCTGGAACAACTTCATCCTGTCTTCTCCTCCTTTGGGCAAGCACATCCCACAACACCCAGCATGGTCAGCAGCTCTTCTGAGAAGCCATCCTCAGCTGCTCTATCAGAGCTGGAGATGCCCCTTCATGCCCCTAGGATGCATTGCCCTTGCCTCTGCTAGAGCTCTCGCTACATGGCTGGCCACGGAGACATTCATCTTCTGTACCTGGTGTGTGAATGAAAAAAGGGTCTGTCCCACCTTGACCGAGAGTTTCCGAGGAACAGGGCAGTTCCCTAATTCTTTATACTCCTGGAACCACCTGCTCAACCAGGGCAGATGGGGTCCAGAAGATTCGCATCAGTAACTCAGCCTTCCCTTGACAAAGAGGAGCTGGGGTGAAGCTGGTTTCCTGGGGAGGCAGGCTCTAGAGGATGAGAATCAGAACAGAGCAGGAAGGTGGGGGTGGAGGGAAAAAGAAACAGAAAAACGTGCAAGTCATAAAGCAGCAGGGAGCCCTGCAAGTCATTAGATAATTAATCAAAGTGAAAAATCAGAAAGTCAGCTTTGGCTGCCATTATGGGGTTGCAGCTGCTTTTGGAGTTTGCTTGAATAAAATCTTTATGAAGTTCACGTTTTGTCTCTAATTTCCTCCCTTGTTCTCTCCCATTCTGGGGCCTCATGTTCCCTGACTCCCAGATGTGGTGATAGGTGGTGGCAGGCACCTGCCCTCCCCCACCCCACACCCCACTCCCTCCCGCCCAGTCCAGGCTTGTCTCAGCCCCTCTCTGCCCTGGCTCTGGTTCACCTTTCTCGGAGCTCTGAATACCGAAACCCATGCCTCTTCCCATCTTCACACTCTTTTGGGCTACAGACCAAGTCAGGAAGGGATCTCCTGGAGCCTGACTATTCTTCTACAGAACAGAATGCATTCTGGAGCCCTCCAGATGCTGGCCCCTGCCCCAGGGTGTGAGAGTGGGCTGGGGTCCAGGTGGGTGGAATGGGGCATGATAGGTGTGGTCAGGCAAGGAGGTTGGTTACTCCATGTGTACACTGTCAAACTCATCTTTGCTTTACAGGGGACTCAGTTTCTTCATTGGCAGCCTTGATTGACAAAGACCCATTATACGGAGAGTAAAGAAATAAAGGCATTGAGCATTTCCTGAGTTCCAGGCACTTTTGCATATATGATTGAGTTTGCTTCTCACCACAGTGTTGCAAGGAAGGCATTTACTGAGGAAGGAGAGAATGTAGAATTGAAGAGCTTACAAGATGTCAAAGTTTGCAGAATGATTCAGAGGCAAGGCCAGAGCTCCCAACCAGGCTTCTTGTTTCTAAAAGCTGCCAATCAGTATAACTGAAATATTGAAATACAGCCCCAAACCCCACCCCACCCCACTGCTGTTGTAGGGGAGAAAAGCAGTGTATTTTCCTTACCCATTGCAAGGTTCATGGCTGAGACCCCGTAACAAAAGACAGATTAACAACAGAAAAGTGCTTTTAGAAAAAGCCCAATGTAGAAAAAGGTCCCTATTGCCCTTTATACACTGGTCACCCGCTAGACTCAGCTCTGTGGACCTGGGGCCACTTCTTGATCAGCTGCCGATGCAGGAGTGGCACCAGAGGGTGTGCTTTCTGCCTTGGACCCCACACGTGATGGAAAACACCGCCACCTCTTTGTGGAAAGTTTTTGCAGGTTGGGTTCCCTGGGAAGCAGACTCTGAGAGGGTGTTTGTGTGCTAAGGAGGCTGGGTGCCTGGGGAAGGGGAGAGGGAGCAGGCATGGGCGGAGAGGGAGAATCCAAGCTCCTGGCCCCACGGGGAGCTCTGGAGCTAGCAAGGCCCTTTCACAGCGGACCTGTTTTTGACCCAGGTGGCTCTTGCAAGTCCCCCAGTCTTGCTTAATCATTGAATGTGGGCTGCCCAGGAAAGCACACAGCCTTGAGGGAGATGGCTGTCTGCAGCTGAGTCAATGGCTGAGGGGCCAACAGCTGGGATTGTCTGCTGCTAACACTGCCCGCAGCTGCAGAAGCAAGTCCTTCCTTGAAGGGGGATCTGGGTGGTGCATGGCAGTATCCACCATGGAAGGGGTCCCAGTGCCCCCAGGAGTATAGCTGCTGTCTCCTGGGCTCATCTGTGCTTTGGATGCGCTTGCATTAAAGTGTTTATGGTGTAAAGTGATGGTTATTGGGCCTGCCAGCCATCATCACTAGGACAGAGGCTGTGATGACACGCTCATATGGCTGTCCCTAGCATGGGGCTCAGAAGGGGATCAGGAGATCCATCTATGGTCTGCTCAGGTGCCTGCAGCTCTGCAACATGTGCAATGAGCCTGCCTTGTGAAGCCACGAACTGCCCCCTCATACCCCTGGAACCCAGCTCCTTTTTAGGGGCCTGCCCAGTGTAGAGCTGGCCTCTCCCCGCTATGCCTTTGGGGTACCCACATTTTGCCTGCCTCTATTTTGGTCCCCAACTCTGCAATTTCAAGGTTATTTTCCTTTCTGGGGCTCTTTGACTGGTGCTTGGATCCCAGGGACCGAGTCCTGGATTCTGGGAGTGATATGGGGAAGGAGAAAAGGGAGTTGCTCGTGGGCACCCATAGTGGTGCCAGCTCATAGAAGGCTGGGGTGGTGGTCTTGGGGCTTGGGCTTGGCCTTCATCAGAGGTTTCACTCTGCAGGGAAGCAGCTGTAGACAAAGAAGCCTTGTTCTAGGGGGACTCAGCAGGGAGGCAAAGGGTCCTTTCACAGCGTCTTCATCTCTGCCAGGGAAAGCCGGGGCTGGCTGCCATGTGGAATGCATTTGCTGCGAAAACCACAGCGAGAGCCATGGCAGTGTGGGTTGGTCAGGGCTGCCTCCTCGAGAGGCACTGGGTCTTTGTGGGGCAGCCATGGAGTACAGGGTGCTGACAGTATCAGCCTGGGTCAGGGGGAGCCCCCAGATTGATCTGCCCCCCTGCACCCCAGAGGAGTCCTGGGGTGGGAGTTCTGGGCCTGGCCTACCTGGGCAAGTCTTAAAGCCTCCTCAGCCATCCATTTCCTCCTCCTGCCCTGCCCACCTGGCTGTCACGGGAGGCTTAGTCATGCGCTTGCCTCAGTGTCTTCTGTGGGTCTCTGTTTCCCAGGCTGGTTCCTGATTTGCCTTGACTGTTCTCTTCTCCTCTCTCTTCTGGACTGTGTATCACTCACCTTTGAATCCTCAGGACCGGAAAGCAGAGACTACGTCCATGTGGTTCTCCCAGGTTCCTCTCTGTCCCACAAGCTTCCCACGCCCATTTCTATCTTTGTGATTTCTTCCATAGATTTTATGCCTCCAGCTTTCTCTCTCTTTCCCATGCCCACCCAAAGTTTGCTCCCAAGTTGTCTCTTGAATGCCACCTCCTGTGTGAAATTCACCTCTACTGCTCCAGCCGCCTGTACTAGTTAGTGAACTCCAGTAGGGCAGAGCACGTGATTTGCTTTTGTCTCAAGGCATGCTCATTCTTTCGTCCAGGAATCTTAACTCTTCACGGCAAGAATAACATGATAATGAAGATAGTAATAGGTAGCTGAGGATCAGAGAGGTTAAGTAACTTGCCTAAGGTCACACAGCCACAAAGTGGCAGAACTGAGGCTGGATGGGAGCTTCCTGGCTCTGAAGACTGTATTGACATTTGCTGTGCTTCCTCCCTGGGTCCCTGGTACTCCATTATAGCCTTGATAGACACCACCCTCCAGGTTGTTCTGGTTGGAGAGTTGGTGGGAAGGCAGATGAGGGCCCTTAAGAGGCAAGCAAAGCAGGGACTTGTGGCCAAAGCTCAGTTTCTCATGCCAAGAAGACGTTGGTACTGGGACTCTGAGGTCAGACCCACACTTAAAAAATGGTTGCTTACTTCCCTTTAGTTCTGCACTCCTAGAACTTGCTTCATTTCTTGCTCTCAGTGCAGGGGTTCCTCTCGCTGTCTCTAGCAACTTATGCTTCCCGTGAAACCTCATCCAGGTAAGTTTTCACTTCACACTGCAAAGAATAATAGCAGGGGGTTATTTTTTTAGAAAAAACTCCTCAAAGCTGAGCAGTCTTCCACTCCTGGGCAGACAGCAGGAGGCTGCAGGGCAGCAGTGCCTGGAGGAGCTGGAAAACATTCACTCCATGTATAGATTTCCACTCACCCCTGACTACAACCACTTGCGGGGGTGAGTTTCAATATACCCTGGTCATCTGAATCCACTTATGTGTCTTTAATCACAGGGGCCTGGGTGTCTTTGACTCCTTCCTGCTCAGCCTCTCCAGGAATTTGGCACATAGGAATTCTTGGGACTCTCCTACCCTTTTGGAGAGATTCAACTCAAACTGCCTTCACAGAGCCTTCCATTTATTCTTCACTGGGGCAAGGAGGGAAGTGAGGTCTCTCAGCACCTACTATGTGCCAAGCATGTTGCTGGGTGCCTTGAGATCATAAATTACAATTCTTACATTTCTGCAACAGGTTGGTTTGTCAAGAAGCAGATGCTGAGATGGAGTTTGGAGCAGAGATATTTATTAGGGGTTAACACCAGGGCAGGGATGGGGATCGGGGAGGAAGCAGGATGTGCAGAGAAGTCGTTGAACTGTGACACAAGCTCTACAAAGCTTCAGTCATCCCTGAGTGGAGCGTAGAGCAGGAATTGCCCATCAGTGTCCAGTATTGGACTGGAATGACTTGGGCCTATACACCCCCATCTGGCTTTGTAGCTGGATACAGGTTGTCCTGGGAAGGCCGTGGGAGTGGCGTAGCTCTGTCGCCAAGCCAGATCCTGAAGGAGCCAACACATGGGGGTTGTCTGCTGACTGCAGCCCCAGAACTGGGGGCTGTAATGGGTCCTGGAAGGGGAATCTAGGAAGTGCATCTTTGTGTCTACAATATATGAGGTAGGCTTCCTATCCTTATTTGACTGATGAGGCTCATAGAGGGTATGACTGCCTGTGGCCACACAGCTAGTAAATAGCAGAGTCTGGATTTGAACCCAGACCTCCCTGAAGTCAAACTTCATGCCTTTTCTGTGAAACAGAACCATGGGCCTCGAGGAGGAATAAGGAGCATGTAGTAATGTATAACACTTGTTTCTAGAGTTGCTCATCAGTGTTTCTTTTGCAAGTGGGGGGAGAAAATTGTGTTCTAATAAGCAGATGACAGGTAGCAAAGGACAATGTGTTAACCCCAGAGGCCTAGGAAAAAGCTTTGTAACTCCAGAGGCATGGAGGAGTTAGGCACTACATTCATCTTTGCAATGTGCCTGCGATTTGCCTGCATGGAGGAAAGGAAAAGGTACTCTAGGGAGCAAGTACAGCCTCAGCAAAGGGATGGAAGTTGGAATTGACAAAGGCTGGACAAGGGAAAGTGGGCAGAGGGGCCTGGTTTGATGGAAGCAGTGCAGCCAAATAAATGAAATGGGACTGGGACTATGAAATCCAGTTTCATTCTGCTTACCTCCACAAGCTTTTCCGGAGCACCTACTATGTGCCAGGCAGCTATCAGCCCAGAGGAGCCCCGAGCATGCACACAGTGGGCCAGAGAGTGCTCTTCATCCCTGTGCCGAGAAGGCCTCAATCGTCACTCTGTCCTCCAGGCTTTGTAACTGGAGCCAGGAAGTCCAAGCCAGTCCTAGGGATGTGCCCCCGCCTGCAGGGGCCACTGCAGAATAAATGCTGAGGTCAGCCCTGCCTGAATCTAAACCCTCCTGGGATTGCGATGAGTCAAGGAGGGGCCCTGCTAGGGATGTAGGAGGAGGGCCACTTAGCTTCTCTACCTGCCATGGTGAAGGTAAAGGTGCTAATGCTGCTCTTTGGGTCCCTGGGGAGGACAGACTGAGGCTGAAACCAGTCCTCAAACATCCTAGGAGCCCTCAGGGTGAGGCCTGGGGGACCAGTCAACTTGGGGGTGAGGAGGCGGGAGAGTAGGTGCTGGGGACAATGCTCCCTCTGGCAGCTTCCAGGTGGTGGGATGTTACACACTTGTAAAACAACAAAAATAAACGAGAAGCAAATGTACATCTTGATTTGGCCTAAGAGCTGCCTGGTAAAAACATTAGAACCCCACCCCCCTCCCCGCCGCACTGTTACGGGTTGAATTATATCCCCCTAAAAAGATATGTTGAAGTCTTAAATCCTGGTGCCTGTGAACGTGACCTTCCTTAGAAATAGGGTTGTTGCAGATGTAATTGGTTAAGATGAGGCCATGCTGGAGCAGCATGGACCCACTGATCCAATATGATTGAAGTCCTTATGAAAAGGGAACATTTGGGCACAGAGGAAAGATGAGGGGAAGACACAGACACTGGAGAGAAGGCTGTGTGAAAATACAGGCAGGGGGTGGCATGCTGCAGCTGTAAGCCAAAGAATACCAAGAATTTCTTGCCCCCATCAGAAACTAGGAAGAGACAGGAAGGATTAGCAGGAGCATGGCCCTACCCACATCCTGATCTTGGACTTCTGGTTTCCTGAACTGTGAGACAATACATGTTGGTTGTTTTAAGCCAGTTTGGGGTACTTTGTTATTGCAGCCACAGGAAGCTAATACACTTGCCATCAATGTCACCCTTACTTAAGGATATTCTAACTCCCAAGGTAGGGATGACAATTTCAGGACACCCTTCAAGTTGAAAGCATTTCACTTTATGAAAAATCTACTCTGGGGACCTGTTTCTCTCCACTCAACTTGGACCAATGAAAATGCCATATCAGACCAGCCCCCATTCCCACACTGCTGTAGCTGAAGGAAATGGCAGAGGGCATCAGCCACTGTGGTCCTCGTGGGTTCTTCCCCTTTCTGGGCCTTCGTGTCCTTGGGGGTTGGACTGTGAAATTTCTTCATCCCCTCTCTCATCTGAGGCAGGGGGATCTGTAGGTGGAAAAGCTGGGTGAGGGCTCAGGTGTCAGTGAAGCATTCCTTAGTTACTTCTTGCCCCGGAAAATGCACATCCAGAGCTGTGGGATGTCCACAAATTTGAGAAGGGGAAATTGGCCATATTGAGGGCAGCGTGAATAATGCTTGCATCGATAAGACGCTCAGACGGCACTCAGTGAGCACTGGGAGGCAGAGATGATGCTGATCCCCATCTTCCAGGGCCTAGGAGAGAATGACCACTTTGGACTGGGATGCAAGAATAGGTTTTGTGATTGAGTGCTAGGATACGCACCTGAGGAGCATCCATACTGGTGGTCTGTGAGCACGCCTGGATCCATGGTACTGTTGCCTGTGCAGTTTTCAGCTTTTAGAGCTACCGTCTCAATGTATCTTCTATGGGACATGTGTTCATTGTGATGTTAATGGAAGTTAGGTGAAAACGTGATTTAGTGGTAAATTATACCTGAGAAAGATTGGGTCAAATAGCCATTAACAGATTTCTCTCCTGCAGGACTTCTCAGAGCCTTTAATATGCTAAGATGCATTGTCAGAATGCAGTCTTTCTAAAATTCAATTGACAATGGAATTTTTTTTTCTCTTAAATATGGCATATCTCCTGGGATTATTTTCTGGAGATTATTCTTTGGAGACCATTCTTCTAGAAACTAGGGTTCTGGCTAGGTGCAGTGGCTCCTGTAATCCCAGCACTTTGGGAGGCTGAGGCGGGCAGATCATGAGGTCAGGAGATTGAGACCATCCTGGCTAACAGGGTGAAACCCTGTCTCTACTAAAAATATAAAAAAGTTAGCCTGGCTTTGTGTCACATGCCTATAGTCCCAGCTACTCGGGAGGCTGAGGCAGGAGAATCGCTTGAACCTGGGAGGCAGAGGTTGCAGTGTGCCGAGATCGCGCACTGCACTCCAGCCTGGGTGACAGAGCGAGACTCCGTACTTAAAAAAAAAAGAAACTGGGGTTCTGAAGTTTTCTAGGCAGTACCTAGTACCCTGTGCAACTTCATACTTAACCTTTCTTGCTGAATGCAGAATGATGTCAGAGTTGATGGTGACGATGGTAAGATGAGGTCATGATTATGGTGGTGACACTAGTGATGAGAACATTGGTAATGAGGGTGGGTAGCTTGTTTTAACTTTAGTAATCCCCAAGAAGAAAGAGCTCCCTACTCAGGCGTTCGGTATATCCATGACATTATTAGGCTTTAGAGAGTTAATGACCTGGGCTGGCAGCAAAGAGATGGTGCCTAAAAAGTCAGGAATGTACCACTTAGGGAGATCTGTAGGCTCAGGACTAATAAAGACCTTAGCAACATGGGAGACCCACTAGGAGTGTGCACCTTTGTATCCTGCAGCCTCTGTGGACACAAATGCAATAAAAAAAAATACGATTTTCATCCCCAGGATTCCAGGAATGGTGAGTGGGTGGGTAGTGTTGTGAAGGTTGAAGGTTGGTGGATTCACTCAGAAATGAGGCTGAAACACGTGTGGCTGCTTCTGAGCACGTGTGCCCTCCATTCTCAGCTCAGTCATGCTGGAGAAAGCCAGATGATTTACAATATGGTTAGGCTTTGTGTCCCAACCCAAATCTCATCTTGAATTGTAATCTCCATAATCCCCACGTGTCAAGGGAGAGACCAGGTGGAGGTAATTGAATCATGGAAGCAGTTTTTCCCATGCTGTTCCCGCGATAGGGAGTGAGAGCTCACGAGATCTGATGGTTTTATAAAGGGCTCTTTACCCCTTTGCTCAGGACGGCTCCTGCCTGCTGCCTCGTGAAGACGGTATCTTGCTTCCTCTTCACCTTCCACCATGATTGTAAGTTTCCTGAGGCCTCCCCAGCCATGCTGAACTGTGAGTCAATTAAACCTCTTTCCTTTATAAATTACCCAGTCTTGATCAGTTCATGATAGAGGTATGAAAACAGAGTAATACAATTTACTAACCCCCAAAGTGACTCGGAGAATTGTGAAGGCTGCAGTAAAGAAGCTGGTGGAGGTTTTGATGGTGGAGGAATGGTACTGAGGTAGGAGAACAGGGAATTGAGGTGACCAGGGGTTGAGGCATGAGCAAGGGAACAGCAGGTGCAGCCAGTTCGTATAGGTAGGAGAGCAGCAGGTGCAGCATATAGGTCACATCCTTGCTCCCATGATAACAAGCCACATCAGCTACTGATTGGTCACAGGTCAATCCTTCATGGGGTGTGGCCAGTTGGAGGCCTTTAGGGAGCACCAAAGGGTGTTGCTGGATTCTTTTTAGATAAATAAAAACCCTAATTGAAGAAGCTATTGAGCCCGCTCCCACTCTGTGAATTGTCTTCAATAAATCTGTGTTTTTGTTACTCCGTCTTGTTGCTGACAGGGGCTGACAGCAAGGGTGATAATGGTGGTGGCAGATTATAATGAAGGCTAGGACAATGCTCATGGTGACAAGGGTTTGTAACGGGGGTGACCGCACAATGGTGGCAGGTGTGCAATAGGTGATGTGGCAGTGATGGGGACGTCCCCAGTTGAGCTACTGGCAATCACAATGGGGAATCATGGTGAGCACTGGGCACCAATAAGATTCCACAGTGACTCCCTATCTTCACAGGCAGGACAGGCTCTGGGAGGTGAAAACCAGCCTGAGAAGAAAGAGACCTTGCCTTAGGAGGCATTTAGTTGTCTTCTGTGTAGAAAGGTAGCCCTTCACTTTCCCCATAAATCAGCCCCATAAACTTTCCACTTTGCAATTTGCAGGTAGTCAGCCCCATAAACCACTCCTGACTGGGAAATGGGGCTTGAACAAATAAATCACACTTATTATTTACGTCAGCAACAATGTCATCATTGCACAGGAGTCCAGACCTGGACTGACCTACCCAGGGGACGTGGGCCGCTCACCTCATTATTGTTCAAGTCAAGCATACCATGATTCAACACTGAATTTTTAGACAGAGGCCCTTATATCAAAGTGACATAATTTAATAGCACTCTTCACCCTCACTGGAGTGGGCCTCAATGGGGGCGGCAGACATATGGCTTCTCTGGGAGAGGGGGATGATTCTCAGAGGAGGCTTGTGCCCTTTTCGTGTGAGAAGACCACTGTCAGGTCTCCAACCTGTAATTCACCCCGGCGCTGCCACTGACATGTTACTGTGTACACCAGCACAGCCTTGCTCCCTCCTCCTGCACGTGCAGGAAATACAAGCTCCTTCTCTTCAGCACGGCTTAGCCTGGACCTGTGCCAGGGTGTCCCCTGGTCCCCTGAAGGTGGTGAGACAGGCGATGGCTGCCTTTGGGTAGATTTTTAGTGTCTTGTGTAACACATTCTGGCAAGGGTTGCCATTTCCTCATCTCAGTCTTGCTGTTTGTGGGTCCTTGTTCCTTGAGCAGAATGCTTGGTCCGGACCTTGCCATCCTTTGTATGGATAGAGCTTTCACAACTGGCCACAACTTTCTTAGCACAAATCTGAATTCATGGCAGCAGTTTAATTAAAGCCATCTCCCTGTGTTTCTTTATGTTGTTATGCAATGGGGCAAAGTGATACTAGGGTTGCCCTTTTTCTTTTCTGGGAGGATCCCGTCCCCTCCTCTTCCCTCCCCTCCTGGAAAAGTCTGAGTTAGTTAGCAGTGTATTCAAGTAGGCATCGCATTTGTAGATGTATCAGATATTTTTTCATGATCTTCAATAGTGTCCGGCCCTTTGGAATTCCAATTAGTTGGGGGTATGGGGGAGAAGGGTCTTGTTAAGATGTCTAGAAATGAAAGTATTAGGAAAAATCTCTGGTTTTGTAAATTAAAAGCTCTGGAATATATTAGTATCAGATATTTTTGGTTTGGAATATAAATGTATAATGTATGGAGAATATGTGTTGGGTCACTTTAGGTATAATTTGGGAGGGCAGAGCCTGTGTATGTTTGGGACTACAGCACTAAGGGAATGTTCACAACAGTTTCAACGCCATGAAGAACAGGCGATGTACAAAATACACAACATTTCTAGTGATTAAATTGTAATCTGACTTGTTTTGAACTATTTTAAAACATAGTAAACTGGGAGGTATACCATTACACCCCAAATGATTAACCAGCCTAAGGCAGTCATGCTAATTCCATCCCTCTTGCCAGAGATTGGCTCAATGCTAGGCAGGTATAAGCCAGTCTGGGTCAATGAAAGTCAAGGAGAGGCTTGCTCAGAGCTTCTGAGTAAGAGAAGCCCATCCCACCTGCCCTTCCCCCATCATGCTGGATGTCAACATGAAGGCTGTGGTTCGAAGTACTGTTGGCAGCCATGTTGGGGCCATGAGGGGAAACAGCATTAGAATGAACCCTGCACTGCTGCTGACAGCAGAGAAATGAAAAGAACCTGGGTTGGGCGGCTGAATCTACCAATTTTGATCCCTTCCCTACTTCCGGACTTTCTGTTCTGTGAAACAATAAATGTCACAATAGTTTAAGCAAGCCTGGGAGAGGGTTTCTGTTACCTAAAGGGGAAGCATCCTGACACAGCTATTTAATAATGGATAAGCATTCGTCATTACTAGCACTACTGTAAATGCTAAGGGGAGATGAACAATAGAACGCGTAGACAGTCCCGGCTCTTCAGAGTTCTCAGATGTTTATTGGAACGGTGAGATAACTACACGAAGCACAAATACTGGAGGGCTGGAGAGCTCTTGTCATTAAAGGGCCAGATAGTCTTTGTTGTGACTACTCAGCTCACCTGTTATAGCACAAAAGCAGTCATAGACAATGTAAATGAATAAGCATGGGTGTGTTTCAATAAAACTTTATTTAGAAAAACAGATGCTTGGTCAAGTTTGGCATGTGGACAATAGTTTGCCAAAGCCTGCTCTAGGAGACATCTATAGGACTATCCTACAGACATCTAGAAGACAGCTATAGAAAGGAGACATCTATATAAAGGAGCCATCTATAGGGATTGGAGTCATGGGAGAATTCCTGGAGGATGTGCTGGACAGACAGAATGGAAATGAATTGGCTGCACTTCTACATGTGTGCCTTAAAAGCCTATGCTATTTCACTCTCTGATGTGATTGCAGGAAAAAAAAAAAAAAAAGCCAGAGTGCATATCATAATCATACCTGACAGTCTCCCCAGAGGTAAGCTAATTCTGCAGAACTTCTTCCCCCATTTCCCAGTGATCAACCATGAAAAGATCAAATATCAGTAGATCACATGCAGAAAGACTCCCTGCCAAGTCCACCTCCTACCTGATGGGCCAAAGGTAAGTAGCAGGCAGCCCAAGGGTATATACATCAGGTTCTTTATATTGGAGCATTAAGACCAAAGTGTCCAGGTACACTTGTGAATCTTGCATTAAGTTCTG
Source organism: Trachypithecus francoisi (assembly GCF_009764315.1). Lineage (NCBI taxonomy): Eukaryota > Metazoa > Chordata > Mammalia > Primates > Cercopithecidae > Trachypithecus > Trachypithecus francoisi. The sequence continues at coordinate 44,769,576 of NW_022681455.1, forward strand.
GATTTTTCAAAAGCCAGAAGGTCTCTTGGGACTTACCTCCAGTGGGCCACGTCTTGGGGAGCTTGGGCCACAATGGCTGGGAGAGCTGGTTTTTAAGGGTGACCTTGAGGATTTGAATAAGAGGCAGGTGAGCACAGGTGGGTTACAGCAATGCTGTCTTACCCCATTTGTGCCACTGTAACAGAATACCACAGACTGCATAACTTATAAAGAACAGAGTTTATTTCTCACAGTTCTAGAGGCTGGGAAGTCCAAGATCAAGGCTCTGGCATCTGGTGAGGGCTGCTGTCTCCTTTCAAGATGGTACTATGAATGCATATTCTAGAGTGAAGGAACATTGTTTCCTTATGTGGTGGAACGCAGAAGGGAAAGAGGACCTAGCTCCTTCTGTCAAGCTCTTTTACAAAGGAATTAATCCATTCTGAACTAAACACCTCTCAACACTGTTGCAGTAGGGATTAAGTTTCCAACACATGAATTTTGGGGGACACATTCAGGCCATAGCAAATGTTATAAGCAGAGGCTTGGATGGGGACCCATCAAAGTGCATGAGGGGAAGTCTGATGGACGATACCCTCACAGGCTATGCTGGTGGCCTGTTCTCCCTTGACATCTTGAGACAAGAGCCTGAAGTTTAATTTGAGGAAGTATCTAGGACAATAATACCCGTCTGTATTGACCTACAGGCGTAGGGTCTGGGAGCTATTAAACAATGACATTGATATAGTTTATAGGGCTTGGATGAGGAGGGTGACTGCACAAATCTACCTTTCCTAAATATAGAGCAAGAAGTATGATGAAAACACTGGTTAGCAGTAACCAGGGGAGAGAGGCAGTGAGTGGGAGGGAAGAGCAAGGCCGAGAGAGGGAGGACCCTTTCACACTTCAAGGAGTGGGGCAGGGTGAGGGTCACATGGAGAGAAGGAGAGCTTCCAGGAGGCCAAGGTTTGCAGGGGAAGGACTAGCATTTCTGAAATGGACAAAATTGTACCCAATGGTGAGAACTGACAAGCCCCTCACCCCTGCCCCCCTAAAGGCTACCATTTAGGGGCTTAAACATTTCCATTCATGTTTTCTTACTTCCATGTATAAACACAGGCATACTTTGGAGAGAGAAGAAAAATAAACCAAATTGCTGAGTAATACCCTTTTGAAAAGAAATACATACTTTTAAAAAGAACCGAAACAACTTGTGGAAGCTTTGGAAGGGTGTTTTCTTATTTTTAAAAGCTCAAGGGTTTTGGTGAAATCAATGTTGTTTTCTCAGGCTCCAAAACAGATTAACATATGGGCAGCTTCAGCTTGTGGCTCAGAGAGACAAAAGAAACCACAAAAATAGCTTTCTAATAATTGTCCCCAAATATGTCTGTCAAGGGCTGGTTAGTGCCAACTCCCCTTTGCTAATCAAAGCTCGAGGCGGAGGCGCCAGCTCCCCCCGCTGCCATTTGAGGTCCCTCCGGTTACTGTATTTACTCTCCTTCTCACTCCCAATTGCTTCCCGAAGCTTTCATCTGCTCCAGCGCCCTGCTCTGCCCGTCTCGGCAACCACCGCTGGGGTTTAAGGCAAACCTTGCATCTGGTTTCTCTTTGCTTCTTTTCGCCTTTGTTTACTTTCACGAGGAGACAGACTGTTGCTTTATTAACTCCCTGCTTTGTTTTCTTTAGGGTTTTCAGTTGTTTTAATCTCCGCATCAACTATCCCAATCTGCTCCCTCACCTTCCACTCCACCGGGCTCTCTGTGACCTGGCACTTGGGTCTTGTTTCTTGCCAGTTGGGTCTAGTGGTCTTGTTGATTCGTCTTGGCTGCTGCTGCAAACTCTGCTGCGGCCCTCAGCGCTGTGTGGCTTCCAAGTTCTCATTGTGAAGGTCTTTTCTTCTTTGTGTTTCTCCATGCAGGGATATGGGTTGTTTATAAACTTCAGGAGAGCTTACTTTTGAAAGGAGAGAATTGAATTTCCTGGGCTGCATGCTGAGATGTATTATCTGTGGAATTCCTGTTTGAATGACTGGCAGGTTTCTGAGCAGTGGTGCTGTTTCCAGCCTGGTCTGCTCTTCAAGCTGTGTACCCCCTTCTGTGTGTGTCTCTGTCTAGAGCAGAACCCAAATTGAGCCCAAACCACTTCATCTGTTCACCACCTTTCTCTCTCAAACCTTGTCTTTTAAACCTAATAAAGAAATAACACAAAAGGTCAAAGCATGGAAAAAATAAAAATTCTCTACAGTTCTTCACCAAGTTATTAAAATATTGCAGTTGTGTGATACAGATTAAGAATATTGATTGCTGGCTGGATGTAGTGGCTCACGTCTGTAATCCCAACATTTTGCGAGGCCAAAGCGGGTGGCTCACTTGAGGTCAGGATTTCAAGACTAGCCTGGCCAACATGGTGAAATTTCGTCTCTACCAAAAATACAAAGATTAGTCGGGCATGTGGCACATGCCTGTAAAACCAGTTACTCAGGAGGCTGAGGCAAGAGAATCACTTGAACCTTGGAGGCAGAGTTTGCAGTGAGTCGACATCATGCATTCCAACCTGGGTGACAGACATTCTGTCTCAAAACAACACTGCATTCCAACCTGGGTGACAGACATTCTGTCTCAAAACAACAACGAAACATTGATCGCTGTTAATCCTTATTACCAATCCTCTAAATTTTTGCTACTCAAAGTGTAGTTCCTGGACAGCAGCATCAGCATTTTCTGGGAACTGTTTAGAAATGCACATTTGGGCTGGGCGTGGTGGCTCACATTTGTAATGATAGCACTTTGGGAGGCCAAGGTAAAAGGATTGCTTGAGTCCAGAAGTTTGAGATCAGCTTGGGCAGCATAGCAAGACCCTGTCTCTACAAAAAGAAAAAAAAAATTAGCCAGGTGTGGTGGTGCACACCTGTAGTCCTAGATACTCAGGAGGCTTAGATGGGAGGATTGCTTGAGCCTGAGAGGTCAAGGCTGCAGTGAACCATGATCACACCATTGGACTCCAGCCTGGGCACAAGAGTGAGACTCTGTTTCAGGAAAAAAAAAAAAAAAAAAAAATGCATATTCAGGCCCCACCCCAGATCAACTGATTTAGAACTTGCATTTTATAAAGATCCCCAGGTAATTAATGTGAACATTAAAGTTTGAGAAGTCTCACTTTTATAACCTTTAAAAACATTGAATGAAGCATTAGACCAAGAGAAAATCGGCCAAGTACTTAAACAATCACCTGGTCTAGCAGGAAAACTGTGGTCAAAATATTTAGATTGTGCCTCTACTTACAGGTAAGTCATTGAGTTCACTTGGACTCAGTTTTGGGATGACAAAAATGCCTCCCTCTTCACCTACCAGGGCTGATGCAAGAATTTTTGGTAGTGGTTAAGTGAAACAAATGGGTTAGTGCATTCTGTGAAGCACCATAAAATGTTAGCTATTACAGTTTACACACTGCTTTATTCTAATTTTGGGGCATTCTAGTTCTTCCTTGCCAGAGCTAGCCAAATGCAGATATTAACCGTGAGAAGATACAGCAGTCCTGGTGCATCAGGGACAGGACATGTCAGAAGACCTCATCTGTAAAGGGGGATAACCGTGAAAGGATAATCAATCTTGGGGCCCCCAAATCACTAAGCTAAAGGGAAAAGTCAAGCTGGAAACTGCTTAGGGCAAACCTGCCTCCCGTTCTATTCAAAGTCACCTCACTGCTCACTGAGATAAACACATATCTGACCGCCTCATTTGGAGAGGGTGACAAACTCAGAAGAATGCAACCATTTGTCTCTTGTCTACCTTTGACCTGGAAGCCCCCTCCCCGCTTGGAGTTGTCCCATCTTCACCTCGAGTTGTCCACCTTTGCAGACGGAACCAATGTACATCTTACACATATTGACTGATGTCTTCTCTCTCTCTAAATGTATAAAACCAAGCTGTGCCCTACCACCCTGGACACAGGTCATCAGGACCACCTGAGGCTGTGTCACGGGTACACGTCCTCAACCTTGGCAAAATAAGCTTTCTAAATTAACTGAGACCTGTCTCAGATATTTGGGGTTCACATAACCATAATTCCTACGTTAGGGGACATTTGCCTTGCTAGCCCAGGGCATGGGCACACAACTCAGGCTCAACTAAGCCTACTCTTCCTCCCAGGACTCTGAACCTGAGACACACGATACAGAGACATGAGGATGGTGGAGAATTTGTTTAGCAGCAGCAGTGGTGGCAGTGGCACTGGTGGTGGTTACCGTTTAAAACCAGGTCTTGGCTTTCCCTGTCTCCTGCTCATTTTCTGAACATTCCCTGTAATTCTCTGAGATGCCCAGTATCCTCTTAGTAAATTGCTTTTCTGCTGAAACCACCCAGGGTTGGTTTCTGTCACTACCAAGAAGCCTGAGTGATAACTCCACCCACCTTACCGGCTTGCCCTGAGGAATAAGGAGGCAATGCATGCCAAGCCTTGGCACAGTGGATGGCACCTGGAAATGCCCCATTAGTAGCAGCAAAAGTGAACAATGCATCCACTTTTGTTTTAACTTGATAAAGCCTTGTTCTTTCACCATTGAATTACAAGTTGTGACTTCCACTAACTCCTGAGCAGCTGGTCATCTTTACATTCTCAAGGCGAGGAGCTCAGCCACCTGGATGTGCTTCCTTTGCTCTTGGTCAGAGGCCAGTTGTTGTCCTGGCCCTCTAAGGACAGCACTAAGATCCATCCCACTGTTTTCTGCCTGCAAAACCAAGGCTGACTGGTCCCCAGACTTCTCCCAGTGCTTTATCCGATTTGCCTATGAGCCAACTACTCCAAAGCTGTTCAGGACTATCTCTCCATTTCTTTCTTAACCTGTCAAGAGATGGGTTACCAGATTCCCTCTATTACTGCTGATAAATTGAAAATAAAACAGATTTCATCAAGGCCACAATTTCTTACTTGTGGTCAAAGCTAACAAGAAGGATCCCACCAGGAACCTAGTAGGATAAATTACATGATTCATGTTATTCCTTGGTTTGCTGATGTTGAAATCTGTTCCCAGTAGCCTTACTTCTCCTGCTTTATAACTTTCCTTCCAGGGCTGTACACTGGTGTTACCAGTCTTAGGGAGAGTGGAAATACCTTGTCATTATTTCTTTGATTCCAAGACATGTCTCCCTCCAGTAAAAAAGAACAAGATCACAGTATGGCATTTATTTATTTGCAAAATGGAGGCAAGTGAAAATCTTGCATTGAAATCTGAGAATTCAGGTTCTCTTCTGAAATGGTGACATCTTGACATTGAGAAACACTGCCTTAGAAACCTCCAAGTTATGTGAAAGCAACAGTTGCTTGGGTTCCTCATTTGATTCTTCTTTGTAAACTCGCAGCTTTATGCAAAGACATTTATTTAATCTCTGACTTATTTGTTCTGAGTTCAACCTATGCCTTGCTGAAGGAGAGCACAGAGTCTGAATCCCCTGCACCCTGCCATTTGCAAAATGGAAAAGTGTTGACACCTCCCACCTTTTGCTGTTGCTTTATCTTTCCCCTCTCATTAAAAATTTTAGTTTTAAAAACCTGAGCAACCTGTGCTCTAGAGAATCTCCTGCACATCTGCACCGAGAGACCTATATCTGGCAGCATATTGTTTAAAACAGCAAAAGACAGGAACCTCCAATATCCCTCAATAGGAGAGTGGACAAAACATGGAGGCATATCATTCATGCAATGGAGTTCTCTACAAGAGTGAACATGAATGAGAATACAGCTACCTACAATAACATGGGTAAATGTTAGAGACATCTACCATGGATGAGGAAAAGCAGCTTGCAGAGGGCTGCATAGAGCATGATGATGATTATTTTTCTTGGTAAAGCTCAAAAACCAACCCAAGCAAATAGTAAATAATATGTTGCTCAGGGCTAAATGGAGGAGCTTTCCAGGGCTTACCCGTATTTGCATTTCTGTGCTCTTCTCCTGGGCACATGGAAGGATCACATTTCTCTCCCCTGGCAGCCAAGTGAGGTCAGGTAGCTCTCCTGGCCAATGGGCTATGACTGTAAGGGACACGTGTCACTCCTGGGCTGAAGCAGCTCTTTGCGGCTGAAGTGATCTTGCGGAATGCCTCATATTTAGGTGATGGCACCATAAGGTCAAAGCAGCCTGGATTGTGGAGTTGCTGCATGAAGGATGTGAGAGTCAGCTGGACCTGCAGTTAGGTAGGTTTTTTCTTGAGCAAGAAAAAAATTTTTGCTGTTCTATTAAGCAGTCGAGATTTTAGAGTGTTTTGTTTCCACAGCATGACCTAGTCTGCCCTGGTCAACACAGATACATACATAAAAGTTACCAGAAAGGTGAGAAAGAGAATAATAAACCCACAGCTCAGGTTGTGACTATCCTGGAGGAAGGCAGATGGGTTGGGAATAGGAAAGGCACACGGGGAGCTGCAAGAGCGAAGGTATGTTCTGATTCTTATTTATTTTTAGAGACAGGGTCTCACGTATTGCCCAGGCTGGTCTCAAGCTCCTGGGCTAAAGTAATTCTCCTGCCCCGGCCTCGAAAATTGCTGGTATTATAGATGATGTTCTGATTCTTGAAGTGTTCATTGTGTAATTAAGCCTGTATAGTTTATACTTAATATAAGTGCCAAATATAATGGAAAACAAAAGCTTAAAACACTTTAAAATAGTTTAAAAACTAAACAGCATTAAAGGCAGAGTCTATGTGTCGGGTAAATGGGTGCTCAGTGTAAAATTCTTTCAATTTTGCTGTAGGTTTGGTAATTTTCATAATAAAATGTTGGATTAAAAAACCCTGAATGGACCACAGTTACATTAAGAACTTTTTGAAAAAACTTGCCTATAATTCATTAACTCAACACAGCAACTATTTTGATCTTTTGAGCCCTTATCTCTATAAATACAGAATTTTCATACATGTGTTCACAGTATATATAGTATTTTATGGCTTGTTTTTTTTTCACTTAACATTTTATCATCAACTCTTCCCCAACATTTATGCTTTTTTGGTGAGTGCATTCATGTTTGGGAATTACTTCCATCCCAGGCAAGGGAGGGCATCCCTTTCCAACCTCAGTCATACTCCAAAAGCCAAAGATACTTATAACTTGTGTAAGATTCAACAAAGCTCTAACACACACTGCTCCCTCTGAAGTTTTTGTAGGAGATGCTGTGTCTATCTGCCAACTACTGTTTCCTTGAGATAAAGGGAAGGGAAGCTCTTTAAGACAAACTGGGCAAGTAATAGCATTCTCCACATCATGGTGGCATGCCTGTTATGTGTTAGGCCGGGGGTCCCCAACCCCATCACCCCACCCCCACCATGGCCTGTTAGGAACCAGGCCTCACAGCAGGTGGTGCATTACTGCCTGAGCTCCACCTCCTGTGAGATCAGCGGTGGCATTGGAGTCTCACAGGACCTTGAACCTTATTGTGAACTGTGTGTGCGAGGGATCTAGGTTGCCCACTCCTTATGAGAATCTAATGCCTAGTGATCTGAGGTAGAACAGCTTCATCCCCAAACCACCCCTCATCTTCCCCAGCAGTGGAAAAATTGTCTTCCATGAAACCAGTCCGTGCTGCCAAAAAGACTGGATACAGCTCTGTCAAGCAACGCCAGGGTAATCTCCTCCCTGACTTTTCTCCTTCAGTCTCCCTCTTATTACTGTATCTCACCACTGTCTCAAAAAGCAGCCCAGGCTGGGCGTAGTGGCTCATGCCTGTAATCCCAGTATTTTGGGAGGCCAAGGCAGGAGGATCACTTGAGGTCAGGAGTTTGGAGAGTAGCCTAAAGTAACATAGTGAGACCCTATCTCTGTAAAAAAATTTGTTTTAATTACCTGGATGTGATGGTGTGTGCCTATAATCCCGGATAGTCAGGAGATTGAGGTGGGAGGATTGCTTCAGCCCAGGGGTTCGAGGCTGCACTGAGCTATGATCAAGCTACTGCACTCTAGTCTGGGTTTTTTTTCCTGGTTATAAAAATTATTCATGGCCAAATACACAGAAATAAAAGTCGTCTATCTTTTTTATCACCCACAACTAGACTGCTGCTAGTAATTTAGTTTTTTAAAGAAATGTATGCTTTTTAACAGTCTCCTTGCCTGAAGCCAAAGCGTTAAAAACAAGACCATTCTACTCATTCAATTTCTACCCTATGCCTGCACATCCAGGGCTCGGATGAATTTAACATTAATACTGGATGGCCCATGCTTTTTATCCATGTGGTAGCTGTAACAAGAAGTCTTCCCAGCCATCATTAAGAGAGATGATTTAAAATGTCTTCAAGTATATGAAAGCCTCCTCCTCTCAGAATAGCAAACAGCTGTTCACCATCTCCAGTGAGCCTGGAGCCAAAGAAAGAGACTAAGTGACTGGGGCTCTGGGCAACTCCTGGCCCTAAACAAGGAGGGCAGACAGTTCCTGGAGGATTCTAGGTGAAACCCACGCCCCATGTCACTTGGACTGTCCATTTAGCTGAGACTGAAACTACAGAACAAGTGCCATTCTCTCTGACTTTTCGGGACAGCTTGCTTGGTGGTTTACAGTGGGAGGGTCAGGAGTTACCTAGTTCTCTGTAGGTCTTTAAAAGTAGCTCATGGAGTTTTCATCTGAAGGGCTTAAGTACGGTCTTGTTGAAAGGCAGTGGGGTGGGTTTGTGGCCTCTAGGGGTTCTCTCCACACAGATTTGATTTTTCTATTTCTGCCCTCAGCTTCCTTTCCCAGAATTCAGTGCTCCTCTGTTCAGCTTCTGATGGCCACCATCTTGCCTGCCAGTCGTCTAGTTCCTGCCATCTCTCCTGGAGGAGGCCTGGGTCTATTACTCCACCAGTTGAAGGAGTATAAAACCTCTGGCTTAGAGCAGTATGGGTGTCTGTTTATTCCATGAACCTTTATTAATACCTGACATGCACTCCACTCAGCACCAGGGATTTTGGGTGGTAGCTGACAGCATAAAAATCACAGACTGGGGAGCCTTGAGGCCATCATAGCAAACCTCCTGATATTACAGGTGAAGAAGAAAAGGCTAAAGAGGGCATGCCACTAACCCAAAGTCACAGCAAAAGAGAAATATAAAAAAGATGCTCCTCTAAAGGATTTTACAGTCTCAATGCATATCATGCACATCTTGGTAGATCATACTACATACTCATTTGGAGCTGAAAGATTTTAGAAGGTTATGAGAAAACTCAGGTTGGAAATGCATGTAAATAGAGACCTAAAGCCACCAAAACACAAGCTAAAATGACTGTGTTAAGAAGGAATTCCATGTAAGGGAATATAGCAGGTGCTATTTGTGCCCATTAATACTCCTTGGTCCTTATTTCAATATGTGCTAAGAGCATTTTACCACTTTGTACTGAAAGCACTGACAACTGAGGTCCTGAAGGCTCTTTCTTAGCATGCCTGCATAGTGAATTGAAAATTCCCAGCTCATGTCCAGGAGCAGCCCTCAGCCATTGATAGATGGGAGTTGGAGGATAACTACCCCAGCTCCTTTGCCCATAAGGTAGGTAATTCTGAGGTATGGTCTACATTTTCTCCCAGAATTCCCCTGTAAGGTTGAGCCCCTAGTTGTTACTCAGCTGCCGCCAGTGGTAACCTGTATATTGACACTTCCTTCATTGGCTTCATTTCCTTTGATGTCTCACTTGCTCACTTCCTTGCTAGTGTTTACTGGGGTTGCCTCCCAAATAAATGATGCATACTTGAATCCTTGCTCCAGGTTAGTCTTTGCAGGAACTCTGTCTCAGGAGGTATCACCACCCATTGACCTGTTTGAGCATTTGCCCAAGACTGTGCCTTCATAGAGAGATGGTTGTTAGCACACAGGACTCAATGTGAAAACCTACAGAAGATGGTTTGGGTGTCTATTTTGAGCCAAAACAAAAACTGTGCAGGCACCCACACTCTTCCGTGTATTTATAACCTCAAGCAGTTGTCCTTGCAAAGGGGCAAGAATAGGTGGGTAAGAAAGTGTTTACTGAGCACCTACTCCATGCCAGGCTGCGCTGCATACTCTATGTTCAGTAGAATCTTATTAAGTTCATAGATGAGCCTTGTGAAATACTCATTGTTAGCCCCCATTTTACAAATGGGAGAAGTGAGGCTAAGCAAGTTGCTGAACACTGCCAGTAAGTAGTAGAGCCCAGATTTGAATCCAGTGCTGTCTGATGCCAAATCTGGTGCTTTTCTGTGCTCTCATGCTGCACCCTAGAGCTTACAAATATGTGCATCAGCCATGACCCTGGACTTGTGATGCCATGCTGCTGCTGGCAGTGGCATTTGTAACCACATCAGCAGTCCATAAATGTGCTGTCTTCCTTCTCCCAGAACAAGTCCTTACGGCAATCAATGATCTTGCACGTCTCCTTTCACACACACATGTCCCAGGCTGCCCTTTTGTGGCTCATTTTCCTTTTTGTTTCACTTAAACCTTACAGGTCACATGTGCAAATATTCCATAGCAGGAAATGAAGAGGGCTGGAGGCAAGGGGCCCCAAGCTCTCCTCAGGTGGGGGGACCCTGGTCATTAGCAAGCCTTTGGTGCCTCTAAACATGCCTGTGGTGTGACCGTGTGTGTGCAGTGGGTTAATGTTGGCTGAGCTGGTCAGGGGGTGGAGTCAGTGGAAGAACCCGCAGAGTGCGGCTGAGCCTCAGCCACCCCAGCTCTCCCCACATCTTCCCTGCAGCCACATCTGCCTTGTTTTGTGGCAATGTTGGCTTGAGTCTCATTTCTCTTCAACTTTCTTAAGGGCACTGGCTGAGTCGTCTTCAGTGCTGTGCCACGGAAGAATATGGAACATTCTGTTAGCAACAATAGACATCTGCTGAATGATACAACTATAAATAATGACATCTAATGATGTGGCTATGTTCTAGAGCCAAGCTTCATGAGCATGAGCATTTTTAGGAATAAACTTTAGGTTGCTATTACGTTGTTTTGACTATTTGTTATGCAAATATTTAAACTAACAGAAAAGTATAATAAATACTTTTTAATATAGTGAATAGCCTAGTGAATGCCCATATACCCATCACCTAGACTTAGCAAATAGTATTTGCCATATCTGATGCAGCTCCCAGAACCCAGGTTTCTCATCTACTCTGATTACAATAATGATACCATCTTGTGGTACAGGGACATCTTGGCAAGCACATCACGGGGATAGTATACACAGAGGAGCTATGTCTCGGGACCTTCAAAGTTGTCTTTACCCAATCCCTCTATACTTACTGAAGACCTGCTATGTGTCAGGTCTTGTGGAAGGCACCCAGTGACAAAGATGAGGAAGTCATGGTCCCTATCCTTGGGGCATTCACCTCCATTGGAGACTGGGAATAAACTTGTAAATAGACAGTTGTGTTGTGATGTGCCAAGCCCAACATTCCATTTTATAGTCTCACGGACCGAGAACCTGAGAAGCTGTCGTCTCCTCTATAGTGAGCATTACTAGATTCAAGTTGGGGAATCAGGGCAGGGACTGCAGCCCTGCGTTCTACCTTTGCTGTTACTTAGCTGCATGGCCCTTAGCAAGTCACTGGCCAGGTCTGGATCACAGTTTTCACATTCGCACGTGAAAAGGTCAGGCTGAAATATTTCAAAGGCCCCCATTCAGATTCAAGTTTCTGGAACATTTTATGGTGAAGTATTTAACCCGCCTCCCTCCAGCCCAACTCTGCTGTTTTGCCTGTAACCTCCATTCTGAGCCAGAGCCTGCAGGGGTTTCCAGCTCTGCCTAGCTTCCATGATGGGTTCTAATTCCACCCCCTTGGAAGCTGTGCCAGGGCTAATTCTCCCAGTCAGGAATTCCTTCTGTGGAACTAACCCATGTCTCTATTGCTGCAGTTTCCATTAATTTCCTTTGACCTGTCCTTGGGGGGAAGCTCATGATGACTGATAATTCTAGTTAATCCTTTAACTAGAAAAAGGAAACTAACCATCTAATAGGCCGAATGAGGGAATGACTTGGCACACCATCTGCAAAATGTAAACCTAAAATATTCCGTAGTATTCTCTGGGAGGCCATAGCCATTAACGCCCCAAGAGCCAGCTACTGCAGGTACTTCTCCTCATAGTGGGCACTCTTGTGAGCCGAGCCAGGAGTGGGCACAGGCAGGGCAGCCCGTGCTGTTTCTCCCTCTCTGCATGTTTGTGGCATAACCATCAAACCGTTTTACTTGCTAAGGCAGAATATCTCCAGCCCCGTAAAAAGCTTTGTGACATCTCTCTGAGCTGCTGGCTTCCCCACTTTCAGAAGATGCCATGGTTTATTAATTCTCTGCAGAAGCAATAAGAACTGGGTATTGGCTTAATTTGGGGCCAATTTACTGTTATGATAGAAAAATTGGCTCTGTCTCCTCTTATTTATTACAAGGGCCTATAGTTTCCCCTTTAACCCCTCCTGTGCCAGGCTCTCCCCCAATCCACTTCTACTTGTTTGTCTTTGGGATGCTATTTAACCTCTCTGTGCCTCCGTTTCCTCAACTGGAATAATCATAGTACCTATTTCATAGAATTGTTTTGAGTAAATACTGAATTACTGAGTTATTTTAGGGTCTCTCTCTCTACCAGAAACTTCAAATTGACACACTGTTTTACAAAATCTGAGAATTTCACTTTCTAAAAATCCAGGTTTTCAGCTTCTCGTGAATGACAGGGAGCCACCCTGACCCTATGTCCACACAACCACCTGGAGCCGAGTAGAGGAGGCTCCTGCTGAAAAGGACATCTCATGTCTGTCCAGGTCCTGGTCCTCCATTCCACTCAGGGGCAGGGCCTTTCTTCATGTCCTGGTTGACCCTGAGGCCCTGAGTCTGTGGTCTGGGTTCCCCTGTTTCCCTAGGCTGAGCCGGTTGTATCCACAAAACTCAATTCTCTTCCACCCCCGAAGCTGCTCAGAAACGTCCTTCCAGCGTTACCTGCACCAATGGTAACAGGCAGCTGTGCTCACTGGGAAAGAAAATCTGAACAAGACAATCCGAACCTCTCCTGAGGCAAATCTACCCTAGTGGGTTGAAGATGAAATTGTAATTTGGAGACAGGAGAAAAGAAAAAAATAATAAACGGCAGCACGATTCCCATTTTCTCTGAATACTGACACTGTTGAGTGCCAACTGGACAGGCGCCTCACATGCATCCCATCTATGCCACACAATTATCCCAGTGAGGTGGGTGTCATGGTTCCTGCTTTATAGATGAGAAACGTGAGGCTCAGAGAGGTTGAGTAAACTTGTATAAGATCACATAATTAGGAAGTGGCAAAGGCAGGCTAACCCCACCCTTGATTGCGAACTGGATTGGGTGAAAGTTCTTGCAGAATGGGCCAGAGTGAAGGCCGCCCTGGTGGAACTCCTGAGGCAATGAGTGATCCTGCTAATACCTGTAAACGGTGCTAGCAGTGCAGGAGATTCCTGTCCTGGGGAGAAGAGGGGGGAATTCAAGGGAAGCATGTGGGAGTGCTACTGGTATCTGATGGGTAGAGGCCAGGGACACTGATAAACATCCTACAATGCACAGGACAGCTAACAACATAGAGCACAAGAGGTCAGTGGTCCTGAGGCTGACAAACCACCTTAAAGCCTTTTTTTTTTTTTTTTTTTTTTTTTTCTAGACAGGGTCTTCCTCTATCACCCTGTCTGGAGTGCAGTGACACAATCATGGCTCACTGCAGCCTTGGACTCCTGGGCTCAAGTGCTCCTCTCACCTCAGCCTCCTGAGTAGCTGGGTCTATAGGTGTGAGCCAACGCACCTGGCCATCTCTTTTAATTTTAATAGTCTGATTCTAAGATGGATTTGAGGGGTCACCAGAAGACCCTTTTCTGGTCATGGCCTGAGGCTTCTCTTCGCTGTCACCAAGGCTCCCACAGAAAGGTGGATGTTGTCTGGAGGATGATTTATGGATGTATCATTTGGCTTAGCATTTGAGAATGCCAGACCTGAAAGGCCATCTAAGCAAATCCCTCAGTTGTATGGATGAAGAAACTGAAGCCCAGAGGAGAAAGTACCTTGCTAAGATTAACTGACCAGTCTGATACTTATTCCTGAGGGCCAGAAAGTAGATCGCTGGATGCAGTACAGGTTGGGGACAGGCATCACTTCTGTGTGAATTCAGGGTACGGTGTGCCCTCCGATGGCCCTCAGCTTCTCCATCTCTAATAGGAGGTGGAGGAGGCACAGGCCTGGAGAGTTTCTGGGTCAGCTCTAGCACTGGGGACAGTCTAGGGCAGTGGTTCTCAGTATCGAGCAGCGTCAGCACACCCTGGAGGGTTTGTGAGAATCCACGTTGCTGGGCCCCACCCCTGAGTTCCCAGTCTAGTAGGGCTGCAGTGGGGTCTGAGAATGTGCATTTCTAACAGGCTTTCAGGTGATGCTGCTGCTGGGACCACACTGACACCCACTGGTCTAGGAGGTGGGGATGAGTAAATTGAGAGATACCTATCACGGGGAAGGAGGTGAAACACTGCCTCTGATTGGGTGGCTGTAAATCAGGTGGGTGTATCCCAAAGGCCCCAACTTTTACTCATATTTTGGCCTATGGTGGGTCTGTGTCCCTGAACTTGGTACAACCTCCTGTTCCTGGGAAGGCCACTCTGCCCCATGGGCAGGTCACCATACATTTATCTTCCAAATTCAGTCACACTTGAGTGTGAAAGGAGGCAGTGCTAATAACTGTGGGGACAGAAGGTGCAAGCTGGGCTGTCCAAGGCAAATTGAGCCATAGGAAGTCAACTCGGCAGCCAGGCCTCCGGGAAGTAGCCGGGCCCACACAGCGCCTTAAATCTCCTTCACAAGCATTTTGATGTGGCCAACTTGTTTTCACTGAGATCAGAGGAAGAGAGGGAGTTGGGATGCTGGCTGCTGCAAAAGTTTTCAGGGCGGCCTCTAAAATATGCAGCGTAGAAGCCAGCAGAGCCATGAACCACACCCCTGCTGTGCCCCGTGGTGGCTGGTCAGCATGTTGGAGGCCAGCTGGGACGGCTGCCCCACTCCCTGGGGAAGCTGTGCCACCAAAGCCAGCCTCACCTGCAGGGTCCTGTCCTGCATGCCCCAGCAGTCAGGGCTGGAAGAACTTGGGAGGTCCATGCAGGGCAGATGTGGAGGCCTCCCTCCATGTGCAAAAGGTGAATCGGAGAGGCGGGATGTGCTCTATGTCACCCTGATGGTAGTAAACGGACCTGAACCACGAGTTCCAGGGAAGAGACCTTTTCACACACACTGATCTCTAGATACATTGAATTTGGCTGTAAATTAAAAGGGACACTGTGCTAAATACTGGGGATAGAATAGGAGCTCAGAGCAGGCATCTCTCATCCAGATACAGAAGACTGGGCATGATGTCTGGTTGAAACTTCGTGGCCTATTTTTCCATACTTGGCAAAGACCTGTGTGTTGCCTTTGGGCTCCTCTCCTCCTCTGCCTTTTTGATTCATATTTCCTTTAAAGTTGGGAGTGCTTCAGGTCTTCTTTATATTGCTTTTCACCTGGGCTCTTCCTTCATTCTGCATGGTGGGGTGGAGAGAGAAAGGAGGGCCTGGGGGCAGGGGGCAACTACAAGCCCACCCCTTGCCTTCTGGAAAGGCTGTTTGTTCTAGATCCAGACCCAGCCCATGCCAGGAAAGCCAGACACACTACCCAAGTCATTGGCACAGACAAGCTGAGTGAGGGATGCTCAGGGGAACCCTAGACCTGGTCAGCACTCCATGGAGGTGAGGCGTTTCCAGGACCAGATCTGGGCAAGAGGGAGTAAGGATCACAAGACCACGCAGCTAGAGGGAAACTTGGGAATTCTATAGGCCAAATCCTTGTTGTGCAGAGGGGGAAACTGAGACCCAGAGAAGGGTAGAGGTCTTCCCAAAGTCACACAGAGTGAGGTCTACAACATCCCTTCTCTGACTCCTTGGTCCAGGGCTCTTTCCACCACATTTTGTTGACCAGGCAGGAATTTGGTGTGGGTCTTGGGTCTCCCACACATTTTAGAGGCAGAAGGTGCAAGGAACATGCGCAGCTGTGCGGTGCTGTTAGGGAGAGTGACTTCCTTATGCCTGTGTCACCAGCACTTCGCACAGTGCCTGACACATGTGAGATGGTCAGTATATGTTTGCTCACTGAACCATGTAACAGCAATCCTTCAGAAGGCCTTGTCTCTTAAAAGGAGTTTTCATAAAGTTAATTTACCTTATAATGAACCTTAGTAACTGTGGCAAGGAAAAGAAATAGGGGTCTTACATGCTAGGGCGTATAATGTAAATCTTCTCTTAACATTTTATTATTTCAGGCATTATATAAGCAGTGCATATTTATTATGAAAAAAATAGATAAGAAAACATTTAACATCTCCACAATGATCTGATGGAACCATGGACCCAGGGGGAGCATGCTTAGGGGCTGGAATACCTTGGAGCCCTCAGTGCACTTCCTGCAGCATTCAGTGCACTTCCTGCAGTGCCAGACTTCTCCCCTGCTTCCTTATCTCCACTCTCCATATCCTTGACGTTGTGATCTTGGAGGGAAAGAGTCCCATAAACAAACCTGGCTCTAGCATTCAACAGGTTCTCAACAGGTTCAACTTGAGGTAGAGCTGCAGCATGCCAGTTGCTTTTTTTTTTTTTTTTTGAGACAGTCTCTCTCTCTGTTGTCCAGGCTGGAGTGCAGTAGTGTGATCTTGGCTCACTGCAACCTCCCCGTCCTGGGTTCGAGTGATTCTCCTGCCTCAGCCTCCCAAGTAGCTGGGATTACAGGCATGTGCCACCACGGCTGGCTATGTTTTGTATTTTTAGTAGAGACAGAGTTTCACCATGTTGGCAATGCTGGTCTTGAACTCCTGACCTCAGGTGATCCACCCACCTCAGCCTCCCAAAGTGCTGGGATTACAGGTGTGAGCCAACGTGTCCGGCCTGGCAGTTGAACGTGCTCAAATGCATATTCCAATTTTCTGGAAGAATGGAACCAATGTGTCGTGAGAGCTCATTTCATGCCTGTATGTTCACCGACATTGTCTAATTTGATCCTCACCAGTGCTCACTATCAAATGAAATCTAGAGCTTACAAGAACAAAGCAGGCCGAGAATGCCCCCAAACTATCCCAGACACTGGACACCATCACCATGGATAGTGCCTAAGTCAAGGGCATTGATTGGAACCACAGAAGTCAGAGCATCTTCCACACATCTGTCACATAACATCTCATGCCATTAGTGAGCCATCCTGACAAGATGCAAGGCGTCTCCCTAGCCCCTCTCGTCTGCAGCGCTCTGTGTGCTGTACCTCTACTGGCTGACCCAGCATGGTGAGAACCTGGAAGGCGTGGGTTTGAGAATGGGACTCACCGATCTCTGGCAGTGTGACCTACCGACAGGCCATGTTCCCTTTCTCGGCTGAGCTGTCCTTTCTGCCACATGAAGTCATAATCACAGCCTACTCATTCACTGTGACCTTGCAGAAACCAAGCCTTATGGAGAGTTAAGGTGCATTTTGGATGGAAAGTGCCACACAGGAGTACCTTCTTTCTACTAGCAAAACCTTGACTTGGCTGGTGCTGTTCTAGGATAGACTGCTTTTCCTTTCCTTGGCCTCCTGCACTGAGTTTGCCTTTCTCCCCCTAGCCCCTTGTCTCAGCATCATGGGCTCCTCAGGAGCCCCCCTCACAGCTCCCCAACTGCTAATGTTCACTTCTGTGGAAAATGATAGGTGACAAGTTGCTCTCAGAGATGCCCACGATCAGATAAGCCAGGAGGGGAAACGAGTTCTTCTGGAAGGGAAACAGCCTGTACTATGGAAATTAAATATTCCTTAGAGGAGAGCAGGAAACTTTAGATCCCAGTCACGGGTTTCTGAGGAAGGCTCACCAGAGAAACTGGGGCATCCCTGGGGCGCGGGCTGGGAAGGATAGAAGCTGTTACTCCTGACATCTGCAACTGTCATTTGGAGCCTGGGTCTGGGCTCTGTGTCCCCCACCCCCACCCCAACACTGGCAACCTGATCAAAGTCATCCTTCCCCTTCTCCCCCTGTGGGGGCCCCAGCGCCCTTCTATTCATTCAGCAATCAGGGCGCATGTGCTTTCCAACTCGGTGTCCTGATATGTATCTGCAGGCAGGGATGTGAGAGCCAGCTTCCTTCTGCCATTCCCAACATGGGGAAACTGAGTCACAAAAGGGCTGAGGCGAGTGGTCACGTGAATGCCACCCTGAACAGAGCTCTGGATGTACTCACTCTTCTCTGCTCCCCTCGTCTCATGTGCACATACAGACACACAGACAGACACACACTGAGTTTTACAGCTCTCTAAAATTTATGAGCAAAGTCAAGTACCCGGAGATCTCTTAATTAAGCAGCCTTCCCCTAGGAGAAAGGAAATGGCCTTCCATATTCTTAGCACCGACATTCGATTGCATGATTTACTACCCGAGGCCCGCATTTCTCCCCAAATCAACTCCCCTCTAGCGCAAACATCTATCACTTTGAAGGCGGTTCAAACACCACCCTCCTCTCCTCTTCCCCTGTCCCTGGTGCCCTCCAGGCCCTTAGCATTTCCTTGGATCTGCCTCCTTGCCCCAGAGGTCCAGGATCAGGCTGGAGCCCTGAATAGACACCCTGCTGTCACCCATCCAGTGAAACAGAAAGCCCTGCATGCCCAGGACTGGCACCGAGGGGCTGCCCTGCTGCTAGAACAGGGGGCTGGTGCGGGGTCCCTCCTCAGCCCACTGTGGCTGCTGATGGCTGCCATGAGATATATGGGTTTAATTAGGCCCCTGACAGGTAAAGACCCTGACAACGAGGACAGTTTGTTCTCCCAAACTGTTGAGTATCTAAGCCCAATGTTTACTTTGGAATTGAATGAATAACATTGTTCTGGGAAAGGAAATTAAAAAAAGCGGCCTTGTAATTTACAGTAGAGAGGAGAGCAGATCTGGAGGTCTTGCTACCCCCACCCCAGGCCCAGGCCCCCCTCCTGCAAACCCTCACAATGTCTTTTGCTGTTTTAAACTTCTAAACACACCACAACCAACCAGCTCATCTTCTTAGCCCTGCCAGTAAAGGTCTCAACATTGCCAGGCTCCTTATAGCTGCCAAGATAACACATTGCTTCAAGGCAAAAGGTTTTTTTTCCTTCCCTTTTTAAAAATCAAAACCAAAAGCCACTGAAATTCCAAATGCTGTGAGACCCATTCAGAATGTGGAGTGGATTACCTGGGGGTGATCATCTGGGGTAGGCCAGAGGCTCACCTGCACCCACTCCACCAGGTCAGGACAGAGTGACTTTTTATCAAAAAAAAAAGGGGGGGGGGCAGGGAAGCCCACCAAACCCCCAAAAGCCAAACCTAGCAAAACATGCCCCTCTTCTGGGGTTGAGGAATCCCTTTGCTGAGCATGGTCAATTTACTTTAAAATTCTTGGGGGTGGGGGAGAGGAATAGTTTATTTGTAGCCAGCATCTAGAAGACTCCTGGGGACTTTCTTTGAACAGAGACAAGCGGCAGCACCCGTTGCTTGTTCTAAGGCGTGGGGTGACACTTCCTAGTAGTGGGCATCTTGGTCGGCTAGAGGGTGCTCGAGACCAGCCTGTTTCCCTTAAACAGGAGAAATCTCATTTCTGAAAGAAGCACTCATTTGATTAGGTGGAGACCAACTCAGAGCCCTGAAAATTCCATATCTTTCACCTGCCTCCCTCTCTGAACTTGTCCCCAGATGTAAGACAGAAGGAGGGTCTCAGAAAGACTCCCCCCACATCCCCCGGTCTGGCCATAGACTGGAACAGGACCCTCAAACTCTTCATCTGGCTTTGGGGAGGGACACCTACTTCCCCCATCCTCCTCCATCAACCAGGGCCTCACTGCCCGCCTGCTCGCTGGCCTACCTCGGATGCCTCAGATTAGCTAATTGACATGGGGAGGCCACTTTGAACATTTCAAGGCCTGGTCAGGGGCCAAGTCTCATTACTTAGCTTCAAAGTCAAAAACTCCATAAAAAGTTCATTGGTGGAGCTGATTGTTCCAGATTGTCCTAACGGAACTGAGCCCACCACGGCACCCCGGGCCTCATGTTTTAATGTGGGGCGACAGCACGTGTGTGGTACTGAGCTGGGATGAGGGAGGGGGGTACAGGAGGCCAAGACCCAGTTTGCATTTTCTTTTCTCTTTTCAAACATTTAAAAATTACAAAAAGACTAACCACACTACACAACATTGGAAAACAAGAGAAAAAATAAAAGATTCCAGAAACCCACACCCTAATACAACAATATTCCTTTATGTATATTTTTTATATACTACTAATCAGCATATGTATACAAAAATGGCCTGCTTTTTTTTTTTTTTTTTTTGCTAAGCATTAAATCATAAGCATTTCCTACCTCTTCATGACCAATATTTTAGGTGGGTATGTGATATTCTGTCCTGGAAGTATGGACTAATTGTTACACATGTAGGTTGTTTATAGTTTTGCATTTTTACAAATAACAGAAAATACATTTATATTTTCCCACGATTGGCTTTTAAATTTTAAAAAAAGTAACATTTAAAAAATGTTTTTAAAACTTTTTTTTTTTTTAAAGTCACACTTTTTTTTTAGAGTGGAAAATCTGGGAAAGTATAAAGAAGTTAATAAAAGTCACCTGTGATTGTTCTACCAAGCGAGAATCACTGCTAACCTTCGGGGTTATTTCCTTCATGTGTGTATATTAGAAACAGGATCGTGCTGCACAGAAGTTTTGTAGGTCCCTGGGGCCGGGAGAATAAAATTGGCAGAGGAAATAGTTCCAGGAGAGATTCAGTGTGTGACATGTGTGCATTCGAAGTTGGATGACATTTTCGTTGCGAATCTGGGACAGCCCTGTGCCCAGTCCCTGGGCCAGGCGGGTGGCCGAGGTGTCCTTGATCAGGGACAGGGATGCTACCGGTGCTGGCAAGGCCACTGGGGCGCGAGTAAACGCACTTTCCTCATTTCTTCTGACAAGCGCCTTGGAGCCCCTGATTTATGGCCACACTTCATGGGACACTAGTAAACGTCCCATAGTATATTTTGTAAGAGTAATGAAGTCTCAGGAACCCGGCCCTCCCCGCGGCCTCTGCTAATAAATTTCCTTGGGCGAGGGGTGAGCTGCCAGGCGCTGGGCCAGAGTTGCGGGCTGCAGATTAGCAGAGGGGGCACCAGCCTCTCCCCCGGGGGCCGCCGCTCCACCCCGGGCTCTCGGAGGAGGTGGGGGCTTTGCCGCGCCCCCACCCTAGGCACTCCAGGAGCGCAGCCCCGTGGAGCTCAATGCGAAGCTCTCAAAAGGCAGGAGGAAGATGAAAAGTGAGTCCAGAAGCTGGAGAGGAGGGGGAGAAACCCCAAACCATAATTGCCGCTTTCCTTCTGCAGCTCAGGTTGCTGGCCTGGGGCTGAGGGGCGGCGAGGGCTGTTTCTTTTTTGACTACTGTTTTCCTGAAGTTTGAGGCTGGACTATGGGATGAAAGAAGACAGAGGGGCAACTGGGATGGGCTGGGTTGTGCGGGGCCACCTCAGGAGCGGGTGGCGTGGGCGGGGGGGGGGGGGGGGGGGGGGGGAAGGGGACGGGAGGAGCTGAAGATTTTTCTCTCTACCCCTACCCCCACCCCCATGCCACACATACTTCAAAGGGCTGGGGACAGGGAATACATTTGTCACTGCAGAATAGCTGCCACCCCCACCCCCACCCCCACCCCACCTTAATGCTCCCTTCCTCTTCATAGATCTGCTTTGAAGCTGGATGTTTCTTCACGGAATTTTAATTCAACTCTCATTTTACCCAGCGCCTGCCAGGTCCCACACCAGGTGCTGAGGACACAGAGATGAGTAAGACACACCACTCGCCTCAGGGAGGCCCCGTTCTTTGCTGTCAAAGCACCCAGAGTGCAAGCTGACACTGACTGACTGCTTACCACCGGCCAGACGCTGTTCCAGACACTTTACATGTACTCATCCATTTACTCCTCACCAAACCTAAAGAAGCAGGCGTTTTGCTATCTCACTGTTAATCGAGCACTGAGACGGTAAGTGACTTGCCCAGGATCCCTCTGGGTCCTGAGTCCAGGTTCTCAAAGATCTCTCAGGTCGCAGGGACTCGAAACAGGCAGGCTACCCAGACTTCCTCTCCAACAAGCAGTTTACTCCACACACAAGGAAACTGAGGCTCAAAGAGGAGAAGTGACTTGCCCAATGCCACACAGAAAAGTGGCAAGGCTAGATCCCAGCCAACACCCCCACTGAAACATCCAGCTGCCTTCTTTAGCTGTGTGGATGCCCCTCACACATATTCCAAGGCATGAAGTGAGAACCACTTTCTGGCATCTGGAAACTTCCTGTTTGCGAGGACCACCCAACAGACCTTAAAGGAACCATGAGAGAGTGATTTAAGGAAAGAAACAAAATGAACTCCAAATCAGAGAGCTGGGGGACATTTCGGTATCAGTGGCATTGGGAAGGAGTTTCTTTAAGTTAAAAATTTATATGTTAGTAACCAGAAATTTCCCATGTCTATCGGATGGAGTTTTACCCATTTTCAAGTAATCAGAAAATGATCAAGATGACTACATGTGATACTGAACAATGCTGAAAACCGAGTAAGGTTTTGTGGCTGTGGGTCATCGCCATACACATCAGTTAGCGTGGAATCACTGGTGAGCAGAGGCCTCCATTCTCCACCTGGACTTGTAGTCCATGGCATGACAGCCTAGAACAGAACACCCAGTGTGAACATCAGGAACCAGAAGATGCTCAGTAGCACCCATGAGAAATGGCAGGGGAACACTTGCTAGGTGTCAGAGCCCAAGTGACTGTGCACAGAGTGCTTGATCATGAAGTTATTCTGGTGCCCCAGCCAGAATTCCCAAACCCTAAAAGCAATTGCAAGTGTCTGCAACAGACCTCCTCGTGGAAAAGCAAACCTCACAAATAAAATCTGGAGTTTGAAAGTAAAATGCCTGGCCTAATTCGATGGTGACTGCTTTCTAGATTGGTTTGTGTGGGGGCACTGGGACATTGGGGTCCTTATTAGAATTCTCCTGTGTTCTCAGGATGGGCAAACCTGGCTCATTGCAGACTAGTCCCATGGCAGAGCTGGGAAAGGGTCCTCAACTGGGAGTCAGGGACCTGAAATGCACCAACCAGCAGTCACACATCACATCTCCGCGATTCGGGTATGAAATAAGGGCAAGAAGACCTTACAGCCCGTAAGGGGTGGCTGGGCCTGACCTGGTGCAGGCATTGTAAGACCCTGAGCTTGCCAGTCCTTTCAGCAACCCTGGGCAGCACGTATCATTATTGCCGTTTTACAGATGAAGAGACTGAGGCATTACAAGGGATTACAAGGCTCACTGTGCTCTGTGGGTGGATGTGAAACGACTCACAGATAAGTGCTGTGTAAATACAGAAGACCTTAGTTACAAACTGTCCCAATACATTCGTGTGTGTGAGCGTGAGCCAAGGTCTAACATGTTGCTGGCAGATCTATTTGCTCAGTCATGTTAGTCCCTCCCCTTCTTTCTTTCCCCTCTAGGGCAGGGGACAACAGAAGGAAGATGAAAGTATTCCCTAATACAGCTGGAGGATTCACATTACCCGTGCCAGGAGAATAGCCAAGGAAGGAAACCCCAGGTCACGCCCTCCTGCATTCTTTACAAGGACACACGGGAGTGGGGAGCATGCCCTGAGCAGAGCGGACTCAAACTTGGGCCGCTCTTCGAGGAGTGTTAAAAAATCTTGCACCCTCTGGATGCTTTTTGAAATTTCAAAATGGATGGAACAGTGACTTCAAAAAAATCAATGGTAATTTTAGATCAGGCTTTTTCCAAACGTCTCACTTCCTCCTGGAGAGCCTGATAAACACAGGACAGGCACTGACAAATGCTATTTTCATTCCAGGAACGTGTGAAAATTGAGTTTGTTGGGCATTGCCTGGGCTTCAGGCAGGAAAGAACAAGTGGGCCTTTCCTGGGGACGACTCCTCACTGCGAGACTTTAGGGCTTGGGTGGCGTAAAGATGGTCCAGACCTGCCCTGCCAGCAGTACTTTGCCACAATGGAGAGGCTCTGTGACAAAATACTATGCTACACAATGTGCGTGTCTTGATGTTGTTACTAATGTTGCTGTAATTATTTGTGATTCTGTGATTTTCTACTAGCTCACACTGCTTTGTAATTTTGGTTGACTTCTCAGCAGGAGTGAGCTGTAGGTGACTTAGGAGGTGTCTGTTTGCTCATCATTTATTCTGTTCACTGCCTGGATTTCATCTGCTATTCTTTTTTTCCTTCTGTTTACCTAATGTGGGTCAACATTTCCTGGGTATCCATGACACAAGAGGAATCTTGGGAAAGGCCCTGGCCCTGAAGGAACTTAGACTGGCCTAGAGGAAACCAGGCATAGAGCAGTCATAGGTAAATGATTAGGTGTCGCTATATGGTTGAGTGCTGTAAAACTCAGGCTTTCTGTCCAAGGTAACTATTTTTTCAACTTTCTCTTCCATTCTCTAAGGCCAGAACAAATCTGGCTTAATTATAACATGGCCTCTTTGAACATCAGTTGACTTGAAACCAAGGTTCGATGAGATGGAGTTTAAAGACCCTTCCAGTTCTAGCCGAGGGGATCTGAGAGACTCATGTCAGCACAAGAGAGGGGCTCGCTGCCCTTGAGTCTGAATGTCCCTTGTCCCCAAAGCCCTCTGCTCCCAGCCGAGCCTCTACCCTGGCTGGCTTCTCACGTTGGCACCGCCCTGCTGCACTACCTGGCTCCTGTGCTTTTTCAGCTCTTTGTCTTTTTTTTCTTTCTGTCTTTAGGGAAAAAGTGAAAGAGAGCAGGCATTTCTAGCACACTGTGGGTGGCCTGTGGGGGAGATGATGGGTTAGAAGACTGCTGGGGAGGGACACACTGTTGACTCACTGGGTCACCCCTGGAGCCATTTTACATCACCAAGAGATGATCACTGGACTCGCTGTGACTCTGTTGGCGGGCACTGTCCTATGCCCTGCAGGAGGCCTCCCAGGAACCCAGAGCAATACTGGCTGTGTGAGCGTAAGGACGGACGGTGACTCTGCAGAGCACTAAGACCCTTCATGGGGCAGACAACAGAGAGCCCCATGGGGGCTGTGGTTCTCACCAACTCCAGGCAACTGACTCCAAATGCCCTCTTCTCTCCAAGTCCACTCCCTCCACCCTGCAGACTGAGTGGCCCCACCCGGAGCCACACGGGCCACACCCTGGCCTATACTGGGCACTCAGGGTGAATAGCTGCTGCTTAGCACAGCGCCTGACCACATGGTGTGTAGGTGGCCAGAGAAATTCAGCTTAATGAATGACTGCTTCAAAGCCACAACATATTAAGCTAAAATAGTTATTAAATGAATAGCAATTGACACAGCACTTTTACATGTCTCTTATTTTCTTATTATGATTTATTTATCTTTTCCTGTCAAGCTCTCATTGTTTTGAAGACCCAAGGATAATGAGGTACACTTCACTGGCAATCAAGAGACCCTAGGGGCTGGGCACAGACAGCTCAGTCTTGTTATCCCAGCGCTTTGGGAGGCCAAAGTGGGAGGATTCCTTGAGGTTGGGAGTTTGAGACCAACCAGTAAGACCTGATCTCTAAAAAAAAAAAAAATAATTAGTTTGGTGTAGTGGCACACAACTGTAGTCCCAGCTACTCAGGAGGCTGAGGTGGGAGGATTGCTAAGCCTGGGAAGTCAAGGCTGCAGTCAGCCATTATTGTGCCACTGCACTCCAGCCTGGGTGAGAAAGCAAGACCCTGTCTCAAAAAAATAAACTCTAGGAAAAGGCACTCCACCTCCCTGTGCCTCTGTTGCCTCAACTGTCCAGGCAGTGGTGAAAATAACATCTGAACATATTTCTCTGCAACCTTGCAGGGAGGATCAAGCCCACTGGTGGATATGCAGTGTTTGGGGCAGTTAAAGAGGCAGTGACACAGCTGGGCATGGTGGCTCACACCTATAATCCCAGCCCTTTGGGAGGCCAAGGCAGGTGGATCACTTGAGGCCAGGAGTTCGAGACCAGCCTGGCCAACATGGTGAAACCCCGTCTCTACCAAAAATACAAAAATCGGCCAGGCATGGTGTTGCATGCCTGTAATCCCAGCTACTTGGGAGACCAAGGCAGGAGAATTGCTTGAACTCGGGAGGTGGAGGTTGCAGTGAGCTGAGATGGTGCCACTGTACTCCAGCCTGGACAACAAGCCAGATTCCATCTCAAAAAAAAAAAAAAAGTCAGTGACAGGTGTGGTGGGCTACTCCTAAGATGCTCTACTTCTCCAAAGACCTTTAAGGAGGAGAATGTGCCCTATCCTGTCTGGTCATCAGGCCCCAGGCCCTGAAGTTCTGGCATCATTCAAGAAAGCTTTTGCTACACCTAATACTACCAGTCCTGCAGTGGGAGATGTGACTCTGAATGAATGCAGCCAATTTTCCTAAGCCATGTAAGATGGCAAGTTCTATGATTTTTCTTCAGAATCTCAGCTTAAATGTTCCCCCATCAGGAAGCAATTTCTAAAAGGACCGAAGGAGTGAGCTGAGCAAACGCAGCATCTGCAGGAAGAGAATTCGAAACAGAGGGGCTAGCAAGAGTCTATTTGGCTGGGACTGAGAGAGTGGGAAGAATGGGAAGACATAAGCTTAGAAAGTGGCCAGAAGCCACATCACATAGGGACTGTGGGACATGGGGAGGACTTTGGATTTTATTCTAGGAGCAGTTAAAATTCATCAGTGGGTTATGAGTGGGAAGATGGCACGATCTGGCTGTCAGGTGGAGAACAGAACTGTGGGAGAGGGAAGAGAAGCTGAAGATGGAATTTGCTAGTGTATTGCATGTGGAGATCTGAGTATAATAACAATCAGTGATAACTGAGATTTTTGGCTTAAGTAACCAGAAGAATGGACAATCTGGCCTCCTGGAACCCAAGTCTTGCCAATGTACCTCGTAATATCTCTCTGTTCATTCCTGTCTGTTCCTTCTGCCACTGCCTTGTTCAAGTTCCCATCACTCCTCCTGGGATTCCTGCATTTATTGCCCATCAACCCATTGTCAAAGAATAGGTTTTATTTCCCCCTCATGTTTGAAAACTCTGATGGCCACCTATATTAGTTAGTTATTGCTAAATAAATAAAAGCTAAAACCCACAAACATTTATTTCACACTTTCTATGGATCATGAATCTGGGGATATCTTAGCTGGGTCCCCTAGCTCAGGGTCACACAAGGCTGCAATTGAGGGGGCAGCTAGGTTGGGGCTCATCTGAAGGCTCAGTCCAGGCAGGACCCAGCCTGAGCTCACTCACGGGATAGCTGGCAGGATTCCATTTCTTGCTGGCTGTTGGACTGAGCACCTCATGTCCTCACTCGCTGTGGGCCAGAGATATCAACTCCTCCTTGACACATAAGTCTTTCCACAGAGCAGCTTGCAGTCCGGCACTGGCTTCTGTCAGAGTGAGCTAATGAGAGAGCAAGAGAGAACCCCCAAGAAGGAAGCCACAGCATTTTTGCAACCTCATCACTTTTGCCATAGTCTCTTTGTTAGAAGTGAGGTACTAGGTCCAGTCCACTCTCATGGAAGGGGATTATGCAAAGGCATGAATATCAGGAGAGAGGGCTCACTGGGTGCCATCTTCAAGACAGATACTGTCTCACCTCTTTCCTGCATCTTCTGCTCCAACTCCTCACGCTGGTCATGTCACTTGCCAATCCTGAAAGAGCTATCTTTTCTCTGTTTTCTGTACACTTTCCACCTTGGAGATTTTCTTCTGCTCATTACCTCAGGCCTGGAAGTGAAGTGTTTGGCCACAATTCTCACTCCGCTTGCTTCTGTCGGTGCTCTTGGTCCGCGTGTTTGCTCTTCCCAGTTAGAATTTGTGCTCAGTGACTTTCCAGACTATAACTTACTCGTTTGTGGGTTCCCATTGTCAAATATGGTGTCTGGCACAAAGTAGATTGTTATTTGACTCTGCTCAGTATGAATGAGTTTTAATTAGAGCAAAAGAAAAAATTCAGGAAGGTAAACCTACTCATTGGGCAGATTCTAAAGTCAAACAAGGCCTTAAGATGATTTATTTTGGGTCATCTGTGCCAAGCTTCCTCTCCACTGGAAACTGCTAAAGAAACTGTTCAGCTGCTTCTGCAAGCATACAAGTCACCACACTCTGGGCCTCTCAGAAATCCTGTGAGGTAGGAAGGGCAGGAATCATTGTACCCATTTTGTTTTTTATTTTTATTTATTTTGAGACAGTTTCACTGTGTCGCCCAGGCTGGAGTGCAGTGGCCTGATCTCAGCTCACTGCAACCTCCGCCTCCCGGGTTCAAGGGATTCTCCTGCGTCAGCCTCCCAAGTAACTGAGATTTCAGGCACCTGCCACCATGCCTGGCCTGTGCCCATTTTATAGATGCAGGCTGAGGTCTGGGGAGGTTAAGTGTCAGGACCACATGCAGATGGCTAGCTCCTGGTAGAACCAGGCTCAGTTCAGTTCAGAACATACGTTTCAATGCCTCTTATGTTTCAGGGCCTACTTTTCATACAGAAAAGTAAGATACAGTTCCTGCCCTCAAGGGGTTCACAGTCTCCTAGTGGAGACTGACATATGAACAGATCCCTCCCACTCAGTGGGAAAAGCCCCTGATCTTCTTCTCTGACCACTTGAATTGCCTCTGAATGATTTAGGCAATAAAAGCAGGACAGGGTAGGGCCAGAACAATGGCCCCCAAATCTAACTGGTGTTTGGAGCCATCTGGCAGGCTTTTGAAAGCGCAGATTCTGATTGATGGGTCCAGAATAAAAACCAGGTGATATTGATGGGTGGGCATGTAAACCCTCTGATTTACAGGATTTTTTGGTCTTTGGAGAACAATCAACTGATCTGAAAGTTTCTCAGTGGGAAGAAGGGAGACTTCTCATGGGCTCAGCCTGCTAAACCTCAACAGGCATTTCTCTTCTGTGGACTGCACCTATGAGAGTGGCCCCTGGTCCTGCTGTTGCCTACAGATGTCCCCTACTCTGCTCTTGTATGTCCGAGTCATGAATTCTCCTCATATTGTTGGTCCCAACTAACTCCCACCTGTCTTAGGCATCTCACCCATATTTCAAACAATGAAGTGCTTTCAGGGAGCAGTTCCCAGGCTGCAGTTACTCCCCTCCCTAGGTCACAGAGGGTTGTGGTCATTTCCTTCTTGGGATGCCCTGCCAATCAGTCTGATGCTTTGCGTGCCTTTTGCTATGAACAGAGCTGGTAAACTCTAGAGAGTAGGTCATTTTGGAGTTTACATTTTGACCCTTCACCTGCTTCTAGTCTTGATTCAGATGTCGCCTTCTTAGTGAGTCCTTCTCTGACTACCCATTTCAAATGCACTCCTGCCTCCTACATGCCCCATCACCTGACTGCTCAAATGTCCTCCAGAGTACCTTATTACTTTCTAATTCACTGTATCACTTACTGATTTCTTCTGTTTCTCATCTCCCTCCTGACAACAGAGTATGAGCTCCCAAGAAGGCAGGGCTGTCTCCTCTGTTCATGGACACGTCCCCAGGACCCAGCACAGTGACTAACACACAGTAGGCCTTCAGAAAGATGCGTTGAATGCGTAAGTCTTGAGAATGCCTTCACATGCAACAGTGTTCTCTAAATGCTATTTGGTTGGTTGATTGACAAAGCCAGCCAAATCAGGGCAGGCCCATCCACTTCTCTTCCAGAAGATGCCCTGGACTGAGGCTTGGAGACTTATTTCTCAAGGTTAATAGAGTGAGCCTTGTTGAGACTGTCACAGCCTTCCCAGCTGGGCTGAAAAATGCCTTTGGAATCCGATGCTGGGAGGCAATGGGCCAGCTCCAAGACTTCCCAAGGAGCTGGAGTCAGGGCTGGCTCCACATCCCGTTTGTCAGTCCCAGCATGCAGACGAGAGGCCATCAGTTGCCAAGGACTTTGTTTTATTGTCATTGCAGTTGGCTTCCCCCTGGGCTGGAGCTGCCGGGCAGCAGCTATCAAGCCCTGGCTGCTGCGCTGGGGTAATATTAGTAATTCCATAATTCTCACCCGAGCCACAGCTGAAAAAAGGAACTGCTGGAGGTGGCTGAGCAAACAGGAGCCCCAGCAGCAGCAGGAGGAGGAAGAGCTGGTACTGGCTGTTCTCTCTCTAACTTCCTCACAGACCTGGCCTTGGGACATGGCTCATGGAGCTTCCTCCAGCCCAGCCTCTGTTCAGTTTTTCCAAAGCTTGTCACAGAAAGAGGGCTGGGATGTTATTCTTAAGTCTTAGTGACACAGAATTCTCAGAAAATTTTGATATCACCATGTAGATCCCATCACGGACAGCCTGCATTGCAGGCCAGAGGGATTGCTGCTTGGAGATGTATTCAAAAGGTTCCTTCTGTTATACGTGTCTCCCAGACCTCCAGAAAGAGGTGCCGCCATATTGATAAGTTACCCCAGGACAGTTCTCACCACCCCTGGCCTGTGAAGCACCCCCAGATTTGTGGAACAATGAGCCTTTGCACCAACCCTGGTCTGAGACATCCCTGGGCTCTGGCCCTAGAGCTGGAGGCCTCTTATACTACATGGCTGTCTGGGGATGGCTCAGCCATTGTGGTACATCCCTGTTCCTTAGGAAGAAAAAATAATTGATGTCCTAAAAGCTATCTTGTCAAAGAGCTGCCCTGTGGTACCTGAAGGTGAAATCAGAATTGAGAACCCAGAAGATTCTCCAACCAAAGTGTCCATCTGAGGGACTGGGCAGGGAGGCAAAAGTAAATGGACACAGGTCCCCCAGAATCAAAGCAGATAGCTCATGTGAATTATTAGTCATGTAATGGCATGCCCTCTGTCCCTCCAAGGCCATATTTAAAGCTAAATAATGTTTCAACCCCCAACTCTGACATCTATTTAGACCAGCCTTTCTTGAAGCCACACCCTGGCACATGAGGCCTATAAGATGCTTTATGAAAAAGGTTCCTAGATCCAAATAATTTGGGAAACACTGTCTGCCATCTTGGAGATTCACAGCACCTATGAAAGGCTCTGAGAAGTTCTGCAATGAAGAAATTTGTTTCATTCTATTTCATCCAGTATTTCCCACACTCACACTCTTTCGTCACCTTCTAATATCCCTTGTATTGGGGTTTCCCATAGAGCCCACTGGGAAGTACAGGTCCTAAGGATAAGCTGCTAGAAATACTGACGATTGGTTTGGCCCACTTGGCACCTTTAGTCCTCGACTCCATGTGATCTTCATTCATGGCTGCACAGCCTTCCACTGAAGCCCACCTGCTTGGTAGGGAGCATCAGAGAGTTCAAGCTCACTAATAAGAGCCAGGAACAGAACCTTGTTGTCTAGACCACCAAGCCTCTTCTCCAAGCTGTTTTCATGTGGTAGGGTGTTTTCACCATCCACTATGTCAGCACAGATGAGCCTAGGCCCTAGCAAAGTTAAAATTGTATGTAGGTTTGGCTTTAGGACCCTACTCCCACTTCCCTCCTTTCAGCACCTCCTCTGGCCACACTCTCTGGTGCTGCCATCTGCTTACCCTACCAAGGCAAAGCAGCAGCCCAGATTAAGGTCTTTTTTTCCTCTTTATCCATCACATTGTCTCTTTTACCCAAAAGGCAACAGTTGTCAAATCATCCAGTCTGAATAATACGACAGTTTCCCCCTAGTGTCCTAATCCCATAGCTCAGTGGTGATAACAAATAACCATAATAATTTACATTTGTAACTGTTCCTTAATCATTACAGAGACTTTCCTGCATATTACTCATTCAATGGACTTTAATGACTTTGTCTACAACCAACTTTATCTATAGCAACCATGCTTCTTATTGGGTACTGCTAACGCAATAGCTTAAGACAGAGTCACAAACTAGCTGTAACATCAGAGGGATGTGCTGATGGCTGTGGGATCAGCAGGAAGTGAAGATTTGCATTTTCTGGAGGAAGTAAGGTTGATCACAGAAGTTGAAGGATGACCAGCTCACCAGGGGAATAAGAGAAAGGGGGTGGCATAGGCTCATTTGGTTCTCAAGACAATCTTAAGAGCTTGGCAGAATTGGTATAATTGACCTCATTTTTTTGCTACTGAAGAAAATGAGGTACACTTCTCAGCCCTGAATTCATCTTGATAACCAGGAACAGGACCAGGAACTGAGCTCGACTCTCCTGAGCTTATATCTCTTCCTCAACTGCTCTGGGACCCCAAGGCTATCCTCCTATGCCAAGGTGGCTGACTTTGGTGGTGAACATTTCTTTATAGTTTATCACACAAGTATGGTTCCTTAAGTTCTGCTGTTCTCTTTTGCCCGTTTCTTCCACATATATTTTTAAGCTTCTCTAATCTAAACATGCTTCCCCCATTCTCTCTTTATTTCCTGTGATGGATTTGTTGAAGAACCAGGGTCATTTAGCCTGCAGAGCTTCCCGCAGCCTAAATGTCACTGATTGCATCCTCTTGGTGTTGATTAGCATGTTCCTCTACCCTGTGAATTTCTGCTAAGTTAGTAGTTGAACCTAGAGGCTTGATCACATTCAGGTTTGAGTTTTTCTCCTAGATGATAGGTAGTGGTGCTCTTCCATCAGGAGCCACATACTTTCTAATTGTTTCTCTTTGTGATGTCAATAGCTGTTGTTATTAATTCAGGCTTTGTTTTGATGTCTCCAGGCTCTGCTCCATGGCCTGGCATCTGGTTTTGCCTCTGTGTTCAGCCCTCTGGAATGAGAATTATTCAAAATATGATATATCTGTATAATGGGATATTATCTGGCCATGAAAAGAAATAGACTTTGTTTTTCTGGTATCCCTGGGCCCCACCCTCTCAGTATACACATCCAACCCCAGTCTTCTGCACCTAGGCCATGCTCTCAGAACCTGTTCTGATTTTTGACCCAGATTAGGTAATTAAGTATTTGTAGAATTCTTTTATTTATTTATTTATTTATTTTGAGACAGGGTCTCACTCTTGCCCAGACTGGAGTGTAGTAGCATGATCACACCTGTAATCCTAGCACTTTGGGAGGCCAAGGTGGGCAGGTTGCTTGAGGTCAGGGGTCCAAGACCAGCCTGGGCAACATGGCGAAACCTCATCTCTACAAAAAATACAAAAATTAGCCGAGCATGGTGGCAGCATCAACCTCCAGGGCTCAGGTGATCCTTTCACCTTAGCCTCCCAAGTTGCTGGGACTACATGCATGTGCCACCATGCCTCCCAAAGTGCTAGGATTACAGGTGTGAGCCGTCACACCTGGCTGGTATTTGTAGAATTCTTGTTTGACAGCCATGAACTATTATGGAAAGGAAAGATCCTGCCAGATTCACCTCACTGCCTGGCTCACAGACCTGCCTTGAGGCCTTCTCCATAGTGGATCTGGTCACAATTGGTGAAAGCACGTGACCAGAGAGAGACCTTTCTGAGCTCAGGGGAAAGAACACTCTAGGATGGCTTGGAAGTATCGTAAAGATTTTGTCATTATGGCAGCTGAATTCTGCATCTTGATAGTTCTGCATCTTGATATATGTTCACCAAAATGCATTTCCCTTATCTCCTGGGCATGGGAGGCTTTTTCCCCCAGGATCTTTTGAATTAGATGTGTCCATGTGACTCAGTTCTGGCCAATGGATTGTGGCTAAAGTATATTGCTCAGGTCTGGTGCATGAACACCAACAAAGGGATTCCCAGTTCCTCCTTTCCCATCTTTTAGCTGCATGGAAGGATCTAGCAGAGGACGTAGAGTTCTAAGAATGTGGCAGAGACACAAGATGGAAGGACCCTGGGTCACTGAATGATCACATGGAAGCCTGCTCTGTTGCACTGGACTTTGTGAGAGAGAGAAATGATTTTTTGAGTGAAACCATTGTAATTTAAGGATTGCTTGTTATAGTAATTGACATCACTTACTCTCACTTATACAAGCCCTTTGAGGAGTGAGAAAGTGGCTCGTGGTGAAATTAGAGCAAAGGACACAAACTCTACCAGGTTTCTTCAAGGCACAGTAATTGGGGCTTGACTACTTCTAATTACCTCAACAAATCATTTCTGAAGGTCATGACTTTCTGATTACCTGAGCACTCCTCATGTCAGGGGTACTGTCTTTGGAGAAAAAGAAATAAATCACTAACTGAATAATGCCAGGGGTCCTTTTGAGACTGAAGAAATTGTCTGTGGAAGGAGCAGGGCAGTAAAATTATGGCCTGTCCACTCTAAAAGTGGCTCGGGAATCCCTGAATCACCGATGGGGCAGAGTCTGGCCTGATGGGCAGAAAGTTATTGTATTAACAGTTGTGACAAAGAAAATGATAACCCTAAGGTCTCAGAGTGAGGACTGATAGAAATCATCCCAGATCTGAAACTCCAATCTCACAGTTGGCTGGCTCCATCTACTTTATGTGTTCATTCGATCCCGTCTATGAGTGGACCATAGGACGTCTGTTAGTTTAACAGCATGTGCTCTTCATGGAGCTATCTTCCTTCTTCCTTGGGAGACTTTCCTTTTAAAAATCTTTACAAAGACCCCACCTTCTTTCTAATGGTGTGTTTCAGGCTTCGGCAGTCATATGGATAATCTGGCCTTGGTCTTATTTCATCATCTTTACTCTTTAGACTTTTAGACATCTGGTGATTTAACTTCAGGTGAGATGAGCACTCTAGGTCACAGCTTTGGTTAGTTTCTGCTACTTTTTGTGACACACACATGCGCGTGCACGCACACACACACACACACACACGTATTCATACCCCAAAAATCTTCAAGAAAGACAGTTGAGTACAGTAGTCAAGAGAGGCCTTTGGGATGCCAAGACCGTTCAGTGGGGACAGAATAGTCTTTTCAACAAACGGTGCTGTGACAACTGGATATTCACATGCAGAAGAATAAAGTTGGACCAGTAGCTCACACTACATAAAAAGTTAACTCAAAGTGGATCATAGACCTAAATATAAAACCTAAAACCTTAAAATTCTTAGAGCGAAACATAGGAGCAAATCTTCATGGCCTTGAGTTAGGCAAAGCTTTCTCAGATATGACATCAAACATACAGCAACGAAAGAAAAAAAGTAAACTTGACTACACAAAAAGTACAATGTTAATGCTTCAAAGGACATCATCCAGAAACTGAAAAGACAATCAACAGAATGGCAGAAAAATTTGCAAATTATCTGATAAGAAACATATAGAATATATTAATATTAAAACCCCTTACAACTTAACAATAACAAGAAAAATAACCATTTTTAATGGGCAGAGCATTTGAATAGACATTTCTAGAGAGGAAATATGTATACAAATGGCCAAAAAGCACATGAAAAGATGCTCAACATCATTAGTTAATAAGAAAATGCAAATGAAAACCACAATGAGATACCAATTCACATCTTCTATGATCACATCCACTTCACATCCACCATAATCAAAACAATGGCAAATAATAAGTTGGTAAGGATGTAGAGAAATCAGACCCCTTATGCATTGATGTGGGGATGTAACATGGTGCAGCTACTTTGAAAAACAGTGTGGCGGTTCCTCAAAAAGTTCAACACAGAGTTACCATGAGATTTAGTAATTCCCCTCTGAGGTACATAACCAAGAGAAAGAAAAACCTGTACAGAAATGTTCAGGGCCTCATTATTTGTAATGTCTCCAAAGTGGAAATAATCCAAATGCCCATCAATTGATCAATGGCTAAACAAAATACAGTGTATCTCTACAATGAAATATTATCTGGCCATAATGATAAATAGAAATAAATGAAATACATGCTACAACGTAGGTGAACCTGAAAAACATGCTAAGAGAAAAAAGCCAGACACAAAAAGTCACATACTGCATGCTTCCATTTACATGTAATGTACAGAATGGGCAAATTCATAGAGATAGAAATTAAATTAGTGATTGCCAGGGGCTGGGAGAACGAGGAAGTTGGGCATGTCTGCAAATGTGCATAAGGTTTCTTTTGAGGAGTAATGAAAACATTCTTGGATTAGATAGTGATGATAATTGCACAACTCTGTGAATATCCCTTAAAAAACCATGGACTTGTATACTTTAAGGGGGTTAATTGTATGGTATTTGAATTATATATCAATAAATCTGTTTACAAAAAAAGGGTTCTCTAGAGCCAGACTGCTTGAGTTCAAACCCCAGTACTTTTTGTTGACATGTGTGTGATCTTGGCCTAGTCACTTGCCCATTCTGTGCCTCAGTCTCCTCATGTGTAAAATGAAGATGGTAGTAGTACCTGCCTTATGTGGTTGTTGTGAGGATTGCATGAGTTAATGGAATGGCTCCTGGCCCAAAGCAAACACTCCATAAGAGTTACCTACTGCTTTTACTGTTAATGATGAATGTCATGATGTACAATAATCCTGGCCACATGCCCATAAATCAAGGGCCAAAGAAGACTTATAAAATCTTGTCAGCAGGGAGGGCTTGGTCCAGGGTGATGTCCACAAGCAGGATCATGGCCTGGAGATCTGGGTAGCTTCCACACTGAAAGAACCACTCAAGAAAACTTAGGGCGCTTAGTACATCCAAACATACATAAATACAGAGTCTGGCTCAAGCTTTTTGGCCAGAGTCCATTGAGAATTATGAATCCCTCTTTGAACAATGGCAGCTATTATTAACATCTAGAGACTTTGAGTTGGATTCTTTCTCCAGCCCAGACACTGATTCAGAGCTGCAACATTCTAAACAGTGAGGCTAGAAATTGATGCCATTTCTGAGCTGATTTATTGAGAGGTTTCTTGATTTGGGTCAGGTTCCTGCAACATTTGGAAAGTGACGACTATAGCATCATTATTTCCCCCAAATGACCAAAATTATAGCCGGTAACTTGAGGCCAGTAAATTTCCCTGCAGCAGATGTTAAACTGTTTTAAAAGATGATTAACAATGGGAGACTCAGGCCCTATGGCAGAGCAAAATGGGCTGGTGTTGCTGAAGTCAACGTGTGCGGTAAGGGGCACATCCAGACCCCTGTGGTGGGGAGCCCAGGTTGGAGACTGTAAAAGCTCACAGGTTGTGGTGTAAATTAAGCCTGTGGTCCTGGGTGGC
This sequence comes from Trachypithecus francoisi, assembly GCF_009764315.1. Lineage (NCBI taxonomy): Eukaryota > Metazoa > Chordata > Mammalia > Primates > Cercopithecidae > Trachypithecus > Trachypithecus francoisi. Next base: position 44,806,585 of record NW_022681455.1, read on the forward strand.
TGAACATGTGGTGCTGTGACAAGAGACCTAGCCTGGACGTTGGGAGGCCTGGGTTCCACACTTCCTTCTGCCAGAACGTGACTCAGGGCAAACTATTTACCTTCTCTGGGATACAGTATCCTCATCCTTTAACAAAAGGACAGGTCACATTAGGCAGTCTCTAAGGTGTTTTGTGAGCTTTAGACTGATTTATTCTATTACTTAAGAAGAAAGCAGATGAATTATCCATTCACCTCCAAAGAATCTGTGAATTTTAGATGAAATGATCACAAAAGGATCAAGATGGGTTATACAATTTTGGTGATGCTCACTTCACATCACAACACTGGAAAGTATGGGAGTGAAAGGCAGTGAGGCTGGATCCAGAGAGACCATCCCTAGGATACCCAAACCAGGTCGCTGGAAGCAGACACAATGCTTTGCTGGTCTAGGACCCCATCCCATTGAAGTCAGTTTTCACTCATCTTTCCAGCAGTCAAGTTCTCCACCTGTTCATCTCTGTTCCCTATTTCCTGAAGGACTGTCATCTACCCATGACATTTGTGGATCAACTACTCAAAGTGTATACCTACACATATTTACACATACACATATATACATACAATTGTTGGCTAGAATTGAGTGATGTTCTCATGAACTTCTCCAATGAGGATGTCCTGGGACCCCTTCCCCATCAACTCTTACCTCTCCAACCATCCTCCCAGCTCAAGGTCACCGGAGAGTGGAAAGGAATTAACCCAATGGATATAAGCATTGAGATCCTTTGGAAAAGTCCTGAAAGGTCTTTTCTTTTTACATCCCTTCATCTTTTCCTCTCACATGAAAGAAAAATGGCCTGGGTCCTGTACCTCACAGCACTTCAGCCTTGGAGCTCTGGGAAGTAAAACTTGAGTTCTCCCAGAATCCCTCTGCTGTTTTATAAGATTCAACACAGCAACCCCCTCAGAAGAATCACCCATTATTTATTCATTCAATAAATATTTATTGAGCACTTGCTAAGTGCCAGTTTCAGTGCTGGCCGTGGAGATATAACACTGAGCCAATAGACAGGAAACAGTCTGGAATGTTCTAGGAAATGAAAGAGGTCCAGCGTAAGAAGCAATAAAAATGAGGGAGAGAGTGATATAGGACAAGACTGGAAAGGTAGCAGGGGTCAGGCCACAGAGGGTTAAGGTGACCTGAGAGATCAATTTCCCCACCCACTGTCCTGACGGAACTATAACAGCTCCTCTGTGGAGCCGTCCTGGACTCCTCAGGTCCTCAAGTCTATTTTGTCTAATATTAAATTTGCCTTCCCAGCCTCCTTTTGGTTAGTGCTTGACTGATGTATCTTTTTTTCATCCTTGTTTGCTTTCAACTTTTCTGTGTCCTTACGTTTTAGGTGTGTCTTTTATAAGCAGTATATAGTTGATTTTTTAAAAAATTGCAATCTGACAATTCTTGTCTTTTAAGTAATGATTTTAGTCTTTTTATACTTATGATTACAGACATATTTGGACAAACCTATTGCTTTACTTCATGCTTTCTATTTGTCTCTGCTTTTTCTGTTATTTTTTCTCTTTTCTTGCTCACTCTTGTTGAATTGTTTTCTTATTCCATTCCTCCCATTCTCCCACTGATTTGGATGTTATTTTTTCATAGAAATTTTGTGAGACATACTAGACAAACTCCAACTTAGTATCTGAACCCTCTTTGCAAATAATACAAGAACCTTGCAAGATATTAACTCCTTGTGCACACTTTCTAGACATACATGCTTTTATATTCAGTATTTATGTATTTTTAAACTCCTACAAAATAGATATTGTTATAAGTTTTATACAGAAATTGTTTGTTTGGATTTGTATACAGGTTTATTCATCTCTTTGTTTACCAATCCTCTTGCATCTTAGAGCTCCTATCTGGGATCATTTTACTTCTTCCTAAAGTATATTATTTAGAAGGGTTTTTTTCCCCCTTCTAATTGCTTATTGAGTTTATTCTTAACTTTTGCATATCAGGAAATATCTTGATTTCACCATAGTTCTAAAAGGTAATTTTTCCGGACACACAAATATAGGTAGACAATAATTTTCTCCAAGCGTTTTGAAGATAGCTTTAATATTTGCTGCTGAGATTTTGCTCTCTAGTTGCTATGCCTTTTTTTGAATTGTCTGTCTTCTCTCTCTCTGGTTGCCTTTATATCTTATCTTTATTGTTGGTGTTCTACAGTTCATTATCATATGTTCAGATTGTGTGCATGTGTGCGTGTATGTGTGTAATCCTGCTTAATGTAGTTTGTGCTTCTTGTATCTGTGGATTCAGATCTTTCATCAGTGCTAAAGAAAGTGAGGCCATTGTCTCCTTGACAATTGCCTCTTCTCCATATTATCTCTTGCTCCTTCTGGAATTCTGCTTAGAGTTGGCAGCCTCCCCATTCTATCTCCCATGTCTCTTAATTGCCTCTTGTCCCCACTGGTCTTCTGCTTTAGACTCATGCAATTTCTAGTTTATACCATTAAAGTTGAATATAGACACGATTTCTTCTGTTATTTCATGTTTCAGTCTGGTCTCCCTAACTACACTAGAAGCTCCTTGAGTACAGCACCCCTGTCTTATGTGCCATTTGTATTATCATGGCACTTGGCTCAATTCCTGATATGATGAGTACTCAGTGAACACCTTATTGATAGAGACCCATTATTTCATGTTCCCAAATTGTCCCTAAACTTGAGACTTACACACATGACTTCTTAGGAGCCAAATGTGTGTTTTGGGCCAGGACATGTCTGTTATCTCTCTATAAGCCCTGAGAGCTTATAGTGCTTTGTACAACTTGCCTCAGCTGACTTCCTTGGATTGTACCTTTTATTCTCATGATCCTTTCAGCATAGAAGGCTTGCCTGTATTATTGAAACTCACCCCTTGTCTTTTCTATCTGGGCTTTTCAAGTCAGCCCTGTTTGGCTGCCACCTCCAGCCCAGAAATATAATTCCAAAGGCCAGCCTTGGAACTATGTGGGAATGAGTGCTGCCTCTGAACAGCAATTTAGAGTTTGAGCTCTGCCTCTGCTGGTTCTATGGGCCTGGGCTCTGAGTCTTAGTTTCCGTATCCGTAAAATGGAAATGGTAGAGTTGTGAAAAATAATAGAGATAGTGAACATTAAAGTGCTTAACAAATGTTGGGTATGGTGGTTGTCTGCAAAAATGTTAAATGATGGCCATAGACACAGGAAACAGAAAATAGTCGTATACAACATCTTTGGAGAAGTAAAGTCAAAACTATATTATTCTGCTTATCTTTTAACGGGTTATTTTTTAAAACTTCTGTCAATCTGACTTTAATCAAAAAGTCCTGAAAGAAAAAAATACATTTATTTTTTGTATTTTTACTAATATAGAGCACATTCTTTGTGACAGGTATTGAACCCAGCACAATCACATTATATTTTCTCAGGAGTTCTTTGAGTTAGGTAGTTAAAAGTATCAGAATCTAGAATACTAAATCCACTGTGAGTGTAGAACAAAGTCACAAAACCCAGGTTTGGAAATGACCCAGGTTTTGGGATGTGAAACAAAAATTTTTAAAGGGGAAATTGAGTGGTTTATTTAACTCTGACCCCCTTGGAACTATTTGAAACTCTGTGTCCCTTTTAAATTTTGTTGCTTCTGAGTTAATAGGTAAGATTATATCAAAGAAGAATAGGGTAATAGGAAATAAGGGAGAGGATTTGAAACATAAAAAGTGTCAGCTTCAGAACTTCAAGAATGCTGAATTCCATGTCAAGTCCCAGTATCCTGCCCCTTAAGCCTTTGGTGAGGCAATTGCATTCACAAGGATCATCTCTGTTGCAAACTGTTGGAAATCAAAGCCATATTCAAGGCTCATTGCTCCACCCCATGACCTGCCTTCAGCTGTGTGTGCCATTTCCTGCTCCTTGTGGGGTCTGAGGACCCTGGAATCTCTAAGCCTTTCCAAGAAGCAATTTGATCCTTGGACACTCTTATGGCAGCAGAGACAGAGCAAGTGATATCATTAAAATGGATGCAATGGGTGTCTCTTGCTCTTTTTTTCTTTTTTCTTTTATTATTTTATTTATTTACTTATTTATTTTTGAGATGGAATCTTGTTCTGTTGCCCAGGCTGGAGTGCAGTGGTGCAATCTTGGCTTACTGCAAACTCTGCCTTCTGAGTTCAAGCAATTCTCATGCCTCAGCCTCCTGAGTAGCTGGGATTACAGGCGTGCACCACCATGCCTGGCTAATTTTTGTATTTTTAGTAGAGACAGGGTTTCACCATGTTGGCCAGGCTGGTCTCAAACTCCTGACCTCAAGTGATCCACCCGTCTCTGCCTCCCAAAGTGCTGGGATTACAGGTACGAGCCACCTAGTACAGACTTTTTGTCTTTTTAAAATAAGGCATTGTTACAGACATAAGATCATTTCTTATTCTCAACCACCAATGACCTGTGTGCTGAACAGGAGAGACTGAATTCCCATTTCATAGATGAGAAAACTGAGAGTTGCTCAGAGTCACATAGCTCACAAGTGGCTGAGACGGAATGACAGTTCAGGTTTCCATTTCTACTCTTCTCCCAGGCCGGCACGGGCAGGAGCAGGGGCAGGGGCAGGGGCAGTTATGGTATCATCACCCATGAAAAACAATTCCAAGATCATGGGCCTCCTAGCAGGGGGAAAAAAACCTGTAAGAGAAACCAGCTACAGCTATAAATCCAATTTCATCAGTAAGAAAACTGAGGCCCGAGCACTTACTCATGAAAATACCCACAGGGGATCACTTCCAAACCTGGGTTTTGTGACTTTTGTTCTACACTCACAGTGGATTTAGTGTTCTAGATTCTGATACTTTTAACTACCTAACTCAAAGAGCTCCTGAGAAAACATAATGTGATTGTGCTGGGTTCAATACCTGTCACATAGAATGTGCTCTATAAATATTAGTTGAATTTTTATCTTTCTAGGACTTAGTTTTCTAGTTTGTTAAAGGGGGTCAATAACCCCTGCCTGCCTTCTCCATAGTGTTATTAAATGCCTCAGGTGAGATTGTGCATGTAAGATAACCTTGAAAAATAATGTTAAAATGCTTTGCAGTTATGTGAACTGTCTCAGTTAAAACTGTGGAAGTTGCAGGCATTCCTCTATAAGTGGGATTCTAGGCACATGCCAGCTTTTTGTCACACCCCTTTCACAGCAGAAGAAATGATTAGCCTTATTTTGGAGACAGAGCTATTGAGTGATTTGCTGGCATCAACACAGAATAGAAGACTGACCTTCTACTAGAAAGATATAAGTGCCCAAAGAGAGGTAGGAGAAGGCAGGAGAGTTTGTATTCTTCTCTCTCATGTAGGGATCATAGAAGGACAGAATCTATGCTGGGTCTTAAAAGGTGGGTAACATTGGGGCACGTGGAAATATTACGGGCAATATCAGGCTCCAGAAATCCCATGGATGCAGCAGGAGACAGGAAGGTGTTAGAGGACGCAGGGGAGATAGCGAGTCCCCTCATTCGGCTGGAGAAAGGGATTGGGGGAAATAAAATTCATCAGATCCCAGCCAGACCAAGAGTCCAGCTTCAAGACCAAAAAATGGACTGGAGGGTCCTGGGCATGTGACAGGAAGGAAGATCCTGCCCAACCCCTGGGGAGCAAGGGAGGGAGCCCAATCTAAGGATTTGCTCTGAAAACAATGTAATTTCAAAGCTTTAGGAGGTGTCTTTATATTGCTAAGGGTGAGACCTGGGAAGATGTCCCTTCAGTTTAGCAAAACAGTTAATGGGGTTTTTTTTCCCATCATTATTACTTTTAATGAAAAGTTAGGTTCAGATAACAATTAGGTCCAATAACAGGGCCAATAATAAAGGTTGCTAACATTTATTGAACATTTACTATGTGCCAAGCACTGTTGGAGTAATTGTGTTAGTTTCCTGGGGCTACCACAGTAAATTACCACACATTGGGTGGCTTAAAACAACAGACATTTATTCTTCACATTTCTGGAGGCCAGAAGCCCAAACTCAAGAGTGGGCAGGCCAGTGTCCGGCCTGAAGGCCATTCTCCCGCTGGAGCTCTAAGGGAAAAGCAGAAGGTTTCTCTCAGTTTGGCTCCAGGCGTTCCTTGTCTCATGGCTGCATCACTCCAATCTCTGCCTCTGTCTTTTTTTTTTTTTTTTTTTTGAGACAGAGCATCACTCCTCACCCAGGCTGGAATGTAGTGTCTTGATCCTGACTCACTGCAACCTCCACCTCCCGAGTTCAAGTGATTCTCCTGCCTCAGCCTCCCAAGTAACTGATACTACAGGTGCACGCCACCATGCCTGGCTAAATTTTTGTATTTTTAGTAGAGACAGGGTTTTGGCTTGTTAGCCAGGCTGGTCTCAAACTCCCGGCCTCAAATGACCCTCCTGCCAAAGTGCTGGGATATAGGTGTGAGCCGCTGCCCCGGCCTTCTGCCTCTGTCTTCACATGGCTTTCTCTGTGTGTCTGTCATAAGGACACTTGTCACTGGATTTAGGGTCCACTCAGACAGTCCAAGATGATCTCATTTCAATATCCTTAACTTCATCTGCAAAGACCCATTTTCCAAATAAGTTCACATTCACAGGTCCTAGGGATTAGTATGTGGACATATCTTTTGGGGGGGACTGCTGTCCAACCTGTTAGGGGGGCTTATGTGCATTACATCATTTAATCCTCAAAGGGTGGTTGCCCTGTGGGATAGGTAATATCATTACCTTGGTTTTACAGATGAGGAAACTGAGACTCAGAGGTTAAGTAACCTGCTCAAAGTCATATGGCCAGCAGGTGGCAGAGCTGAGATATGAAGCCCTGCAGTCTGGCTCAGGGGTCTGTGTACTCGTAACCATCATGCTAGTCTGCCTCTTTGTGATGCATGGGAGAGCTATCATTCTAGGTAATTAAAAAAACAAACAAAAACTCTCCCCTAAACCCAGGAATTTGGAATCTTCCCTTGGCATGTAAGAGGATGGGGGTAAGGAATCTTAGAAAAGACAGAAGCAAAAAACTAGCTGGGCGAGGTGGCTGGTGCCTGTAGTCCCAGCTACTTGGGAGGCTGAGGCAGGAGAATGGCGTAAACCCAGGAGGCGGAGCTTGCAGTGAGCTGAGATCCGGCCACTGCACTCCAGCCTGGGCGACAGAGGGAGACTCCGTCTCAACAAACAAAAAAAAAAAAAAAAAAAAAAAAAAAAACAGAAGATGTGGTCATGGAGATGCAGCTCTAATAGGAAAAACAGATGCAGCCAGGCCTAAGGGGAAGGGTAGCCCACAAGAGACTCCTCTGAATCTCAGCTACTTGGGAGACTGAGCTGGAGGGATTGCTTGAGGCCAAGAGTTCAAGACTAGCCTGGGCAACATATCAAAACCCTGTCTCTACAAAAAATAAAAAATCAGTCAGGTGTGGTGGTGAGCGCCTGTAGTCCCAGTGACTCCAGAGGCTGAGGCAGGAAGATCGCTTGAGACTGGGAGTTCAAGGCTGCAAAGAGCTATGATCGTGCCACTGTACTGCAGCCTGGGTGACAGAGCAAGACTCCATCTTTAAATAAATAAATAAATAACTCCTTTGAGTGTTGTGTGACCGAGTGTGAGTGTGTGTGTGTGTGTGTGTGTGTGTGTGTGTTGGCATTCAGCCCCTCTGGAGCAGCGAGGGCTCATACTGGATGTGGTATCAGTTCCTGTTGCATCCTGGGCTGGTATCGGCTCACCTTCATCTGCCACCCACAGCAGGCAGGGATTCAAGGTAGGCTGAGGAAGGGAGGAGGAGCTGGGGGAGTCACATGAGGGGTCCTAAAAGAAGACCACAGCCCCGGAGGGTAGCCGTGGGAGGGAGGCCCTGAGGATGAACACCTCCCCGGAGTCTCTGAGACTTAGGAACAAAGCAACATTTTCCACATTCCTCCAGGATGAGAGTGGAGCCATTTCATTCATTCCGCTGTTAGAGGAAAAGGGTCTGCAGAGGGCTGCAGGGCCCAGGTGGTCTGGGCCACAGGAGGTCGGAGAGGTCACCTGAGATGTGGAGGGAGGGCAGTCTTCCCATACTCGCTGACAGAAACCGCCCTGTCCACAGGAGAGGAAGCAGCCCCTAGCAGCTGCCGTTCTGGCGCCAGCCAGCAGTTGCAGCCCCGGGAGGAGGGAAAGCTGCCTTCCCCACCCATCTCTTTCCTCCTCCCAAGGCTATTCTGGGAAGGAGGGGCTGTGAGGACTGAAGCTGGGGGGGGGGTGTGGGGGACAGAATTTGCCCAGACTTTCTCTGCTATATCTGTTTGACATATTGGGTTCTTGTTTCTCACCCACACTGTTGGCCTCCAAATGGGAAAGTGCCCTTGGCAGAGACAGGGACAGCCTAAGGAAGGGCCTGCCCTGTCCCCAACCTGTCCTGGCTCCTCTGGCTGGGTTCTGACTAAAGCCTGCACCTAATGGGAGTCACTTGGAGTTTTGTGGGGAAGAGAAAATGAAACAAGGTATCTTACAGCCCTGCAGGACCTCACAGTCCTACGCAAGTGCCAAGCGACTATGGCCACTGCATCAAGGGAGTTGAGGGTCAAAGAGACCCAGTCACTCTCTCACTCTGGTCCCTACACAGTTATCCTGCTGACCTGGTTCTTGGTGAAACCTGGTCACTCAAGTCTACTCCCGGCTGTGCCTTACCCTAGTTATAACAAACCAAGGGCTGGAGAGGAGGGGACAGCAAGTGACAAGCTGACATCCTGAAGGCTAGCAAATGGGGCTGGTGGGGTGAAGAGATCTCTTTGGACTTCCCCACTGGAAGCATTTCATTTTCCATGACTGCTGCCCAGGCCTCAGGAGAGAAAAATTAAGTAGATATTTTTGTGGGTGGCAAAGTATGCAGTCTGTTGGGGGTGATACGATGAGGGTGGTGACAGAAAACTGGGGCGATGATAGAGCTCTCCAAATATTCCAGGTGCCCCTTGGACTCCCCAGCCTCCTGCGGAGTTGAGGTCAGTCAGGGGGCTAGTTCTGGCCAATGGACCATGAGCAGAATGATGTGTGTTGCTTCTGGGTTGAGGCAGGTAAAAGGCAATGTGCCTTTTCCATACCCCTCTTCCTCTGCTGCAGGAACCCTGGGGACAATGTGGTCCAGATAGCTGGACTGCAAGATGGAGAAAGGCTGCCTAACCTGCACTGGAATTTTCCTGAGGGTGAAATCCACCTTTATTGTGCCAAGCCACTGAGATTTGGATGTTTGTGGCTGCTAGGACTAATTACTTAGATTAATGCAACTGCTTATGTCAATGCAGCTCCTGGAGTTATCCAATATCACTTGCTTTTCCTAACAACCCCAGGAGATCATTTCCATTTTTCCCATTTTACAGGTGGGCAAACCGTAGCAGTGACTTGCCTCAGGTCACGTAAGTAGATAGAGAATAAGCAGATGACACTGTGGAAGGTTAAGTGCAAGTGGAGAGGTGGCAATAAGGGTGAAATGAAGAGGGCCCCCCACCTGGTGTAGAGAGCCAGGCAGGAGGTCAGGTCGAGGTGGGGAGAGAAGGAAGGAAAGGAGGGAGTGCTTTAAGGAGAATCTTGACTCCTTCTCCCTCCATATCCTTAGCCTTTGGAGTTGAAGGAGTGCCCTTGTGTGAGGCCCACAACACCAGGAAGGTAGAACCACGCAAATGTCTTTGGGGATTCATGTACCTGATGCTTTGGATAGGCAGGCAAGTGGTAATGAAACCACTGAGACTGCATAAAACATGGTTGAAGGGAAATGGTCCAACAAATGCTGTGCCCCAAAGCTGCCCTCGTTCACCCAGGCTGGCATTGCTCAACCTGGTTTTGAGCTCCTCTTTGAAATGTGAACATTTACCAGCCACATCCTTTATGCCACTTAAATGCTGGTTCTGTTTTTCTGTATTGTTTTTTATTTATTTTTGAACAGATTACATATATAGTTAAAGTATTAAAAAATATCTAAAGGTATATACAGTAAGAGGATGCTCTCCCACACATGCCCTCTGTCTGTCCAGTTCCCATGTCACCTCATAGGCACCCACTGTGACTAGTTCATTATTTCCATTCAGATTTTATTTTGTGAATAGGTAAGATAATTGAGATATGCATTATTTTTATCCTTGTTTTTCTCATGAATACTATACTGCATCTTGCTTTTTTCACTTAATACAATTTGGAAGTATTTTATACAATACTAAAGAATATCAAGATCATTCTCTGTTATTTCAGTAGATGTATGGCACTGTAAGGATGTACTGTAATTTGATAGACAAATTGATAGACATTTTGGTTGTCTCCAACGTTTTGCTGTTATAAATAACAATGCAATGAACATCCTCTACATATGCCACTTTGCATATTTTCAAATATACTTGAAAGATAAATTCCCAAAAGTGGAATTGCTAGGTCAAAGAGTATATGCATTTTACATTTTGATGATACAAAAGTGCCCTCTGTCAGGGTGTGTTGTGGCAATTTTTTCCCCCTACCAGCAGTATATGAGGGTGCAATTTTCTTTTTCTTTTTTTGAGACAGCCTGTTGCCCAGGTGGAGTGTAGTGGTGTGATCATAGCTCACTGCCGCCTCAACCTCTTGGTCTCAAACAATCCTCCCACATCAGCCTCCCTAGTAGCTAAGACTACAGGAGTGTGCTGCCATGCACGGCTAATTTTTAAAATTTTATTTTGTAGAGACCATGTTATGCAGGCTGATCTCCAACTCCTGGGCTCAAGCAACTCTCCTGTATAAGCCTCCCAAACAGCTGGGACTACAGGCATGAGCACTGTGCCTGGCAGAGAGTGCAGTATTCTGCAGTTTCACCAATAGAATGTGTTGGTGTTCAAACTTTCTGATGTTTATCATTGATAGGAGAAAAGTGAAAAAGATTTATCTTACATTTTTAATATCTTGGGTGAGGTTGGAGAAATTTTCAAATGTTTAAAGGAGATTATGTTATTCTTTTTATACACATATAAATTACCTGTTTCTATTTTTGCCCATTTTTGTACTGTGGTTGTTTGTCATTTTTCTATTACTTTTTAGGAGCTTTTTAGTTATTATAGAGACCAGATCGTTGTCAATGAGATAAGTTGCAAATGCTTCTTCCTATTTTGACACGTTTGTTTGCTTTTTTAAAAACATTTTCCTTGGGTGTTTTTTATTGTCTGTTTGCCACATAGAAGTTTTTGATTTTCCTATAGTTGAATCAGCCTTTCTTTTTATAATACGGATATGCTGTCATTAGAAAGACCCTCTTTATGCCAAGGTTTTAAAGGAATTCTCCCATGTCTTCTAGTACTTTTATAGTTTTATTATCTTTTAAGTCTTGGACTAATTTTGAAGTTTCTAATTGAGTCCAAGCTTATTTTTGTCTAGCTTGCTACCAAGATATTCTGATCTCATCTATTGAATAACTGACTTTTTTTTTTAACCAATAATTTGAAGTGCCACTTTTATCATAACACCATCTTGTATTATTTGGGCACATTTCTGGTATTTCTGTTCTGTGCCATCTGTTAATCTATTTATACGCCAGTGTCAGAGTTGTTTCAGAACACTGAATATGTTTTCATGTCTAGTAGTGCAGGACTCCCCCATTTGTCTTCTTTTTCAAGGTGACTAGGCTATTCTTATTTGCTTATTTTTCCATATGAAATTTAGAATCAGATAATCTAGTTCAAAAAATATGTTGGTATTTTATTGGAATTTCATTAAATTAAAGCATTGAGGAAATATTGACTTTTTTTCTTTTTCTTTTTTTTTTTTTTACATTGAGTCTTCCTATCCAAGACCCATAAAACTTGACTTTCCATTTGTTTGAGACTTCTTTTTTGCCTCTCCATCAGTTCTAGTCCTATTCCAGATGGAAGGCCTTTAGGACATGGAAACATTCCCAGATCTGCATTGATTTTTAGCCATTCACATTAACAACAATAACTAAGGGCCCTGCTTGGTTCCCACTCATCTCCCTCTGAGCCAAAGCTCACTTGCTTTGACCTCAGGTGATGTTTGGATTGGGGTTTGTGGGGAGAGGGTAGGGTCTGTTACTAAGACATTGAAAAAGAGACGAGGGGAGGCGACCTCGGAGGTGGGGAGAGAACACCATCTGTGTATCCAGAACTGAAAGTTGGCAATCTGGGACAAAGATAGAAAGACAGAGGCAGGCGCAGCAGCTGTGGGTTACCAGGGAGGCCTGCGGGAAGGAGGGGAGGAAGAGAAACCAGGAGGGGAGGGCAAAAGCAAGGTGTGAGGGAGGAGGAGGCTTCTGAGCAGGACAGTGGTCCAGCAAGGCCCAGGAAGCAGGTGCAGTGGGGACAGATGAGACTGTTGGTCAGAAGGGACAGAGGAGAAGGGAGGATGGACAGGCTTCTCAACACTTCTCTTCCCTCTCACTTCAGCTCCCCCTCCCTAAGGAGACTGCAACCTCTTCAAAGGCTAGAGAAATGTCTTCACTTTCAAATTTTTTCTTTTTTTGTAAGAGATAATATACATCTAGAAATGCATAAACATATAAGCACAGCTTACTGAATGGTTACAAAGTCAACTCCTTTGTTACCACCACCAAGTCCAAGAAACGGAACATTGGCCAGGCATAGTGGTTCATGTCTGTAAACCCAGCACTTTGGGAGGCTGAGGTGGGAGGATCACTTGAGACCAGGAGTTCAAGACAAACCTGAGTACTTTGGGAGGCGAAGATGAGAAGACCCCTTGAAGCCACCAGTTCAAGACCAACCTGGGCAGCATAGCAAGATCCTATCTTTACAAAAAAATACAAAAAAAGTTTAGCTAGATGTGGTGGTGCACACTTGTATTTCCAGCTCCTGGGGAGGCTAAGGCAGGAGGATCTCTTGAGCCCAGGAGTTCTAGGCTGCAGTGTGCTATAATTGTGCCACTGCACTTCAGCCTGGGTGACAGAGTGAGACCTTGTCTCTTAAAAGAAGGAGAAAGGGAAGGAAAGAAAGGAAGAGAGAGAAAAAAAGAAAGGCGAAACATTTGCCAGCACCCCTGAAGCTTCCCTCATGTATCTCCCACAGGTAACCATTGTTCTGATCAGAAGAAAATTGCTTCTGATAAAAAAAAAAAAGTGTATGTAAAAAAAAGTATTTTTTTTTTGAGACAGAGTCTTGCTCTGCTGCCCAGGTTAGAGATGCAGTGGTGTGATCTTGGCTCACTGCAAGCTCCGCCTCCCGGGTTCACACCATTCTCCTGCCTCATCCTCCGGAGTAGCTGGGACTATAGGCATCTGCCACCACACCCAGCTAATTTTTTGTATTTTTTAGTAGAGATGGGGTTTCACCTTGTTAGCCAGGATGGTCTCAATCTCCTGACCTCGTGATCCACCCGCCTTGGCTCCCCAAAATGCTGGGATTACAGGTGTGAGCCACCGCGCCCGGCCAATTTATTGCCTTTTTAAATTAGAGAGCTAGACTCAAAGGTGTAGAGAGGTTGACAGTTATGTTTTGAGTTGGGGAAAGCAGGAGAGAAGGGATTTAAGATGAGCATGGGCTTTGGCACTAACGGAGATTATTTAAAATTTTCATTCTTACAAGAGCCATCCAGGTGACCAGGAAGTTACCTCTCTCTCTGCATTTGGGTCATGGAGACTGAATGTGATAGTGAATGCAAGGTGCTTAGCAGAGTATCTGGGGCATCTAGCTGCTCAACAAATGTTACCTCTCCCCAGAAAAGTCTGAGGGACAGGGCAGTGTCCAGGAAGGTCCGGCACCTGGGGAAGGCACTGAAACAGGAAAGAGGAACAGCTGAAAGTTGGGCTAAGGGTGTCCTGTTCCAGGTGTGGCAGGTGATCGTCGGTAGTTCAGGGAATTAGGGCTCTGGGGAGGTGCTGAGGACCAATGCTTTCCTGGTTTCTGAAGAATCAACTTCAGGCAGAAAGACGTAGTCCCTGGACACATTTGCGATAGGCAAGGGGTACTGCTGTCCGGGCAAGGGGTACTGCTGTCCGGGCAAGGGGTAACCATGTGTTCGTTGTTGAGTAGCTGATGAGATGCAGTCCCCTAATGAGAGAAAGTCCTGTTTGAAGGCTCAAACTGAGATTCTAATACTAATCAGCATTCTAATTCCAGTCCATTTGGCAAAATAAAAACAGCTGTGAAGAGAGCCAACAGAAAAGACAAGGGCTGCGTCCCTGTCCTTGCCTTTCAGCCCTCCAGCTTCCAGAGATGCTTGGCCATTTCCGTTGCATTTCTTTTCCTCCCTTTCTTTTTAGACTTGCCGGGGAACATGATACTTGCCCACAGGCCCGTGCTCAAATGCCCTCACCCCAGGAGCAAACCCCTGACTGATGCCCATTCTCTTCCGTGGCTCTATGCTGGTGTCTTTCATTTCAGACGGAGTCTGTGGCAGGACCGATCACACAGATGCCAGCCGCAGGGATGACAGTGGGTCTGTTTTCAAGAGACTGGGCTGTGAGCAAGTTACAAACAAAACCAAAGTACACGACCCAGTGCCCCAGAGTACCACTTTTCACCTCCTGATGGGTTTGGCCTCTATCCTCACTGTTTTTGTGGGTCAGCAGAGAAGTGTCCACTTATGTAGGATATAATTTTAAGAGCTCCAAAAGGCCCAACTACCCTTTGGCCTAAAATAGAAATTCTCTTGTAGGAGACGGGCCTTCGGCTCAAGAAGGCTCCTGTCAAAAAGCAATAGCTCACTAGGTAGGGCAGCCTACTCTACCCACTACCAGGCAACCATACCCAAGCAGGCTTTCTTGGGGAGAAGGCAGGCATGGTAAAGCGCATGTTACCCAGGACAGCTGCCTTTCATATGGAGGCAGGTACAGGAAAGATCTGTGGCTCTGCCTGGGAGAGATGGCCTAGGGGAGGAAGTTTCTAGTGGGAAGAGTAGTCTGTGGAAGCTGGAGTGAGAAATTCAGAGAGGCGATAAGACCTTAATCTCACTGAGTTCACGGTCTTGGTCAACTGAGAGTGGGTTCAAGGGTAGGTACACATTGGTCCAAAAATTCCTGGCATGAATAATTCATTTGTCATTCCACCAGTGCTCTCCTATTATTCGACGTTCTCCAAGGGAAGTGGAAATCGTGCTTCCACCTCCCCCAACACAGCCCATGCATCAGGAACAAGGCCTAATAATCCTCTGGAAATGCTCCAAGTTGGAGGGCAGGGCAGTCACTTTGCTCACTTGAACATTCGTTAGGGGCTGGGGAGAGTCCAACGAGTACCATTTTCTTATGCTCTCCAGTTGACGAAGGACCCAGAAACATGGTTTTGCTCTGTTCACCAGGGACATTAATTCAGTGCAGACAGCCTAACGAAGCTACGTCCTTCTCTGGTGCTATAAAGTACCACACTCTCAAAACAATAGTTGTTTCTGTACTTGGATCAGTTGATAAGAGGAAAGTAAATTCATCAAGCAATAAAAATATTTATGGTTCTCAATATTTCATATGTGCAAAATTTTGTGCTATGTATGGCGGGGAAGCAGAAGGAACATAAATTGGGGAAACACATGCCCTACTTGTCTGTTGCAGTCCTGGCTTGCACCTCTTGTACTGGTGTAATTCTTACTGCCTCCTCCTTTTAGTCTTAGGAGCACCCTGGCTCAGACAATAAGTGATATGTTCACCCTCAATATAAAAATGCTATTAAAGGCTGGGCAAGGTGGCTCACGCCTGTAATCCCAGCACTTTGGGAGACTGAGGCAGGCGGATCACCTGAGGTCGGAGTTCAAGACCAGCCTGGCCAACATGGCAAAACCCCATCTGTACTAAAAATACAAAAAAATTTAGCTGGGCATGGTGATGAGTGCCTGTAGTCCCAGCTACTTGGGGGGCTGAGGCATGAGAATTGTTTGAACCCAGGCAGCGGAGGTGGTAGCAAGCTGAGATGGTGCCCCTGCACTCACTCCAGCCTGGGTAACAGAGTAAGACTCCGTCTCAATAAAAAAAAAATATATATATACTATTGGAGAGCTCACAATCTAGTTGGAAAAAACAAGCAACTCATGTTTTTGGAATGAGTGAGGTAAGAGAAAGCTGGACTGCAGTTAGGGAGTGGTATATTGATATCCATGGGTTTCCGAAGAGTGAACAAATATTCTTTTCTCGTTTGCTCTTTAGGTGCCTTCAGTATGAAGTGGGCGCCTTCAGCAGTAGATCCAGATGGCACAGCTGTGAGGCATCACACACTCCATCCTGTTGGCGTATGTTGGTGACACCCTCTGGAGATACCCCTAAGGTCTACGGTAGGAAAGATGCCCCCAGAGTGGCATAGTGCAGTACCCTGGGTCTTGAGTTTGGAAGGGGCTGAGGCCATTGTCTTATTCCAGTTGTTCACTCTCAAGTGGGAGCTGGCAGGTGGCTGCTGAGGTTAACAGACATGCCTTGTTTACCCTCATGTGCCTTGGGACAGGTTTATGCCACAGAGCAGTCCTCCATAAATGTGGGCTGAACCAAGGACACATTTAATGATCGCCTAATGTGAGCCCCTCAGAGACCTTTAATGAAGACAGTCTGACCCGATGGTTCTCAACTGTGGCTGGAGAGGCATTTAAGAGGATTCATGTGCGTGAGCCCCTCCTGGGTGCTGGCATCAGTATCCCTGTGGTGGAGCCTGGGCATGAGTGGGGTTCTAATATGTGGGCTGGAGTTGAAACCTCTGGTCTTTTCTCTCATGGACCTGTAGACTGTGTGGTGATGGGGAGGTCAGAACTTCCTTGCAGGCTGGTTCCATGTTGGATGGCTCTCATGGCCTGGGGTTCGATGACTTCCATTTGCTGGGTTCACTTCAGAGGTGCTTACTCTGGCTATAGAGAACAAATTCAGGCTATAGGGCCTCTGCTGGGGGCAGGTTGCAATACTGAGAGTTGCTAATAAGAGGGGAGGGGCCTCTCTTTGGGAGAAGATGTGGTTGACAGCAGGAAGGGAATGGGATGTGGCTGTATCGTCCCCTTCAAAGCCCTCACTGAAGATCACCATCACCTGATTAAAATGTTTCCATCTTGGGCCTCTCCAGCAGGACCAAGGGTAGGCCAGAGGGGAGCTGTCAGGGAGTGTGGGTCTCAGATTTGGCCTCACACTTAGGCCTTCTGAGGATTGGTTGCACAGAGATGAACCTTGGGACTAGCAAGGATCATGAATCAGTTGAGAAAGAGAGCAGGGCTGGTGAAAAAAGGAAGAAGTGGAGACAGACAAGAGCATATCTGATTCCAGGAGAGATCTTAGGGATACTAATAAGGGGAGGTTTCTCATATGAAGACAAGTGGAATTTGATAAAGCCTTTTGCACAAGATGAGTGACAGAATCCATAGGGGAGAAGTAGAGCAGACAGACAGCAGGCAGAGGAGGTGCAGGGCACCCTTTACATGGCATGAGGCACTGCATGGCAGGCCCAGGCTCCCACCTGAGAGAGGGGTGTGTCTGGGCCTCAATAGTTCCTCTCCCCAGCCATGAGAATGAGGCTTCCAGATAGGCCCAGCAAGGCAATGATGTGGTGGGGCAAGAGGGAAAATCTGAGAACCAGTCCCAGTGTTTTGATTGGCTTATAAAAATTTATTGCTCTAATTCCCAAAGTACCCAGGGAGCTGCTTCTCTCTACACTGTATCATTTCATTGGTGGGAACAAAGAAACAGATGATAAAAGCAGATGAATTTGGATTGAGGGATTTTGGTTGCCCCTAACCTGCTCCTAAAAGTTACCATCAGATCTTGTATGCTGGCTTTTGTTCTTGAGCCAAATAATCGGGTGTCCAATCCCTGCTCAGTCGCTTCTATTTGGATGGCCTTGGACAAGTCTTCCCACCTTTGAGCCTTGATCTTCTCAGCAGTGGAGGGCAGGGCTGTGTGAACCGTGAAGACAATGTGTATACCTGGCTCTGTGCCAGTCATGTCATCAGGCTTGGAGTCCTCCGAGCTGGTGGCTGTGAATATTGGCCTGAGTAATAATAGGAAGCGCTGCCTCAGTGCTCACCAGGCATCAGGAGTCCTGTAGAGCAACATCCACACCGCAGTCCATTGTCCCATCAGCCCATTTCACAGATGAGGAAACTGCCATACAGAGTAGCCCACTGGAGTACAGAGAGGCTCCGTATCTTGCCAGTGTGTGGCAGAGCTGGGATCTGAACCCAGGTGGGCAGCTACAGACCCCATGCTTGCTATATAACCTCTTTCCAGATAAAATTTATATCAAGGCTAGAAGTAAACCCTATCCCTCCTTGCCCTGAAAAATTGTCACATTGACAGTTTGCCATGGAGACCTGGTCCTCTCCTGGGCTGTCTGCTTTTCTGTATGTGTGATAGTCTAGATACCCGGAATCCTTCAACTTCTCTACCGTGGTGCCCCTTGGCTCCTGCATGCCTCGCATGCATTGAGGCCCCCTGATTGCATCTTCTTAGCAAATCCTCCGGGCAGCTGTCTTTGAATCACCCAACATGGCTTCCCTTCCTCAAGGGTCCTTTATTCTGGGGGATATTGTTCCATGTAAAGGAGCCATGTGAGTAGAAGCTCTGAGGCATCATGGCCCTTTGGGGAATCTTTAAGTGTCTCCATGGGCTATGGTGATCTCGTTAGTCCTCACACCACCCTCACAAGAGCATCTCTTGTGCCCTTGTTAGAAAGCCTTCTCCTCTACCTGTGGGCCTGCTTTTCGAGTGGGGTCAGGGAGGCCAGGCCTTATTTTCCAGCCCCTCCTCTGGGTGACAATAGGGGACCACTCAGTCTCCTGTGACTCTGTTTCCCTGGAATGGAATAAATGTAAGTGTGAGGCTAGGTGCTTACTGAGGAGGGCAGCTGAGATCATGGCAGGGGTTTCTTGGGAGAGAGGCATTGTGTCCAGTTGACTTCCAGGAGGAGGTGGGCTTACCAGGGGCAACATGGAAGTAACCTGGAGACATGCTGGGGCCAAAGAGGGCTTGTCTCTAAAGGAGAGGAGGACTCTGACAGAGGAAAAGAGGCAGTCATGGCTCCCTCCTCACTCCTACTCCTGGGGTCAGCAAGCTGAGTGAGTTTAACCCACCCAGTCCATTCCAGCCAGCTCCTGTTGAAACTGGTCTCTGTGGGTTTCCTTCCTGGCTCCCCAGAGAGAACTCTGGCCTAGATGGCAAACATGAACCTGCATGGAATGACGGTGCTCTCACCTTCCGATTTCTCTGAGAATCTTGGCCTCAGTGAAATAGGGTCTCACACCCTAGAGCTGAGGTCCCTAGATCCAAATTTTCCAGATTTCTCGTTGCCATTCCTCTGCTTTGAGGCAGAAAAAACTGTAGGTTCTGCAGCTTCCAAACTGTCCACAGCCACCCCGCATCTTCTCAGTCTTGAATGAACACAAGAATCAGAAACAGTGTCCCTGGTCCCTTTATTTGGGCTGGGTGGGACCCACATCCCTGGGGCACAGGCATCCTGGGTGGTGCCTCTGTGTCCCAGTTTCCAAGAAAGTCTTGATTTCAAACAGCCTGCTGTGTTGGGAGACCACATGTCAGGATAGTGCCAGACAAATGTGTTCTGATTTTTGTTTCAGAAAATATGGTCAGCATAACTGGGGAAAGAAAAATTGGAAAGGACAGTAATTGGAGCCCAGTCCTGAGTATGAGAAGGAGACCACAGAGAGGCTTCATTTCAGTTTGCTTAAGCAACAGTAGCTATCACAGCCGATCAGGGTGGAAGGCTGTCAGGGTCATCTGGTTCAGCCTCAGTCTTTCCATAACCATGTCCTCACCATCCCACAGCTTTTCGGGCTGGCTCAAAATCAGACAGATGCAGGTTTGAATCCTGGCCATCCACTTCCTAACAGTGACCTTGGGCAAGTTGCTTAACTTCAATCTCCACAATTTGTAAACCTGGAAAAATAATGGTACCAATGCCAGAGGGTTGTTTTTAAGGTTAAATAAGAAAGTGAATGGAAACTAATTAGCCCAGCACCTGGTTCATGGTGAAGCCTTCAATAATGGTGCCCATCCTCCTCCTCCTCCTCCTCCCCATGTGCCTGGCACTGTGCTGGGTGTGGGGACACCAGACAGAACAAGACACAGTCCCAGCCTGTAGTACACACTGCTTATTGCCTAAGCTTTATCCAGTCCATCTCCCTCCCTCCCTTTTCCCTTCCTGTTCTTTCTTCTTTCCATGATGAACCATGGGTTTATTCAGTATCCTTCTAAAAACTACATATCCCCCTTTTTTTTGGATTATAGAGGTGGCCATACAACACAGTTTGGGTCAATAAGATGTAGGTGGAAGTCACTGGGTGGAATCTAGCAAGACTGTTCAAAAGGAGATGATGCTAGAGGTATTCACCTGTGACAATGACGAGAGAAACATGATAACAAAAGCCTTATGCTAAGGCACAGCAGCAAGAGAGAGGAGCCCTTAATGGCAGGTGTCAGCAAAGTAGGACTCATAGGTCAGATTTTGCTTGTCATCTGATTTGTCAATAAAGCTTTATTGGAACACAGCCACGCCCATTCCTTTATGTATTATCTGTGGCTACTTTTGCGCTACAATGGCAGAATGGAGTAATTGCAAAGAGAATGGGAACTTCCCAAAGCCTAAACTATTTACCATCTGGCCTTTTCAGAAAAAGTTGCTGACTCCCACTTAATGGGATTATTGTGTCCTGTACCAACTCAGAATTACTTATCCTAAGTGTCTTAGTGATAAAATCTAAATCTTGCTTAAGATATTTAACTCAGTGTTTTGCTTTCTGATTCTCCAATGTAATACTAAAATGTGCACTGCCCTACAAGGATTGCTTCTGGTTCTGCCCTGAGACTGCAAGCTTCTGCTTAAAGATTCAGGGGAGAGGGTATTATTGGTGAAGGGTTATAGGTTGCAAGCAACAGAAACCTACTCAAACTGATCTAAGCAGAAAGAAAGTTTTTTTGGACAGACAAGGAAAGGTTTGAAAACTGGTCTGGGAAAGGGTAAGAACTAGGCAGCTTGAGGGGATAACAGAAACCAGTCTCTCCCTGAGGCTGGAGGTGGAATGAATCACAGGGCTCTTGGCTACGGGAGAGCAGCACCTCCATAAATAGTCCCATCCAACAATTCCATGGGAGAAAAGTTCAGTCCCCAAAAGGACATCAGGTGCTACTGGAATGCTGAAACCATGCAGGTTTATTACAGAGAGGAAAATACCTGTCTCCAAAGTAACCTAGGCAGCACTGTGCAAAGCCTGCTGGTTGCCTCCCAATCAGTTCTCCCCTCCTCTCCCTGGGTAACTTCAGGTTTTAGCAGGTTGCATGGCCACCCAGAATAAGGGTGTCCCTTGCAGTGTCCCTTGCAGCCTGGTGAGGGAGTCTGATGAAGTTCTTGTCATTGGGATGAGAGCAAAAGTGGTATATGCATCATCTGGGATGTAAATTTAAAGGCTGTGCCCTTCCCCTTGGCGGCAGCCTGGAATGTGGATGCAATGTTGCTCCATCTTGGAACATGTAGGACACAGCAGCAACCTTGGGGAGGCAGAGCATCGGGGGAGGAGCCTGGGTCTGTGACATTATGGAGTCATCAAACCAGCCCCAGCCTGCTCCGCTGCAGAAGCCATTTACCATGACAGAAAGACACTTCTGTCAGAGCCACTGTTGACTCTGGTCTCTGTTATCCACAGTTGAATCTATTCCTGAATGATACAATGCAGAAAGCAATTACTTCCACTGAGCTGAGTGCTGAGCACCAACAGCTCCCCACCCAGGTAGGTCCCCCTTGTGCCTGTACACAACATTTCTAAATCCTCTTCCAAAGACAGTCCAACGATTTCCCAACAAGCATGGCATCCCCCCAAGCCATATGCCCACAGCACATTGTCTCTCAGCTCCCGATTCTCCACTGCACTCTGTGGGACCTGCCACTCCCTATGACACCTGTGTTCCATCCGTTTTCCTTCTTTGAGGCCTCACACCATGTACACTCAGACCAAGCAGATTGGACACAGGAAGACATTTACTCTACTTCAGATTTTTCACTTCAAACTTTTGCAACCAGCTTTTATAAGTGGTCAGTGAATCACTTTCAGGTCAGCCCTGAATGCTGTCATTTTCATCTTTTCTTCAGCCCCAATAAAATATATAACATGTTGTATTCGTTTTCTAAAGATGCTGTAACAAATTGCTACAAACGCAGTGGCTTAAAACACCACCATTTTATTACATTATAGTTCTGGAGGTCATATAGACCAGAAATGGGTCTCACTGGGCTAAAATCAAAGTGACAGCAGGGCTCAGCTCCTTTCCAGAGGCTCTAGGGAGGAATCTATTCCTTGCCCTTTCCAGCTTCTAGAGGCACTCACATTCCTTGGCTCATGGTCTTCTAACATCTTCAAAACCAGCCATAGTGGTCCAAGTCTTTTCATGCCGCCATCTCTCTGGTTCTGAATCCTCTTCTGCCTCCTTCTTCTACCTTGAAGGGCCCTTGTGATAACACAAGGAGCTAATCCAGAGGGCGCCCGTATTTTAAGGTCAGCTGATTAGCAACTTTCATTCCATTCGCAATCCTCATTCTCTTTTGCCATGCAGCAAGACATATTCATGGGTTCTGTAGACATCTTTGGGAGGCCTTTATTCTTCCTGACGGATATGGTTTAGATGTTTGTCCCCTCCAAATCTCATTTAGAGTGTGACATCCAGTATTGGAGGTGGGACCTGTGGGAGGTGTTGGATCGTGGGGGCAGACCCCTGGATTCCTTATGAATGGCTTTGCCTCATTCCCTTGGTGATGAGTGAGTTCCTACTCAGTTTATGAGAAATCAGTTGTTTACAAGAGTCTAGAACCTCCTCCTTCTCTCTTTCTTGCTCCATCTCACCATGTGACGTGCCTGTTCCCACTTGGCCTTCCACCATGAGTAAAAGCCCCCTGAGGCCTCATCAGAAGGCGAGCGGGTATTGGTACTGTGCTTGTAGAACACCAGGCTCAGCCTTCAGAAGCCTGAGCCAATTAAACCTCTTTTCTTTATAAATTACCCAGTCTCAGGTAATCCTTTATAGCAATGTAAGAATGAACTAACACACTGACACAGACATAGATGGTGGGGACAATGAGTATTATTTATTGAGGCTTTCTGAAGGCCGTGCGGCCGTGCACTGAGCTAAGAACTTTATATGCAGTGTCTTATTTAACCCCATAGCAGCCCTAAGGTATAGATAATATTATCTCTTGTGATAAGCAGAATTTTAAGATGGCCCCAAGAGTTCTGCCCCCTGGTATGCATACCCTATATAATCAATGCGCTCCTCTCAAACGTGTGGGCAGGACCTGTGAATAGGAGGGAATTTCACTCCAGTCATTAATTAACATGGCAAGAAAGCAAAAGTGATGGGATAGACTGGGCGCGGTGGCTCACGCCTGTAATCCCAGCACTTTAGGAGGCCGAGGCAGGCAGATCATGAGGGCAAGAGTTCGAGACCAGCCTGGCCAACATGGTGAAACCCCGTCTCTACTAAAAATACAAAAATTAGCTGGGCATAGTGGTGGATGCCTGTAATCTCAGCTACTCAGGAGGCTGAGGCAGGAGAATCGCTTGAAACCAGAAGGTCGAGTTTGCAGAGAGCCAAGATTGCACCACTGCACTCCAGCCTGGGCAAAAGAGTAAAACTCCATCTCAAAAAAAAAAAAAAAAAATAGTAGGATAGTTGCATCCACAGTTAAGTTATGTAAGACTTCATCTTAGCTGACTGGGAGAGAGATTCTGCTGCTGGCTTGAAGAAGTAAGCCATTGTATTGTGAACTACCTGTGGAGGGGACTACATGGCAAGGAGCTGAGGGCAGTCCAGTCCAACAGCCAGCAAGAAAATGAGGACCTCAATCACACAGCTGCTACAAGCTGAATTCTGCCAATACCTGAATGGAGCTTGGAAGCAGATTCCTCCTCAGACTGGCCAATACCTTGATTCTAGTCTTATGAATCCATGAGCAGAGGACTCTGCCTGGACTCTGACCTACAGAAACTGTGAGATAATGAATGGGCTTCTTTAAGGCTGCTGCTTGTGGCAATTTGTTAGGCAGCAATGGAAAACAAGTACATCTCTATTTGAGAGAATTGGAGCTCAGAGAATTTAAGAAAACTGCCAAAGTCAGAGAGCTAATAAATGGCAGAGCTGGGATTTCAATCAAAGTCTACTTCCAAATCTGCATTTTTAACCATTACACTCTACTGTTTCCCAAGTGACAAGCATGAATAATACATTTGATGTTATTTTTTTATTGTGAGTACTCCATTTGTGCCTGATAGAAAGTTTTTTTTTTTTTCCTGGCATTAGGAGATGAAATTATGACTTTTATCTGTGACAAGATACCTTGCCTGTTCTGTACCATTTGGGGTGCTAATCTTGGCGTTTATGAACAACTTCTGTGCTTTCCATTGTAAAGTGATGCTGTGTTTTTTAATGCCATGGCACCAAAACTTAAATTCTGAAACAAGCTGGGTGTGTGGTCAGACTTAAGGTTAGAAATGTTTCTTGTTTCAACCAAACTTCAAATTCATGACAGCTACAAAGCAGCAGCAATGGGTTCACTAAATGACTTCAGCGTAAGCAAGCCCGTGTTTTGATGGAGACTAGAGAAATACTGATATTGCAGTTGTGCACATGAAAAACGTGGGTCCTGTTGAAAGGAAGCAGCCATTAATCACTTGAAAAGTGTTACTGAACTTTTAGAAGTTTTTCATCTTTAGGAATTTTGTCTACCCCAGATGCAAAAAATATAACTACTATCAACAACTTTTGCATTGAAAAGGGATGCTGGTAGTTGAAAGCTGGGAGCCCCGACTCCTCCAGGGTGCTCTAAGCTCACCTCTGCTCCCATAGCCTGTTGCGGTTCAGGAAAGTACAGATGTTCTGACCATCCTGGGTTTTTCTTTCTGTGGCATATGCCTTTTCTCTTTGTAGGCTGCTTCTATAGGCCCTTCTGATACCAACAGCATCTCACAGTCTTCTAGAAGGGAGGTTTGAATGAAGTTGTTGGGTCATCCTGAGTGATTTGTGGTTCACCTGTTGGGCTAATTATAAAGCATGTGGTAGAGCAAAGCTGCTGGGCTCCTGGCTGTCAACTCCATTAGACAATTAATTGGCACTCTGGATAACGGTTAATTGTTGGTTTCCAGCTAATTCTCCTGGGCTTGAGGTAGGGGAAGGTTTTGGGTCAGAGGTAGCTTAGGTGGAGTCTTCTGTTTCCAAGGCAGGTCAGGCAAAACACTAGAGTAAGATTTTCCTGCCGCTGGATGGTCAGTCTTTGATCAGAAAATCCCAGAATTCTTAGCAGAGAAATAGACTTCCACCAACCCAAGGAACTGAGGATGGGAGCTGCTTCCAGTGTTTACAAATTTACAGAGGAGGAAGACGGGAAGAGTGAATTCTCATCCTGGCTTTGACACCGGATATTTGTGTGGCTTCAGGCAAATCATTCTACCCCATGAGCTTAGTCTTCTGGTGTACAATGTGGAGAAACTGTAGGGAGGATCTGTAGAGCTAATGTGCCAATATTAGTTCTCTATTACTGCATAACAAGACACCACTTAGTGGCTTACAAAACACATTTATAATATCAGTTTTTATGGGTCAGGAGTCTGGATATGACGTGGCTAAGTCCTCTGCAAAATTTCAAAAGGCTACAGTCAGGATGTTGGTGGGACTCAGTCTCACCTGAGGCTTGTCTGGGGAAGGATCACTTTCATTAGCAGAATTCAGCTCCTTGCAGCTGTAGGAGTGAAGTCTTCAGCTTCTTGCTGTCTGTTAGCTGGAATCTATCCTCAGTTCCTAGAGGTCACTCTCAGTTCCCTGCCACATGGGCCTTCCAACACAGGCCGCCTACAACATGTCAGCTTGTTTCTTCAAAGCTGGCAAGGAAGCGAGAGACTCCACCAAGACAGGTATTACAGTTTTATGTAATGTAACTCTTGTAATCACATACATATAACCACAACAAGCTATCATGTTTACCGTATTCTACTAGTTAGAAGCAAGTCGGCCAGGTGCGGTGGCTCACACCTGTAATCCCAGCACTTTGGGAGGCTGAGGCAGGTGGATCACCTGAGGGTAGGGAATTTGAGACCAACCTGACCAATGTGGGGAAACCCCATCTCTACTAAAAGTACAAAATTCGCTGGGCTTGGTGATGCACGCCTGTAATCCCAGCTACTTGGGAGGCTGACGAGAAGAACCTCCTAAACCCAGGAGGTGGAGATTGCAGTGAGCCGAGATCACGTCATTGCACTCCAGCCTGGGCAACAAGACCAAAACTCCGTCTCAAAAAAAAAAAAAAAAAAAAAGCAAGTCACAGGTCCCACACTGAAGGGGTGGAGGTCACCCAAGGACATGGATACCAGGAGGCAGCAGGCACGTGGACCACCTTATGAGTCTGTCCTCCATAGCCCCTAATCCTCTCCAAGCCAGAAAGTGTGTTCAAACACCAAACACCATTTCTTCCTGATGAAATCAAAGCCTGATTCTTCTCATCATCAGGCCCCCCAGGGACAAGGTCAGTAGTTACCATGGCCCATTCACTTGTTCATTTGCTCACCAGTGATCAGTTTAGCACTTACTGTGTGCCAGGCTCTGAGTAAGGCACCAATCCTAAATCCTTTTTTCCTACCCTCTCTTTCCTAAACTGAATGTCAGACAGAGTTGAGGAGCATATAGATCTAAGAACTTGGGGACAAGGCGAGAAATGTATCTTTTGGAAACAAACTATAATTCCATGTATGTGACAGTTCATCTTGAGAAAATGTTCTCAGGAACAGCCCACCTTAAGATATAAATCAGGAATTGAGACCACTTTAGAACATTAAAGGAAGCCACAAATTAAAATGTGATTTTTAAGATAAACTGTGGTTTACCTCATATTAATTAAATAGGCTTATATGAAGTTATAGATTTTGATTATTTGTGGTAAAGATTATTTGTGGTAATTGATCTTATCATTTCCAGTTATTTGCCACTTGCCTATACGAGGTCTATAAATCTATACCTGTTGCCAGGTGACACATGGTATCCCCTTTGAGAGAAATGTAATTCCTGGCTTCATTGTTGGGCCTGGCCATGTGACTTGCTTTAGCCAATGGAATGTGAGTAGGAAGTGGTGTATACTGTGTCTGAATGGAAGCCTTAAAAGGCATTGCCTGGTTTGGTCACTGTGATTTTCCTTCTAACACAAGAATGGCATGTTCCAGATGGGGGCTTCTCCTTCAACCTGGGCCCTGGAATAAAGACATGTGGAGTAGGGCCACACCTGCAGGTACATGAAATGTGAGTGAAAAGTCAATCTCCTTGCTTTAAGCCAATGAGATCTTGGGTTGTTTATTCCCGCACAAAACTTAGTCAAAGGTGACAGAACACAACGCTGAGTCAATTGTGCTCTGTATCCATCAGAGAGTGCTTGTTGATAGTGTCTCTCTTATCTTTGAGTTTCTGCAGATGCACTGGAGCAGAGAGGAAGGAAGGCAGAGGTTTGAGTTGATGAGAAATTAACTTTTTGGCTTAGGTTGTATGGGATTTTTTAACAATCAAAAATGAGACTGTTATGCTTTCTAATTATTTTTTTATTTAAGGGAGGGGGTCTCGCTGTCACCCAGTCTGAAGTGCAGTGGCATGATCATAGTTCACTGCTGTCTTGAACTCTTGGGCTCAAGCAAGCCATCCGCCTCAGCCTCCCAAGTAGATGGGATGACAGGCATGCACCACCATACCTGGCTACTGTATTTTTTTTTTTTTCGGAGACAAGTTCTCTCTCTGTTGCTCAGGCTGGTCTCATACTCCTGGCCACACACAATCCTCCCACTTCAGCCACCCAAGTAGTTGGGAAATTAGCGTGTACCATTTTGCCTGGCTAATATATTTTATTTTATATTTTTAGAGACCAGGTCTTGCTATGTTGCCCAGGCTGGTCTTTAGCTCCCAGCCTCAAATGATCCTCCCCCTTCAGCCTCCCAGGTAGATGGAACTATAGGCATGAATCACCACACCTAAGAGATTGGTATACTTTATAAAGGGGACAACAAGAGCCGTCATCTAGGGTTGGAGAACTTAGAGCTGAGAGACTGTGATTAAAGACAATAGCAATGAGGGAAATGGAACTCTTTCCTGATGGTGCCAAAGTTGGCTCATTTCATTTGCTACATGATTTGCTATGTATTTCCCTCCTTATGGAGAGCTGTCGGCGCAGCTGTAGTGCCCTACAAACAGGTGCCTTGGTCTAGAAAAAGGCCCCTCCACCATGTGAGGATGCAGTGAGAAGGTGCTGTCTATGAGAAAATGGGCCCTCACCAGACACTGAATCAGCCAGCGCCTTGATCTTGGACTTCCCAGACTCCAGAATGATCAGAAATTTCTGTTGTTTATGAGTTAAAACAATAAGAATGGAAAAGACTCTAGATGCTGTAGAATAAACCCCTTTATTTTACCAGTGAGGAAATTAGGATCCTCAGAGTAGAGTTACTTTTCTTAACTCTGCACATTCAACATCTTAGGGAGTTGATTTCCAGAGCAGACCTATCCCCTAGGAAGAAAGGGCCAAGCCAGCTACCCTGCCATATAGGGCACATTGGCATTCACTTTTGTCCCTCCCATCCCGACCTGATTCCCAGGGCCCCTGCACCTTTGGTGCACTGACAGAATCAAAGTGTGAGCCTGACTGCACCCTGAACTCGTGGGCTTGCCTAGGAAGCAGTGTCCTGGGTTCTCCTCACTGAAGCAGGAATGGGTCACACGCCTTCACCCATCTCTAAGCTCTTCATCCACTTGGCTCTGTTATGTCTGATCTTCCAGCTTCTCTGTTTCATTTCCCTTGACTGTCTGGTGTGTTCCCACAGGATGCTGAAGTGGGAGAGAGAGGCACAGCTGATGTCCAGGTGAGCCTAGGGGGACCCTCTGGAGGACACCCAGGTCTCATGTTACAGAGACATTGCTTCTGTGGGTCAAGGAGGGCCTGGTGAATGTTCATATCACACACGCATGCACAGGCAGTCACCCTCGGAAATCTCCCTCCGGCCAGTGCTGGATGGACTCACAGCCCTCCCCTTCCATACTAGCACCTCCATATAGTCATTTTGTCTGCAGGTTCCTCATGGGCAAGTCAACCTCACCAGGACTGAGAATTAGAAAATCAGAGGTCACTGAACCCTTAGGAGAGGATGTCCTCAGTTGCCAGATTTCACTGTTCACTGCTAAAGATTGAATCATTCTGTGGGTAAATTATGGCAGCTGTGAGTGAAGACAGTGTATGAAAGTTGTTACCTCTGGTGCCTTCTGTTTCTGGATCTGTGTTGACCCAGTCTGTGGCTCCATCCTGCAGGTATGGGCTTGTTACTTTGCATTTATACATGATTTAGTCCCTGGGCTAAGTCCCAAGGGCAGGTTGTGGTGTAGGCCCCACAGGCAGCTCTCACGAATGCAGCCCAGTGCCTGGCACACAGTAAGTGCTCCGTAATTCCAGCTCAGGGGCATGCTTCTTAATGTGAGTGAAAACAGAATGGAAAACCCACCTGGAGCACAACAGGCCCTGTCTTTCACCCACAATAGGGTAAGGACTTGCTCCTTGGGGACTCAGTGACATTAACAATAATGAAGGGTTCCAACCCAGCTGAGTTCTCTGGTTTTTGGTTCCTCTGTTTAGAAATGCCATGTTTGTGGCTTCAAATAAATCAAGAGATTTGAACCCAAAAGATGGGCAATTTGGCAGGGTTTCAAACCCACTTAAAACTACAGCTCCAAATTTAGATGTGATCTGGGAACTTGAGTTTCAAGTTCCTCTTGACTTGGGCAAAGCCTGAATTTCAATCTACTGCACATTTTAATTTATCCGTTCTCATCTTTTAACTTCCCCACATTTCACTCTCCATTTTTGGAACTCATCACTCTGGTTGTGTTTCTCACGTGGCTGTTGCTGTGACTTCTCTTGCGTTGTTTTCTGTTATCATCACACAGACCTTATACTCTGCCCTTCAGTCTTGTATCCTGGGCTGGACTGGAGATGCTTTCTGGGCAGGGGCTGTCCTCAGGCCTCTTTCCTTTCCACTCCGTGAGACTTGCCCAGGGTCCAGTACTCATGGGTCACAGTTAAGGACTGAGGGTTACTGTGTCGTAAAGCTAGGAACCGGAGGAGGTTATGTTCCAACCAGATTTTCAGAGCCTTGGCTTCTGATTTGGTTGAGTATTCCTTGGAAATAAACAAATAAGCAATGCAAACATCTGAAGAACAGTGGTTTAAGTTAAGGAGTTTACAAAATTTAAGAAAAGTCTGATGAAGACAAAGCCATGTGCTGGGCAAAATTGAATCAATCCATAATAGCTTTCTGTCACTCCTGCCGTGCCAATACTGCCTGAATTGTTTGTCTACAGTTTGTGGGAGGCTAAAAGAGTCAAATGTTAGAATTTGGCACATGAGATAGAACTAGAGTTCAGATCACATGCACCTTTTCACACCTTCACACTTTTGGAGAAACAGTGTATTCATTTGGTTGGGCTGCCATAGCAAGGTACCACAAACTGGGTGGCTTCAACAACAGAAGTTGATTCTCTCACAGTTCTGGAGGCCAGATGGCCAAGATCAAGGTGTGCGCAGGCTTGGCTCCTTCTGAGGGCTGTGAGGGAAGCCTGTTCCTCACTTCTGGTGGCTTGGTGTCCCTTGGCTTGCAGACTTCTGCCTTCGTCTTCACATGGTCGTCTCCCTGTGTGTGTCTGTGTGTCTGTCTGTGTCTAAATTTCCTCTTTTATAAGGACATTGGTCATATTGGATTATGGGATCATCATACTCTGTAGTATGGCCTCATCTTAACTGATCACATGTGCAATGACCCTATTTCCAAGTAAGGTCATATTCTGGAGGTACTAGGGGTTAGGATTTCAACATTAATTTAGTGGTGGTGGGTGGGCATATTTAACAGAGTGCAACAGCCTTCTTATTTGAATTTATTGTTCCCCAAATCAGGGTTTATCAATAGAATTCAATCTGTGAATTGGATAATAAACATCTAGAAGAAGCTAAAGGCAGGAGTCCCTTCTCTCCTTTTCCACCCAGTGATCCATCCATCTGTCCATCCGTTATTACACACGTGCACACACAGACACACACACACTTTATATGGGTGAGACTCTAGGGGTTCTTCCCTGGAAGCCCCTGTCATCCGGGGACACTACTTGGAGTCTTACTTGCATGGGTTTGATGAGCTGCCTCAGAAGAAGAGCGATAAGGACTCTGAAGTAAGGCCTGGGTTCAGAATCCAGCCCTGCACTTACTGGCTCTGTAACATCAGTGACACCTTCCTCTTTGAGGCTTGGTTCTTCATTTGCAATATAGCAAATACTAGCAGACCCTATAGGTTCTGAAAAATGGTTGCATTTATTGATGCTATGATTGTTGAGTGAGCTAAGGAGAGAGGGACAGAGTGGAGGCATGGCCTGTCTTCCAGATTCCAGGAGCTCACCACCAGGCATCCCTGGGGGTGGAAGTCCAAAGCTGTCACAGAGACTGGCTCATCTGGACTGTCTCCCCAGTTCCAGAGCTGTGGTTCCTAACCTTTTGGGGAACTGGATCCCTCCAGAAATCTGATACAATCTGTGGACTCCTCCCCAAACAGCACCTGTGCATGGAGTGTCCTTGCAAACTTGCGTGTGATTGTGGTGGGTTTGCATCTCCTCTTGAGACCACCCATGGAGGCTAAGGTTGCTCACTTCAGAGACAACAACCTGAGAAATTCATTTGCTCACCCAGTAAACATTTCTTGTGTGACTGTCACGTGCCGGGTGCTTTGTGGGGGGCCAGGATGTCAAGGAAAAGTCAGATAGGAGAACTTTCCCCAAACTGCTCACAGGCATCAAAAACCATAATGAAAAGTAGAAATGATTCAATGTTATAGCAGACAAATGGCTATGTTTTTTTTTTTCGTCCCAGTTCAGAGGAGGACATTATTTCCACCATGGGGGTATGAAATATTCAGGTAGGTTCAGTGAAAGGAAGGATATTTGAGTTGGAAAATAAAAGGTGAGTTAAATTTTGTTCTTAAAGGACATATTGGTATTCCCAGGGTACCCATCCCGACAGTTGACACAAGTGCATGAATATCTGTCTGCTGGTGTTTGCCTTCACCTGAATGTAACTTAGCTGCCAGATTCCTAAAATGCTGCACCTCTGATAAAAAGCCAGTTCGTGTTCTGTTCTTCAAATACGGGCTTCCAATTCAGTATCACTTCTATAACACAAAGCACAGTTCATTCATTTACATAAAACATGGAAGACATTGACAATCTACCTGTCTTCAGTCCTTACCTTTGTTATGAAGGACTCTTTGGTGTCTCTGACCCTTTAGGGATCCCAGCCTCCACCCAGCTGTGGAGGCTGGGATGGGAGGTGCACATCTGGGAGTAGTTAACCACTATCTTCTAGCTTCTTTCTTCCAGGGGAGAGGCTTCTTCACTCCACTCCTCTCTATCCACATCACTAATAGCCAAGAGTTCAACCTTCCCGGGGTCAGACAATGTTGTGATCTGCTGGGTCCTGTTCTGCTTCAGCTGTGTTGAATGCATATCCATTTGGTTCTGGTTCATCATTCTTCACTATCAATTTTTATGAAAGACTTCAGTTCCTTTTGTGTTTCAGTGAACAGTTTGATATTTGGGTTTGGGTACAGATTAGGTTTAGCTGAGGGTTGAGATCTGCTCTGGTTTGGGTTTTGCATGGTGGTCATTTTGTAAACACTATCTCAACCCATCCCAGGTGGAAGGGGCAGGGAGATGTGGCCTGGGAATCCACGTCATGAAGAATTTTCAATAAATGATCTGAGAAGAACAGCGTTCTCTCCCTGGCAGCAGCACCGAGCAGTCTCTGGAAGACACACTGTGTGGTTCTACACTGTATGGTTGTAGGTTCCCACTGCCAAAATGAGCTTGATCCAGCAAGAATTTAGGAAAGTGATGAGTGGTTCAGGCTCAGCCACAGACTTGCAACGTGACCCTGGGTAAATCAGTTCCCCTCTCTGGGACTCAGTTTCCTTATGTGTAAACAAACAAAGGAAATTGGACCAGAAACTAGGTGATGGTGAAGGTGCCTTTCAGAGCTTAAATGTTATGATGCTGTGAATACAACAACTTTATTTTAAATTAACTATGCCTCTAAGGAAAGGATTCAAAGGCTCTTTCATTCATTGAACTGTATCTCTCCCACGTTCCACTCCCTGGTCATTGCTCAAGAGCTAACAGGAGAGCATCCAGCCCTCCTGGAGAACATATATACTTCAATGGAGGTCTTGGCTGCCTGCCTGGGGCTCCCTCAGCAACCAGGCTGTGTAGTAGCATGGTGGGCCCACAGGGTCACAGAACCTTCTCTCCCCTTCCTTCCCTCCTTTTTTCCTTAGAGGGAAGGAAGGGGACAAAAGAGGACAATATTAGACCAAATCCACACTTCTAAGACTTTAGGCTCCAGAAGGGAATGCACCTCTTTAAGATGCCTGTAGGCAGGGCCTATTCAGCCAGCAGGGTAAGGCAGAGGCCATCCCAGCCCCTCAAGATCCCCGTGCGTGTGTCTGCTGAGGTTCTAAGGAATGTAACATGGACTTTCGTCACTTATTCACCACCTACCCCCATAGGGTGTGCTAGCTAAGTAGTTTTTCCACACACCTGAATTTTACCCTTTAAATAATAAAATATTTTTAATCATTTGAACAATTTTATTTGTGTATTTATTTATTTTTGAGACAAAGTCTCACTCTGTCACCTAGGCTGGAGTGCAGTGGCGTGATCTCAGCTCACTGCAACCTCTGCCTCCTGGGTTCAAGTGATTCTCATGCCTCAGCCTCCCAAGTAGCTGAGGTTGCAGGCATTTGCCACCACGTCTAGCTAATTTTTGTAGTTTTAGTATAGCCAGGATTTCACCATACTGTTCAGGCTGTCTTGAACTCCTGACCTCAAGTGATTCGCCTGCTTTGACCTCCCATAGTGCTGGGATTACAGGCATGAACCACTGCACCTGGCCCATTTTAACCATTTTAGATGGGAATAGATACTTTGTTTCTTGCTTCTCAGCCGTCTTAGCTGGGTATCATGAACAGAGTCAAACCTTCATCTTAACTAATATCAATTGTCCTGCCTCAGGTTTTCATGGGTAAACTGAGGAGAAGCATATCTCCTTCACAAGGTCCCTGTGATTACATAAACAAAGGTCTGGCCTGGAAAGAGGAACATGGTTAGTTAATAGCGATTATTATTTTAATCGTCAGTTGATTACATGGTGATATATTCAGAGATTGATTTATGAAGAGCAATTTGCCCTTCCAGGAAATGGCCCCTGGACTGTTAGGCATTTTGATTTCTTGGGCATGAATTAAATAGTTTCTCTTCCTCTCCCTTGTCACCAGTTGCATGGCTGGCTTGCACCTGACTTAGTGACCCTCCCTCCTTTTCTCCCTCCCTTCCTCCTTTTTATTCTTTCTCTCTTCCTCTTATTTCTCTTTTTAAAGTTTATTGGGAACATTTCTCTATAAAATGCTCATTACAGAAAATTTGAAAAAAGAAAACAAACAAAAAAAACAGGAAGAAAACAGTCACCCCTGACACCTTGAGAAAACTACGTTTTGATATATTTCCATTTTATCTCATTTTTCAGTTTTGAGTATTGTGTGTTTATTGCACATGTTGAAGTTATACCGTAGATATAATTTTGCACCCTGCTTCTTTTTAGTTATAATGATAACATAAGCACTTCCCCTTGCTTATTTTAAATTCATCACCAACAACATCTGTATTGGCTGCAAATATGGCTGGGCATGGTCCCATGGTTTAACTTATGCATTTCTTTAAGATTGATATGAAAAGGTTGATAAGAATTTCTTTCCAGTTTGTTGTTTCTAAGAGGCTGTGGCAGGAAGCCTACTTACCAAGTGTGTTAGAACTGTATGTCCTCAGGAAGAACCAGTCTCAGAATCTTGTGGGAAGGCTGGAGAGGTTTTCCTCAGGAGCCTTTGGATATGAATTTTTTGACACCTCTTATACTTTAGTCTCTCAAAGGATCCTCTTATTTGTGTTTTCAGTTCTTGATTGAGGTCTGAATAGTTGAGATTGTCCACTTGTAGACTTCTTGATAAGTGAAATATGACTGCACTAGTACAAATGATAAAATCTGCTTTTCTACCAGCGAGGTTGAATGGTGTCAATGTTCAGACCTGCCTGCGTTCAAATCCCAGTTCTCCCCCTTTCTAGCTGGATGCCGTCAGGCAAGCTTCAGTCTCGGTGCCTAAGTCCCCTTGCAAAATTGAATCATAGTGTCCACCTCACAAGACAGCTATTAGTGGGAAATGAATGATGTCTGGAAAACACTTAGGACTGTGTCTGGCCCTTGGTAAGCTCTAGTGAGTATTTGCTATTTTTAGGTTCTAATTATGTTATGAGGGCATTTTAAAGTTTCTTTGAAACATTTTTGACCTACTCTTTTGGCATTTTTGTCTTTTACAGAGGCTCAGGAGCAGAAGGAGAGGGCTAGGACTGGAAGCGAGAGCAAGGGAGTGGCACAGCTAAGAGCAAGGCTGACACCAGGTGCCCAGGCACTGCCTCCACCCCTAAGGCCAGGGAGAGCCGGCAGGGCCCCCCAGGCACAGCCAAGCTGGGCCAGGAGTGGGGCAGGAAATTAGAGAGAAAGTCCAGAGTGGGGGTGGTGTGGAGCTGCAAATGAGAACCTGAAGGAGGAGGGGGCTGGGAGGGGTGGGGTCACCTCTCTCCCCAGATCCCAGCCTCAGAGGTAGGGCCATGGAGTCCACAAATAGAACCTTCAGTTCCTGAGCGGAAAAAGAAAGTCTAACTATAGAATTTACAGTTTTCCTTAACAAGAGGTACAGCGCAGTTGCATTCTGGTAACGGAAGCAAAATTAAAAATATGAGCAGGAAATAAAATTAATTTTAAAATATCTGAAAACATGTACTCTGTGGTTCCATCTAACTGGCCAGCATTGACGGACTTGTTTTTCCCTGGGAGGGACTGATTAATAGGACAGAAATGAGGAGGTGTGAATTTATTTTGGACCTGGGTGGGGAGCCAAGAGAGGTTGGCATCAGCCCACTTAGGCTAAATCTGCATTTTAAAGTCCACAAGGGTGACCACCTACTGGATGCCCTGGAGGGTGGGGAGTTGGGAAGGGAGGTATTGCAGACTGAGCTCCTTCTCAGCAAGCTTCTAAAAGCAGTTTATTTTTTCCCCCTTTTGAAAGTATAGTCATGCAGGCCCAGAGGCAACCCTATGACCAGGGTACTCTCTGGGCCTGTGTCGGGAGAAGCCAACGACACGGAGCTGGCCTGGGAGGGTGAATGCAACGCGGGTTTTTGAGCCCAGAGTGTTCCCTGGGAAGAGGTGAGAGGACAGATCCCAGCACTCAGAGAAATAAAATCCCGCTGGGCTGTTTTGTGCACTAAGCACGGAGAATCATTTAGCAGGATGAAAGGTGGTTGAGAAGCAATAAATAATCTTCAAATGGGGGAAAGGCCACTGTCTGGGAGGTAGAGAGAAGGCTGCAACGCAGAGCATTTTATCTGAGTTTAAAACGCAAGAGTGAGGCCGATTTCACTGTAGTTCAAGACATGGATAATTAAAAACAAAGACATCTTTAAGACAGATCTAAGGAGGCCTCCCATCCCGTGCCTTCACCCTATAAATCCCCCATCTCCATGGCCTCCCCCATCTCCTTTTCCCAGAAAAGGCTGGGAACACCCTGAGAAGTAAAATCATCCTAACAAGAGAAGACATGTTCTTGAAGAAATTTTGACTTATGGCTTGCAGCTTTATAAGCATTTCAGTAGAAGGATGCCCCACACTCAGGCACAAAGTCAAGGACGCATAGTTTCAACGCTAGCTTGGTCTTCTGTGTGATTATTTTTACAACATTTGCAATTAAACGCAGATTTTCTGCTGCCAGATTCTGACTGGACAAGGGGCTTCAGTGCTGCTAGGTCCCCCGGCACACAAGCTGAGACACACCAAGCTGCACGAGGACACGCACTTGGGTGGGAGGAACAACCCACTGCCACACGCACACCAGCGTAAACTACCCAGGACACACACGTGCCTGCGCAAGCTGCCTTTCCCCAAACTTTCTTCATTAGAAACAGATCTGCTCTGCTTCTCTGTTACTTTATTTTGATGATTGAAATTTTCCTCAACCAAAAGTGTAGGCATAATGACCTTTGTCTTAATACTTCAGAATTCTAGAAGAAAATATAATTATATAAATTCGTATGTTTTGGTTTTGAAAGGAACTGATTGCTCTGTGTGTGTGCGCGTTTGTGGGTGTGCTTGTATGTGTGCATGTGGGTGTGTGTGTGCATGTGTGTGAGTGTGCTTGTGTGTACATGTGTGTGCTTGTGTGTCCTTTGTGTATGTGTGTGCATGTGGGTGTGTGCTTGTGTGTGCGTGAGTGTGCTTGTAGGTGCATGCATGCATGTGTGTGCATGTGGGTACATGCATGTGCGTGTGTGTGTGCATGTAGGTGTGTGAGTGTGCTTGTGTGTGCGTGTGTGTGTGCATGTGGGTGTGTGTGCTTGTGCGTCCATGTGTGAGTGCTTGTGTGTGCATGTGCGTGTGTGTGCATGTGGGTGTGTGTACATGTGTGCGTGTGTATGTGCATGTGGGTGTGTGAGTGTGCTTGTGTGTGCGTGTGTGTGCACGTGTGAGTGCTTGTGTGTGCATGTGAGTGGGTGTGTGCTTGTGTGTGCATGTGGGTGTGTGCGTGTGTGTGCATGTAGGTGTGTGTGTGCTTTGTGTGTGCATGTGGGTGTGAGTGTGCTTGTGTGTCTGTGTGTGCGTGTGTGTGTGTGCTCAAGTGTGTTCGTGTGTGTGTAAGCATGCTTGTGTGTGCATGCATGTGCTGTGGGTGTGTCAGTGTGCTTGTGTGTGCTTGTGTGTGCATGTGTGTGCATGAGGGTGGGGATTCTGGGAAGGAAAGAACAAGGAGGCTCCGATGAGATGAGGAGAAACGCAGTGGGTCTGATAGCAGGCAGGAGGATACAGTAGTTGCCACCCTAGAAGAGAAACTGACAGGCGATGAAGTGTGGAAGTTGGGGGTACTCCAACAATCCCCTGTGAACTCAGGAATTTAGTCAGTTTCCAGAAAGTTCCATATTGCTTTTTCTCCTGGGATGGCCAATGCTGACCAGCATTGATCAAGAGCAACTTGCAGGAAGAGAAAAGTTTGCTTTTTAGGCCTGCAAATACCCACCTCTGCCCAATTTCGCCTATTGTGAGATTTACGCTGTTATTTGCTTTATTGGGTTGGTTTAAGAGGTGGTAAGGAAAGCAAAGCCTGCGTGAGGTCAGAGTCCACTCCACCTCACCTAAGCAGGCCAGGCAGAGGAATAAAGCAGGTCTTGAGGGGGAGAAAGGCCTAAAGTAGAATCCTGCTGACCTCTTTCAGTCTCAGTTTTCTCATCTTTAAATCGGAGCCAATGACCTCCTTGATGTGCAGTCCTCGTGAGGCTGCAAGGAGGCAGTGTGAGCACAGAGGCTGGTACGGGCGGGTGCTCAGGGTAGGAGAGGGCCCTGTGCTCTGGCCTCCCACCAAAGCCGCCTCCTGTGTGCTGTTGGAAATGGACTTGGCACAAGCAAGGCTTTGTTTCCTTTTAGAAAGCCACCCCAGTCCCCCACTCCCAGGCTGCCTCTCCGATCCTCCCCTCAGCACGTGGAGCTGGGGCCTGTCACTCAGCCTAGAAGGGATCTAGAGCAGGTCTTCAGTACTGGAAAGAGGAAGACCTCCCCTTGGGGGATGGCTCCACCCAAGCAGGGCGTGAGGCGGGAGGTGGTGGGCTGGGCACAGGAGACAAACCCCGCCTGCTTCCCAGTTTTGCTGCAAGAGTTAGCCCTGGTTAAGTGGAGCTCACCAGCCTCCCACATAGTGAGCCCAGAAGTCTTCAGCCCTCAGCATCCCCGTGTGTGTGTGAGCGTGTCCATGTACGTGTGTGCCCGTGTGCATGTGCGTGTGTGTGCATGTGTGCCCGTGTGTGTGTGTGTGCATGTGTGCCCGTGTGTGTGTGTGTGCATGTGTGCCCGTGTGTGTGTGTGTGTGGGGGGGTGTACTTCCTGTTTCCTTTAAAGCGCTTTCCTTGTTTCACTCTGACACTGTCTTTAACCGCCCTGAGCAGCTCTCCCGCCCCCTCCCCAATGTTCTGATGCTGTCCCTTAGCAGGTAGCTTTTTCAGATTCCTTCACTCCTTCTTTCCTGCGTCTGCCTCTTTGCCTCTTGCCTGATTTCTCCTGGAGCCCTGGGGGATCTATGCTTCTGCAGAGCTGTGCCAGCCCTGTGAGAAGGAAGCCAGAAGTGAGAATCACCACCTAGTGCTAAGGGCAAAACATCCCGCACAGTAGGTGCTCAGGCCAGGTCTGTGGGGGTGGATTTCAAGGTTGAAAGCGGAACCGTGGACATTGAAACATACATTGTGATATATTTTCAACTCATCTTTCTTCACAGAAAAATAACTGGATGTAAAACTCCTCTTGCCCCTCACCCAGACTTCTCCTTTGACGTTGATTTTCCCAGCTCAGAATAAAGTATAGCATCGCTGAAGATCACCAAACTGCTACTTAGACATTTTAAAGATGCAATTTGAGTTCCAGGCAGGGGAAAGGGGTGGATAAAAGAGATTATATGATAATGACATGGCTGTGGGGAGCCTGTCAAATAAAGTGCATTTTCTCTGGTGGGCAGGCTATTTCTGGAGCTGTACATGGGTCCCTACACTGAGGGGTGTGTTTATCCTAATGGGAAGCAGGACTGAGCTAAGCCACAGCTCCCTGCACAGTTTTTAAAGTCTTAAGATACCACAAGAGACATTTGCAGTGTCCAGAGGACACATTTAGTCTGCCCTGGCCCGTTTAATGTGTGCTGACTTGGCTCTGACAGCGACTAGAGGAAGGCAAAGGGAATTCTTACAGCAGAAGTGGGGAAAGGTGCATCCATCCAAATGTGCCCATTAGGATGCTTTTAGATACAAGAAAGAGAAAAGTCAATGCAAACTGACTAAAATCGTAAAGAGTGCATTATATCATCTCAAAGTAGCTCAGAGTTAAACGGGTTTCAGGTAGGGTTTGATCTGGGTGCCAATTCTGTTTTCTTGTGACCTTGTTTGCTCTGCCCTCTTCTAGTTCTTTGTCCTTAGGCTGACTTCCCTCATGGCTGCAAGATAGCTGCTGGCAGCAACTCAGGCAGTTGCTTCTTTGGTCATGTCCAGGGAGAAAGAGAGGAAACCTTTTTCCTTTTGGTCTGAATGGGTCCACTTAAGCCACGAACTGGACAGTTGGAGCCGCTAGGCTAACATCTTCTACTGCTTGGCTTGCCTGGAGTTCTGAACCCAACCCAAGCAAGGAGGTTTGAGTCACTCTAACTGCTGGGACTGGATTACCCTGAGGCACAGGTGTCACATAGGAGGGTCGGGCCCAAACTGGACTCTGCTAGGAAAGTGGGGGAAGGTGGGTTGGAAATGAAAGCAGTCAAGCAACTAACAGTTTTTCCATCCAGAAACAAGAGAGCCTTGTTGTAGCAGAGCCTCTTTCGTGGGCTGGGAGACTGTCAGCCTGGCCTTTCTGTCTCACAGAGCTGTTGGGGATCATGGAATTTGATGGAATAGTAAAAAGGCAAAATAGACATATATGTATGGATGGATAAAATATATGCCTATAAATACCTCATGCCTCAGTTTTCTCTCCTGTAAAATGGACATAGTAATCCTGCCTTATCCTTCACAAGGAGAAATGTCATGCACTATTTTCAGTGTTCCTAGAGACCTGCCAGGTTAGCCAGATTGGGCTTGTTTTCCTCCAGAGAGGAATGGTGACAACTCCAGCCCCTTGGTACCCTCTCCCTCTCCTCCCATCTCACCCTGTTCCAGGTTGGTCTTGGCAACATTTCCTCTGAAAAATATGAAAAACAGATTGTCCCAGGGTTATCAATCACTGCCCCGCTTGACACATCGGGGCTGGACTTCCTGGATCTGAAAGGTGGCACATATTGAAGCCCATCTGAGCTTGTGTGCCAGGTCTCTCCAGGAGCCCCAGGGCAGCTGGTCAGGGACAGTCAGAGGGGTGAAGCCTGCCTGGCTGGAGCCTGAGACAGGAAGGTTGAGGATGGGGTTGCAGCCTGTCCGCCAGGCCCGGGGCAGACCAGAGGGGTGGGTGAGCAGGGGTATTCTAGAAGGAACAGGGTCTGCTGGGGTGCCAGGGAGACACAGTGGGCTTCTGTACTCTACTGTCACAGACAATATGAGTTTCACCTGGAGCTGAAACCGTGGCCTTGAGGCTGCAGATTTCAATCCTGAGGGAGCCCTTGGGAAGTGGAACTGATCATTTCCCAAGGCCTGGTCTCACTTTTCATGAAGATAAGGCAGCACTTCAGCTTCCTCTGAGGCCAGCAGCCCAGGAACTCCTCTGTCCACCTCCCTCCTTCTTCAGGTTTTGTCTGTAGCCTCTCTTTTAGTATGGAAAAAAGACACAGAAACATGCATGCCCAGAAACACACGTGCAGCACATCCCTCCCTCTCTCTCTTTCTCTCTCTCCCTCCCTCCCTCCCCCCCCTCCCTCCCTCCCCCCCCTCCCTCCCCCCCCCCCCCCTCCCTCCCTCCCTCTCTCTCCCTCTCTCCCTCTCTCTATTTTTCTCTCTCTCTCTCTTTCTCTTCTTCTCCCCCTCCCCAACCCAGGCCTTCTGTGCCTGGGCCCTCTGGCCACATGTGGAAAGGATGTATTCTATCTTAATGTGTGGAGGCAAGGCACAAAAAGCTGTTTTCCTCTGCAGGCCCCCTTGCTCATTAAAACAGAGGAACTGGGAAATACCCTGAGGAAGGGTGACGGGGTTTCTCACCACTCAGGCCGGTTCAGAACACATCCCATGCCCAGCGCCCTGCAGGGAGAAGCTGCTCCTGGTTCCCCACAGTGCCTTAAACAAAATAGTGACTACATACATAGCATGTA
Source organism: Trachypithecus francoisi (assembly GCF_009764315.1). Classification (NCBI taxonomy): domain Eukaryota; kingdom Metazoa; phylum Chordata; class Mammalia; order Primates; family Cercopithecidae; genus Trachypithecus; species Trachypithecus francoisi. Next base: position 44,848,444 of record NW_022681455.1, read on the forward strand.
AGAGCTGGAAGGGATCGTAGAGGGTTGGGAGGTGAGGCCAGGACAAACCTGAAGTTTGACAGAGGAACAGAGGCCCAGAGAAGACTGTGCTCCAGCTACCCAGGGCCCAGTCTCCCAGGAGACATGTCTAGCAGCCTAGGGAAGGGCCGTGTTTCCCAGAGCCTGAGGAGCCTGCTGAGAAAAGCCTGAAGTTGCAGAGCTCAGAAGCTCACCCCTGCAGACCACAAGATGGCAACAGAGCTTTGTATGAGCCCCGAGCTCGGGCAGGGGCCCGGGCGGGTCCAGTTCACTGGGAGGACCTGGCCATATCCTTACCTCCATGGTCTGAGTATTCTTCTGATGCCTTCAGATCAGGATGAGAGTTAATTTAATGCGGGTCTGAGTGTGTCTTTTTTCATGTTTTATTGCCTTGAGCTCAGTTCCAGCTGTACCTGATGAACAGTTCTGATTTTTCCTCTGTCCCTTTTACCTATTCTATAAGCTCCACGGGAGGGTGGGGGTGGTAGGAAGATGCCGTTCAACTCACAGGACTCTTGAAAAGCCAGGTGGAGACAAGCCTAAGATATTAAAAACCTGTTAGACAGTATAGACGAATTATATAATTTGGTGCTATGTGTGGTGCTGAATTTAAATTTTTCATTTTAGAAGAAGAGCTAATAGTGGCATCTCAACCTGGAAACAATATTGCCCGGAGCGCAAAACTCTCTCTCTGGCAGCCTTGCAGGCTCCCTTCACCCCGTGCTGTCTGGTGCTGTTTCCCATCCAGCCGTGCCTGTCCCCTTGGTGGGGCTGGCAGCTCTGGGAGAAGGCTGGGAAGCTGAGTGGAGAGTGGGGGGTTCACATCATCCACTGGCCAGGATCCCACTCGAACTGCTCATTTTATGCCAGCAGACTCTCGTGACGTGGCTAGTCGGGTGTCCATTCAGGAACTCATTCCTCTCACGCTGATCAAATAATGGTCATGGCTCCAACTCAGCCTTGGAAGGCTGTGGTGTCAGGGGAGGGAAGAACAAAGCAGACAAGCCACCATGCCTCTCAAACATGCCCTGGTAAAGGGTTGATGGAGAGAATGCAGGAGGAGAATGAATGCATTGGCTGTGCGAATGAACGGTATGAATTAATGAGTGGTAGGAATGAAGAAATGGATGCCGTAGTGAGGACAGGCAAGCTTTTCATCACATGCCTCTGGCTGGCCTGTGTGTGTGGCCGGCATTCTCGTGCCCCACAGATGGCCATGTGGCTTTGCAGAAAGTGTTCATAGACACCCAAGAAGTCAACCGTTGGATGATAGGAAGCTGTGTGAAGAAAGCTGAATATGTTCTCTGCTTTGCTGCTGTCTCTGCCCTATGGAGGTCCTGTTGAAAGGTCGACTCACTCATGTAAAAATGAACATTTCGATCATATCTGCCTGTCAGAGGCGTTGGTTAGAGACCCTCTGCATGCTGCCCAAAAGACAACTTTGGAGGCAGCTCTGTGCATGGTCAAGGGCAAACGTTATACATATTTTTATTTATTAAGTATAAAAACGTGTGTGTGTGTGTGTGTGTCATATACAAATGTACACTTGATCCTCATTATTTGATAATTCCATACTGGCAAATTTGGCTACTCACAAACATGTATTTGTAACCCCCAAATCAGCACACGTGGTGCTTTTGCAGTCATTCTCGGACATGGGCAGAGGAATGAAAAATTTGAGTCACCCAACCGGTGGGTGCATTTCCAGCTGGGGACAAACAAGGTGAAACTCTCCTTTCTGTTCCAGCTCTCAAACGGTAAATAAGAGTTCTTTCTGTGGTCTATTCAGTGCCACATTTTTCACATTTTTGTGCTGTTCGTTGGTGACTTCACTGTTTAAAATGGCCCCTAAACATAGCACTGACGAGCTGTCTGTGTTCCTGTGCCAAAGAAGGCTGTGATGTGTCTTACAGAAAGTAAGATGTGTTTAAACAGAAACATACTGAAACAAGGTTATATATTGATCCGTTGACAAAATGTTGTGACCAGAGGCTCACAGGAGCCTACCCTTGTATTTCCCCCTGGAAGCAATGGTTCAGTATTTGCTATTCTAGTGCTTGTGCTAATTTTATAGAATATAGCTACCACAAATAAGAATATAAATATATATATATTCAGTATCCAAATGAAACAAATATCGGCATAAATAATAAAACATCTCTTATCTACCCCTCTCCAGTTCTGCTCCTCTTTCATAGGGAAACATTGTTAACAGTTTAGGGTGAGGCCTCTTTTCTTTTTCTTTCTGTATTTTTTTTGGCTTATAAACAACAGAAAGGTATCTCTCCCAGCTCTGGAGGCTGGAAGGCTGAGGTCAGATGCCAGCATGGTCGGGTTCTGGTGAAGTTCTTCTTACTGGTTGCAGATGGCCAACTTCTTCTTGTATCTTCTCACCAAGACTGGAGAGCAGAGAGACTGGCAAACTCTTTCTGTGAAGGGCTGGAAAGCGAATATTTCTGCATTTGTGAACCACGTGGTCTCTGTCACATACATTGAACTCTGCAGTTGCAGTGTAAAAGCAGCTGTAGACCATATGGGAATGAATGGACATGGCTGTGTTCCAATAAAACTTTATTTGTGGGCATTGAAATTTAGATTTCATGTAATTTTCATGGGTCATGATATATTGTTCTTCTTTTTATTTCAACCATTCGAAAATGGGGAAACCATTCTTAGCTTATAGGCTATTTAAAAACAGGTGGCAGGCTGGATTCAGCTTGTGGTGCTTAGTTTGATAACCCCTGATTTACATTGTATCTTGGAAATCTCTTCCCATTATGACATGTAGATCTACCTCATTGTTTTAATGGCTGCCCAGTATTTCATTGCATGCATTTAGCTCAATTTATATAACCCAATGGACAAGTAGGTTATTCCAAACATTTTACTATAACAGAATATCTTTGTGCACATACCTTTATGGATATGTGTATTTCTATGGAGTAGAATTCTAGAATTGGAATTGCTGGGTGAAAGTGTTAAAAGGTATGTACACTTTGAAAGTTGATACATTCTATGAAGACAGAATGAATACATTCTGGAGTAGGCCAGGGCTTTTTTTTTTCTGGATTTATTATCTGTCCATGGAGCTGGGTTTCTTGTGAGAAGTAAGTGGCCCATACTCTCTTGCTGTGTCCCAGAACGGAGTACCGCACCTAAGACACACCTAAATAAACTCATGTCACGGGGGCTCTGTGGCTCATGCCTGTAATCCCAGCACTTTGGGAGGCTGAGGCGGGCAGATCTCTTGAGGTCAGGAGTTCGAGACCAGCCTGGCCAAGATGGTGAAACCCCATCTCTACTAAAAAAAAAAACCAAAAAACTTAGCTGGGTGTGGTGGTGCACTCCTGTAGTCCCAGCTATTTGGGAGGCTGAGGCAGGAGAATCGCTTGAACCTGGGAGACGGAGGTTGCAGTGAGCCAAGATCACGCCACTCTACTCCAGCGTAGGTGACAGAAAGAGACTCCATCTCAAAAATAAATAAATAAAATAAAATAAACTCATGTCAGTACCTCTCCCTTATTGCTCCATGGCTACCCTTATCATAGGGTTGGTCAGGAGAGAGAGGCTAATAGCACCCAATCCTGCAGAGATGTGAGTACGAGTGTCCTGGAAATGGGCCTTACTTTGTTGAAGTAGGAATCAGAGGAGCTCTTGGGGAGCACAGCCTTAGGGCAGAGCTCCAGTGTCCTGTTTTCAGGGTTGGGCAGCTTAGAGGAGCCTGTTTATGGGGTCACACCAAACAGACTGGCCTCCCATGGGTGGGATATTTGCCCCGGGGACGCACAAGGAACAAAGTGAAAGACTAAGAATTCATGCCCAGCTGCTGGACCAAGGGTAAGGTGAGGCCACAAATGGGAAGACAGCTGGGTGAGTGAGGCAGAGGCAGATGGGGAGTAAAGTTGGGGGTTGGGATAAGTGATTCAGGGATTCAGGATGGAGGCTGTGAACCCAGGCGAGCAGCATAATCCATGCCCAGCAGGGCTGCAGCTGAACTCAAGCCAGGTGGCAGGGAATCATGAGCGGGCCACCAGGAAATGTTAACGGTGTAGTCAGGGCTTCCTTATGAGAAATTCACCTGTGTTAGGACAAAAATATGGCAAGAACTACATAGGACAGCAGGGCGAGAGATTTCTTTTAACTTCTTTACAGGCTGAAGGAAGCAAACCAGTAGAGAAGGGGAACATGAACAGTCAGGAGCAAGGGGAAGGGATGTTTGGCACCTAGTAGATTATCAACAACATGAATCATTCATTCAACAAACATTAAACTACCAGGGGCCAAAAAGCACTCCAGGCTCTGGGGATGCAGGAATGAATATGCCGTGCTCCCGCTCTCTGGCTCCCAGTGGAGTGGAAGTAGACAGGCCCAGACACCGAGAGGCTTAATGCATTGCTACAAAGGCTCTGACCATAACAGTGCAGGGGTGGAGGAACCAAAAAAGGGCAGGGCCAGTTGCAGGGAGGGGAGTAGGGCAACTGCCTAGAGAAAGATAGGTATTTATTGATGTGTGTTTGTTTGTTTTATATAGGCTTTGTTTTTTAGAGCAGTTCTAAATTCACATAGATCCTGAGCTGAAGGTACAAAGTTCCCATACACCCCCTACCCCCTCACACACATAGCCTCCCTGTCAACAGCCCCCACTGGAGTGCTACATTCGTTACAATGGATGAACTTACATGGATACATCACTATCACCCAAAGTCCATAGTTTATATTAAGATTCACTCCTGGTGTTGTGCATTTAATGGTCTTTAACAAATGTACAATGACATATATCCATCATTATAGTATCATATAGAGTATTCTCACTTCCCTAAAAATCCTCAGTGTTCTGCCAGTTCCCCCCACCCCCCATCCCCTTAACCCCTGGCAACTACTGATCTTTTTACTGTCTCCACAGTTTTGCCTTTTCCAGAATGTCATCTAGTTGAAATCATACAGTTTATAGCTTTTTCAGATTGGCATCTTTCTCTTAGTAACGTGCATTCAAGGTTCCACCACGCCTTTCATGGCTTGATAGCTCATTTTTTGTTAGTGCTGAATAAGATTCCATTGTCTGGATGCACCATAGTTTATTTATCCATTCACCGCTTGGAACATCTTGTGGCTTCCAAGTTTGGGCAATTATGAATTAAGTTGCTATCAACATCAGTATGCAGGTTTTTATGTATGTGTGGAAATAAGTTTTCAGCTCACTGGCATAGAGAAACGTTTTGCAGAGAAGATAAAACCTGAGTTGCCCTTAAAACAGGAACCTGTGTTTATTGACTGGGGGGACGAGAGGACAGAGAAGACTCTCTAGGCAGAGAAACAACGTGAGTGAAGGCACAGACTGGAGGGGGCTCAGCGGAGCCCAAGGTAGCTGGTGAGGTGTGGGGGGATGGCAGAGCTCTGTGGCTAGAGGCACAGGCTGGGCGTAGACCATGGAAGAGCTTATTCAGCCAGCCCAAGAAATCTAGACTTTATACTCACTTGATGAGGAGCCGTTTGAGGGTTCAGCATGAGCAACTATTTCTGTGTCCCCTGAGTGTTTCTTTTCAGTTGCTGAGGAGTGGGTCTATACAACGAGGTTGAAGTGATACCATGCATTGCTTTCTCCTCTACGTTATCCAGCCTTCTATGCAGCAAATAATTGTTGGTCACCTCCAAGGTGGCAGGCACTGATGTCCGTGGGACACATGGCCATGGGTTCCACCTGCCATCCTTGAACATCTCCAGTTCTAGCCTGGTTTTCCCATTACACAACCCCCACCAACTTCCACTGCCTGTGAATAGGCTAAAACAAAACTCCACTCCTTAAAAGAAGTCCAACACGAAAAGAATTTTCACAGCCTGTCCTTATTGCTGCCAAGAATATATATTACCAATTTCCAGTGGAAGCTCAAATGTCCATTTGTAATCACCGGGTCTCTGAGCACTAAGTTCGAGGGGGTCACAAGTCGAGGCTCCACCTACAAGGCCTGACTGCCTGGCTGCCCAGAGAGAGGTGTGGAGGGGGAGGGGCGCCAGAGACAGAGATGGAGCTTGAGACCTAAGGGGTCTAGATGCATGCTCCCTTGGGTTACAGCCCAGGGTTAAGAAAAAAAAAAAATCTAGAGAAATCCTGGTTGGCATGTTTCTAGCCCAGATGGAAGAGAAATAGGACAAACTCCTAAAGGGTTCCAAAACCAACACATGAGAAGTGGCTGCTGCCAGCAAATTCGAGGTATGTTGGCATGCACAGCAGAAGAGAAATGTATTCACCCTGTTGGAAAGGGGAAGACAAGAAGACGGACGGCTGTTGAGAGAAGGCAAGGTGCTCCCTGCCAACTGCGAACCGCCAGCTCTGTGAAGGAAGGCTGCTTCCAAAAGACTGAGCGGCGCTGGTGTGAGCCAGGAGGAAGGGGCGCAGACAGCCAGGCGACAGGCATCTTGAGATGGGGGCTCGTGGTCCATCAGTCTGCCTGCCCTTCTCTGTGCCCGCAGCCACTCCGCCTGCCTCTCTGCACCACTTAGGGGAGTAAATCTCCTGTCCCAGACTCCTTGCCCCAGACCGTCCTTCACATTTGCCCCCTTACCCCTCAGCTTTGCCTCCATCCTGTACTTATTCTAACTCTACTCATCTTTGGGGGACATTTGTCACCTGCGGGGACCCATCTCTGCATACCCTCCCTGCATTTCAGATATCCCCCACATTACAAACCCCACACTATGAAGGGAGAAGCTAGAAGACTCACATCTCTAGACCCCTTTGTCATGTATTACATTGTGACGTGTCCACAACAGAATTCAGTTTGGGTGGCAAGGGGCTAGCAGAGATATTTGGTTCCTGAGGACATAGAAGGGATCCAGCTTCTGGTTTGCAGTGCAGGGGTTCCTAGCTGCCAAGCGGCAGTGGTGGGGGATGGGGAGATCTTTAAGAAACTCCTTTGTTTGGTTGGACACTGGTTATGGCTAATAGCTTCAACATCTGGTTCTCCTGGACATTTTGTGAGCTCTCCAGGAGTATTGATTAAACTTATCTTTTCCCTTAATGAACTCAATGGATTCTGTTGTTTGCAACTAAGCATTTTACTATTACACCATTTGTCTTAGTTCATCCTGCTGTAACAGGTACCATTGACTGGGGCGGTTTAAACCATAAATATTTATTTTTCATAGTTTAGAGGCTGGGAAAAATTAAATTGCCTGTTGTCTTCTAATTTCTGCAGTGCTTGGGGCTGCCTCTTCACTGGGTTAGAAACTCTGAAGGCAGAGATTCTATCTTTTCTTCTTTTTGTCTTTTTCACACCCTAGCCTCATAGGTTTGCAGCATCCTACAGTTGGAATGGGACTGAGAGTATGCTAACCAACCCACCAATTTTATAGGCAAGGTGGGGCTCGGAGCAGTGGTCAGTGAGGTGACTGGTCTAAGCAGGAGGAAGGGGAGCATAAGCTGGAGAACAGGAACCTGGCCTTTTCTGACTGTTGCCTTCTGAGAGAGTGCTGAAGCCACATAGGGCTTTTTCATACCTGGGTGCTGACAGAGTCAGTGTCTAGTGAGAGTTATTGTCCCAGTTTACAGACAGCTGACTTTTCATTCCATCTTCATATGGTGAAGAAAGGTATCATCTTTCTTGTATCTCTGCTTATAAGGGCACTAATCTCATTAGGAGGGCTCCATCCTCATGATCTGATTACCTCCCAAAGGCTACCACATTGGAAATTAGGCATCAACATGTAAATTTTAAGAGTTCACAAACATCCAACCAATAGCACTATCCTTTAAGAGTAGCTGAAGATGCTATTTATGATAGAAAAGACATGGAATCAACCCAGATTCTCTCCAATGATGGACCAGATAAAGAAAATGTGGTACATATACATCATAGAATACTATGCAGCCATAAAAAAGAACAAAATCTTGCCCTTTGCAGCAACATGGATGCAGTTGGAGGCCATTTTCCTAAGCAAACTAACACAGAAACAGAAAACCAAACACCACACATTCTCATTTATAAGGGGGAGCTGAACACTGGCTACACATGGACATAAGGATGGGAACAACAGACACTGGGGACTACTGTAGGGAGAAAGGGATGGGGGAAGGGCTGAAAAACTACCTGCTGGTTACTATGCTTACCGCCTGGGTGATGGATTCATTCGTACTACAAACCTCAGCATCACACAATATACCTTTGTAACAAACCTGCACATGTACCTCCTGATTCTAAAGTAAACATTGAAAAAAAAAAACAAAGAGTAGCTGGAGAAAGTGAATTTTCTGCTACTCTCTCTGAGGCCTTCAGATTCTGCAGCTGTGCCTTTCTTAAAATCTGCCCCACCCTGGCCAATTAAAAATTAAATTGCCTGTTGTCTTCTAATTTCTGCAGTGCTTGGGGCTGCCTCTTCACTGGGTTAGAAACTCTGAAGGCAGAGATTCTATCTTTTCTTCTTTTTGTCTTTTTCACACCCTAGCCTCATAGGTTTGCAGCATCCTACAGTTGGAATGGGACTGAGAGTATGCTGACCAACCCACCAATTTTATAGGCAAGGTGGGGCTCGGAGCAGTGGTCAGTGAGGTGACTGGTCTAAGCAGGAGGAAGGGGAGCATAAGCTGGAGAACAGGAACCTGGCCTTTTCTGACTGTTGCCTTCTGAGAGAGTGCTGAAGCCACATAGGGCTTTTGTATGGAAGATGCATCATGGTATGACTTGAATTTAAACAGGGCCACTCGCTTGCAGCTACGTGAGACACAACTTTGCTCGTCTTTCGCTTTCCGCCATGATTGTGAGGCCTTCCCCTGCCATGTGGAACTCAAAAATGATAAGAACATTATAAGAGAAAAGGTGAAAGGGCTGAATGAAATTTCCATTGAAGGGGCGGAGCAAGATGGCCGAATAGGAGCAGCTCCAGTCTCCAACTCCCAGCGCGAGCGACACAGAAGACCGGTGATTTCTGCGTTTTCAACTGAGGTACTGGGGTCATCTCGCTAGGGAGTGCCGGACAATCGGTGCTGGTCAGCTGCTGCAGCCTGACCAGCGTGAGCTGAAGCAGGGCGAGGCATCGCCTCACCTGGAAGCGCAAGGGGGAAAGGAATCCCTTTTTCCTAGCCAGGGGAACTGAGACACACAACACCTGGAAAATCGGGTAACTCCCACCCCAATACTGCGCTTTAAGGAAACAGGCACACCAGGAGAATATATCCCACACCTGGCTGGGAGGGTCCCACGCCCACGGAGCCTCCCTCACTGCTAACACAGCCGTCTGCAGCGATCTATCCGCAAGGCAGCAGCGAGGCTGGGGGAAGGGCGCCCGCCATTGCTGAGGCTTAAGTAGGTAAACAAAGCCGCTGGGAAGCTCGAACTGGGTGGAGCTCACAGCAGCTCAAGGAAGCCTGCCTGTCTCTGTAGACTCTACCTCTGCGGACAGCGCACAGCTGCAGCCCATTAGGGGAAAGAGCGGGGGCGGTGCAGATGCGAACGACTCTGTCTGACAGCTTTGGGGAGAGCCGTGGATCTCCTAACGTGGAGGTTGAGATCTGAGAACGGACAGACTGCCTGCTCAGGTGGGTCCCTGACCCCTGAGTAGCCTAGCTGGGAGACATCCCCCACTAGGGGCAGTCTGACACCCCACACCTCACAGCGTGGCGTCACCCCTGAGAGGAAACTTCCAAAGAAAGAATCAGACAGGTACACTCGCTGTTCAGCAATATTCTATCTTCGGCAACCTCTGCTGCTGATACCCAGGCAAACAGGGTCTGGAGTGGACCTCAAGCAATCTCCAACAGACAACAGACAGTCCTTCTGACTGTCAGACGGAAAACTATCAACAGGAAGGACCCTATACCAAAACCCCATCCGTACGTCACCATCATCAAAGTCCAGAGACAGATAAAACCACAAAGATGGGGAAGAAGCAGGGCAGAAAAGCTGGAAATTCAAAAAATAAGAGCGCATCTCCCCCTGCAAAGGAGCGCAGCCCATCGCCAGCAACGGATCAAAGCTGGTCAGAGAATGACTTTGACGAGATGAGAGAAGAAGCTTCACTCCATCAAACCTCTCAGAGCTAAAGGAGGAATTACGTACCCAGCGCAAAGAAACTAAAAATCTTGAAAAAAAAGTGGAAGAATTGACAGCTAGATTAATTAATGCAGAGAAGATCATAAACGAAATGACAGAGATGAAAACCATGACACGAGAAATACGTGACAAATGCACAAGCTTCAGTAACCGACTCGATCAACTGGAAGAAAGAGTATCAGCGATTGAGGATCAAATGAATGAAATGAAGCGAGAAGAGAAACCAAAAGAAAAAAGAAGAAAAAAAATGAACAAAGCCTGCAAGAAGTATGGGATTATGTAAAAAGACCAAATCTACGTCTGATTGGGGTGCCTGAAAGTGAGGGGGAAAATGGAACCAAGTTGGAAAACACTCTTCAGGATATCATCCAGGAGAACTTCCCCAACCTAGTAGGGCAGGCCAACATTCAAATTCAGGAAATACAGAGAACGCCACAAAGATATTCCTCCAGAAGAGCAACTCCAAGACACATAATTGCCAGATTCACCAAAGTGGAAATGAAGGAAAAAATCTTAAGGGCAGCCAGAGAGAAAGGTCGGGTTACCCACAAAGGGAAGCCCATCAGAATAACAGCAGACCTCTCGGCAGAAACTCTACAAGCCAGAAGAGAGTGGGGGCCAATATTCAACGTTCTAAAGAAAAGAATTTTCAACCCAGAATTTCATATCCAGCCAAACTAAGCTTCATCAGTGAAGGAGAAATAAAATCCTTTACAGATAAGCAAATGCTTAGAGATTTTGTCACCACCAGGCCTGCCTTACAAGAGACCCTGAAGGAAGCCCTAAACATGGAAAGGAACAAGCGGTACCAGCCATTGCAAAAACATGCCAAAATGTAAAGACCATCGAGGCTAGGAAGAAACTGCATCAACTAACGAGCAAAATAACCAGTTATATCATATGACAGGAAGATTCACACATAACAATATTAACCTTAAATGTCAATGGACTAAATGCTCCAATTAAAAGACACAGACTGGCAAACTGGATCAAGAGTCAAGACCCATCAGTCTGCTGTATTCAGGAGACCCATCTCACATGCAGAGACATACATAGGCTCAAAATAAAGGATGGAGGAAGATCTACCAAGCAAATGGAGAACAAAAAAAGCAGGGGTTGCAATCCTAGTCTCTGATAAAACAGACTTTAAACCATCAAAGATCAAAAGAGACAAAGAAGGCCATTACATCATGGTAAAGGGATCAATTCAACAGGAAGAGCTAACTCTCCTAAATATCTATGCACCCAATACAGGAGCACCCAGATTCATAAAGCAAGTCCTTAGAGACCTACAAAGAGACTTAGACTCCCATACAATAATAATGGGAGACTTCAACACTCCACTGTCAACATTAGACAGATCAACGAGACAGAAAGTTAACAAGGATATCCAGGAATTGAACTCATCTCTGCACCAAGCGGACCTAATAGACATCTATAGAACTCTCCACCCCAAATCAACAGAATATACATTCTTCTCAGCACCACATCGCACTTATTCCAAAATTGACCACATAATTGGAAGTAAAGCACTCCTCAGCAAATGTACAAGAACAGAAATTATAACAAACTGTCTCTCAGACCACAGTGCAATCAAACTAGAACTCAGGACTAAGAAACTCAATCCAAACCGCTCAACTACATGGAAACTGAACAACCTGCTCCTGAATGACTACTGGGTACATAACGAAATGAAAGCAGAAATAAAGATGTTCTTTGAAACCAATGAGAACAAAGATACAACATACCAGAATCTCTGGCACATTTAAAGCAGTGTGTAGAGGGAAATTTATAGCACTAAATGCCCACAAGAGAAAGCAGGAGAGATCTAAAATTGACACTCTAACATCACAATTAAAAGAACTAGAGAGGCAAGAGCAAACACATTCAAAAGCTAGCAGAAGGCAAGAAATAACTAAGATCAGAGCAGAACTGAAGGAGATAGAGACACAAAAAACCCTCCAAAAAATCAATGAATCCAGGAGTTGGTTTTTTGAAAAGATCAACAAAATTGACAGACCGCTAGCTAGACTAATAAAGAAGAAAAGAGAGGAATCAAATAGACGCAATAAAAAATGATAAAGGGGATATCACCACCGACCCCACAGAAATACAAACTACCATCAGAGAATACTATAAACACCTCTACGCAAATCAACTAGAAAATCTAGAAGAAATGGATAATTTCCTGGACACTTACACTCTCCCAAGACTAAACCAGGAAGAAGTTGAATCCCTGAATAGACCAATAGCAGGCTCTGAAATTGAGGCAACAATTAATAGCCTACCCACCAAAAAAAGTCCAGGACCAGATGGATTCACAGCTGAATTCTACCAGAGGTACAAGGTGGAGCTGGTACCATTCCTTCTGAAACTATTTCAATCAATAGAAAAAGAGGGAATCCTCCCTAACTCTTTTTATGAGGCCAACATCATCCTGATACCAAAGCCTGGCAGAGACACAACAAAAAGAGAGAATTTTAGACCAATATCCCTGATGAACATCGATGCAAAAATCCTCAATAAAATACTGGCAAACCGGATTCAGCAGCACATCAAAAAGCTTATCCACCATGATCAAGTGGGCTTCATCCCTGGGATGCAAGGCTGGTTCAACATTTGCAAATCAATAAACGTAATCCAGCATATAAACAGAACCAAAGACAAGAACCACATGATTATCTCAATAGATGCAGAAAAGGCTTTTGACAAAATTCAACAGCCCTTTATGCTAAAAACGCTCAATCAATTTGGTATTGATGGAACGTACCTCAAAATAATAAGAGCTATTTATGACAAACCCACAGCTAATATCATACTGAATGGGCAAAAACTGGAAAAATTCCTTTGAAAACTGGCACAAGACAGGGATGCCCTCTCTCACCACTCCTATTCAACATAGTGTTGGAAGTTCTGGCTAGGGCAATCAGGCAAGAGAAAGAAATCAAGGGTATCCAGTTAGGAAAAGAAGAAGTCAAATTGTCCCTGTTTGCAGATGACATGATTGTATATTTAGAAAACCCCATTGTCTCAGCCCAAAATCTGCTTAAGCTGATAAGCAACTTCAGCAAAGTCTCAGGATACAAAATTAATGTGCAAAAATCACAAGCATTCTATACACCAGTAACAGACAAGCAGAGAGCCAAATCAGGAATCAACTTCCATTCACAATTGCTTCAAAGAGAATCAAATACCTAGGAATCCAGCTTACAAGGGATGTCAAGGACCTCTTCAAGGAGAACTACAAACCACTGCTCAGTGAAATCAAAGAGGACACAAACAAATGGAAGAACATACCATGCTCATGGATAGGAAGAATCAATATCGTGAAAATGGCCATACTGCCCAAGGTGATTTATAGATTTAATGCCATCCCCATCAAGCTACCAATGACTTTCTTCACAGAATTGGAAAAAACGGCTTTAAAGTTCATATGGAACCAAAAAAGAGCCCGCATTGCCAAGACAATCCTAAGTCAAAAGGACAAAGCTGGAGGCGTCACGCTACCTGACTTCAAACTATACTACAAGGCTACAGTAACCAAAACAGCATGTACTGGTACCACAACAGAGATATAGACCAATGGAACAGAACAGAGTCCTCAGAAATAATACCACACATCTACAGCCATCTGATCTTTGACAAACCTGAGAGAACAAGAAATGGGGAAAGGATTCCCTATTTAATAAATGGTGCTGGGAAAATTGGCTAGCCATAAGTAGAAAGCTGAAACTGGATCCTTTCCTTACCCCTTATACGAAAATTAATTCAAGATGGATTAGAGACTTAAATGTTAGACCTAATACCATAAAAACCCTAGAAGAAAATCTAGGTAGTACCATTCAGGACATAGGCATGGGCAAGGACTTCATGTCTAAAACACCAAAAGCAACGGCAGCAAAAGCAAAAATTGACACATGGGATCTAATTAAACTAAAGAGCTTTTGCACAGCCAAAGAAACTACCATCAGAGTGAACAGGCAACCTACAGAATGGGAAAAAATTTTTGCAACCTACTCATCTGACAAAGGGCTAATATCCAGAATCTACCAAGAACTCAAACAAATATACAAGAAAAAAGCAAACAACCCCATCAAAAAGTGGGGAAAGGATATGAACAGACATTTCTCAAAAGAAGACATCCATACAGCCAACAGACACATGAAAAAATGCTCATCATCACTGGCCATCAGAGAAATGCAAATCAAAACCACAATGAGATACCATCTCACACCAGTTAGAATGGCAATCATTAAGAAGTCAGGAAACAACAGGTGTTGGAGAGGATGTGGAGAAATAGGAACACTTTTACACTGTTGGTGGGATTGTAAACTAGTTCAACCATTATGGAAAACAGTATGGCGATTCCTCAAGGATCTAGAACTAGATGTACCATATGACCCAGCCATCCCACTACTGGGTATATACCCAAAGGATTATAAATTACTCTACTACAAAGACACATGCACACGTTTGTTTATTGCGGCAATATTCACAATAGCAAAGACTTGGAATCAACCCAAATGTCCATCTGTGACAGACTGGATTAAGAAAATGTGGCACATATACACCATGGAATACTATGCAGCCATCAAAAAGGATGAGTTTGCGTCCTTTGTAGGGACATGGATGCAGCTGGAAACCATCATTCTTAGCAAACTATCACAAGAAGAGAAACCAAACACCGCATGTTCTCACTCATAGGTGGGAACTGAACAATGAGATCACTTGGACTCGGGAAGGGGAACATCACACACTGGGGCCTATCATGGGGAGGGGGGAGGAGGGAGGGATTGCATTGGGGAGTTATACATGATATAAATGTCATGCACATGTACCCTAGAACTTAAAGTATAATAAATAAAAAAAAAAAAAAAAAAAAAAAGAATTTAAACAGGGCCTTCCAAGGAGTTCAAAATGCTTCGTCAACTTGAGGGTTCCAGGTTGTGTAATTTACACTCTTGGGAAGTACAAGGATAGGAGAAAGGTTCGTCTATTTACAGTGTCAAAGTTAGGAATCTCCAGCTCCTTGCACTTCCGTGTCTGTTTCAGGAAGATAATGGGATGTGAGTTCTGGTAACAGAAACACCTCCCAGGATGCATGTGGGGCTGCCCGAGGCCTCCTAACACTGAGTTCAGGGTTTCCTTCTGGAGGAGATGATGGAAAATATCCATTTCAGGTATCTATTGCTGCTCAATAAATTACCCCAAGACTCAGTGGCTTAAAACTACACCAATCGTTTGTCATCTCTCACGGTTTCTGTGTGCCAGGAATTTGGGAGCAGCTTAGCTGGTCGGCACCTCTTCATAACTTACAGCCAGACGATGCTGTGGCCAGGGTCGTCTTGAAGGCTGCTTCACTGACATGTCTGGCAGCCGGGAAGGGAAACTTGAATGGCTGGGGCCCCTCGGGTATCTCGCTCTATCTCTAAGTGGTCTCTCCAGCAGGGTGGCTTCAGAGTCACCTGACTCCTCCATATGGCTGGGGACTCCAAAGGTGTGTGTTCTGAGAAAGGGCACCAGGCCTAGCCTTAGACATCATGCAAGGTCACTTCTGCCAAACTGTATATTTCAATTAGTTAGAAGTGAGTCCTTGAGGAAGCTGTGTTCAAAGAGAGAGGGAATTAGGCATCCTCTCTTTATGAGAAGAATGTAAAGAATTTGTGGACATTTTTTTTTTCCCAAGATGGAGTTGCGCTGTGTTGCCCAGGCTGGAGTGCAGTGGCGTGATCTCAGCTCACTGCAACATCCACCTCCCGGGTTCAAGCAATTCTCCCTGCCTCAGCCTCCTGAGTGTCTGGGATTACAGGTGCCTGCCACCACACCTGGCTAATATTTGTATTTTTTTTAGTAGAGACAGGGTTTCACCATGTTGACCAGGCTGGTCTTCAACTCCAGACCTCAAGTGATCCACCTACCTCAGCCTCCCAAAGTGCTGGGATTACAGTCGTGAGCCAACACATCCAGCCTGTGGACACATTTTTAAACCACAGCCCCCAAGTTCCAGAGGAGTGAAGTGATTTTCCCCAAGTTACATGGCTAATGGATTAGCAGGACCAGGACTGGAACAGGAGACTCCAGGCTCATTGTCTTCTTAATGGCCAGCATCAAAATACTGAGGGAGTCAGATAAGGGGGTCTGATTTGGGGGATTTTCTCTAGAGAGTTACCTCATTTTTAAGCTGTCCTAAATCCTTAGGGGAACAAGATGACTGAGGATAGCTAAACAAACAAAAAGAAGCAGACAAATGTAACCTCAATGAATTACTGCTGATAATAATGGTCAGAATGTCCCTTTATGTTTGTATAACATTTAGTCCAGACACACGTTGAACAACTTGTCAAAGATCATATCGAATATCAGGTCAGAAACAGAATTAGAACCAGACCCCAGGTGTCCTTATTCCTGACTCATCTTTGCTCTGCTGTGCTGGCACACCTCCCTGGATAATTTGTCTGCTTCTTTATGAGAATAGTTTCATCTTTCAAAAAGCAGTGGTGTTATCCATTATTACTCCTGGGCAGTGGCAGGACAATATAACCAGGCAACTTGGCTCTGGCTGTTGCTGGGCAAGGCAATGTTTTGTACGGTTAGGAGGAGCCATAGGAGTCATCGGGTGCAGCTCCCCCATTTCATGGATCTAGAAACCAAGGCAGGGCAGTCTGGCAGGATGTTGCATAGGTCCCTTGATAAGCCATGAGAAGGGTGGTCTTTGAATCAAGGTCTTTTTATGTAAAATCTAGTTTGTTTCTTCTCTTCTCGTTGGATTCCTGTGTTTTTTGAAATGCAAAGCAAACTGGTTTTGAAAAAATGGCTTGAATTTAACCACCCATTGCTCCCTGCATAGACCCTGGAAAGATGATTACTTTGGGCAACTTACCAAATCAATCAATCAACATGCAATTATTGAGCACTCTCTATTTACCCAGCATGGTGCTAGGTATGGATGATATTGAATGTAAAAACTGGGTTTATACCAAGTTTATATGATGGTTCCTGGCTTCAAGTACCTTTATGAACCAAACCACACAGAATATAACATTTAACCAAATCTTGATCACATGGATGACACAAAATAACCTAATTTCACAGAAATCACACCTTAACCAGTACTTTCTAGGAAAAACAAATGATTAATAGCAGTGTGCTTTTATAAAAACACACACATACATATGACGGCAGTGAACTTAAGCACTGTTGGAAAATCTGAAATGTGCGGCAGCCTTCTAATTAAAAAGATCATTTCCTGCAAACCCAAATGGAATATTCTTCCCCTGCTTCTATTTTTTCCCCCATAAAACAAACTCTTTGCAAGAAATGTGAAATTTCTTATGAGACTGAACATGCTAACTTTTCAAACATCCCAGTCTGAGGAAACGAGGCAATGACGACTTGGAAAACACTTCGCTTTACACACACATCCATGCACATGTGTCCAGGCCCTGTTCATCAGCTGGGCCTGAGTCAGCGCCTTAGCAGAATCTGACGGCAGGGGGGAATGTCTGGCGAAGCAGAGCCATGTCGAGTCAAGTCGTCTATTGGGTCTTCTGGTCCTACCACCAGACTGATCCAAACTCCAGCTTTGTCTATTGTACATCCTCCACGACTTTTCCCAGCCAGAGTTTAAATGACTCAAGCTCCACCGTCTTCCCTAGAGGGGTTATACTGCAGCCAAATAGAACGAACTCACCATTCGCAGTTATATGCCTTTGATTGAATCTAATTTTCCCTTTCCTTCTTTTCCCACTGTCATGTTCCTGCTAGATCCCTTTGGACCACCCACGGTGCCTGCTCTTCAAACATGTAGACCAGGATTTCCCAGCCTTATTTGGTCTGTGATACACTTTTGAATTTCAGCAGTCACAGCGGTGGTGGTGCAGAAGGTGGCACAGGGCACAGTGGGGTCTCATCCCTTAGATTCAGACAGACTCTGGGTTGCGCCATCTGTCTAACCACACCTCTGTTCTCTATTATACATCCAAACACCATCATATCTCCTGCCAGGGCCCTGCCATCTCTACTCTCAATGCTCTAAGCCAAATTTAGCACAGCAGAATAAGGAAATCCAGAATGTGGCAAAATAGTAGGAAAATCTTTGGGGCTGGGTACAGTGGCTCACGCTTGTAATCCCAGCACTTTGGGAGGCCAAAGTAGGTGGATCACCTGAGGTCAGGAGTTCAAGACCAGCCTGGCCAACATGGTGAAACCCTGTCTCTACTAAAAATACAAAAAATGAGCCAGGTATGGTGGCGGGACCCTGTCATCCCAGCTACTCAGGAGGCTGAGGCAGGAGAATTGCTTAAACCCAGGAGAGGGAGGTTGCAGTGAGCCAAGATCATGTCACTGCGCTCCAGCCTGAGGGACAGAGTGAGATTCTGTCTCAAAAAAAAAAGAAAAGAAAAAAAGAAAGTCTTTGGGACTCAGAAAAAGGGTGGGCTGCCCCCAGTTGAGATTCACTGTCATATATGGATCTAAAGGAAGTGAAACCTCTAATTTACTCCCCACTCGCCACCCAGTTTGGCATTTTTGTTCTTTCTTTTGTTGTTCTTGCTACTTCATTTTGAAATGCTATGACAATTCTCTAAGTCCTCTTTTAAAACCTTAAGCCAAAAGAAACACGTATAATTACAAAGAACTTTAATTCTTTGGCTATTTAACTCAATCATAATATGAGATTATTAGAAATAAGTCTGTTAACTATATTTGTCACTTATTGATAAATGTACCAAAACACGTAGTCTTGTTTAATTCCAAGAGGTAGTACAGATTCCATTGTACAGGTGAGAACACTGAGGCTTAGCGGTATTAAATACCTTGTGAAAGTCAGAGGCCTGAAATTTGAGTTTGGATGGGCTGGAAAGCTGAACCACAACCAACACTGTCTCCTGCTCTCCTGGAACAACCAAGGCGAAGGTAGAGGGGAGGCGGAGGTGGGGACCAGGCAGATAGTTTGGCGCCGTGGGGCTCTGTCTGCTGTTTCAGCACATCGCGCTTAGGACAGTATGTGTCAGACTTGTTTTCAGTTTCCAGTGATAGCTCTGCTGCTCCTAAATTGACTCATGTCCACGTCACACAGATGTGACAACACTGCCCCAGTGGGGTCTAAGTCATCAGGTTGAGACAGACAGAGGTAATTAGGACTTTGCCTGTGGGGAAGGGATGCAGACCCGGGTCTAGGAGCGAGTGTGGCACAGCAGTGTCCTTTGTTTGCTTTTGCTTCTGAAAATCCCCTCAGGGCTGGAAACGATGCCAATGGCTCCATCCATTGCTTTGGCTGACTGCCAAACAGGTGAACGGAGAATCTGTTAGTTACCCTGAGGGGCCTGCCCTGGGGACCAGAGGAAAGAGCTCTGATCCCAGGGCTGCTGCTCACTTTCTTGATGAAACTGTTGTTTGTGCTTCGATTCCCTAATCCATACAATGGGTATATTAACGTCCCTTCTCTCCCTTTCCCAGAAATGCCTCCAAATGACAGCACAGAACTACCCTGCTCTTCTTGCTGCGTCTTCCAGGGGTAGGGCAAATTTTCCTGATGTTCCTCCCCTGGGAGGCAGGGCTCAGCTTTGTGCTGTGCACATTCCCCCAAAGTCCCACCGAGGCTCTGGATCTGCTCTCTGTCCCAGAAGGCCAGTTCCTAGGGTGCCACCCTCCCAACACCCTCTGCAGACAAACTGCTTCTCACACAACGCATTGTGAGCGTCCAAAGTCCACGCTTTCCATCTTCAGGACTCAGCTCACATTCTTACTCTGTGGACTGGTAGTAGTCATCAGTTCTAGGAAATTCTCAGCCATTAGGCCTTCAAACTGCCTCAGGCCCCTTCCCTCTTCCCTCACTGTTTGAAACTCTGATTACACACTAGACCATTTTACTTTATTCTCCATGGCTTTTAATCTCTTTTACGTTTTCCATCTCTTTATCTCTCTGGGCTACATTCTAGATCATTTCTCTAGTTCTATCCTCCAGTTTACAAAGTCTCTCCTGAGTTGTTGTTGTTGTTGTTGTTGTTTTTGAGATGGAGTTTCATTCTTGTTGCCCAGGCTGGAGTGTAGTAGTGCAATCTCTGCTCACTGCAACCTCCACCTCCCAGGTTCATGCCATTCTCCTGCCTCAGCCTCCCAAATAGCTGGGATCACAGGCACCCACCACCACACCTGGCTAATTTTTTGTATTTTTGGTAGAAATGGGTTTTACCATGTTAGCGAGGCTGGTCTTGAACTTCTGACTCAGGTGATCTGCCTGCCTTGGGCTCCCAAAGTGCTGGGATTACAGAAACGAGCCACTGCGCCTGGTCATCTCTCCTGAGTTTTAAATTTCTATTTTATTTTATGTCTAGACTTGCACTTTCTAGAAGTTCCATTCTGTTCTTTCACAAATATGCTTACCCTTTACTCATATTTTAAAGATGCTCTTCTATTTATTGAAAACAGTAATATTCCATGTTTGATAATTCCAGAATCAGAAGTCTTTGTATGTGAATTCTGTTGTTTCTGCTTAATTTCCACGTCTGTAAAATGGGAAGAATATCACCTACTGGGCATGGTTATTGTCTGGATTAGAAATAATACCTGTAAAACACCCAGCCCAGAAGGTGATTTGTAGAGGGAGGTGTTGAATAACTGGTAGCCATGATCACTGATGTGGTTGCTATTGTTAGAAAATTCTACCACAAACGTTCACCAGGGCCACAGTTAAAAAATTAAGAACAAAAGAGAAAAAGATGGAGTTGGGCAAAGACACAAGGAATAGTTCCCCTCAGCTCTGCCAATTAAAAAATTGTCCCATGAGAGACACTGTACCTTGCATCTCTCTTTAGTAGCAGCATCAGATCAAACCCACTGGGAGCTATATGTGCAGATATTTCTGTCAAGACCTGCTGCTGCTGCTGGCACTTCCTGGGGCCTCCAGGCCTTCCTGCGTGTTTCTGATTGACAGACATGGAGGGTTATTTTCTTTTCTAGCCTGAGCCTGGGGGCTGTGGTAGCCTGGGGTCATCTTGGGTCTTCAAGGCTAGCCTTCCTGGGATGAAGAGAGGGTGGATGAGAAGATGGCACAATCTTCAGATCCTGAACAGATCTGGGTCCTCCTTCCTGAGACAGGAACAGAGGAAGGGGATACAGCCCTGCTGAAGCTGCAGGTTCCACAACAGATTCAGCCTTGGGACAACTTCCCGAGGAATGATGGTATAGGGGTAGCAGGCAGGTTTCCCAGACAGTCAAGCATCCCACCCAGGCGCCAACAGGGGTGTCCTCTGGGTGGTCTTGGCCTGAAAAGTAAAGGTGAGGGCAAATGCCAAGATGCCTGATAGGACATTCAGAGTGTCCCAAGAGACTGAGATCTGCTTGTTTTGCAGAGGAATCTTTCCCTTCACAACCAGATTTGTGTCAATGGTGACAGGGCTCTCTGCAGTCCATTTAGGTTACTCATAGAGTCGTCTTTGTCCTCTTTCCATTCCTTGTGTCCTGACAACTCTTCATGACCCCCAGTTATTCTTTTGAAATGTTTCTTGGATCTCTCCTCGTCTTTTTCTTCATATGCAGTGTGAGGATAATGATGATAACACTTCTGCAGGTGCTTAACACAACCCATAAATGGCTGAGCTGGGCTTCAGTCCATGCTTTGGGCCACCAGACTGTGCTGCTTCTGAAACCAGGCTTGTCTCCTCAAAAAGACAGTTACTCTTTGAGGGCAGGGACTGTGTCTGCCGTGTCCGCTGTAGCCCCTGGCACAGCCTACTGTTGGAAACAGAGTCAGCTCATGAGGATTTCCCTTGTGCCTGTTCATGGTGGCTTCAGCCTCTCTTGCCTGGCATAGAAACCCAAGGATCTCCCTGCTCCTTCTCCCAGCAGGACTGCTGGGCAGAGGAAGCCACCCTTAGCTGGAGGTAGCCAGGCTTGGTTCCCTCCTGTGCTCGAGAGTGTGCTCCCATTGACATGTCCTTCACTGTGGTTTCCAGGAGCTGCTCTGTGGATAGTGCATGTGCATCCCAGCCTCTTCTTGGCCTTTCTCACCCCTCCTCCTCTTCCTCTTTGATAGTCTGAGTCCCAGATCCACATGTGGTTCATTTAGTTATTTTTCAAAAAATTTCCTGGCCAGAGGATTTCAGCTTCCAGGAAGGCTCTCCCAGCAGTGCGTGGGAGTCTGAAGTTGCCCCGGGGGGCCTGCTTGTGGTCAGGCTGTCTGCTCTGTCCACTCCTGGACACTATTTGTCTTTGACTCACCTCTTCTTCCACTATGAGTTATTCTTGCCTTGAGCAGCCAGACCACGTGCTGAGAAGTCTTGGAGAAGCCCACAGCTTCAAGTTAGCTGGAAGGACACCTCAAGAGGACCTTTAGGTGTGACCTTGACCAAGATCCCCTCAATATCAGGCCTATTCCTGCACCTGCCCAAACCCAAAGGTTGAGCTGGGTCTCAGCTTTCACACTGATTTGTAATCCATTTCACCTACTGATAAATATAAAAATTCTACAACTCCTTCTTCTGCCACCCAAAGATAATCTGAACAACTCCAATGAAGAATTACGATTATTAACATACCTGGCCTCATTTTTCCTTTTACTTTTCTTTCTTTCTTTTTTTTTTTTAAAGACAGGGTCTCACTCTGTTGCCCAGGCTAGAGTGCAGTGGCATGATCTTGGCCTACTGCAACCTCTGCCTCCTAGGCTCAAGCAATCCTCCCACCTTAGCCTCCTGAGTAGCTGGGACTCCAGGCTTATGCCACCACACCTGGCTAATTTTTGTATTTTCTTGGGGTAGACACGGGGTTTCACCATGTTGCCCAGGCTTGAACTCCTGGGCTTAAGCTATCTGCCTGCCTCGGCCTCCTAAAGTGCCGGGATTATGGGCATGAGCCACTGCTCCTGGCCTACCTGGCCTCATTTAACCCTATAAACAGACTCTAGGCACATGACCCCTAGCCAAGAAGATTTTGTAGAGCTGTCCTTTCTGCCTCTTAATTTATAAAACTAATAGGGACCCTTTCATTTTCCAATAGGAAGTAATATTAGGATGTTTAACAAGTGTTAGTGGAAAGGACAGGTGTTCTTCCCTCACCCTGTGCCCCCATCTTCCTAGAGAAATACACATAAGGAGGCCAGAGGAAGGAGGAGGCCGTGGGTCATGTGACTCAGGCCAAGAGGAGCCCAGGAGCTCTTATGATCCCAGGAGCTGTGCTGGGCACAGCCAGCTTGGCCAGGGAAAGGTCTGACCCTCTCAAAAGAGATCTGCTCACAGAATCCAAGGCCTACGCACCTCCTCTCCCCACTCCTTCCTTCCCTGGAGGGGCAGAAGGAGCAGAGGGAGCCCGAGACTCCTCATGGGAGGTCAAGAAAAGGAAGAGGCTGGACCGTGGGGGAAGAAGCGAAGAGCCAAAGGCACCGTGAAGCCAAGGAGGGAGGGTGAGTGTCTTCCACACTCCTGTGGACTCTGTTCAGGACGGATGCTAAGACACAACTTTGAAGTGAAAACTGGTGCATTTGGTTTAAGACTCCTGTATAAGACTGACTGAGTAATCATAGCAAGGCTGATATACCCCTCATAATGTCATAGCCTATGATTACAGGTTTTTCACACCATGTTTTATTCCCCACCCCAAATACTGGGGGTTTCAACACGCCTGTTCCTCTGTCCCCCGAATCACACAAAATTCAGCAACTCTGACAGTCTTTGTTCTTTGATCCTTGAGGAAGTCCTACATTTCCAATGTCAACTGCTCAACCACATCATGGCCTTGATTTCTCCAGCATTGTACAGCTGAGAAGCACATCTAGATCGTCCCGCCCACATCCCTCACTCGTGACGCTCTCCCTTCCGCAACATTGGCAATGGCCTTCCAAGAAACCCCAGCTCTGTGGCCCCCAGGCTCTAAGTGGGCTCGCTGCTGGAGAAGTTACTAACCCTGTATGCGATGGTGAATTTTATGTGTCAATTTTCCTGGGCCATGGAGTGCCAGACATATTTAGTCAAATACTATTCTGAATGTGTCTGTGAGGGCATTTCTGCATAAGATTATCTTTTGAATCAGTAGACTGTGTAAAGCAGATGGCCCTGCCTAATGTCCGTGGGCCTCATCCAGTCAGCTGAAGACCTGAATAGAACAAAAAGGCTGAGAGGGAACTCCTCCTGCCTGATAGCTTTGAGCTGGGAAGTTAGTCTCTTTTGACCCTTGGACTTGAACTGAAACATCGAACCTTCTCGAGTCTCAAGCCTGCTGGCTTTTGGATTGGAACTTACACCATCAGCTCTCCCAAGTCTCCAGCGTGCTCACTGTGGATCTTGGGACTTAGCCTCCATAATCATATGAGCAATTCCTTATACTCTCTCTCTCCCTCTCCCCTGCTCCTTTACACATTCACGTGCACACACTGTTGGTTCTGTTACTTTGGAAACTCCTGACTGATATACCGTGATTCTTACAACTTGAGTTTCACCCTGCCTTGTGCCTGGACCCCACTCACACACATTCCCCTTCTCTGCACCTTTACCACGAGTCACAGAGCCTCTGTTCTTCCTGCTTCCCACTGGCCACAGCCTTCTACAGAGGCCAAGAAAAACCAAAAGACCCCCACTCACAATCTGTCTCAGGGTTGGAGTCTCTGCTCCACAAATGAGCCTTCCACCCTCCCAATCCAGGGCCTTCCCACTGATGAAAGTGAAAATCTAAAAGGAGATAAGTATTTGAACAACAAAATAAATAGCACAGTATTGGATTATAAGCCAAAGTCTAATAAAAATATCCACGAGTCCACACTGATATAAATACATGACAGAAGAAACAAATAACTGGGAGAAGAGACCCGTCTTCTGCAGAGGAATTCCGAATCCTGTGGAGATACTTACTCCACGAGGACAAGGAGCTTCATCTCCCCCTTCCTTGAGTGTGGACTGCACATAGCCACTCGCTTCCAAAGAATAGAGTGTGGTGAGGGTAGCGGGTGGGGGGAGTTCCTTTACAGTAGAGAAATTACAAATCACCTGGCAAGCACTACCTTGACCAGGTGATCAAGTGACATCAGCAGTGATAAGTCCTGTTCATAGCATGTACTCCCTGGTATGGTACAAAGAGAAGGGTGCTTCACCTCTGTGGTTTTCACCTAAACCCATAACTCTAGTCTAATCAAGAGAATACGTCACACCAAAACTGAGGGGCATATTGCAAAACACCTGGCCGGTACTCGTCAAGGTCATGAAAAGCAAAGACTGAGAAACAGTCAGCCAAGAAGAACTCAGGGAGACATGATGACTAAATGTAACGTGATATTCTGGATGGGATCCTGGAACAGAAAAAGGATATTAGTTAAAAAAATCACATGAAATCCAAATGGAGTCTGGAGTTTAGTTAATAGTAATGGACCCATGTTTCTTAGTTTTGACAATTGTACTGGGGAAATGTAAAATGATAACACCAGGGGAAACTGAAACTGGGTGACAGGCATACAGGAACACTTTGCACATCTTTGCAGACTTTTGGTGAATCTAAAATTGTTCCAATATAAAGAGTTCATTTTAAAAGATGAGGTAAGCTAAACTAGAATATTTCTTTCTTTTGTGTGCATGTGTTATTACACAATTAACATATAAGTACATTGTGCAGGATTCAGACAAACAGAAGTTTACAGAACAAAACCCAGAAGTCTCCATCTCTCCTCTACCCCTGCCTTCCGTTTACGTCCTCAGAGCTAATAATGTTCATTATGGCTCAAACTGGGAAACTGCTTACTATGTGCCAGGTTTGGTAGAAATGCTGTGCCAAAACTGAGTGACTGAACTTAATCTTCATAACAACCTATTGGGATAGACACTGCTAGACTCATTTTACAGATGGAGAAACTGAGGCACATGGAGATTACAGATACTGGCCAGGGAAGGTAGTAGGTGGCAGAGCTGGAATAAAAAGCCCAGGGCAGGCCGGGCACAGTAATCCCAGCACTTTGGGAGGCCGAGGCAGGTGTTTCACTTGAGGTCAGGAGTTCGAGACCAGCCTGGCCAACATGGTGAAACCCTGTTTCTACTGAAAATACAAAAATTAGCCACGCATGGTGGCATGTGCCTGTAATCCCAGCTACTCAGGAAGCTGAGGCAGGAGATACGATTGAACCCAGGAGGCGGAGGTTGTAGTGAGCCAAGATTGCACTATTGCACTCCAGCCTGGGCAACAGGGCAAGCAAGACTCGGTGTCAAAAAAAAAAAGCCCAGGTTAGTGAGCGCCAGTATTCATGCTTTAACCACCAAGAGAGGAGGCACCACTTCCACTGTTTGGGTACAATCCTTGCACGTACACACGCACACACACACACACACACACCCATTTTATTAGGACTAACATCCATGTTGTTGTACAACTTGCTCTTAATTCTTAACACATCTCAGTGCACCTTTCAGGTCAGTATCTAGGGCCTACCACCATTGTTCTTAATTGTTCTATGCCAGTGCATCTCAGCCAGGGGTGCTTTTGACCCCAGCGAACAGCTGACAAAGTCTGGAGACATTTTTGTTTGTCACAGATGGGGCAGGAGATGCTACTGGCATCTGGTGGGTAGAGGTCAGGGATGCTGTTAAACATCCTACAACGCACAGGGCAGCCCCCAACAAAGAATGATCAGATTCAAAATGTCAATAGTGCAGCATGGTATCCTGTGGCAAAACTAGAAGATTCTTAAGTGCCTTCTAGTTCTCACGTTCCAGAAGGATGTGTCATGCAGGGCCTTTCCCTCTCCCTCCCAGCTCTCTGTGCTCAGTCCATTTTCATACCTTCCTGCCATGCACTTCCCTCCTCAGCTCTCCTCCCAGAACACTCTTGTGTCTGGAAGCCACACTTTGCGGCATCTCTTGTTATAGCTCTTTTTTCACCTTGCAGATGCCCTATTGTTCCTCAATGAATTGTCCCTGGAGAGCAATAACAGCATCCACTTCTGTGACATCTTCAGGGCCCAGCATGCTGTGCTTGGTGGGTGAATCGGAAATTACATCACTCCCATTCAGAAAGAAGTCTAACCATTCAAGATGGTATTTTTTACCCCAGGGCCTCTTAGCTCTGGCTGCACAGTAGAATCACCTGGGGAACTCTAAGTAAAGACAAATGTCCCAGCCCCTTCCCAGACACTCGTTGAATCACAACTTCTTGGGTAAATTCTGCACATCAACGTCTTTGAAAACTTCCCTCGCTGATTCCAATGCCCGGTCAGGGAAGAGAACCACCACGCTAGTCAGTTATTGCTGCAGAGTTATCACAAACATCTGAACCGAATTCTCACAGTTCTTGAGGTAGCGCCTGGTGATAAATTCCTGTTAAAGAAAGGGTCACGTCTAATTTCTGTTCTCTAATCCAGGGCTTCGCACACTCTAAGGGGCACATGAATCACCTGAGATCGTGATAAAATGCAGATTTGGATTCAGAATGTCTGAAGTGGGGCCCGAGGTGCTACATTTCTAACAAGCATCCTGGGCTGCTGCTGCTGCTGATCCAGGGACTGTATTGTGAGCAGCAAGCCTTGGAACGTTGCCTCAGGGTGTAGGGACCTTCAGGCTTTTCCCCAAACTTAGGCTCTGAACTGTTTGCTTATTCCTTAGCCAGGTACCGGGTCATCCTCTTGGGAAACAGCTCTAGTGCAGGTGAGCTGAAACAGACGCTCTGAAGAGAAATGGCAAATGTTTACTAGCAGTTAGGAAAAAGCAAACAAACAAAACAAGGAAGGAAGCAGAGGAATGCAACAACTCCTAAAGCTTAGAAACAAAAAAATAAACCCCCAGAATTTCAGGGCACCTTCCAGTTTTAACAGTCTTGGTTTGATGTCCATTAGAATGTCAGCTAAGATCCATCAAGGGCGCAATTTCCTCCCATAGACTTGAGACCTCATTTTTGCTGCTCGAGCCACACTCTGTTCTCTATCAGTGGGATTTACGCATATGGAACCGAGTGTGGAATTGGGCCCATTACATTTAACTTCCTATATCTGACATATTTAATACCTACTTTTCAAATAAATGAAATCCCTGTTTAGTGCTGGCCTGGAAAGGTGCAGTTGGTTAAGGAATTTTTCACGGGCCTGCGCAAGGCAACTCTGTCAAACCCGGCAGCCTCTTGAAGAGGGTGCAGTGACCGGGGTCTCTCAGAAATGGGGGGACAAGGTTATAGAATAATGGAACAGCTGTTATAATAAATGGGCAAATGCATTTTTTTTAAAAAAGTCTTACTGAAAGAAGAGCCTCTTTGTGTGCAGAATTATAATCACTCACACATAGAAATGTGTGTGTCTCAGAATCGGGGAAAGAGAACCTCTCAGAAGGTTCTTAGATTCTCTCTAAGAATCTGCTTTCATTATGTGCTATTCCAGAAGGATGGATGGGCCTTGACTCTGTAAAATATAATAGCAAAGTCACAACTTGGCCTAGCTTTGACTTAGCCTCCAAATCCTCTCAAACAACAGTGTAGGGGGCTGGGGCTTGGAAGGGGGCAGCCAAGGCTAGGGGGTAATACCTACTCTCATTCCACCCTTACCAACCAGCTACCTGGTGGGACGTGTTGAGGTGAACATGCCACAGGGCATCTGAACTGGGCCAGAGCTGGAACTCCAGAAGCTGGAGCTTCTGGGGTGAAGCGTGGGGCAACCCCACACCCCGTCTGCTACCCTAGGGATCCATTTGCAAGAGCTTCTATGCACAGGGTCTCTTGGTTTGGGGCTGATGGAGAAGTGGTATGTGTGTGAGTCAAGGGGTACCTAAAGAAGAGAGAAACAAAGATAATGCAGAGGATAGTGTGTGTTTCCTAGTCTCAATGGAAAAACAGAAAGAAGTTCTTTTCACGAGCTGCCCTCTGAGCTTCCAGGGCCCAAATACTGCTGCTTTGCAACCCAGTGACAGAGGATGGCAGTGGGGGTCAGATATTTTCCCTTCTTGTTCACAAAACCCAGGCTCTCTGGCTTGTCAACATCCTCAGTTTTAGAGTATGTGTCACTGGGTGTTGGTGTTACTGGACTTTGGGTCCTGGAACTGGCCGAGTGGAGATGAGGTGGGGGTGCCATCAAGTGTGCGGGTGGGGTGGGGGCTGTGTGTGTAAAATTCTTTACTCTGTAGGATTTCGCTTTGGCTACTCATCTCAGCCCTGCACCCTATAGAGTTTCAAAGAGCAGAATACTTAGAAAAGCAAAAAGGGAATCGGGGGTGGGGGGTGGGGGGAACACACAGTTGTTATGATGGGTTTTTTTTTTTTTTGTAAATGTCTTCAAAATCTCAGTTCAGGTTCAGGGCTCAGCTCACCTGCCATCCAGGCTGGTTCTCTCAGCTCACTCAAGCCTATGTCATGCTGTGGCCTCCTGGATGTGAGTATTCAACCAGGACGGGTCCCATCCCTGTTCCTTCTGCTGCCGGGGCCATCTGAGCTGCTCCTCACCCGGAGACAGAATGGATGCAGTGCCTCTCTGCGCCCCCAGCCCCACCCCCAGCTCAGCCCGACACAATAACAAACAGCCC
The DNA here is from genome assembly GCF_009764315.1 of Trachypithecus francoisi. Lineage (NCBI taxonomy): Eukaryota > Metazoa > Chordata > Mammalia > Primates > Cercopithecidae > Trachypithecus > Trachypithecus francoisi. Next base: position 44,877,971 of record NW_022681455.1, read on the forward strand.
TGTGAAAAGCACTTACATTTATGAACTGTTTATAAATTTACCGACATTGATTTATGACCCTTGGCTAGACCTGATGTGAGTCTCTTTAGGGGTATTTCTTCCTTTCTTTCTTTCTTTGAATTTTTTTTTTTAAGTGTTAATGTTATGGTTCACATTCTTAATATAGCCACACGCCAGGAACTATCCGGAAGACAGCTGGGAGCCCGACCAATGACCCATGGGCAGGAACCTAGACTTGATTTATGCCGGGGCTGCGGCTGGTGGAGAAAGCTGTTTCTGGCGGTTCGGGGACAGGCTGTTCTTTCAGAAGAAGACCCCTAAGAGAATGCCTCAGCTCTGAGGGGCAGTTGCAAGAAGGAGGAAGAGGGCAAATTGGATTTGGAACTGTGTGAACCTCACTGCTTCCTAGATATGTGACTTGAGATACCCTGAGCCCCAGTTTTCTCATCTAGTTATGGGGATAATAAAACTGACCCCGAGTGGTGGCTACAGGAGTTAATGGGGGCACTATTGGTAAAATACTTAAATGTGGCTTCCCCATAGTAGGTGCTCAGTAAATGATGATGAGGACTTTCCAAAGCTTGATCAACAGTGATTATTTATTAGCCAGTTTTGTATACAGTTTGGAATGGAAATATGCCACTAGCCTCTTCAATGAGGGTATAGTCAGGCTCCCCACACAGAGCCCAGACTCCCCTTCTCAGCCATGAAAAACTCTGGAGGGGCCTGGAGGAAAGTGTGAATGAAGAGCTCCTCCCTGCCATTGCTCTGCCTGCATACACTGAGAAAACTGGTATCACTCTGGCCAGGTGCGGTGGCTCACACCTGTAATCCTAGCACTTTCAGAGGCCGAGGTGGACAGGATTACTTGAGCTGAAGAGTTTGAGACCAGCCTGGGCAACATGGTGAACCCCTGGTGGCATGCATCTATGGGAGAATGAAGCAGGAGAAGCACTTGAGCCTGGGAGGCAGAGGTTGCCATGAGTCGAGATTGCACCACTGTACTCCAGCCTGGGTGACACAGTGAGACCCTGTCTTAAAAAAAAAAAGGAAAGAAAAAGAAGAAAAAAAGAAAGAAAGAAAAGGAAAAGAAGGAAGGAAGGAAAGAAAAGAAAGAGAGGAAAAGAAACAAAAGGAAAGGAAAAGGAAGAGGAAGGAAGGAAGAAAAAACTAGCATTACTCTTATTGTGTCACTAACTTTAATTATTACCTATATTATTATCTATGACTGTCTTTGCTAAGGAAAGAAGGAACTAACATTTATTGAACACCTTTAGTTGTCAAGAACTTGGCAGGACTTATTTTAAGTCTCATATAACCCTCTAAAGTGGGTATTGTTCCTATTTTGCAGATAAAGAAACTGAAATTCAGAGAGATTAAAGTAATTTTCCCATGATCACACGGCTGGTAAAGTGGCTGAGATACGACAGAAATCCAGCCTCACTCCTAAACAGTCCATTTCCCCCAAAACTCTTATCTATCTTATCCACCTACTTACCTACCCATCTATCTACCTACCTAAAAAACACAACAAAAAACCCCCTGAAATCCTGATTGAGGGCCTGAGAGCCTCATGGTGAGGTGTGGAAACCCGTGCAGAGCACAGCATGTCCTGTGATATGAATATCAAGGAATGTCCCCAGGCAACTCATGCCTGCTCAGCCGCTGTAATTGAGACAGACCCCACCTCTCTCCACCGAGCCTTTCTGGCTCTAAAAGTAGCAGGAACAACAAAGACAGAAGCAGACACCTGGGGCTCGAGTTCACCCGCAGGGACGCCCGCAGACACCAGGTGGCGCCCAAGTCTGGCCGAAAGCTGAGCTCCCCTCAGTCTGATTTCTGAGGGGACACAGCGTCCAGCGTCCACCGACTGTCAAATAGAGTGGGTGAAGGCGACGGCCAGCCAAAGACAGGTGTCCTAGCTATGGTCGGGTGGCTTGTGGGTGAGATGCTAGGTGAGGGTGCCCTATCCAAACGCTGAGCTCCATGGGGCCCTCCTGATGTCCACTAGTGACCCGGAGAGGAGTTGTGGGCTCGTGGTCCCAGGGTCCTGCCATGCAGGCGCCAGGGACACAAGATGGAAGTGGGGGCTCCTTCAGTTCCTCCAAGAGAGCCGCTTTCCATTTCCCGGGAGAGGCCCCCTCAGCCCCTCCGCAGCTCTGCGCTTGGCCTGGGTGGACCCCGGCCAATGGATGTGGTTGTTCAGGAGTCCTTAGACCCAGCTTCTGGTCACAGCAGGAAGAAGTCTCCGGCGTTGGGGATCCCCCTGGAAGCTAGGCCCTTCTGTCCAGGGCCCTGTATCTTCTTTTCCTGTGGACTGAGCCTCCACTCTTGGTTTCCACTTGGGAGAATGTCTGGACGAAAACAAGGACACTTGGATTCTGGGTGACGTAGACATGCCCAAAACCCTGGTGACATAGCTCAAGCAGAAAAAGGGACAACTTGATATATCAGTCTCCTACCCTTGTCTGTCCCACCTCCTAATTACTGGGACCATCTCAGTCTTTCCAGGACATGCCAATTTCATACATCCCAATTTTTCTTATAAATCATTGAAAATAGTCTGGAAAGCCCAATATTCAATGTAGCATCTCCCAAACAGCTTCTCTTGGTCAGAAGTGGGACAGAACTCTAAAAGTGCTGGGGTTTGGTTTACATACTAAGGTCACCCATGGCCTATCCTCTGTTCCTAAGGTGAGGCTGTTGGAAGGGGAGAGGCTCCTTCTACCGATGCAGAGCAACATGGAAAGGCAGCCACCTGCCGCCTCAGCTTGCAGCCTGGAGGCCCTTGCGTTCCTCTCCATTTATATGTCCTGGATTCCAGAGCCAAAATTTTCTATGCCCATGGACAGAGAGTAGGTTCGTTCAGAGACTCATTAATTACATGGCTAAGGGAAGGAAGGGGAAGAAAAGACTCATGAAAATGTTCATTTAAACTTAATTGCTGCCCATGCTCTTACTAATTGAAGTAGCGCCGTTGGATTTCACTTATGTACCTGAGTGTGTTTAAAATGGGATATTGCACAGTATAAACTAAGCCACATCACAAACTAACGATCTGGAAAATCTCAGTTAAATAAACAAAGCTGGCTTTAAGTTACACAGGAGAAACATGTATTCTCCCGTGCATACACACACACACACACACACAGCCAAAGCACCAGGATCTCAGACCTTTGGTTCATATCTTCTCCTTCATAGTTCAAATTAAACGCAGTCTTAGTCTTTTGCTCTCTCTTTTCCTCTCTCTTTCTCTTATTAAATTTATTTTTAACAGTACCTTAAAAAAATAAACTCACCCCTCTGTGCCACTCTTATGCCAGGTGCAGCCAGGGGCAAATTTTTACAGCTGAATTACATGACCTGAAAAATACGGAGCACATAATGAGAACATTGAGAGACCCCATCTCTAGCACCGGGCCAGTGCTGGTGTAATAACATTCCTGGAGAGAGCAGTAGCCGGGGCAGCTGTGGAGTCAGGCTGAAGCCCTTACTCAGCATGAGGAATTATATATATCTTGGAACTCTTTCCTGAATCTAAACATTATTGCTAAGAAAGGGATAACAGTGTGAGTGGCCATCGCTCGCCAGCCAGGGCTCACATACTGCTTCGTATGTGAGTTTCCTCCCAAGGCTGAGGGGAAATGTTCCAGACCCAATTCTGCCTAGGGCAGGGATGAGGATGGGGCTGAAGACCTGGGAAGTCTTTGACTCTGGAGTGGTGTTGACATGGCAGTTGGATAAAGCTTGGCACTCTGCAAGCCCAGGTTGTCGCCCAAGGACCCCTAGGAGGTGTTGTGGGCTGTTTAAAAGTCTGAGTCCACTTCCTCGTAACAGCTTCCTGGGCATTATCCTGGAACTCCCCAGTTATCTGGACTCAGACCAGAGCCCCTCAACCTCAGCTGTCTGCAACCATGGCAAAAGTGAGGGAAGGCAAAGCTGTTGAGCTACAGGAATCACAGCAACAAAGATGGCTCTTAGGCTGGGCACAGTGGCTCATGCCGGTCATCCTGGCACTTCGGGAGGCCGAGGAGGGTGACTGCTTGAGCTCAGGGCTTTGAGACCAGCCTGGGCAACACGGCAAAACCCCATCTCTACAAAAAAATACAAAAATTAGCTGGACATGGTGGTGTGTGCCTGTAGTCCCAGCTACTCAGGAGGTTTAGGTGGGAAGATCACTTGAGCCTGGGAGGTGGAGGTTGCAGTGAGCTGAGATTGTGCCACTACACTCCAGCCTGGGTGACAGAGTGAGATCCTGTCTCAAAAAGAAAAAAAAATATGGCCCTTAAAAGGTGACTATCCTAGATAGAATTTTTTTTTGAGGTACAATTCACGTAGCATAACATTGACCATTAACTAATTTAAAGTGAACAATTCAATGGCATTTAGTGCACTCATGATATCATGTAACCATCACCTCCACCTAGTTCTACCCAAAAGGAAACCTTGTATTCCTTAAGCAGTCACTCTCCTTTCTCCTGTCCACCCAGCCCCTGGCAACTGCCAGTCTGTTTCTGTCTGTATGAATTTACCTCTTCTGGATATTTCATACAAGTGGAATCATACAAGATATATGTAAAATACAGATTTTTAAATCTTTTATTGGTATATAATATGTATAAAGTACACAAACACTAACTACAGTTGGACAAATTTTTGTAAACAGACCACATCGAAGTCATTACTGCCTAAATAAAAAAATAGAGCATTACGTGCACCCAGAAACTCCACCATACTGGCTCCCAGCCCTATTCCCCGCAGAGAACCACTCTCCTAACTTCTATATTATAGATTACTTTGACCTTTTTTCCTACCACTATGTCTGATTCAGTTTGCTTATTTTTCATTGCTGTATAGTATTCCAACATCTGATGACACCACAATTTATATATCCATTGGACTGTTCATAGATATTTTGGGTAGTTTCTGCTTCCAAGCTATCTATTTTTAATGGACACAATTCCAACAAACCTGTTGAGTGGACTTCTTAGACAATTGCTGATTAAAAACATCAAAATAGAAGGAATGGGGACATGGGGTGGGGTTGGGCTAGATGTGTTCTGGGAGTTTCATTGGTTCAGACTACTGCGGTTTGAAGCATGGCGAGGGCAAGCAGAATAGAAGCAAATCTCCTTTCTGTGTTCTCTCTGGGGACATTTATGGATAAAAAGTAACAGTCAGAAAAGACTAGATGAGTTTCTAAGCTTCAGAATCATCTACCTCCCCCTCCCCCCGCATCGACCCCAGTCCCCATTTTGGACCCTAAACAGACAAATAGCTGTTTCCTCTGCCACAAGGGCACACCTCAAAGCCCACGCGACTGCCATCCTTTGTAATCTGTATCATGCAAAGGGCACACAGTGGGGGCAAGGTCTGACCGATTGGGTAATTGGTGGTCTTGGGCTCCCAGTCCAGGGACCGTATTCCGGCTTGAGCCAAAACCTGGCCACTGTGGAGAGAGGACATGCCTTCAGTCTGTTGTCCAACTGACCTGTGGTCAGACCCAGGAGAGACACGAAAGAGGCCTCCAATCCATCCCTCTACAGTTTGGCTGAGGCACATTCTCAAATACTCCTCTTGAGAAATCAGTAACAGATAAAAGTATATTTCCCTGTACACATATTGAACAGTACTTTTTACCATTATGCAGTCTTACATTGTCTCACTACACACACAGCTAAAGCAGACTTTTTCACCTGCAGATTCTGCCTCGGTCAGCCCTGTTTCTGACATAAAGGTTTGGGGTAGCCACTTTGAAAACAAAAGATTCAGGTAAAAGAAATGCGCATGCAGACACCCAGAATTCTTACAGTTTATGCAGCTAAGATCAGGGACTCCCCGATCCTCTCATTTCCGCCCTCTGTGCTAAATTCAGTCTGTGTGGGGAAATGGATAAAATGCTCACACACCAGCAAACTTCTTCCAGATACTTCCTTTGTGGGGAGAAAAGATGCCTTTGAGTGTGGATTTCTCAAGCTTAATTTCCTTTCCTATTATTGGATGCTGTTAAGATGGCCTCACCACCCAACATCCCCATGGATATTGCATCATCGGCAAAATGGGTTAGGAATGGAGCCCAGTGCAAAGAAAACACAGCCCAGAAGGAGAAGGAGCTCGCTTATCACTCAGGAGAGCAGGGGGAGAGCTCAGAGCAGGGGCCTGGCTCTGGATGACCTTGGCTTTTCTGGCTGTTTGGTCTACTCTGCTCATCCATCAAGGCTCAACCCAAGTCTCCTATTCTCTGCCCACTCCATGCCACCTCCACCTCCATTTCCTGTGGTCCGACTGTCCGTGATCTGGCCCTGGTGTCATGCTGTGGCTTGTGTTTTCTCTATAATTCTCCTCTCCCTAATCAAATCATAAGCCCCTTAAGTTGTGGAAGAAGCTGGGTGAGTGGGCCTTGTCTTCTGCCTGAATCTCATCATGACACTCAGCAAGTAGCAGTTCTCCATAGCCTTTGGATGTGAAGTAATTGTGTGCTTGTGTTTTCTCCCTGTGGATGTGTTCTTGGTCAGGGATTTTTTTTAGCTCACTTAAAATTCTGGGACATTGAAGGCCAGAGATGATAAGTAGGTTTGAGGCAAGCATCACTTCCCTCTGATGGATTGCGTGTGACTGGAATCCTCCGCTGAGTAGGCCTGGTATGTCTGGGCTCGGTGTGGAAAGGTGCTTAGCTCAATTAGCAGTGCCTGTCGTGAGCATGGAGTGGTAAGGAGTGGCAAGTGTGCCACAAATTTGCCATGCTTGATGTCATCCAACTGCTTCATCTTACAGTGGAAGAGACTGAGGTGCAGAGAGGGAAGTGACTTTATCCAAGGAAAATCAATTTCCTAAAAGGACTTTGCACTCCGGGCGGTGAGCTAACACATTGGCACCATCCACAGGCAGCTGCCTAGAGCATGGTCTCCGTAAGACCATCTTCTGCTTCCCTTTGAGGTGGTGGAGTTTGACATGGGAAGACATATTAGGAAAAGGCATGAGTCAGATCTTCTGAAGCCGCTAAAGAGCATATTAAGCCACCAACAGCTTTTTCTGATTTTTGGTTTTCTTGCAGTAGTTCATCTGTTTTGCTTTTTTCCCCCCCTCTTTAATGTAAACAGACTTTCTTCTTTGCAGCCAGCCAAGTCTCCCCGGTGAATTTGTTAGCGTAGGGCAACTTTGATGACTTCACAACTGAAAGAATCGAAAAAAGCAACTGGATGTCGTAAGAATTGGTGCTGCTCCTTCTGAGATCAGGCCCCGAGGTTTGAGCTGAGACTTGGCTCTCCTTGTTGCTTGGAACTGGCCACACCATGTCACATTGCTTAGAGTCTACTTAGCGTTTCCTTCGTTCTGAATTATTTTCGCATTCTTTGTTGAAACTAGCCCCCAGTAGACAGTGAACTCCTCTCGGGCAGGGACCGTGACTTACTTATTAAGTCTCATCTCTCCCACAGACCAGCAGACTACCTTGAACTCTGCCCATGCACCAGTTCATTCACTCACAGACGGCTGCATGCAAACGCCATTTGTGAAATGCCTACCTTGTACTGCCAGAACTCATTAGGGAGAGAACTGCTCCGGCAAGATGGGTCATGCAGATAACATCAACTATTAAAATTCTCATGCAACAAGGATTCAGCCCAATGTGACTTTCCATTGCACAGCTTGAGCTTTTTAGAGTGGTGAGCACCACTGACACAGGCTTCCAGAGGGATCTGATTAAAGGGAAGATTTGGAAAAGCTGATGAGAAGGTGACAGCGATTCTTTGAGGAGAAACAATGTCTTCAGCTTCAGAGTCCTAACTAGTATTTTCCTTCTTTTCTTTTTCTTTCATTTAACATATTTTTTTGTGAAAAAAATATACAAAAGTAGAGAAACTAGTATAACAAGCTCCATGACCCATCAATTATCTTTAACTCACGACCAATCTTGTTTCTTCTTTGTTTTACTCTCTGCCCCCACCCTGGGCTATTTTGAAGCAAAGCGCAGATGTCAGATATCATTTCGCTCATATGTTTCAATATGTGTCTCTAAAAGGGAATTTTAAAAAGATATTCATGATGCCACTGTGTATCTAAAATATTAATTAATCATTTAATAGCATCAAGTATACAGTTCTGTAATTGTCCCATAAATATTTCTTTTTTTTAAAATTTTTAAACAGTTTATCTGTTTGTTTCAGTATCCAGATAAGGTCCATAATTGTGACTGGTCAGTATGTTTCCTAAGCCTCTTTTAATTTATAGCAGAAGCTTTTAACTAGGGGCAGTTTTGCTCCTAAAGGGGTAACTTGACAATGTCTGGGGACAATTTTGGTTGTCAAACTGGGTTGGTGGGGAGTGTATCTAGTGGGGAGAAGCCAGGGATGCTGTTAAGCATCCTATCATGCTCAGGACAGTCCCTGACACCCCAACAACAAAAAATCCAGCCCAATGACAAAGGTGTTGAGACTGAGAACCCTGACCTAGAGGTTCCACCCCCTCTCTCTTTTCCTTGCAATTTATTAGTTGAGGAAAACAGAGTTCGTGCAGGCCCACGGAGTTCCCATATGCTGGATTTGCTCCTTGTGTGCCAATGGTGCAATCTAACATGTTCCTGTGAACTCTGTATTTCCTGCAACTGCGTGACTAGATTGCTCACATTTTTCTCAAGGTGGCTCCTGGGCCCGCGCCGCTCACAGACACAGGCATTTTCCTAGTGGGTGCAGCACTGCCTTGAGCTGGGTCCTCCTGTTGACCTGCCTTGTGGAAAGGGCGCGCCTGCGGGAAACGTCATGCAGCAGAGGAGAAGCACTTCCCGGGGCCCGGGCTCTGTCCTGGTGGCCCCACTTGGCTTCCCTGTGTGTCCTTCCAACTGGGCTCGTCATCCTCCAGCTTAAGCAAAACATCTGTCCTTTTGTGGTTTTTCAATTTGACACTAAGAAAGTTGACATTTACACAGATGCAAGTTTTCAAAGCAGGTTCCAGAAATTAAAGTTATTCTTAATCAAATTAGCCCTTGAAACAATCCGGAAGCTCTCGTGTCTGCAGCTGGCATCCTGTCCATCCACACTCCCCAGATCTACAGGGGGCAATTCACACACAGCCCTTGCAGTGGCCCCCACGGCTTGTCCAAAAGCCAAATTCCTGCCATTCCAACAGTTGAGGACAAAAACCACAGAAACAAAGGTAGAGAACAAGACTCATGCTTGTCAAGGAAAACAGCTCAGAGCCCTGCAATTTAATTTTTAAGACAGGCAAGGCCCTCACCCAATAATTGAGTATAAAGTAAGACACACAGTCAGCAGCAAGAGGTGAGAATTCACAGCAGAAAGAGAAGAGGGACCATTTCAAAGCCCTAGTGGTCTGCGCCTATTTAGGGCAGAGATAAATAGCCTACTCAGCTCTGTAGCCCCTAGGGCTGTAATTATAATCACAATCATCAGTGTCCAGGACACGTGTCTAAGTCATCAAGAGCAAGACCGGAGGAAAGCTGGTGCTGAAATGATGGAGGGAGAACTGTTTATTACCCATTGTTCTGGGCGCTGGGAGTACAAGGGGAAAAGACATAGGCTCAGGTTTTAAGAAGTTTATGTGGGTGAACAGGGAGGATTTCAGTGGGGTGAAATTCCATAAATGAGGGAGCACAGTAAGGTAGACCTCATGCAGCTTGAGAAAATTTCTAGGAGAAGCCGACAGCTGGGTTGAGCCCAAGAGGCACAGAAATCAGCCAGGTAGAAGGGTGACAACAGGACTCTACAGTTCAGACCTGCAAGGGGCGGGGCGTGGCCTGGCCGACAGGTGGGGCAGGAGACAGGGTCTTTGAGAATGCTCTGTGCAGCAAACCAAGTGCTCTGAGCTTTTTGTTTGTTCTCTGAACTGTAGGGAGTTCTGAAGGTTTTAAGTAGGGGAGGGACATAGCGTGATTTACATTTTGGAAAAGGTTATTCTGGCTGAAAGGATCAGGACAGGAGGGGGAGCAAAAGCAGGGCTCCCTTAGTGGTTGACAGTAACCCAGGCAAAAAAGGGAGGGGTGTGAAGGCAGTGGAGGAAAAGAGGAAGGAGCAAGGGATGACGGGATTATCGTAATTCATCCCCCAGAGTGCCATCCCCTACAGGGTCAAAGCCATCTCTCCGGGAGGAGACAGACTCCTGGTGCTATTCAGGTCACAGATAGGGAGCGATGCTCTCTGGATCCCAACCCAACTCTGACTCCCAACGCCAAGCCAGTCTGAGGCTGGCAGGGCTGTCCTGCATTTTACGTCTTTGATGAAATTATGCCCAATGGGATATGTAATTTTTGTGAGGCAGGAAAGCATCATATGCTTTAGGAAGATTTCTATAAAACAATTAAAACATCAAAGAGTGCATTAGCTGGAGAGAACCTGGTACGTCATGAAGCTGGTGTCCCCGTGCCAGGTGGGGACTTTAAAAGGGTGTGTTTCAGCCACTGGGAACATGGGCTCCAGGAGAGGCCCCGTCATTCAAGGTCTATGGGGTGCCAGGACAGGGTGGTGGTCCTTTAGAAGGGCTGTGTCTGACCTAGAGACCAATGGGGGAGATGAAAGGCTTTGAGAGAGAAGGACAGTGTGGGCAGCTTTTTAGAGAGGGCACAGCTGGGCCCTGCTGCCATGGGAAGGGGCTTGCTGTGTTTACACAGTGACATCGGACCCACCACCAACGGCTCTTATTGAAAAGTGCGGTGATCTCCACAGAAGAGGAGAATGGTATAATTCAGGCTTGCTTTCTCTCCCACACACACACACACACACACACACACACACACACACACACACACACACACACACACATACACACACACACACACACACACTCTTTTTAAATGTAAAGAGCAAGGGGAAAATGTCTATTTGCACATCTGGCTTGTTCTTTAAATAGCTCATTCCAAGAAAGAAATATGTTCTCCCTGCCTTAATTTATGTTTCTACCTTTTTCTTCCAATAAGCCTGCAGGAGGAAAAAGGGAGGGAGGGGAAGCCTGAGGCCTTGCAGGGATTCGGCAATGGCTTTGGTATGCTGCTGCCTACACAGCAGCATTTAACCCAATTACAGGATAATAAGGGCTCAGACAAATTATCTGCAAATAGATATGTCTATATGTAAACCCTCGTATTTGGAACATGCGTCTGGAGCCAAAGAAAAGTTAAGTGCTTAGCCAGAGAGTGACTGAGCTCACAGTTTTTCCCCCTCAGACCTGCATGTGGAGATACTTGACTTAGATAAATAAGAAATCCCAGGTACAGGCTAGATCCAGATGAACAGTTTGACACAAAGAGGAAGAGACTGTGCTCCCAGACCGTTGCCATCTGCAGTCTGTGCCTGCCCAGTGACCCAGGGGACACTGAGGGCTTCGCTGGGTTGGCCCAGAGTGGCCCTCACACAGACTGGTCTCTGGGTGCTGCCTGGCCACCCTCCTCCCCTTCCTTCCCAGACAGCAAGGGGAGACCACCTAGAAAAATGCTCACAGGCCAGCCCAAAAGAAATTGCTGCAAGCCTAATTCACAAAGGCCATGGGCTGGGCTAAGGGCAAGTAGGGACAAAAGCAATGGAAGCTCTGTGCATTTTAGGATTCGAAGCCATCAACCAATGCTCAAAGAACTCTGGTGCTCCTCAGCCCCCACACTTTCTCTGCACAGCAGAGCAGTATACTGAGGTGCAGAGAGGAGCCTCGTGTTCTAGCCCATGAGGAAGCCAAGGCAGAAAGAACCCAGGTGTCCCATCCACATCACAGGACTCTTTTTGGGGCCAGCACCACCCTCCAAGGAAGAACACAGCTGGGGAGTGGCAAACTGTTCTGGGCAGCACAACTCTTCTCTGAGAGCACAATCTAGAAGAAGCTGGAATTTGCTTTCTTTTTTTCCCTTTGTCTCCCTAATAATTTACCCCAGAGGAAACGTTTACAAATATGAATTATGTAATGCGCACAACAAAGTGTGCATTGCATGATGCAAAATCTCTTCGTTGCCATGGGGGTGCATTTGCTTGAGTACAAACAGGAGCACAATCGGGGACAGCTCTGTGTGTGGGTCTGTGTGTGTCTGTGTGAGTGGCTGTCCCACAGCAGGCCCAGCACTATGACCTCTGAACCATCGTGCTGGCTTAACAGTTGACCCATTTCTCCATTCTACTATGTGCCTGCTGGGCTACAGTTTTCTGCATTATGATGTGTTCTGCTGCACCTTAAAAACTGTTTTCTTTAGACAGGGTGTTTGCTGTTTTATATGGGACTATTGAAAGCAGCCCACATGTAGGCCTTGGAAAATAGTTTTGATTCCCAGGGAGAGGGAAGTGTACCAACTGAGGCAGCTTTCCCAGAGGTGGTGGGGAGAGAGGGCTTTTCAGGTGAGGCCTGCTAAAGACACCTTGACGCTTTCCCTTGTCATTTTCAGGAGCATCTTAAATCAGTTTACACATCTGCAAGGCTTTGAGGATGGTCAAGTCAGGGCCTGGCGGGGAGGCTGGAGGAGGGAAGAAGCCCAGATGTCCAGCCTTAAAAGTCCTCTGTCTTAACTCTTGGAAGATGCCCCCAATCCAGCCAGGCCCCCTCCTGCCTGCTTCTACCACCTGTTTTAGTACCAAGGTTTTAAATTCAGTTTGGTGTTCAAAGAGCAGGGGCAGCTGAGTATGGACAGGGCAGGGAACGGTGGAAAGACCAGGGTGTTGTTTTCTTCAGACAGGAGGCCTGGCTTTCGTCGGGTGTGAGGAGGGACCCAGGTGTTTTTAGGCAGCCCCCAGAGCAGGCCTGGCTGTCTGGAGTGGATTTCAATTCTCATTTGCCAAACTACACTTTCAAGAGGTGTCAGATATCGAAAACCTCTCCTCCAAGCCAAAGCAAGCATTTGGGGAAGGAGAGGCACAGAAGGGACTGGGGATGGTAGGAGAATATGCTAGTTTTTAAAATGGGAAAGAGAAATGTTCCTGCACATGGTGTTCCTGGTTGGGTATTTCTTTTTAAAATAATTGGTTAAGCTGTGCATAAAACCAGGTAAGTCTATTATGCATTGCAAAGAAGCCTGGGCAGAGCCTGGTCTTCCTGGCACAGGTGGGATTTTGGTAAACCAGAGCTTTAGAAGACAAAGGCAGGGGCTGTGTCCTGGTGACCTAAGATGACCCACTTCTTAAGGGAAACCCAGAGGAGGAGAAGGAGGGAATGGCAAGAAAAGGTGTGAGGGAAGTATTGGAAGGAAGGGAGGAAGGAGAGAAAGCGGAGAAGGGAAGAGAAGGAGAAGAGGGAGAGGATGAAGGAAAGCAGGCGTGAGCACAAGTTTCTAACTCTGGGGTCTCAGGCCCCTCACCTGTACGAGGCACGAGGCCGGCAGAGCTTGGGAGCCCCAAGCTGTCTCAGCGCCTCCATCCTTAAGCATCAATAACTTCATTGACAGCCGCCCCCCCATAGGGTTCAGCATTCTCTGTAATGACTCATGAAAGCATAAAATTAAGACATGCTGGGAAGCCAAGGGAATCTGGTTTAAAATGTGTGTTTGGGGAATGGAAAGCATTAGAAGAATGCTTGTGTCTGGACTCTTCTGTTGTTTTCGTCCTCTGTTTTCTCTTCAAATTAATGAATGAGTCACGGTCGTCTTTAGTCCTGTGAAATGCCTCCACAGGGCGTGTGGGGGGAGCTGGGATCTGACAGTCGCATTGCTCCGGCTTTTTGGACTGTTCAGACCTGTGGCTGTTTTCCTTTTTCTCTTTCTATGTGTCTCCAGAGAAAGGATCTTTCCCATTAATAAGCAACACAACTCCAATGTGTTTCTCCTCCCTCCTCCCACCACCAGGTCTAGACCGCCCACCTTGAATAAAACCCAGCCAAGTTACAGGATTTGCAGGCCAGGTTGCCCTAGATCTCTGCATGGTGCAGAAGCTGGGAGGCCAGTTCACATCTAGTTGAAGCCCTTGCTTTTCCCCACATACCTTTGATTCATCCCCCAGTGTCTGCCTTCGGTCAGTTTCCCAAACCAAGGGCACCCCTTCAGAGTGTACAGAAATAGCTTGTCAACCATCACAGGGTTAAAGAACAAGGTACAGCAGAGCCCCATTTTGCAGAGGTGCCTTCCCTCTTTTCTCCCTGCAGGTGGGCCCCTCCCCTCTCTTGCACTTCAAGGACTCTGCTCCTCTAGGGCCCACTGTCCAGCCCCCTTGGCCCTGCACTGCTAAGCCTGCTCTGGCCCCACACAGCGCTGAGCCCCTGGGACTTTCACAAGCCGGCCATGCCCCATATTTATCTCTTGTGGGACTGCTTCTTTCCTCTGCCTCCATAAAACCAGCTGTTCCTAAATGCTGGCATTAGGAATTACTGTGATAAAAGTCAGGGAGGAGAAAGAGGAGAAGAGGGAGCATCTCATTTGAAGAGCTCCGCGAGCCTTCCCAAAGCCCTTTGCAGTTCCTACCCCTGCCGACAGATGGCTAAGTGACATCCTTGACTTGCTGTGCAGCCACCACCCTCACCCTGCCTCCAGTGTCCCTGGGGAAAAAGACCAAGACTTTCCTGGAGCGCCTGCTAGGCACCTAGGGTTTTTCATTATGCCCCAGGAACCCTGCCATTGAATCAGGAAACTGTTGAGGTTCAGGGAGGTTACCAAGCAGCCCGAGGTCTCCTACCCAGAGAGGGGGAAAGCCAGATTCACTTCTGGATTCATCAACCTTCCAAGCAGGAGCTGACTGCCTCCTGGGCCCCAGAAACATCTTCCCAACCTCGAACTCATTTTTCTTCTTCCGGAAGACAGAACTGGCAGCATCCACAGCCCACCGCTCTCAGAGACCTGGCCCACGGGCTCAGTCTTGAAAGTACATCTTAGCTTGAGGCCAAGCAGTCTTCTGTGCCCAGATGAGACCTGCTGGGGAGGGAGTGGCAGAGAGGGCTGGAGAGCTAAGCCCACCCCCCCAACCCACATTTCCCCTTCTCTCCCCATCCCAGCCAATGTCCAAAATGCCTGAGTTTGTCGTGCCAAAATTAGGCAAAGAACATTTATGCCTTATTACCAAGCCACATAGCAACAGCTATACAAATGATCAATTATACATCAGATAACATTCACTGCACATTTGATTCAATTACAACACTAAAATTCCAAATACATATATTCCATCATTATAGATTCTTGCTTGTTGAGTGTGGTCATTTACTCAAAATAAATTGAGGGACCGATGTTTATATATGCCAGTTTCAAAGCCAGTAGAGAAAAGCTGATGTTTATGTAAGATGTGATTATAAAATAATGACTGTGTTTTTTCAGCAAACAGAGTAGGACTCCAAAGACATTCCACTGGAAAGCTCCATCCGATTCCAGTGGAGTTGCCATCGCTCAAGTTCCTTGTGGCATCTCTTTTGGAATTGCCTTCAGAGTCCGTTTGTGTGGGCCACATGGAAAGAAAAAATAAGCCACTTCGTCCCACCTCGTTATTGACCAAAAAATTTCATTACCCAGTTCGATTACTCACTTAATTCACTGGGATTGGCTTCAAATAATTTTCAGTTGCTTCTAAATATCAGATCAACTCCAAAATGATGCAAATTAGCAGGCTTTGAAGGACATTTCCAAGTACACTGAGCAGGCTCTGAAAACAGTCCCAACAGAGTCAGGATCCAGGCAGCACTGGCGGCGAGGTCAGTTTTGAGCTGAACCTTGAAGGATGAGAAAGCTCTGAGTGACCATATACGTGCTCTACAATGTACCAAGTACTTTTTCCACCTAGCCCTTCTTTGGAGTCTCGCAGCAGTGGGAGGTGTTGTGATGATCACGCGATGGTAGGTGAGGAATGTAAAGCCTAGAGGGAAATCATTCATCCCAGTCCCATAGCTAGAAAACAAATAACAGAGCTGGAACTTGAAATCAAGGCTTTGTGTGCCTGCATGCACAGTGTCCACCTTCCCCCAATGTCCTGCAGGATCTCAGGAGGAAGAAGCCAGTGAGTAGGCTGGGCTGCCTGGAAGAGAGGAGTCCTGTAAACAAGAGGAGGAAGGCAAGGCCAAGGTGGTAGGTTGGGCTGGATTCTGGGAAGCTGTTGGTGCCAGGTTAAATAGCATGGCAGAGATCGAATGCTGTAGCTCCTGGGCACAGAGCAGTGGTGGGGACAGCATGGGACCCCCCCAACATGGTTGGCTCTTTTGAGACCTGGACACCGAGAGGTTCTGAGATGCCCCAACATGGTGAACACTGCAGGCTGCTTCACTAAACATCTGCCTAAACCAGCCTCTCTGACTTTCCCGAATATGAAGAGTTGATTCTCTGCAGCCAGAGTTCTGCTGATGGCCCAGGTATACCAAATGGCAGCCTCGCATGTGGCAGTGAGCAATGTGAGTGGTGGCCAAGTGTGGGTACATCGGATCCCCTGGGGACATGTTTGTTTTTTCTGGAACCATCCTGACTGGTTCCCAACATCATGGGTGTAGAGTTTCTGCTGAAATTGTCCTGTGGTGTGGTTGGGTATTTGTCTAGTCTGCATTGTTTTTGGTTGGGCAGCATCCTGGCTTGGTTCCTGGGCCTCCCAAGACACTTTACCAACTCCCACATACTCTATAATAAACTCATTTTCATGTCCAATAGCTAGAGTAGACTCTGTTGTCTGCAATTAAGCACTTTGTTCAATCCATCCTTCTGTACACTGCACAGATGTATACTTTAAACAATTTATTCAACATCTACTAGTATCAAGATTTGCGTTTTGATGTGCATTTTTCTTGTTTAATACAACAACTGCCTTGTGACATAATACCCACTAAGAGAGGAATACACTGAAGCTCAAAGAGGTTAAGAAACATAACTCAAGCTGCAGAGTTAGATATGGGCAGATTTTCAAGTTGCCCACCACTTTCCGATGACCTAAAGGTCTGAGAAAAGGATGTGCTGGTGAAGGAACAAAGGTGGGTGTGTCTTTTTAGAGATAGGAGGTCCAGCGGGCCAGAGCATTTTGAGAGGCCCTGATTGCACAACCTCAGGACGGATTTGATGATGAGAAACTGAGGCAAGGACCAGAGAGAAGGCTAATTTGGGCCGTTGTCCTCATTAGGTGCACCCTATCTTTGGGTGTGCCTTGCTTACTAATGGTGATAGGTTCTGTAAAATGAGGCCAGATTCCTGTAAATTGGGATATGATTTTAAAGACACTTTGACAGCTCACTATTCACAAGACTACTGCAGAACCTCCTTTTATCTCGGGAAGAAGCCTTTTGTAATCATACTGTCCCCTCTGCTTTCCTTTGTAATTCAAGATTTTCACAGATGGAATCAATGCACCATGGGGTCCACCTTCCTTCTCTGCAGCCTCACCAAGGCTTCCCAGTGCTCTCCAGACAAAAGGCTAAGGCAAGAGGAGGGGGAGTGTTTTAGTTCCAAAAATATGCCCTCTCTTTGAAGCAGGTGAATTCTTTCTATGCTTAGTTCTTCAGAATAAGGGTTGAAAGCCCAGGACTCAGTCTTTCCTCGTTGCAGAGAAATGGTTTGATCAGGGCTATGTCTCCATTTCTCAGCAACAAGGAACTGAAAACATGGAAGACAATGATTAACACCAGTGGGCTCAGCCTCCCCACTTCAGGTTCCCTCCATGACTTCTGGATCCCCCCATGGCTTGAGGCAGGACGCCTCACCTGCCCAGTGGGAGCAGGGTCCTCAGCAGCCAGAAGAGCGCTTCTGGCAGCCCTGGCCTGGGACAGTCCCTAGGAGGCCCCCGCCCAAGCCCTCCCCTCCTTAATTTCCTCACTGCCTTCACTCCCTTACCCCCTCATCTCCTTCAGCATCCTTGCCTCCTTCACCCCCTTACTCTCTCATCCCTCACCTTCCTCATCTCTCTACCCCACCCTCCACTCCTCCCACATTCTCCTAGCCCCCTTACACCCCCGATTCCTCTAACGTCTCTTACCCCCTCAATTCCCAGCCCCTCAATTCTTCTCTCCCCCTCCTCTCCCTCTCTCAGCCCCTCACTTCTCCCCTCCCTTACACTTCCCCGCCATACCCTGTTCCCTTTGCATCCCTGCACCTTGGACTCTCCATACAGCTGCTTCTCCACCTCATCTGCAACCAGCTCCTTCTAATAGAGGCTGGTCTGGTGAAAACCAACCCAGGCCAATTTTCTGTAGATTCTGGATGTGATCAATTCTGTTGCAATGAATAGAAAATCTAGCTCGAAAACTGACTTGAACAGTAAGGGAATAACATTGGAAAATGCAATGGAAAGGCCAGGAGTGGTTCAACCTGTAGGAATGGTTTGATCAGGGCTGTGTCTCCATTTCTCTGTGATCTGCCCAGCTCTGTCCTTTTTGGTGATTTGGCTTCACTTCAACCTGATTTCTCAGATGGTGACAAAACAGCTGCAATTGTTCCGGGCTTCACGTCCACATACCACACTGTGGAGAGTGAGGGGAGAGAGCTCTCCCACCCCACCCCCTAGATATTTAACACAAGTCCTGTGCTTCACTCTGATTTAGCCAACCTCAGACAGACATTATGGCCAGGAGAATGTCAAGCACTGATGGGCTTGAGCCTAAGTTCCTTCCCGTCTCCAAACAAAGAAATCGCTGTGGCAAGGGGGATGAAACTCCATGGATTGGCTTATGGAGCTGGGAGAGGGATGATTTCCACCAAAGCAGCATGCTGTCCCACTGTGGGAGAGGATAGGGGATGGGGTAGGTGTGGGCTGGGAGCCATCACATTGTCCACCTCCCAGTGAGCTGGTCTTTGGTCTCAGATACAATCTGAGCCTCAGGGCATCCTAGTGAAAGCATGGCCTTTAGATACTGACAGACCCTATTTGGATATCAGATCTGCCACTGTCAGGTTAAGGAAGTTTTAACAAGTTGCTTAATCTCAACAAGCCTCAGTTTTCCCAGCTGTAAACTAGGCATAATTCTTCTTGCCTTTCAGGAAATTAATATATGCAGGAGAGTCTGCATGGTGCCTGGACCCCACATCTGTCCAGATGCCTGGACAGCTGATATGTGGTAACAATAATTATGAGAATTTTTAAGCCACAGAACTCAGGAGTAGGCTCTGTCTGTTCCCCAACCACCCTATGACTGCCCTCTGCTAGAAGCAAAAAGCCCTTTGTGTTGCATTTGAGTCAGAGGCTGGTACAATGGCCTCAGGTGACCTGCTGAGCTGCTTTTCCTTCCCCCAGCTTGCTGGTGACTCAGGGCCCATGGGCATGTGGCTGGTCCCCTCATGGGCCCCCAGGCATCCTAGGAGAGCTAGTTTCAGGTAACACACTCAGAACTGGCAGGCACAGGGCTATGAAAAGCTTTTTGTTTGCTTACAAAGTACTAAGCAAGATTTGGGGAGGAAATAAAGGAATAGTCTTGATCCTGAACATTGGTGTCAGACTTCAAGGCAGGAGCGTGGGCTTTGGAGTCAGACAGCACTGGTTCCAGTCCTGGGTGTTGCCACTTGGGACTGGTGTAGTTCACCCCTCAGGAAATGATTTCCTCCTTTGTAATAAGAAAATAATAATCAGGCTCATTTCATGGGTTTGTTTTGAGGACTGAGTGCAATAAACTGTACAAGGAACCTAGGACTATGTCAGGAATTAATGATTGATAAAGGTTAATGCTATCATGATCAACTGCCAATAAAAATATTTCAAGAATCTCTCTGCATTGCATCTGTAACATTCTAGGATTTGTTGATTATATCTGGGGTTCAAGAAGCTTTACAGGATGCTCATATTATCATGCCAGTTCAAATTACATCAACATCTATTCATTCAACTGATATTTACTGAGCACCTACCAAGTGCCAGGTACTCTGCCAGGAGCTGAAAACACAACTGGGCTGCCAGGTATGGTCATGCAGGTTGTGCACTGCACAATTTCATGTGCCTAGTCACATCCTAATCTGTGTAAATGCCCTCTGTGCCCTGGAACTGTGCAGTGCACAACCTGTCTGGACATACGAGGTGCCCTGCCTACTCTCTACTCAAATAATTCCACCAAAATATAATTCAAAACTCAGATGTGTGTAATGAGGAAAAGGCAAAGGAGGGCTGGAGTGAGGTCCAAACCATGTAGACCCTCATTGGCTGGGTTAAAGACTTGGATTTTTATCCTTGGAGCAATGGGAAGCCATTGGAGGATTTCTAAAGGGGAGCAACACAATCTGATTTGCATTTTTAAAATATCCTCTGGCTGCTATGTAGAGAATGGATTACAGGGACAAGTGTGGAAAGCAAGGTGTCCTCCATGAGGCTTTTCCAGGAGAAAAATGGTCATATCTTGGACTGGATGGCAGGAAAAAATGAAGAGAGGAAGAAATTCAAAGGTTTATATGGGCTGGGGGTGGGGAGAAGAAGGAGTAGATGGAGGCTGGGGATTTTTTCTGAAAGGGGAGCCAGAAGGAAGACCAGGTTTGCTTCAGACTTCCTAAC
The DNA here is from genome assembly GCF_009764315.1 of Trachypithecus francoisi. Taxonomy (NCBI): domain Eukaryota; kingdom Metazoa; phylum Chordata; class Mammalia; order Primates; family Cercopithecidae; genus Trachypithecus; species Trachypithecus francoisi. The sequence continues at coordinate 44,898,307 of NW_022681455.1, forward strand.
AAAATCTTCTGTGAAGGACTTTATGGTGCACCTTCTGTTTCCGTGCCTTGAGACACTTAACATTTCCTCAGCAGCTGCAAGAGTCAAGCTATAAAGGGCAAGCAGGGAGGTGGGTGGTAGGGCAGGCTCAGGGACAGAACTCCAGCTCAAAGCCTTGACTCAGGAAGATGCTATAATCTCAACCAGGTCAAGGTCGTGTCTAAGTCGGGAGCTGTGCTGAAAGCCTCAACACAGAGCTGCAATCCTCACCCATAGGTGACAGCAAATCCAGAGTTTGAATTCCCTACAGGAAGGCACCTTTATGGAAACCTGCCTGAGGCACTGGAAAGATGAGTCAACCCCAGGCACCAGAAGCCTGCGAGACCTCAGAAGTCTACCTGTTGGAAAGCCTATTATTAGACTTCTAAACTGCCTCAGTCTAGCCCACAGAGGCACAGCCTACCTGTATGCAAATCCCCTTTCCACCCTTAAGTCATTCATTAGTCACCAGTGTCTCCCCAGCTTCCAAATCTAGTTCTGCTCTGGAGAAATTACCTAGGGCGGAGTTGGCGCCACTGAGGGCAACGGTCCCACAAAGATCAACTGCCCTGATTCTCCACCACAAAGGGTGACAATGGGTCGGTGCCCTGGACCCAATGGGCCACTGCCCTGGCAAACAGGCCACCTCCTCCCTGGAGGACAGCTGGACCTCTGAGTACCTTTCTCTCCGAAGCTCAGCTGCAGACCCAAGCCTCAGTGCTGGTCACATGGTGAGTGACCAGCAGGGTGCCAGATAACCCAGTGGATAGTTACAAAATGGCTTGCGAAGCAGGTTAGGGTCAAGCTTTACCAAAAATTCAATCTTTCAAAGAGTCTAACTGTGAGATGTAGGCTTTCCATCAAAAAAGTCCAAAGCACATTGTCTTTTAGTGTGTGCTATCCCTCTGTTCGTTCGTTCATTCGTTCATTCATTCGTTCATTCATAAAATGTGAATGGACCACTTTGTGTTTGGCAACGTGCTAGATCCTAGGAAGAATTCAGACACTGAGAGGGGCAGGGTTGCCACCTGTTGGGAGTTTGCATTCTAGTGTGTTGGGACCTAACAGTCTCTTTGCCCGAGGTCTGAAAGCTTCTGTTCATTGTCTAGATGTGTCCCTTTCATTCTTCTCAACCCTCAGAGGAGGTGCATTAAAAAAAATTCACCAGTACACTCCCTGATTGTAATGAGACCTGCCCAGCAGGAGCCAGGATACTCGTGGAGTATTCAGCCAAAGTGGATAACAACCATGAGCTCAAGCCCTTGTGGACAGGATGTAGAACAGATGATTAAGTAGGGCTTGCCAATACCTAGAGAAGTAAATAGTAATAAAAATAGCTAACATTTGAGCTTAATTAACAATGTGCTATTACTAATTCAGTGCTCATAATCACCTTACGAAATTGGTATGATGATTTTTATTGATAAATAACATTTGTACAAATGATACTTTGTTACATGCATCGAATGTGTAATTATTGAGTCAGCATATTTAGGGTAACTACTGACTGGAGTATTTACCTTTTGTATGGGTTGAGAACATTTCAAGTCCTCACTTTCAGCTATTTTGAAATGTACAATACATTGTTGTTAACTACAGTCACCCTACTCTACTACTGAGCATTAGAACTTATTCCTTCTAACCGTATGTTTGTATCCATTAACCAACCTCTCTTCGTCCTCCACACCCCATACCTACAACCTTCCTAGCCTCTGGTATTCTCTTGTTCTACTCTTCACCTCCATGAGATCAACTTTTTAAAAAGCTCCTACACATGAGTGAGAACATGCGATGTTTGTCTTTCCATATGTGGCTCATTTCATTTACCATAATGACCTCCAGTTCCATCCATGTATGCTCAGCAAATGACAGGATCTCATTCGTTTTTATGGCCAAATGGTATTTAAATGGGTATGATGATTACTTTGACTCTGCAAATGAGGATATTGAGACAGAGAATGTGGTTAACAGCTTACCCAGTGCCGTGCAGGTAGCAAGTGCCAGAGCCAGGATCCACACCGAGGCACCTGGCTCCAGGGCTGTGCCCTAGCTGCTGCACCACACTGCCTCTTCTGGGAGTGCCCGCTGGAGAGAAGCATGAATGCACTGGGAGAGAGTGTGTCCACACATCCATGTTGCCCTCCTGGCAGGGTGCCAGGATTAGCACATCTGTAAAAGACAGTAGATATGGTGTTTCTGGACAAGACCAGAGAACTATACTGTGTGGTTAGGACAGTGACTGGTTGAACAACTGTCTTCAAGGGGAAGCAGTGACTGGACTGATGTTACCCTGGAGGGGCACGTCCTTGAGGAGGGCCAGAGGGCACGGAGTTTGCCACCTAGAATATTGGAACCAAACATTCCAACAAAAATGCCATCAGCCTCGGCCTACTGAGCATATTCATCAGTGACTCAGATACACAGGGGAGAGGCTGTGCCTATTGAGTCTGCAGAGGCAAGAGGGAGAGCTGGTACAGGCCATGTAGACCTCTGTCTCCCAAGCTGTTGGTATCCCTGGAGGAGGAGAGAAGATGATTTCAAGCTTCAATGAGATGACTTCTGGCAAACAAAAGCAGTCATTGCTTAGTAGAAGGAGGCATTTATTGGCAGGTAGGACCTGGCTGGACACAGTAGGGATGCTAGTTTTGTGGTCTCCTGTCCCAGTCCTAGACACTCTGGAGCCTGGGCTTTAAATCCCATAAGGCCCCTGGCTGAGTCAGCCTCAAAGAGCTGCTTAGCCTGTAGGCTGCTTCCTGTGACTAGATCCTTCAGAAGTAATATCAGAAATGAGATTTGTGAGCAGAGGCTGAGCTGGGACAAGAGTCGGCTCTGTTGGCTTGGTTTGCACTGTCACCTCCAACCCATGTGAATGCTTGTGAGTCTTCTATTAAATCCACTCCAAAGCCTTAGCTAAAAGACATCCATGTCACTACTACTTACGTATTAGCAGGAATTAGTTTCTTGGTTCCCAGACCAAGGACTAAGAAGCACCCAAGAGGGGCTAAGGAACCACCCAAGAGAGACTGGCACCCAGGGGCCTCTGCAAAGTCAGGTGGGAGGATGGATTATCTCCTGTTGCTGTTAGTTTCCGAACAAACGACCACCAACTCTGTGGCTTAAAATAACACCCACTTATTATATCACAGTTCTATAGGTCAGAAGTCTGGTACAGCATGGCTCAGCTTAGGGTCTCACGGTCCAAAATCAAGGTATCCACCAGCCTGGGCCCTGATCCAGAGGCTGTGGAAGAGAATTCAGGATCCAGTGGCTTTCTGATGTCATCCAAGAGCCTCTCTCTGCTCTGTAAAGCCACCCTCACCACTGCTCCCTCCGTTTTCAAACAGCAATAGTGGATCAAGTTCTTCTCACACTTGGAATCTCTCTGACTTCCCTCGCCATATCTCTTCTGCCTTTCTCCCCTGCCTCATCTCTCTGACTCCAGCCAGAGAAAGTTCTCTGCTTTTAAGGCTCCCTGTGACTAGAATGGGCCATATTTGCATGTAACTTGTGGCAAGCTTTTATTAAAAAAAATTTTTTTTGTAGCATTTATTGACCTACAGCCGTAATTCCATGTATGGGCTTAAGAAAAAAAAAGATCTCAAAAGACAAAGGTTAAAGAAGAGGTGGTAACTGGTGACAGCATCATTCCCTACCCTACACACACACATGCACAAGTGCACACACATACATGCACACACATACACAGACCCGCACATACGCACATGCTGGGTGCCTACATGGAACTCTTCCTGGAATATCACACACACTGAGTAGACGTCATGAGTACCATCACAAGTCACCCCAGCCTAGGGGTATAACAGCGCCCTCATAACAGTGACAAAATAGTATTTCTTCACTCATGCATCAACTGTGCGCACCACTGCCAGGAGTGCTAGGCCCTGTCTCTGTCCCTGCCTCACAGTTTAGCTGTAGAGAAGGATGAGTTACCCCTAGGGGAACACAGTGTCAGGAGGGGCACAATAGGAGTCAAAAGAAAGTGTACAAGCCCCAGTCCGAAGAGCTGAGGGAACATCCATCCCAGTTTTCACTCCACGAACACTTTTCCCTGGCTTCATTCCTCTGGAGTGAAGGTATCCACCAGCCTGGACCCTTATCTGGAGGCATGATCTCCCTGCCCCCAGGACTCCACTTCCAAACAGGGGACGGATGACACATCACCCCTGTAAGAAACCCAGGGCTGGCATGTCAGAGCTGCTCAGGGGCACTCCTGCCTGTCAGCTGGCTGTCCTTGCTCCAGGGTTGGTGTCTCAGTGTGTCTGTGTGTGATCTATTCTAGAGTCACACACACACGCACGCACGTGTGCACACACACTCCAGGGCTTAGTGCCAAGATCCCTTCCCTCCTCTCTGTCTCCTCTTTTGTCATCGCTTGCTGGGCCACGGAGGGCCTTGGAGGGCTAGGCACACCTGTTTGGCACCCACATGACTCCACTACGTCAGAGAGAAGGGATGAGAGAAGCCTCCTGTGAGCTGGGGCAGCTGCCCCGTCTGGCCTCCCCCTTGCTTCTCCTCTTGGCTCTCTATCCTATCCAGAGGTGGAGGCTCCATATAACTCCAGTCCCTGCCTGTCCAGAGTGGCCCCATGATGCAATCCATGCATCATGAGGGAGGTTCCCAATTGTAACACAGGCATTTGATTCCACTTAATAGGATGTGTCAGTTAGGAACAGTTCTGGCTGTGCATAACAGGATACCCAAATTTTCATAATTTTATCATAAATACGTGAAATTATCTCACAAAACAAGAAGCCCACATAGCTGGTCCCAGGGCGTAGTGGTTCAGGGATGTCTGCAGGTCCAGGCTGTGCCCAGCATCTTCCTCTGCCATATTCATGGAGTGCCCCATTGTCACAGGATGAAGCCACAGCTTCAAACATTACACCTTCACACAATAGCACTCCAGGCAGATAGGAGCGATGCAGGGGCTTTGTTTTCACATGGCTTCTGTTCCAAGTATGAGGTGGTTTCAGAGCCCCTGTCAAGCCAAGACAGTCAGGAGTGATTGCGACGATTCACAGCTTAACGTTTTCTTTCCGTAGTCTCCTTCATTCCCATGGAAGGAAGCTCAGAGCCAAGATTTGATAAGCCCAACTCATTTGCCGAGGAGGCTCAGTGTTCTCTTCCTGTGAGTTCTACCAGCCACACCCATGCCCTCTGCCTATCCTATTCCTTTTTTCATAATCTCTTTCTACCCATATCTCTATGTGGCACTCCTGAGAGTGAAATAATGTCATGCAATGGATCTGCAGTCCCAGAGGTGGGAGTCAAAGTGACTCTGTCAAATGATATTTCCACTAAATCTGGAAAGAATGTTTGTGATTCCTTCCCTTCCTTCGTTTGACAATTTCACACTCATCTTGTATGAATGCCAGGCACTGCGCATGGGAACAAAGACTCATGGCCCTGTCTTCATGAAACTCATAATCTAGTGGGGAGAGGGACAACATCAGAGAATCACAAAAATAAGTGCATTGTCACACTTTGTGATAAATGCTTTGAAGGACACACGGAGGTGGTGTGGGCTCTAAGAGCCTCTGATGGGATCTGGGTCAGGGTGTGCAGAGTAAAGAAAAGCCAGAATCAAGAGGGGGTGGGGGTTAGCCAGGTCAATGTGAGATGAACACAGGCAGTGGTGGGCTGCAGCTAGCGGGTACCAGCTTTCCAGAGCTGACTGTGCACAACACATTCCAGCTCTGCTATCAGCAGATTTGTGTTGGTGGCTTGAAATAAGCCACAGAGGGTGTATTTATACTACAGAAATTGGTAACCACTACAAATCAGGGCTTTCTTCCCTGGAGAGCCAGGAACATTTACCAGCCTGCCACTGAGACAAGGGGTGACTTCTGAGCATGTGCAAAGCTGGATGCCCACAGTCATTATTTAAAGTCATTTCTCTACAAAGTTCTGCAGGCTTGGGCAGACAAGGTACAGATTCTCACCTGTCAGATGCATCATTAAACAACAGCTCTGAATCTCCCCATGCTTAGGGCTGTGGGGCTGAGAGCATTAAGTTCCGATGAGAAAGAGTGAGCCAGCATTTCATCCTGATAGGTGTGACCATGGCAACAAACCATCGGAAGGGTTTTTCGTCTGTTGTTCGAACCCACAGAGTATTCTAGGTTTCCCTGGTGTCCCCAGCTCTCCTTCGAGTGCAATCACCCAGTCTCTCCAAGCTCATCCTTGGTTACTCACCTCTGCAGACCATCTGCTCAAATTCAAGCAAATCTAATTTCTTCCCTCCTTGACTTGTGGCTTCCAGATCACTCTCTTCCCCAGATCCATCCTTCTTTTGTGACCAGCTCACACCTTCTCAGAAGGTAATCTCCCATAACTGGGTACACTGCATCCTCTACATTTCCCTTTTAAACCCACTTCCTTCAGGAAGCCTTCCCTGATTACTCCAACTCCACCTTGATGCCTCATTTTATTTGGTGTCTCTTAGCAGAGGTGCTTTTCATTTTCCCCACGGGGGCTAGTGGCTTTGAAACTATTTTCAAGTTAATTCGCAGATGTGCAGTCAGACTTTCCCTTAGAGTATATGCTCATTAAGATCAGAAAGTTCATCTCAATATTACTATTATTATTATTTATAACTCCAAACAAAGGCAAAAATGAGGTAGGCACTTGGAGACATGACCCAAAAGGGTAGTCAACTATTGTAAAGTTGTAACAGTGAGTTCTGGAAAGAAGGAGCGTGGGCAGAGGAGGAAGAACATGAGGCTGTTTTTCACCTCTTTGTCCAAAGGGAGACAAGGCCCTGGGGATGGAGTTGTTAAGCCAAGGTCAAGCATGGGCCTCCTACCCCCTCTCCAATGACCAGCCGTGGGACCTTGGGCATTTCTCTCTCTCTCTCTCTCTAGGCCTCTGTTTTCTCATCCCCTCAGTATGACAGTAAAACCCAGCTCAGGGGTGAAGCGTGGCGGGTGAAGAACAGTGCACGTGAGTGGCATGTAGCAGGGCACACCGCAGCACTGAGACTCCGACTCGAGAACCCATTTCCCAGAGGGGAAAGAAGAAAGTCTGGCTCCTGTCCCCACCAGACACTGCGAGAATTGTTTATCCTTGTGTGCACCATCCCTCCCTCTCTGGATTCATCTGTTTTATTCATCCTCGTTTCCCCACCAGCCTCTGCACATAGTAGGTGTGCTTACTATTTGTTGAATGGAGAGACCAATTGTGGAATATCCGGTCGTCTGAGAGCAGTCATTTATTTTTACATAAACGGTGAGGTTTTTCCAGCAGCGTTTCCCCATCTCCCTGCCTCTGCCTACAGTAGCGCATTCATCTGGGTCCCATTATTCAGCCTCTGACTTTTGCTTCGCCTCCTGGCTACCCAGGCAGCCTATGGCATCCTCAGCTGCGATGGACACCCCCACCTATCGTCCCCCAGCCTGACCCCTTGCACGTCGTCCCTGCTGTGACAGCTGCTCTTTTAAGTCTGTGCAAATTCTCTGACCTAACGTGTCCCTGCCCTCCAATCTCAGTCTTGCGGTTGCTGGGTCACTCTGTGGTTTGCTGAAGGTCAGCTCTGGAGGACTCCAAATTTTCTCAAGTGGAATCTAAATCCGGCCTTCGGAGCGGCTCAGTGGAGAGTGCCGGGTGGTAGGTCCTGCCCAGAGAGCTTCTTCCTCTAAATGGGACCTGCCCCCACCCCCAAACACCTAAGAGTCATCTAGCATCGAAGGGGCCCCTTCTCGTTTCATTTTTTCTGCTTCAACTCAGCTATTTATTAGCCAACATCTTGACTTGAGAGAGGCCCTCTGGGCCAGCAGGTTGGGCTCCACTTGAGGTTCCCAGTCCTTTCCAGGAAGGGTGACAGGAGGCTCGACACCCCCTGGTTTCCTAGAAAAAAAAGGGGAGCCATCAGCAGAGGTGGGCCCTGTCCTCATATACTCCACAGTGACGTCCTTGGCAGCTACTGCCAGCTCTGTCCACTTTGGGGAGATGACTTCCTCAACCAGAAACCTGAGCCCCTAACCTACAGCATAGCATTCCCTGTGGCTCTGGGCTCCCCTCCCACAAGGCAGCTGCTGCACCCCTAAGGCCCTCAACAGTCCTCTCCAGTGATGGAAGCCAGGATGCCAATCCCAGGCTCTGTCCAGGCTCCTGTGTGCCACTTCCTCCTTTTCTTCCTTGCTGCTCCTTCCCTCCCTCCCTTCCTCTCTCTGGCTCATGAAGCCAAGGCTGTACTCCAGCCATAACTCAGAATTGTGACCAGATGACCATGTAACTGAATTGAACTCTTCTCAGTCATGACATCACCCTCATTCTAAAAACCTCTGCTTTGGCTCTGCTGACGAATTCACATCCACTTTCGGGTTTGGCTCCAAAGCCACTGGTCTTACTTGCTCCATATTACCTAAAAAGAGCTACTTATGTTCTGCAAACCTCCACAGCCTCTGAGGTCAACTACAGCACATGTACCGACCATTCCAATGTTCTGAAGCCCGTGATGCTTTTGGCTCCTCGGAGCACTTCTGCGGAAATCCCTGCAACCACTAACCAAGTATTTTTCAAATCCCCTTTAAATAAGTTCATGTTTTCAAAACACAGAAAGCAATGATGAGGCTCAGCTACTCTCAGGCTACACCAGAAAGAGAGGAACAGGGACTCACCCCTCGCCACTTCCATCTCTCCTCTGTCTCTCATCCTCACCCTCCCACAAAATCTAATTTTCTGCCAGGAGCAGCTCGTCACAGTTTGAATAGTAAGTTTCATACGGACAGGTTCCTGGAAGGCGAGGTTTGATCCTTATCTTTGGAGAGTGGGCCACAGTAATAATACATAATCATGTAATAGAAGAGTATTTCCGTAGCACAGAATTTTAACAACTGTGCCCCAGATCCCTCCCCAGGCTCCTCAGTCAGTCATCTGACCACTCTGTGACATCTTCTAGTGTCGTGAACACATAGGTCTCTGGCTCCAAGGCTATCACTCCAGATGGAGGCTGTGGTGACTCAGTGGTTCTTTGGTGGAGGCCTTCTGCTTCTAACATTGGCCAAAGAGCTCACAGGCTGCTCACAGGCTTCTCACAGCCCTGTCTTGGTTCTGAGTGCAGATGGCCTAAAGTGAGCAAAGCATCCTTCTCCCCATCAACAGTGCAGGAGGATCTGCTTTGGCCCTAGAAACACAATTCTTTTTCTCTTCCAGCCTTCTTTCTTGGGAACTCTGGCACAGATACAGGTAACTTGTATTGGAGAGCATGGAGTAAAGGAGCATGCAAAAGGGCAGAATGATCTAAATTGCCCACATGCAAATTATTTTCAGAATGTCCACACCTCTCTGGAGATAACCTATTGTCCTTGTGTTGAGCATATGCATTTGTACCTCTCTTTCCTTAAAGAAGTGACTCTCAAAGATGGCCCATAGTGGGAGCACCTGGGGGCACAGCCTTTCCCCCCGACCCGACACACACACAAAGATTTTGATGCCTCTACTCTGCATTGATGTAGTACACTGCTAGTTACCCACTGTGCCAAACGAATTTGTGGTACTCACCAACGCCTCTGTAATGCAGGGGCTGGAAGACTGGGAACTATATTTCCCAGAATCTATTGCCACCAGGCTTCTGGTTTAAATTTTCCAATGAGAGGCACTTACTGAGAGTTGGAAGACAGAAGGGAAATAGAGGCCATGGGTTTCCTCCAGCAGTGGTGGACAGACACGTTGGGTTTTGCAGACATGGGGTTTTGCAACCACCTCTGATTTTTCCCCTGTGAATCACCTACCTTGGTGTTGCAGGTAGTTCTAGTCATTGGTGGTGGTTTTCTGTGATGGCAGCATTCCAGTGTCTGAAATCTGGCAGTGAACCTGAGAGCCTGCCCCAACCTTCCTTTCCCTTCCTTCCTTCAGCCCTTTCAACCATCTTGCAAGCACTTGATTCTTTGTATGAACTCTCTTTCTCTTTGAATTACATGAAATGCAATGTTTTCTGACTGATACACATCTCCAATATTTATTCATATCTTCTTCCTTATGAACAGAATCCTGATTTTAGCAGGGCAGCCATTTGTTCAGCTACAATGTCCAAATGTTACCATCCTGACTGACATGCCATCAGCAAAATTCTACTGGGCATTTGGGGGAAACATTTTGCTTTTCTGATGGCAATATTGCCCCTTTGTTCTCATTTTCTCTCCTATATTCCTGTTTTCTACTTTCTGGCTGGAATTTGGACTTAGTGACTGAAAGTTCAACGCCATATTTTGACCATGAGGAAAAGGCCAAGGGAATTGTAGAGACCTCAGCCCTGAAGGCTGCAAACCCCTAAACTAATACCAGGAACTACCTCTTCTGAAATTCTTACTTTGTGAGGGAAAAAAATCTTCCTTAAATTATGTGAGCTTGCCAGGCGTGGTGGCTCATGCCACTTTGGGAGGCTGAGGCTGGCAGATCACCTGTGGTCAGTAGTTCAAGACCAGCCTGGCCAACATGGTAAAACCCTGTCTCTACTAAAAATACAAAAATTAGCTGGGCATGAGGGCAGGTGCCTGAATCCCAGCTACTGGGGAGGCTGAGGTAGAAGAATTGCTTGAACCTGGGAGGCGGAGGTTGCAGTGAGCTGAAATTGTGCCATTGCACTCCAGCCTGGGTGACGGAGTGAAACTCTGTCTCAAAAAAAAAAGAAAAAAAATTATGTCAGCTTCTGTGTAGTCATCTTTTCTATTACTTATAGCCAAGAGTAGTCCTAGTTGACTCAGTAGAGGTGTTCATCTCCATTACCTCTTTGGAGAGCACTGTCATATGAGCTACACAAATCGAGTTGTGTTGAGATATAAAAGCAGTTGCAAACCTCTTCTGAATGGAGAATTCTTTCTAGAAGCTCCCTGGGCTCTCCAGGATGTATGTGAATCAGTCCTACCTTGCTGCTTCCACAGTTCCCAAACATGTCCAGGCACGTCTGCATCCACTGGGTAGAGACACCTTAGGTCAGCCTTCCTGCATCAAAGTATGCATAGGTTTTATCTAGAACCTCTTAAATTCAGCTCTAAAATATAAAGTGTCTCATTTCTATAAGGCCTTCCTAATACAATAATCTGTTACATATAAACTGGGATCACAAATTCATTCAAATAGTTTTTTTTTTTTTTAAAGATATGTTCAGGTTTCACTGTGGAACAAAACAGGCCTGCTTTGGAAAAAGTTATATTTATTTAACATGGGTTCTCGAGACTATACTACAGTAGGAATAATAGTGGGTATAGAAAAAGTACATCTGTTTCTGCAATGCAGTGGGAGGTGTTTCTGCGTATTAAGAGAAAATCGGGCCAGGTGCCGGGGCTCACACCTGTAATCCCAGCACTTTGGGAGGCCAAGGTGGGTGGATTATTTGAGGTCAGGAGTTCGAGACCAGCGTGTCCAATGTCGGGAAACCCTGTATCTACTAAAAATACAAAAAATTAGCTGGGCATGGTGGTACATGCCTGTAATCCCAGCTACTTGGAAGGCTGAGGTCGGAGAATCGCTTGAACCTGGATGGGAAAGGTTGCAGTGAGCTGAGATCATACCACTGCACTCCAGCCTGGGCGACAGAACAAGACTCTGTCTCAAAAAAAAAAAAAAAAAAGAGAGAGAGAAAATTATTTTTATATTGAAATAAAGAATTTGATCCTGAACACAAAAGAGGATGGTAAAGGACAAAACCCCAATTGATATAGGAAGTAGTAAAAGGTTTATGAAAAGAGAATTTTATTTGCCTGGAACTATAATACATAATACCTGCAGATAATTGAGCCTCATAAAGAAGTCATTGAAATTTATTAAAATTTTGCCAAAGCTGCCTAGGTTTTTATGGGTTTATTCATACAATTTTTATGTTATTTTTTAAAATTATAAAATATACTTAAACTGTATTATTTGTTTTTCTAAATCTGTAGTGTCAATTATACATGCATACATACATACATACATAGTTTATATTTTTATTTCACTAGTTTTGGGTGAACAGGTGGTATTTGGTTGCATGGAAAAGTTCTTTAGTGGTGACTCTGTACCCAGTGTATAGTCTTTTGTCCCTTACCCCCTTCCCTCCCTTCCCACTGAGTCCCCAAAGTCCATTATATCATTCTTATGCCTCTGCTTCCTCATAGCTTAGCTCCTGCTTGTAAGTGAGAACATAGAATGTTTGGTTTTCTATTCCTGCATTACCTCACTTAGAATAATGGTCTCAAACTCCATCAAGGTTGCTGCAAATTCCATTATTTTGTTCCTTTTTATGGCTGAGTAGTATTCTATGGTATATATACACCACATTTTCTTTATCCACCTGGTTAATGGGGATTTAGGCTTGTTGTGTATTTTTGCAATTGTAAATTATGCTGCTATAAAAATGTGTGTGTAAGTGTCTTTTTCATATAATGATTTCTTTTTCTCTTGGTAGATACCCAGTAGTGGGATTGCTGGATCAAATGGTAGTTCTACTTTTAGTTCTTTATGGAATCTCTATACTGTTTTTCATAGTGGTTGTACTAGTTTACATTCCCACCAGCAGTGTAAAAGTGTTCTGTTTTCATCATATTCACATCAACATCTGTTTTTTTTTTTTAATTTTTAAATTATGGCCATTCTTGCAGAAGTAAGGTGGTATCTCATGGTGGTTTTGATTTGCATTTCCCTGATAATTAGTGGTGTTGGATGTTTTTTCATATGTTTGTTGGCCATTTGTATATCTTCTTTCGAGAACTCTCTATTCATGTCCTTTGCCCACTTTTTGATAGTTTTTTTTTTCTTGCTGATTTGTTTGAATTCCTTGTAGATTCTGGATATTATCCTTTGTCAGATGCATAGTTGCAAAAATTTTCTCTTATTCTGTGGTTTCTCTGTTTACTCTGCTGATTATTTCTTTTGCTGTGCAGAAGATATTTGGTTTAATTAAGTTCCACCTATTTATCTTTGTTTTTGTTGCATTTGCTTTTGGATTATTGGTCATGAACTCTGCCTAAACCTATGTCTAGGAGTTTTTTCAATTTTATCTTCTAAAATTTTTATGATTTCGGGTCTTAGATTTAAGTCTTTGATCCATCTTGAGTTGATTTTTGTATAATGTGAAAGACGAAGATCCAGCTTCATTCTTCTACATGTTGCTTGCCAATTATCCCATCAGCATTTGTTGAATAGGGTATCCTTTTCCCACTTTATATTTTTGTTTGCTTTGTCAAAGATCAGTTGGCTATGAATATTTGGCTTTATGTCTGAGTTCCCAATTCTATTCTATTGGTCTATGTGCCTATTTTTATACCAGTACCATGCTGTTTTGGTAACTATGTAGTATAGTTTGAAGTCAGGTAATGTGATGCCCCTAGATTTGTTCTTTTTGCTTGGTCTTATTTTGGCTATGCAGAGTCTTTATTTGGTTCCATATGAATTTTAGGATTGTTTTTCCTAGTTCTGTGAAGAATAGCAAAAATATTTTATGAGAATTTCATTGAATTTGTAGATTGCATTTGACGGTATGGTCATTTTCATAATATTGATTTTACCCATCCATGAGCATGGGATGTGTTTCTATTTGTGTCATCCATTATTTCTTTCAGCAGTGTTTTCTAGTTTTCCTTGTAGAGATATTTTTCTCTTCCTTGGTTAGGTATATTCCTAAGTATTTTATTTATTTTGCAGCTGCTGTAAAAGGCATTGAGTTCTTGATTTGATTCTCAGCTTGGTCATTGCTGGTGTATAGCAGTGCTACTGATTCAGGTACACTGATTTTTGTATCCTGAAACTTTACTCAATTCATTTATCGGATCTAGCAGCTTTTTGAATGAGCCTTTAGAGTTTTCTAGGTATATGATCATATCATCAGCAATCAGCAACAGTTTGACTTCCTCTTTACTGATTTGAATGCTCTTTATTTCTTTCTCTTGTCTGATTGCTCTGGCTAGGACTTCCAGTACTATGTTGAATAGAAGTGGTGAAAGTGGGAATCCTTGTCTTGTTCCAGTTCTCGGGGGGAATACTTTCAACTTTGCCCCATTCAGTATAATGTTGGCTATAGGTTTGTCATTGATGGCTTTTATTTCCTTGAAGTATGTCCCTTCTATGCCAATTTTGCTGAGGATTTTATGCATAAAGTGATGCTGGATTTTGTCAAATGCTTTTTCTGCATCTATTGAGATGATCATATGGGTTTTGTTTCTAATTCTGTTTATGTGGTATATCAGATTTATTGACTTACATATGTTAAACTATCCCTGCATTCCTGGTATAAAACCCAGTTGGTCATGGTGGATTATCTTTTTGATATGCTGTTGAATTCAGTTAGCCAGTATTTTGTTGAGGACCTTTGCATCTATGTTCATGAAGAATATTGGTCTGTAGTTTTCTTTTTTTGTTATGTCCTTTCTTGGTTTTGGAATTAGAGTGATACTGGCTTCATAGAATGATTTAGGGAGAATTCCCTCTTTCTCTATCTTTTGGAATAGTTTCAGTAAGATTGGTACCAATTATTTGAATACTTGATAAAATTGAGCTATAGATTCATCTGGTCCTGGAGTTTTTTCATTGGCTGTTTTTAAATTACTGTTTCAATCTTGCTACTTGTTATTTGTCTGTTTAGAGTTTCCGTTTCTTCCTGATTTAATCTCGGAGGATTGCATATTTCCAGGAATTTATCCATCACCTCTAGATTTTCTAGTTTGTGTATATCAAGATATTCATAGTAGCCTTGAATGATCTTTTGTATTTCTGTGGTACTGGTTGTAATATCTGCTGTTTCACTTCTAATTGAGCTTATTTAGATATTCTCTCCTTTTCTTGGTTAATCTTGTTAATGGTCTGTCAATTTTGTTTATCTTTTCAAATAACCAGCTTTTTGTTTCATTTGTCTTTTGCATTTTTTTGTTTCAAATTCATTTAATTCTGCTCTAATATTTGTTATTTCTTTTCTTCTAGTGGGTTGAGTTTGGTTTATTCTTGTTTCTCTAGTTTTTTGAGGTATAACCTTAGATTGTCTATTTGTGCCCTTTGAGACTTTTTGATGTAGGCATTTAATGCTATGAACGTTCCTGTTAGCACTGCTTTTGCTATGTCTCAGAGGTTTCAAGTTGTGTCACTATTATCATTCAGTTCCAATAATTTTTAAATTTCCATATTGATTTCATTGTTGACCCAAAGATCACTCAGGAGTAGATTATTTAATTTCCATGTATTTGTAGAGTTTTGAGGCTTCCTTTTGGAGTTAATTTCCAATTTTATTCCACTGTGGTCTGAGAAGGGACTTGATATAATTTCGATTTTCTTAAATTTATTGAGACTTGTTTTGTGGGCTATCATATGGTCTATCTTGGAGAATATTCCATGTACTGATGAAAAGAATGTATATTCTGCAGTTGTTGGTTACATATCTGTTAAGTCCATTTGTTCTAGGTATAGTTTAAGCCCACTGTTCTTCGTTAACTTTCTGTCTTGATGACCTATCTAGTGCTGTCAGTGGAGTGTTGAAGTCCCCTACTATTATTGTGTTGCTATCTATCTCATTTCTTAGGTCTAGTAATAATTTTTTTTTACATATTTGGGAGTTACCATGTTAGGTGCATATACATTTAGGATTGTGATATTTTCCTGTTGGATTCACCTTTTTATCATTATATAATGTCCCTCTTTGTCTTTTTAAACCGTTGTTGTTTTAAAGTCTGTTTAGTCTGATATAAGAATAACTGTTTCTGCTCACTTTTGGTTTCCATGTGCGTGGCATATCTTTTGCCAACACTTTACCTTAATTTTATGTGAATCCTTATGCATCAGATGAGTCTCTTGAAGACAGCAGATACTTGGGTTGGAAGATTTTTATCCATTCTGCCATTCTGTATCTTTTAAGTGGAGCATATAGGCCATTTACATTCAATGTTAGTATTGAGATGTGAGGTACTCTTTTATTTATTGTGCTAGATATTGCCTGAATACTGTGGTGCGTTTTTTTTTTTTTTCTGTCTTTTTGTTGTTGTTTTACAGGCCCTGTGAGATTTATGCTTTAAGGAGGTTCCATTTTAGTGTATTTCAGGGTTATGTTTCCTTTAGAATTCCTTTTAGCATTTCTTGTAGTGCTGGCCTTGTTATTGGCAAATTCTCTCAACATTTGTTTGTCTGAAAAACACTTTATTTCTCCTTCATTTATGAAGTTTAGTTTTGCTGGGTACAAAATTCTTGGCTCGCAATTCTTTTGTTTGAGGAGGCTAAAGATAGACACCAATCCCTCTGGCTTGGGTTTCTGTTGAGAAATCTGCTGTTAATCTGCTAGGTTTTCCTTTATAGGTTCCCTGATGCTTTTGCCTCATAGCTCTTAAGATTCTTTCCTTGTCTTGGCTTTAGATAACCTGATGACTACTTGCCAGGTGGTGATCTTTTTGTGATGAATTTCCCTGGTGTTCTTTTGAGCTTCTTGTATTTGGATGTCTAGATCTCTAGTGAGGCCAGGGAAAGTTTCCTCGATTATACCCTCAAATATGTTTTCTGAACTTTTAGATTTCTCTTCTTTCTCAGGAAAATCAATTATTCTTAGGTTTGGCCATTCAACGTAATCCAAAATTTCATGGAGGCTTTGTTCATTTTTTAATTTTTTTCTTTTTCTTTGTCTGATTGGGGTAATTTGAAAGCCTTCATGCTCTGAAGTTTGTTCTTTACTTGTTCGAGTCTATTGTTGAAATTTTCCAGTGCATTTTGTATCTCTAAGTATGTCTTTCATTTCCAGAATCTGTGATTGTTTTTTATTATATCTATTTCTCTGGAGCATTTCTCATTCATATTCTGTATTTTTTTTTTTTATTTCAAGTTGGTTTTCACCTGTCTTTGGTATCTCCTTGAGTAGCTTAATAATCAGCCTCTGAATTCTTTATCTGGCAATTTAGAGATTTCTTCTTGGTTTGGATCCATTGTTGGGGAGCTAGTGTGGTCTTTTGGAGGTGTTATAGAACCTTGTTTTGTCATATTGCCAGAATTACTTTTCTGTTTCCTTTTCATTTGGGTAGACTATTTCAGTGGAAATATCTGGAACTCAAGGGCTGCTGTTCAGACTTTTTTGTTCCATGGGGTGGTCCCTTGATGTGGTGCACTACCCTATCCCCTAGGAATGGGGCTTCCTACAAGCCAGATTGCACTGATTGTTGTTACTTTTCTGGGTCTAGCCACCCAGTGGGCCTACCGGGCTCTGAGCTAGTATAGGGAAATGTCTGTAAAGAGTCCTGTGATGTGATCCATCTTTAGGTCTCCCAGCCATGGATACCAGCACCTGCTAGTTTTTTGCCTGTCTCACGGAATTTATACCAAAGGATCTGTGAATTCTTTCAGTTTTCCTGGTATGCTTCTGTGGTGGTTCCCAGAGCAAAATTCCATGGTGTGAGTCTCCATAGGTTGTTCTGTCTGTCCAAGTGGGAACTGCACATCAGCCCAGTCTTCTATCTGCCATCTTCTTATTCATACAATTTTTTAAAAAGGAAATTTTATAAGCATTTATTGTCAAATATTATATTAGTGCAAAAATTAGAATTTTGTTTTCTCCCTGCTAGCATGATAAATCAGTCTTGAAGTATTTAGTCTGCTCTTAACAAGTGGTAGTAAAAGAGTTCCCTTTACACAGATAACCCATATTCCATATTTTAAAATATCTTTCTGCGTTTTGTGGTAATTTCATCATGCTTTTGATTATTTTTAATAAAACTATAAAACATTCTTACATGTGAAAAAGCTGAGGCTTTTAAAAAGGGTTGTTTCCAGGGTCTGAAGACCATCTTCACATTTGCTGATGTGCTAGAGTGACTCACAACCCTAACAGCTAGTTGTAATCACAGCTAAGGTTCATTACAGAAAAAGGGATATAAAGTAAGAGCAACAGAAGGAAGATGCATTGCACAGAGTCCAGAGAGGTTGAGCACAGGCTTCTGAGTCCTGTCCCATCTGGAGTTGCACAGAACATGCCTTCTCTCTGGCTTCCCTCCCCACACATTGCAGGGACATGTGTGAAGAGTTTCTGCCTCAGAAAAGCCCTTTCAAATTCCAAGGCCCAAGGCTTTCATGGAGGGCTGATCACATCGATACATTCTGCTATGCAACCTGCCATGACAACCTGAACTCGGAACTCCAGTGAAACCAGATGCCTATCATGTATCTTGATGTTTGTGCAAAGCAATCCTATCAATTTGCAATTGTGCAAACAATCACGATCAATTGTTTTAGGTGTGTAGAAGAAAATTATCAATTATTAACATAAAGAAGCTTCCAGGGAACCACGTTCCCAGGGACTAGCCAAGGGTCAATCATGTTTGAGTTTCCTGTAGATGGACATGCAAAGAAAGAGCAACCAAACCTGCTGAATTAACTCTTTCCTCACAAAGGTGTTACACTTTTCTATGTTATTTAAAATATGAAAATACAGTATTGTCATTTTGATTAGTAGGTAGTCTAGCTACAGACATTTATTGTTCTCAGACACCTATGACTCTTCTTAATCAAGTGACCAAACCTCCTCAGTTAATTCATTGGATTTTGCCTTCCCAAGATCACATTCTAAAATCAAAAAAGTAAAGTGAACTTTTCAGGGTTTCTTTTACATCTACAATGATCATTGAGATTTTCTGAAGAAGATTGCCAGTTTTTATTTTTACCCCATAAAAAGAGGGATGCTAAAATGATTGTTCATCTTGTATGCTCCATATTTCTTTGTTTGTTTTTTTTTGAGACACAGTTTCACTCTCGGTGCCCAGGCTGGAGTGCAATGGCATGATTTTGGCTTACCACAGCCTCTGCCTCCCGGGTTCAAACAATTCTCCTGCCTCAGCCTCCCATGTAGCTGGGATTATAGGCAGGGTTTCTCCATGTTGATCAGGCTGGTCTTGAACTCCCGACCTCAGGTGATCTGAACGCCTCGACCTCCTAAAGTGCTGGGTTTATAGGCATGAGCCACCCCGCCCTGCCATATGCTCCGTATTTCTTAGATAGTCCAATACTATCATGAAAGCTGTATGTGAAGTGCTGACAAATCAAAGCAGTAGCGTTTTGTAGATTTTCAGAGATTTATAAACATTACAAGAAGGTTTAGGAGGCTCATGAATACTCTTGTTAGAAACACTGATCTAACCCATATGTGATAGTTTTATATTATAACCTAATAGGTTTCATTCTTCTCCATTCTTATTAGCAAGTGATTTCTGATTTCTTCTCATGCTTGCCTGAAGGACTTTTTAAAAAATAAACTATAGCCTAGACATTGGGTCTTCAACAAAGAACAGTCTCAGAAGCCCAGTGGAAATGACTGCAACAGATTCTCTTTAATGATTACTACTTCAAGGAATGGACGTATAGATACAAGCTTCTGAGGTGATAACGTTTAGACAAGCTTAAGAGAAAAGATTTCTGGGACATGTTTTATTCCAGAAACAAGTGACTTTTTGTAAACCACTGCTAACAAAGATCCAGCAGAACCTTACACAGGACTGAGTTACCTGGTAAGGGTGATCAAATTGTGGTTATTTGTTTTCATTTTCATGTTCAATGTTCTATCTTATTATGGGTATGTGATGAAGCCCCTCCTTTTCTTGATCTATTGCTAACCTTTAAGTTAGTAGTCTATGCTTTTGTATATAGAAATAAAACATTCTGGATGGGTACAGTATCTCATGACTGTAATCCCAGCACTTTGGGAATCTTAGGTGACAGGATTTCTTGAGGCCAGAGTTTGAGGCTGCAGTGAGACATGATTGTACCACTGCACTCCAGCCTGGATGACAGAGTGAGACTCTGTCGAAAGAAAGAAAGAGAGAGAGAGAGAGAGAGAATTATTTGAATAATTTGTTTTTACTGACACCTCAAAATTTAGGAACAAATACAATTTACTGAATCTCTGTAATGGAAGTTTAGTTTATTTATAGATTCAGTAAGAATTTGTCCTCTTTTTGTTTTTTAGCAGGATATAATTGTACAATTTGATTGTACAACCAAAGACAAATTCAGGTGCCATATTTGAGAATTTCATTTTGTCAGGTGTGACAATCCCACTGTTAAAGAACAAGAGTCGCATTTCATATGTGAAACCAATGTTCACAGCCCTCCTAGAAAATTGATCTGAAGGCTGGGCATGGTGACTCATGTCTGTAATCTCAACACTCTGGGAGGCCATGGCGGGTAGATCACTTGAGGTCAGGAGTTCAAGACCGGCCTGGCCAACATGGTGAAACCCCATCTCTACTAAAATTATAAAAATTAGCTGGCCCTGGTGGTGGGCACCTATAATCTCAGCTACTCAGGAGGCTGAGGCAGGAGAATCACTTGAAGCTGGGAGGTGGAGGTTGCAGTAAGGTGAGATCGTGATACTGCATTCCAGTGTGGGCAACAGAGTGAGACACTGTCTCAAAAAAAAAAAAAAAAAGCAAAAAAGAAGGGAGGGAGGAAGGAAGGAAGGGAGGGAGGGAGTGAGGGAAGAAGGAATGGAGGGAGGGAAGGAAGGAGAGAGAGAGAGATAGGAAAATTGATCTGCTATCTGTTCTATGGCTTATAGAAAAATCACTTCTTGGCAGTCAGGAATCTCTGCAGGTTTGAGGGACCTCAAGAAGAAATTCACTCTTATTTATAGATGTAAGCAAAATTGATGGAGATAATTATTATCTTGGGTCTGGTTTTTTAACTTTGGAATAGAAGAGCAATTTTAAAATACTGGGATAATAGATATTATTGAAAATGCAATTTCTTACACAGTTTTCAGACAGAAGTTAATTTTCTGGCCATAGCAATGCCTCACACCATATGGCTCTAGATTTGCTGACCAGACTACAAGGAAGTTTACATATGTTAATCTACTTTTTGCTATATGTATATAAATTAATCAGGCCAAATCACACAGTGTGGTTAAAAATAATACCTGAACATTATTTATAATCACAAAGAAGATAATTCAAGATAATTATCTAAAAGTTAGAAATAGACAAAGAGATTATTACACATTCTTTCAGTGCTAAGCACTGCTGAGCAGGCCCACTGGAAATTACCCAGTTCTCTAGGAATGTGTTCCTTTGATTTGCTATTTACTAGTGATTTAGGCTACTTTATGAATCTGTAAAGATAGGTATTAACTTGCAGAAAACTGAAAGTGATGCAATTGACTTTTGTCCAATAGTAATGTAAATGAATTTTGTTCAGTGGAGACACAAGTATTTCTGTCTGGTAGAAAAGATGACACCAAAGGTTATAGTGTTATTGCTCCGTCGTATATTAGCCAGTTTTGTGTCTAAATTAGCAATCATATTCAGGCATTCTTTCTTCCAGTCACTATGAATAATTTGCTCCCTCCAATCAGTCTACCATCTTACTTGTTCCATTAAGAATACATACTTGCTTAGAAAACAACAGAAACCTGAACACACAGAATGAAGAAACATGAAAGCTGAGATGTTTATTAATGTTCCTTTTGACATGTCATAAATGTTCATCTTCTGACTCTGTAGTAACAACATATCATACTAATAATCAACTGTAAGCTGGACTATCTCCCAACACCAGGCAACAAACCCAAACAGAATGTCTTGTGACTATGGAAGTGCTGGTACAAAATAAACCAAATAATTTGTATTTCTGGCATAAAAAAAATTCATAATTTTATTTTTTCAACAAAAACATAGCTGGTTTATTTTGCTAGTAATGTAAATATGGGATGCAAAGAGTGCTAAAATTGTATCATTAAAAGTGGAAAGTACTAAACATTTAAATATTTTATCAGAATGGCAGTCCCATTCTGATAAAGCTCGTAGTCCAGATTTTAAGTTTGCAGTCATCAGTGAGGAAAAAAGCAGAAGTTGATCATGAATCAATTTTCCATAAAACAGCATTTGTAATCATCAACATTTCTGACAAAAAGTTTATCAATGACTATTAATAAAGAGATAAACATTTTGAAAGTACAATTAGACTTTGTGACACTACAAGGTGGCTAGTAACAAATAAGTGAGTATTTATAGATAGAAAATACTTAACAAACTTCAACAATCATTAATTTCAGTATGGGTATATTATTATTTATGATCTTGTTTGCTACAAAACCTCTATTAGGATAAAAAAATTGCTTTTTGGAAAACATACACATTAACCAATAAAATGTCAACCATTATTGATAAAGTCTCAACTGTTTCACATGAAAGTGTTGTTAACAGTGAAATTTAAGACTTTGAAGGTAGTTTAATGGATTTTGTTGATCATATGGAACTGGAAGTAGTAACATCTGAAATGATATTGCTAAGTTTATCAATGCTTGGGAAAAATAATTTTTCACTGAGAAATAGTTACATGAAAATCTCATTCAATTTTATAGAGTGTATCAATGTAATGAGATGAATAAAATATGAGGTTTCGGCACAAATTTTCAAAAAAATTTCCAGGTGTTTTAATTTGGTATCATCTAAGTTACCGTATTCAGTTCTCATTGAAATATTCAAAGAAAAATGTGAATAAGTAAATCATTTTAAATCTGTCCTCCATTAACTGTATCACCTTTCTCCAAATAATATATTAAAGATTAAATAATATACTTGAAGAGCTTAGAATTTAAATGACAAAAATCGGACAAATATTCAGTCTTCAAGAGCTAGCCTGCAGCATAAGAGCTGCAAAGGCAGATTGGACATTGTGTCAAGGTTGAGATATTTATTTTAACAGAAATTATAAAGTGGCTATAGTTGAACATTTTGAAACTCTGTTTTAAGAGATGTGACTTTAGTCAATGACATTCATCAATTCTTTCTTCAGCCTTCTAAGAAAGAAAAGTT
This sequence comes from Trachypithecus francoisi, assembly GCF_009764315.1. Lineage (NCBI taxonomy): Eukaryota > Metazoa > Chordata > Mammalia > Primates > Cercopithecidae > Trachypithecus > Trachypithecus francoisi. Next base: position 44,921,082 of record NW_022681455.1, read on the forward strand.
TCTTCGATAATTAATTTGAGGGCAATAATGGTATCTGAGCATAAAAAACGAAATATGGGAAACCATGAAAGAGACACACAAGATGTTACAGAGACAAAACAGTACATCTTCTGTCTGTTTCCTCCTGCTCCTAGCCCTCTCTCCTTGCTTCTCTGCTCTGTTCTCTCACCTGTATGGCCCATCAAGGCTTACCAATGGGCTCCCGGGAGCTCTGCCTACCAACTGACTTTGGCCAATTGGAGCAGCAACAGAATGTCTGAAAGAGGGAGGAGTCTGAGGTCAAAGTGATCACTGTGAGGCTCCCTCCCTGCTGATAGCCACTGCCTTCCTCACACTGTGCACCCAGTTCTCTCTCCAAATGTTAGTAACAGCTCAGGCCTGGCCTTAGCAATGACTGGCCGTGAGGTACTGCACTGACTTTTGTCTTTTCCCTGTGCTGGGCCCACCCCTTAGTAAACAGTCTCTTTATGAAACTCTTCAAATTACTCAATTTGAGTGTTCATCTGTTTCCTACTGGGATACTGACTGATTTATGTCATTTGAAACAACAAAAAAGAGTATATGTTCTAAGAGAAAAAAAAAAAAAAAAAAAAAAAAAACAATGGCCAGGCATAGTGGCTCATGCCTATAATCCCAGCACTTTGGGAGACCGAGGTGGGCGGATCACCTGAGGTCAGGAGTTCAAGACCAGCCTGGCCAACAAAGTGAAACCCCATCTGTACTAAAAATACAGAAAATAACTAGCCAGATGCAGTAGCGCACGCCTGTAGTCCCAGCTACTTGGAAGGCTGAGGCTAGAGAATCACTTGAACCTGGGAGGTGGAGGTTGCAGCGAGCCAAGATCATGCCGCTGCACTCCAGACTGGGTGACAGAGCGAGACTCCATCTCAAAAACAACAAACAAACAAACCCAAAAACAAACACCACCACCACCAACAAAAGCATGAGATTATTTTTAGAAGAAAGAAAACGTGTTCCGTTGTTAGATAACACAAAAATTAAAAATATAATGAATGTTTATATTCTTTCAATTTGTGAAATCTAAATGACATTTGGATTTGAAGGTGAACAAACTTAATCCATTTAGGCCAATTAAGTATGACATTCCAATAAATTATGTTGTGTGACTCCTTCAAAAATAGAGACGTAGAATACAAAAACATCATAAACAGTAGGACAAGGATTGCGAAAAACTTTATTGTGTTGCCTTTGGCAGGAACTGAGTAGGGGCTCAGTACTGTGAAGAGTGTCAATGACCTTAAGAGAAATTCTCTGTCTACTGAAACTGAAAGCTGCCCGGTGACTATTAATTTATAAGGGAGTCTGTGGAAGGGTTTGATCTCATTCTATACATCAAAAATTATTAGATACGTTTACCATTTGGGTAGTGACAGCTGAGGAAAGTAAGAAAAGACAACTTCTAAAACTCCACCAATGATTTGGAAGTTATCGATTGGTTTGCTTTGATGATTGATTTGCAGCACAACTTCTATAACTTGGTAAATAGTTCTGTTATTTATAGTATAGTTTATTTGGGAATAAAAGACAATATGTTTTTAAATGTGTGGTTTATACATTGATTTACATTTCAATTTGTTACCACATGAGTGGTTGTATTTTTTAATAGTGGTCATGTCATGTAGTATAACAGCGGGTTCTCCTAATATAAATTATGATCAATAGATGGTAGAAACCACTTTAAGTAAGGGAAAATGTAAATACAAATAATGCAAGCCAGCTTTTTTTCTTTCTTTCACAAATCAACATTCCAATTTCTTTGTCATTGTCTGGGGTTGAATCATAACCACGGTTTTTCATAAAACTTAGGAAATGGTTGGAGGAACAGGGTCTGTGATTTTTTTTTTCCAGTCTATTACCTTCCCTCAGCAGAGGCCAGAGGAGGTACAAACTGATTTCACATCTCACAGTTGTGAGTGAAGACAGATTCCTGCCTCCAAACTCAGAGTGCTGTGCCCTGCTGTAGGATGACAGGCGACACGGAATGGCAGGGGGAGGCCTGGGACGGTACTCCTAGCGAGCTCCCTTGTCTCTGGGGAGGAAAATGGCTCCCAAATGGTGACAATCTGCTTCACTGTCTCATTCCTCCTGAGAGACCCAGGTTACAACTCTGGGAGGGTCCAGGCCCTTCCAAAGGAGTTCAGCTCCAATGATGCGGGGATGTATGCAAGGGTGGAGGGAGGGTATCATCAACCTTGAGGGGTGTGGCCCCACTCCTTGTAGACAGGAGTCCTGCTCCAGCTGTCAGGGCTCTGGTTGGCTGCCCAGCCAGTTGTAATCCCCAAGTGAGACCAACCTGGAAATCAATTGGCCGAAACCCTTGCTGGAGACAGTGGCACCCAGAGGGAAGGCTGTAGTGAACACACATGAGGCTTAGCCAGACCTGGCAGGTCTAATGGTGCTCTTGAGCCAGAGAAGGCTTCTGCTGCTTGGACATTCCTGACACATCCAGCGCAGGGAGGCATGGGCTGAGGAGGGAGGTGCGAGGGCAGGACGAGCAGCATGTGCTGTGTGCAGGACAGGAGGTGTGTGCACTGCTGCCAGCCGGCCCAGCTGTGCTGCCTGCCGGTAGCACAATGGGCAAAGCTGCCGGGGAAGGGCTGGCCTCCAGATGTGCTTTCCCAGTGCGGGCTCTCGGACCACACATTCCCTCCATGCTGGGGAATTGGGGATAGGTGATTTTGAGACAGAAAATGTTCACAATGGCCAAGATCAAGAGGTGGACAGGACTCTAAGGGACTTTCATTCATTCCTTCAACCCTCTCTCTCGCCCCCCAAAACCCATCCAGGGAGGCAGCAGAGGTACCTTTGATAAATTCATGGCTTAGAGTCACACTCACACACACACGCACGCACACACGCATACACATACACACCAGTCATGTTCCAGCTTTGAAAAATGTCATTTACAAATTTTTTAATGTGGCTGTGCTGATGACATTCTTACACACTAGAGAGGGACTCCAGGGGGAGAGGCAGCTGGAGGGGTAATAGGATGGGGCAGACAGTTATAATCCTCCTGTGACTCCTCCAAGCACACAGGATAATCTGTCAGCCATTTAGGAACCACAGTGTCAGGCCGTGGCTGCCCCAAGAGGAGGCTCAGAGACAGTTCACACCGCGGCAGCTGTAGCCCGTGGTTTGGAGATGTGTCTCAGCTAAACCAGCTGTCGGCGCCCAACTCAGAGCGTCAAACCACCTCGGAGGGTGGGACCAGGGCCTCTTGGGCTCCTCCTCTCAGGTTGCTGATTCTGATGCCATCTGTGGAAGTAAAGACAGGCATGGGCAGCAAGGACAGGGCCTGCCCCTTGGAGGTGGGAACAGCTGGGGCCTGAGTGTGATTTTCGCCTCGGGGGAGGGAAGGAGGTGTGGACAGGACAGGCAGCCGCCTTCCCATATGGGTGATGAGCATGAAAATGAGTACCGTGCCTTGCTTGGTGGATGGAGAGGACAGACCTGGAGCAGAGAAAAACAAGCACCTTCCCCAGCAGCGTCCTCCCTGGCTAGGAAGGCTGGTCTTCTCTGGGTAGCTGTGATAAATCACCAGCACATTCTTCCTGGGACCTCAGCATCTTTTTCTACAGTGTAAGCCACTATCTTAGTGATGTGGCTTATCACTAAGATAAGGTGGCTTATCCACTGTACCTTGTGCAGATCACTGTACCCTGGTTCTGTACCAATTTATGGTTCTCTCCTCTGCCTGGTCAAACCTCACCCTGCTCATTCATTTACTCAACACATTTATTGAGCATCTACTGTGTACCAGACCCAGTGCTGGAAAGGTGGTGAATTCAGACAGACCCAGACTCGAATTCTAGTCTGGCTTCTTAATAGTTTTATGACTTCAGGTGTTGTCTAATCTCCCTAAGTGTCAGATGTCTTAAAAAGAGGACAAAAATACATACCTTAGAATGCAGTTGTAACAGTTAAATGAGATAATACAAGGTGCTTAACATCATGGGCAACAACTCCAACACCTCTTCCTCAGTTCTTTTTCCCTTCCTGTAGGATAGAGCCCTTGCCTTGTGCTTCCCCAAACACCCTGCAGCACGTAGCACAGGGAGCACTCCACAAAGGTTGGGTAAGGGACTCTAGATATTTCCTGGTGAAGAGTTAGGACACAAGAATCACATGCCTTGTGCTGGGGGAATCTCACTGTGCCTTTTAGCCCTGGTTAGGAGCTTTACGGCTTTTGGAGACACTGTCACTCTTTCATTTTATCTTCTCTCTCTTTTGTTAGCAAAAGAGCAAGACCTGGCATACTGCAATTTGCCAATAGGGAGGTTGAGCTGCAGAGTGGGGAGCATGCTGGGCGAGGCCAGGAGACCTGGTTCGAATCATGGACATGCTATGAACAGCATGTGTGCTGGGGCTAAGGCTTTGACATTCTCGGCAGTCCACATCTGCCTCCTCTGAAGTGTGGCTCATCCCTGCCCCATCTACTCTGTAACGTTGTTAGCAAAAACCAGGCCACCATATAGGCTTCATGAAAATGATTTGGAGAGTTCACAGTGCTTTGGCAACCGGGGCTGTCAGCTGTTACTTTTGTTTCTCATTAAACCACGTGCACATTTGTGTTAAATGTTCCGTTGGAAATAATAAGGAACGGGATGTTGGACTCTTAGGTTTAAATCTGGACACAGCTACTAACCTGTGAGATCCTGAGCATCTCCTTGCCCACTGTGTACATCCAGAGGTTGTGCGAGGTAATATATCACTGCCTTCCAGGATTGGAAGGCCGATGACTCTGAACAGACTCTCGTGCCTGTGAGCAGACATTCATGGCATTGAAACTCAGCAAATTCGCTCCAGCCCTAGATGCTTTGGAGAGTGACAATCTGTTGACAATGAACTAGCTGGTTCCTTTAGGCCAGACTCTTGGCAGTTTACCCAGGGGGTGCTCAGGCGGGTGGGGGTTGAGCCAGAGGCTGCCTGGGCCATTGCTACAGCCCATGTGCAAGGCAGCTTGTGGGATTGCAAGCACATATTTGAGAGGGAAATAATTTTCCTTGAACAAAAATCTGGCAGCTGCAGGAGATGTGGAACCCTGGTTCTGAGGTTTTTCCAAGCCCTGTCAGATTTTTGACTCTTACCCAATGTGCTTCTGCACCAAAGTTGCAGTGGGGGAACTCTGATTCCCCTTCAACCTCTTCCCCTGTTTAGTGCTGTTTGGCTCCTCTTTGGTCCCACATCACACTCCAGCCTCACAAGGCTTCATGGAGAATCAGGGAGCCACAGAGCTTCTGTGTTGGAATAATTGAGAGAAGCTTGATTCCATTGTCTTCACATCTTTCCAGTAGTTTTATTAAAGAATATGAAATCATCAAAAGTGGAATTTTGTGTAAAGGCTTACTATAAAGTCAACACATGAGCATAGTAATGCTGTTTTCATGGACCCTAAATGGAAAATTCAGAATTAGGGATTACAGTTATCATCATATCAATATCAGCTTCAATTTATTTTTGCATTTGTTGTTGTTGTGCAGATCATTAAGAAGATAAGGAGCTCCAATGGCAAGTTTTTAGTTAGCTTGGAATCTGAGGATACCCTTCAATTACACAGAGGTGGCTAAGAAGCATCCTTTGTGATCTGCTTAAAAACAAATTTACCTCCTCTCTCTCTTTCTCTCTCTCTTTCTGGGAGTAAGGGTAGATTGGCAAATTTATAAACCACAGACTATATTACTCAGTCATGAAGCATGCATTCCCCATCTGTGTCTGTCTGGTGCCTAGCATAGCACCTAGATAATGTTAGGAACTTGATAAATGTTTGTTGACTGAATAAAAAAAAAAAGGCCAGTTTACTTGATATTTTAATCTTGAAGATATCTTCCTGAAAAACTTTCTACCATATTCTCAGTGAAAATAGACAGATTATAGGTATGTAGGTATGGAAATAGATAGAGCAAGCCTCTCTTGCAGCTGGGCTGGTAGTCATGTGACTCAGTTCTCACTGATGGAATATGAGCAGAACTGAGATGTGTAGCTTCTGCATCACCTGCTTAAATGAAAGTAGATTGCCCTTCATTTCTGCTCTACCTTGCTCCCTATGAACAGGGATGCTGACATGGTGGTGACCCTGCTTTGATCCTGCAGATGAGGACAACTCTCTAGAGGATGGCAGAGTAACAGGGTGGAAGAGGCCTGGGTGCCGAGTGACTATATGGAGCATAGCTTCTCTGCTGGCCTGAACCACTCATCTCCAGACTGCCACATGGAAGAGAACCATGCTTAAGTGCGACTGGGGTCTCTATTATAGCAGCGTGTCCAGCCTTTCATAAAGCCCTACATCCTAAATACAAAACCTGTCTGGGGCTTACTCCTCAGTCACAGTCGCCTTTGCAGAGGGTAAAATACACATCTTGCTGAAATTACAAAAGATCAAAGTCAGAGAATGGTATGTGGAACCCAAGAGGGAAACTTAGAGCCCTCTTGCCTAGGAACCAACCTTTCAGGAGTCTGGGATCAGGTATAGAAGGGACCGATATGGAAAGACACCAGCGGAAGAAGGAGAGGTTCTCAGGGATGCTGAGGAAAGACACCCAGCGGAGCTCACGGGACTTTCGTAACCCATAGCTCTGACCTCTCATCCTTGGCCCAACCAAGTTCTGAACTCAAAAGGAGCCATGTTTCAAAGAAGCAGCACCCTTAGTTCTCATGTCCAAGGATTCCTTCCTCACCAAGAACTTCCAAGTCTTCCCTCTTCATCCAGTGTGTGTGTGTGTGTGTGTGTGTGTGTGTGTGTCTGAGGTTGAGGGTTTAAACGGGGCTCCCATCTGGATGGCAGGGTCTACCTTTCATTCTAGATGCTGTGACGGTCATCTGGCTGTGATGGACTCTGACACTTACACCAGACCTTCCCTGGGCCTCAGGTTGCACCCTTCACTGGGTTATGTCACCTGGGGTGTGGAACCCTCTGCTCAGGCAAGCAGCCCCTTCTCGGACTAGGTCTTCCGTCTGTGCCTCCAACATGCAAATATCATAGAGCCAGTCATCCTCCCACTTCTAAGGGCCTTGTCTTTCTCCTGTTTGATCTTGCTGATGCTGACAGGAAGCCCCAGGACTCTGCTAGGGGACTTTGATCCATGTAATAGAATCAGGCAGAGGGAGACACTAACATATGCTGAAAGGCTTTTTGGCTGGCTTGGGCTCAGGGCTAAGTGAAGCATGGGCTGGGATGTTTAATGAGGGCAAATTCAGGAAAACCGGGGAAATAAAAAGTGAAAGATGTAAAATAGGGAGAGATTATCGCTGAATTCTTGTAATTGTCTTACAAGCCCCTCTGGAGGGGCAGACAGTGACTAAGAAGGGACTCTGCCATGGGATGATGATTAGGGCTTGGCAGGCAGAGGTGCGGTTTATACTTGGTCTTGAAGGAAGCTAAATGTTCCAATCCAGGTTTTTTCGATCACTGGTTTTGTCAGTTTTCTTCCTCCCGCCCCCGCCCCAAGCTCCTTAGCATGAGTCAGGCGAAGGATGCTGAGGACTTAGGGAAGTAGGCGGCTGCTTCCCTTTTGTTTGGGAGGGCTGGGTTGGTCCCAGCTCTGCTCTAAGCAGTCACAGGAAGAGACAAAGCTTTCCTTTCACCTCCACAGGCCTCGGTCTCATTAGTAGTGTGGACCCAGTCACGTCTCACCATCTCTGCTGTGTGGCACACGTAAAGTTGCCTTGTGTGTCTGCCCCTCTATGCTGGACTCCAACTGTGGTTCCCAGGGAGGGGCAACTTCAGGAGGCAAGAGGGTCCCACTGAGGCAGTGGGACCTCATGTTGCAGGAACCTGACCTTGGTGTGATGCTCGGTTCTTTCCTGGAACTGACCTGACTTGGGCTAGCTGCATGAACTTGGACGTGGGACTGAGTCTCTCTGAGCCTTACTTTTTTCATCTGTAACATGGAAGTTGTGAGGAGGAAACAAAATGTCCCACATAAAGTGCTGAGTACAGTGCTTGTCCTTAGTGAGTGCTCAGTTCATATCTACCATTACTACCATTCTTCTCCCACTTCTCAGGCCACTCCCTGTGGCACGCTAGACCTGGCCTCTGATTCTTCAGCTTCTCCTTGGCCTAGGACTCTGGAACAAAGTTTCATCTTTTGTTAAGATGATGTGACTCACTCATGGTGAGAAAAGCTTTTCATCCAGCTGCTGACCGGGGTCCTCCTTAGGATACTGTGGGAAGAAATAAGGACCTGGATGGAGAATAAACACCCACAGGCTTATGGAGAGATGACAGAACCTTAGTAAGGTGGAATTTTACATTTGAACAAGGGCTAGAAATAAAGTGTGCTTTATTACTATCTAGAAAGAAAGAAATAGCTACCAGGTACCATGGTAGCCATTTTGCATACTGTATTTCCACTTTTTTCAGCACTCTCACAGGTAAGGTATTATTTTCTTCATTTTACAGGAAAGGAGATGGTATCAGAGACTAACTGAATTGACCAAGGCCACACACTTAGAAAGGGCTAGAGCCAGGATTTGAATCAGGTGAGGTGTGGAGCCAAAGCCCACAATGTAGAAACACTGGCTGTGCAGTGAGCCTTTCAAACTCTGCCCTACCTTCTGAGACTAAGTGCACCATAGCGCCTGCCTTGGGCCAGGTACACAGGATGGGGCCTGTGGGCTTTGGTGGACCACAGCAGGCCAAATGCATGATTCTGGCCACATTGGCAGCAAACTCTAGGCAATGAAGCCAGCTGCTGGCTGGGGTCCTCCTTGGGACACTGTAGAAAGAAGTAAAGACCTGGTTGGAGAATAAAGACCCACAGGCTTACTGAGAGATGACAGAACTTCACTAAGGTGGAATTTTAAATTTGGACAAGAGCTGGAAATAAAGTGTGCCTTATTGCTATCTAGAAAGAAAGAATGTGCCAAGCAAATTAATAATGTAAACAAGATTTCCCGCAAGAATCTTTAATCCATATAATCCTGTCCAAGTCAATAAACATTTCGTAAGCACTTACTGGGTGCTGAATTGAAAACTGAGTGAATTTGTCCTTTCAAAGGGAGTTCACAGCCCAGCCTAGAAGTAAGCAATCTGAGTGCACACACGCACACACATGCACACACAAGCGTGCACACACACATGCACACACACAGACACAAACACACACACAATGTATTTTAAAAATTAAGTTCTGCATGAATAACATGAAAAGAGGGATAAATTAGATTTGGCAAGGTCCGAGAAAACTTAAGACTCAACTAACAATTTTCATCAATGCGTTCCTTCCAGAGGTCCCTTATATTTGAAAGATTAACCTAGTGATGAAAATTATCCCTATCAAATTATTAAAGCAGGATATCAAAGGGCTGATACCAACTCAACTTGTCAGCCTAGTTGAAACTATCATGTGAACATTAAAATAATAAGACTTTTCCCCTTCTAGAGACATTCTAGAATTTAGATGTACATTTGGTTCAAGTGCATCTTTCTGTCAGTCCAAGCTAATGCAGCTTCTCTGTAGGTCATGAGTAGAAAAGTTATGTTTTCCATTTCTTAGGGGGCCTTGGAGTATTTTGCAATGAATGAACATTTACAGGAAAAATGTAGAAATATGGTACAGAGGAATTCAGAGTTAAGATCAAACAGAGAGTACATGGGATGGTACCATAGAGAGGGGAACTGGGCTACAGGCTTGGATTTAACCAGTTCTCCTACAGAGACAGGAGAAGCAGTTGTGGGGTGAAGATGGTAGTCAGGAAATGGCAAAATTCAGACACAGAATTGGCAAGAAGCAAGAAAGATGGAGTAGGGTAGAGGCTTTGGCTCTGAGGGCTCTATTTTGGAGGGTGGTTGGGAGGCTGTAAACCCTTGGTGACAGGATGTTGGGGCCATGGGAGGCTGGAAACCAGTGGGTGCTCTCTGTGGTTACCTCCCCTGGCTGTTGAGCCTGAGTCGGCTCACGCTCCAAGCCCCCTCTCTCAAAAACCAACATCCCTTCTTGAGTGCTCACTCAAACCCAACTACACTGACTCAGCAGGCCCGGGAAGCACCGAGAAACCTTTGGGGGAAATCCAAAGCCCAGACCTTCTTATTCTGAGAACCTCCCACCACCGGAAGGAAGAAAACATCACGAAACTCAGCACTTTCCAGCCCACCATTTCTGTCCACCGTGGTGGCACTGGCTAAAGGTTGGCGGGTCTGCAGCTATTTTTACCCTCAGATTTCCGGAACTGCCAACCAATCCTGGTTACATGATACCACGGTCAACTCAACTCCATCCGTAGTAAATACAAGAAACCTAAGCCACAATGTGCAGCTGTACAAGGCCACACTCACCCTTATCCTGGACACCCGGGACCCTGACTACAGAGTCAAGTGCCAAGGCCCAAGCTGGAGAGCAAGGAGGCACCTCCTTCAGGCTTTCCAAGGGTCAGACAGATGTTCATAGTAGCCCACAGCCACTGCCTGTCGGAGGACACTAAAGTTCAGGGTTTGTATTTCAATCCTTCCAAGGGCCTCTAAGTTAGATGTTCCTGTGGTTTGTGGTGGACTTGGTCCAGAATAGTATTTTACAGCCACAAAGAGCTACTTTGTTGAAGCCTGTCTCGCCCGACCCTGTGTTAATGGTTACCAACTCGACAATGGTTTCTTTCCTTTTTTAATTCTCTCACCTGTGAACCTCCAGCTGACATACCTTTTGTTTTCCACCTTCCATCTGCCTCTCAGTCAACAGACTTCTTTCAGAGATTCTACAGGCTGGTATATTTTGAAAAGGAAATACTCCCTTATAGTGTGGATAGATAAATAATGTCAATGTCAAAAAAATTTTAATCCTAAATAGATTTTTTTCTACCGAGAATATATGGAGAAGAATCCTGTGACCTGTAAGGTCCCACTCCAGGCTTTTCCAGGCTGCTGGAAGAAGGGCGTTTGGGGAGAATGAAAATGATCACAGTATTCTTTTCTCCAGTGGCACCCAATGGCTTTGGTTTTCTTTGAAGTGAGAGCTAGAAGAGTCAAAGAATACTTGTTTATAATTGTTGTTGAAATGGCAGTTATTGCGGTGTTATATAAAGACAGTCCCGGCTGCAGGCCAAAGGCTGTCCCAGTTGCTCTGCCACCATCTTCCCGGAGAGGAGACCCTCACTCACAGTGGATGTTTCTGCCTCCTGGTGACCAAAACGTTGTCCACTGAAAGCAACTGAATATCCAAGCCACCATTCTTTATCTTTTATTGACAATTTTTTTTTTGAGCCTCAAAACACTGCTAAATCATAAGACCATTCACCCTTGGATTTCTCTCAGAAAATTAACTTGGATCAAGAGGGATTCAGTGTGAGTCGGTCTCTAAATCTGCCCAGCTCAGGGAGCTCAATGTTGGCCTACAGCCCCTCTTTTGCAGGCCCAGCTTCCGGTGACCATTCATCAGGGGATCTGCAGCAGCAAGTATTTTCTGTCTCAGTTACTGAGCTGTGATTCACCAACTGCACAACTACCTAGCCGGCCCACCAGCAAGGGTGCCTCAGGGCTCAGAAAGCCAGGGTGGGGTGGCAGTGGGGTGAGTTGAGGTGGGAGGAAGACTCAGAGAAAAGCTACAAAAACAACAGACTTGATAGGTGCACTATTTCATCATGTAATATTCAAATATAAGACCCTGGCCCAAAATAGCCGTTCACTTGCTGCGTTTTCTCTTTGTGCTAGCTCCAAGAAACACGAAGTGAGAAGGAGCTGAACAAAATGCCTCATTCATGAGAGCCTAGCAGATGCAAGAGAGTTCACGACTCGATAATCCCTGACAGCCCTCATTAAATCATGGCACTGCAGGTGTGAAGGCTGCTGGGTGTGGGGCTGTAACCCAGGTGGGCAGTGTCAGTCCCAAGCCAGAGGAATGGAATCTGTCCCTTGATTCTCTGTAAGGCAGGAGAGGTCAGATTCCAAGTTGACAAGGGGACAGCCTGGCCGGGGAACAGTTCCAATTCAGAATGAATGCCTAAGGCAGAAGTCTTTTTGCAGCAAAAAGTCAGAGGTTTTTCTGTTCATTTGATGTATGTTCATATAAAGGCTTGGTTTCTTCAATAAAATCAAGCCCCAGATACTCCAAAACTGGTAAGAGGGGAAGAATCTTTTGGTTCTTGACTCTTGTCTCTCAAGAGTCACCCTCCTCTTAGAGGTCAATCCTAACTACTGTTTTCTGCACATCAACTTCAGGAAAGAGCCTTCCTTCGCAGCTGGAGCACAACATGTGATCCTACCAGCACCAGCACACAAACGATCCCTGGTTTCGCCACAGGGGAGCATCTCCAGCAGGCATAGGAGGGCATCTTGTTAAATTGCAAATACCATTGAGAATCATAGCCCATGATGCTGTTCCTAATATTACAAGGTGCCAAGAGGGGTTATAAAGGAGTGAAAGAACTCAGCTCCTGCCCACCAGTTACCCCACCAGAAAACTGCTGGTTGGCAAGCAACAGTCAAAAAAGAGAACTGACGTAGAAGGCAGCTTTCTACAACCTCTCTTGTCCTGTTTCTTCATGCGTATAATGAGGATGATGATAACATAAAATAGCACCTGGCTCCACCAGATGGTTAGGAAAATATAATGAGTCTGGAAATCTAGTATGAGCATCTCAAAATTACACTAGTCAAGTGGAAACTTCCTATGGCATCATTTGCCACAAGACAGGCTCCAGGGTAGTGCAACTCTGCGACACTTCCTGGCCTAATGGAGGCTGTGCTTCCCAGGGCCACGGCATGTGTCCCAAGGACTTCACTCTGTGAGGTCTTAAGTCACTTGCTGCAAAGAGAAAATCTGGCTGCTGGGTCTCTTGGTATACAAGTTGAACTTGTATCTATGGGGACATCAGGTTTTCAACTTCGATATGCACATTTAAGTCTTAGTGAAAATACTTTCTTAATAATTAAGATTTTGATTTTATTATATGAGGGTATCAAATTGTCACATGCATCCCCAAAATATGTACATCTATTACACATCAATAAAAAATAAAATAATTAACTCTTTCCTCTGGTCACCTAGATAGCAATCAATATGTGAGGAATCGGGAACGAAAACAGAAGTCATTTAAAGCAATCCAAACCATTGAAATTCAACCACCGTGTTAACACACTTTGCAAGCAGACTGAAGAAAAATGAAAAACTGAAGCTATTTCTAGTGGCTTTAGTTAAACAAAATAAACCTAGAAGGGAAAGTAAAATTATTTCTCCCAACTACAGTTTTTACAAGGGCAGAAAAATCAAATGCTTTCCTTAAACTACAAGGCAAACCTTCAAAAGTCCATGAGAAATGGCAGGTATTTAGGTGATTAAGTTTGAGTGGACATGTAAGAAACGTTTCTGGAACACTGTGGAGCGACTGGACAGGACAGGACTCAGCAGAATCACCAGGACTGGATGGTGTTAGAAATGCAAGCCTGCAGCTACACACTTGTATCCCAGGACTTGGAAACTGAATCCATCCTTAACTCCCCCCTACCTTCATCTCCCAAGAGATCAAGACTTGAAAGTCTTCAGGAGGCTAGAATGTTTGAGAAATCACAGGCAAAGTATTTGAAATCATGAGCATTTGCTGGGGTCTTCCTTCTGTTTTTCTAATTGGCCTTCCCCTGTGTGTTGGCCAGCTCAGGCTGCCATAACAAAAATGCCACACACTGGGTGGCTTAAACAGAAATTTATTTTCTCACAGTTTTGAAGGCTAGAAGTTCAAAATCAAGGTGTCAGCAGGTCTGGTTTCTCCTGAGGCCTCTGTCTCTGGCTTGCAGATGGCCACCCTCATGCTGTGTCTGTACATGGTCATCTCCGTGTTAACACACATCCCTGTGTCTGTCTGTGTGGCCAAATTCCCTCTTCTTCGAAGGACATCAGTCAGATCAGATTAAGGCCCACCCCTAATAGTCTCATTTTAACTTAATCACCTATTTTAAGATCCTATCTGCAAATACAGCCCCATTCTGAGGTACTGGGAGTTAGGATCTCAATACAGAAATTGGTGGTGGGGAGGAGGGGGCACAATTAGCCCATAATGCTCTGTTTTTAATCTCCCTACATCTCTGCACTGGGGAGATTCTGCTGTAGGCTCTCTTGCCTGCTTTTCTCTTCCATCTCTGAACGTCTCCATCTTTCTGACTTGGCATCCTCAGTTCCTCTGTGCATGTCTCTTCCACCCACACCCTCCGCCCTCTTACCTTCATTCTTCCTGTCTTTCTTCAAATATCTGTCCATTTCTATGTGCCTGTTGTAAGTGATAGTATATTAGTCTGTTCTCACGCTGCTAATAAAGAGATGCCCAAGACTGGGTGATTCATAAAGTAAAGAGATTTAATGGAGTCACAGTTCCACATGGCTGGGGAGGCTTCGCAATCATGGCAGAAGGCAAAGGAGGACCCAAGTGACATCTTACATGGTGGCAGGCAAGAGAACTTGTGCAGGGGAACTCCCACTTCTAAAACAATCAGGCCTCGTAAGACTTTTTCACTATCATGAGAACAGTGTGGGGGAACCACCCCCATGATTCAATCATCTCCACCTGGCCCTGCCCTTGACACGTGGGGATTATTAGAATTCAAAGTCAGATTTGGGTGGGGACACAGCCAAACCACATCACATGGCAACAGAAAAATGTTGTCCCTGCCCCCAAGAAGCTTTTATTCTGAAGTGGAGAGGAGACTTGACCTTGGATAACCATAATACATAGGCAGCTTGTGATTAGCACCTTAAGAGACTAGAGCAGAGGTTGGCCGGGCAGGTTGGCTTATGCCTGTAATCCACACTTTGGGAGGCCGAGGCGGGTGGATCACAAGGCCAACAGATTGAGACCATCCTGGCCAACATAGTGAAACCTCATCTCTACTAAAATTACAAAAACTAGCTGGGTATGGTGGCACTCACCTGTAGTCCCAGCTACTTGGGAGGCTGAGGCAGAAGAATTGCTTGAACCTGGGAGTCAGAGGTTGCAATGAGCCGAGATCGCACCACTGTACTCCAGCCTGGTGACAGAGTGAGACACTGTCTCAAAAAAAAAAAAAAAAAAAAGAGAGAGAGACTAGAGCAGAGGCTGGCAAACTACGGGCCACAGGCCAAATCTGGCCCACCACCTGTTTCTATAAATAAAGTTTTATTGAAACACAGTCACGCCCATTTTTGTATGCCTTATTTATGGCTGCTTTTGCAGAGTTGTGTAATTGTGACAAAGACTATATGGCCTGCAAAGCCAAAGATATTTACTTTCTGGCTCTTTACAGAAAAAAGTCTGCTGACTCTTGCACTAAAGTCAGATTTTACAGATGACAGGTAGGATGAATCCCATTTGACTGCTGCACTGGGAATATGTCCCTGAGGAAGTATAATTTCAGCTAGGCTTTGAAGGATTAATAAGAGTTCAAGAAGCGAAGGTGGGAACAGGATTCTAACAACATGAACAGCATGGACCAATGTGTGAGGCCACAGAAATCTGATGCATATTTGGGGCCAAAGTGAAGATAGGAGCCTGGATCTCAATCAGTGGGCTGTGGAGTATCTTGGAGGGTTTTGAAGCAGGGGCTGACTTATAATTAGCACAGAAGAGGCACTGCATGAAATACATAGATGAATTAGACCTGATTCCTGCTATCAAGGAGCTTATAATTCTAATAATGGGAATATGGCAAGTGCCCAAACAATTATAGTACAGGGCAGAACAATGCCCCCTATAGGGAAACCTAAACCTGGAAAGTGATCAAAGAGGGGCTCAAGCACAGTAAAAACTGATAATCAGGTAGAAGATGGATTATTAATGACAATAATAATGATAGTAAGATTCACTGGGCCAGGCACAGTGGCTCACGCCCTTAATCCCAGCACTTTGGGAAGCTGAGGCGGGCGGATCACTTGAGGCCAGGAGGTCAAGACCAGCCTGGCCAACATTGTGAAACCATGTCTCTACTAAAAATACAAAAATTAGCCAGGCATGGTGGTGCGTGCCTGTAATCCTAGCTACTTGGGAGGCTGAGGTGGGAGAATTGCTTGAGCCTGGGAGGCAGAGGTTGGAGTGAGCTGAGATTATGCCACTATACTCCAGCCTGGGCGACAGAGTGAGACTCCATCTCAAAAAAAAAAGAAAAAAAAAAAAAGAAAAAAAAGATTAACTCGACCTGTGGTATGAACCAGGTCCTCTGCTAAGTGCTTTACATAGCACATCTCAATTAACATCATAATAACCTTGTAAGGAGATACTCATATTATTCCCAATTAACTGATGAGGTAACTCAGTTAACTCAGATGACCCAGTTAACTATTATTCCTATTTAACTGATGAGGAAATTCAGACTAAGCTGGGATTTGAACCCAAGTTAGATACTTCTATACTCCATACATCCAAATTAGACACTCCCATACTCCATGCATCCTCGTTAGACATGCCCGTACTTCATGTATCCTAGTTAGTCACTTCCATACTCCATGCATCCTAGTTAGACACTCACATACTCCATGCATCCTAGTTAGACACTCCCATACTCCATGCATCCTAGTTAGACACTCCCATACTCCATGCATCCTAGTTAGACACTCCCATACTCCATGCATCCTAGTTAGATACTCCCTCCATGCTCTTCACCGCTAAGGTGAGAGGGGCAGCAGGGAGAGACCTATCGGAAGACTTCTGCAGAAGTCTTACCATTTGGAGAAAAATGAACAGGAGGATTTAGGATTTATAGTTTATAGTTAGTACTTGAGTAGGTTCCAATTTTTGAAAAAAAAAAAAAAGCAGGGGTGGGGGGAAATGTACAAGGATGACTGATGGCTCAGCACTTGGTTCCAATGTGTGGGTTGTGAAGGAATGGATTCCCTGCTGCTCCTTTGGGAGCAATGTGCTCCTCTCCCCTTCTAGGAGAGAACTCTAAAGGTGTTGTTCTCAATAGTATGTTCTCACACAATAATAGTTTGTGCTTTGCATTTAAAAGTACCTCAAGGTTAGTGATTTAACTGGAGGCTCACTGAGGCTGAGGATTGCCGGCATTTCAGATGCTGGGTGGTGAGGGGTGGGGGTGTTTGGAAGAACCCCCTCTGGCCCTTCCACCATCCTCCTACAGGGTGCTGACCAGACTCCTGGAGATGCACGGGAGGCCTCATGGTACTAAGAACCACAACTGAAAACCATGGCAGAGCAGGAGGCTTGGCACCTCAACAAGGAAGCATCCTCTGGGCAGCGACTGAGCTGGTGGGAAAAGAGACACTCTGCAGTCCTGACACCCAGCAGGGAGAAGCAGGGAGGAGCAAGGAGGAGCAGGGTCTCCTGACCACACTCAGGTCCTGAGGAGAAAAGTCAGGAGCCACTGCCCAGGGTGTCAGGGAAGACAGAATAGATTCAATGCAGGAAATCAGTAGTTCTTTGGTCCTTCCTTTTCCCCCCTGGGGTTCCCCCACATACCACTGGGTCCTAAATGACAAGCTGCAATTACAGCAAAGTGCTAAAGTTACAAGTTTGTTCTAAACACTCTTCAACAAAGAATATTCAGTGAAAAGGAACCCCAGGCAGTCAGAAACCTTTTTTGCTGTGTAGAAACCATAAGGTTTCCATCCAAGAATGTGTTGTCTGTTTGAGGCTGGCCTTTATTCTTTCAGACGGGTGCCAGTGGCATGCATCTCAAATGAGCAGTTGTCTGTGGCCCCAGAGTCTGTGGCTGAGGCATATCTAATCAGGTTAAGCGGCCGTTCATCCCAGCTGTCAGCTCTCTGGAAATCAGAACATTATCTGCAACCACACACAATTCAAATAAGAGGCTGGTGCTCAGAGGCCTGAATCTCCAACTTCCCCCCAACCTTGCTGTGGTGGTCCCTGGTTTTCTCTTTTCCTACGTGACTATATACAATAGTAGCAAAGCTATTTTAGGGATTAAAATAGCTAATTGCAGATTTCCATCATGGCCAGCCACTCAGAACACAGGTTTGGAGAGCGAGCTGTGGTCTTCGCCTCTGGGGATGGTTTTGGCTCCTTTGCCTGTGAAGTCCACACCCTTGGTCCTTAAAGTTGTTAACGGGGCTCTTCCATGTGGCCCACGTGGTTCTGGGCATGAGGAATTTGGTGGAACTTAGTGAGAAATAGTGTGTGATGGTTTCTTGGCTCTAGAAGCGTGGCTAGAAGGGCCTTTAAAAATGATCTACTCTGCCTGCTTTACTGGATTGAGAAACCAGGCCCAAAAAGACTTTCACCACTCTTGAAGTGGCATGAGGCTCCACGCTTCCTGACTGTCTTTCTGGTGCACTCTCTCAGGAGATACCTGCACAACTTGATCATGTTGCTTAACAGCATAAGGGGTGCAGTAAAACAGGACTAAAGCCAGGTTTAAATCCAGGTTCCCACATACGCGGTGGTATGATTATGGGTGAATTATTTAACCTGGCTGAGCTATAGTTGCTTCATCTATAAAATGGTGATAATAATACCTGCCTATCAGGTTGACCAAGTAATTAAGCAAGATCATGACTTAAAGCTTTCAGCCCAATGCCTGACATTTAGTACATGGCCTCTTGACAGTGTTTGGTGTATGCCTTAGTCTGTTCAGGCTGCTATAACAAAATACCATAAATTGGGTAGCTTGTAAGTAACAGAAATTTATTACTCACAGTTCTGGAGGCTGGAATGTCCGAGATCAAGTCAGCAGCAGATCTGGTGTCTGGTGAGGGCCCCCTTCCTTGTTCACAGTCAGTGCCTTCTCTCTGTGTCCTCCTCACATGGTGGGAGAGGAGAAAGAGCTCTCTGGGCCCTCTCTTATAAAAGTGCTAATCCTATTCACAAAGACTCTGCTTCATTATCTGATCATCTCCCAAAGGCCCCACCTGCTAACACCATCACTTTGGGGATTAGGATTTCAACGTATTAATTTTGATGGGGGTGCATAAACACTCAGCCCACTGCAGTGTCCCTGTTACTATCGTAATGATGATATGCGGATCCTTTTGCTGAGAGCTACTCTCCAGATTCTCCACCTAGGAGATGCATTGGATGTTGATTTTCATGCAGCAGCTCCCTCCAGCTAGCTAAGTGCCTCCTGTCATTTCTGAGAGGTGATCTCCACGGGGCCAGTGGGACCTAATCCTGGGAAGGTGTGGGACATAAAGGCAGCAGAGACATTTAGGAGGAAAACATATTTTTTCACCAAGAGATTAAATATCCTCCTGCAATGAGAATAAAGCCTTCCAATTGTGGGCCTCCTCTTTCTTTAGAATAGATTGGATGTGCAGGATAACGTGCTCACCCATCACTCAATGTCCCTGGCCTCTCCGGAGGAAACTGTTGTGTATCTCTATCACTGGCCCAGAGGACATGCTGCATGAGGCAGCCCACAGTTGCCAGGTAGGGTTTCCCTCCTCCAGGGGAAAGTGTGGTTCTCCCAAGAGAGGAAAGGATGGTCCTGTTTTGCTCATTGCCATCCCAGCTCAGAAGGCAGCATCTTGAATTAATTTCAGAAGTGGAAGTTTCCAGTTTGGGGACAATGATAGACACTTTGCAGGAGAAAGGGGTATAAAATTTTCTTTCTTTCCCATCTTCAAGGCTCCCTTCTCTATTTCTAGTCAAATTATCTCACCAAAATATCCCCAGTATATTTGCGAGGGGGCTCTGCCCGTGGCCTCGCTTCATACAGGGCTTCTCCCCAGCTCTGGAAAGCCTTGGAAAGCTCTACCTGGTGTGCGCTCCTCGGAGTTTTTCCAATCGCCATGTGGAACTGCCAACATTTTCCACATTAAGAACAAATCAAAAGAGATTTTTCACTAAGCGTGAGTTAGTGGACGGGAATGAGAGCAAATCAAATTCATGCAAAAATAGAGGAAATTAATTTTTAAAAAGCCCAACCAAACACCCTGTAATTTTCAGTGATTTCCTTTCAGGGAAACTGTGACCACTGTCACTATAAACAAAGCAGAGAATAAATAAATAAAAAGGGAAAGAAGGTTGTGTTTTTTCTCCTTGCCTCCCTGATGGATGGTTTATAAAGGCCTCGGGATAAAAGTCAGCCTCTAATCGTTCCCAGATGGCGCCTGCCTCTGCCCCTGCTTCAGCGTTTCCCCACGTGCCTCCGCCCGGCCTGCCAGACACACTGATGGTGAGAGGAGCCGGACTCTCGCCCCCTTGGCTGTGGCTACAGCCCAGATGCGAAGGGGCAGCAGAAGGTCGGGGCCGCTGGAGGGAGGGGTAGATAGCCACAATAGGCCCATCAGCACCGTGGAAATGAGTCACCTGAGCCAGCACCCTCTCTGTTCAGGGCATGGCTGGGCTGTGGGGGCCACCAAGGAGCCTATGTGTTTCCTTCCTCCTTGGAACCCTTCCTCAAGGGTGCTTACTACCATGCTCCTGGGCTCTGCTGAGTTCCACCTCTGAGGGAGGGGTGCCTAACCCAGGAGAAGGATTCTGTCCTTCTGATGCACTGCTTATATCGGAGTATCTGGACCAAATATTATAAGCAATTCAAACCCTTTCCGAAATGAGGCAGAGTGTCCATCAGAATGAAAGTCACCATCTTATATCATCTTTGCTCCTGGGCTATTGAGGCTGGGGGTCCCCAGGGACTGCCCTCAGTTGGCATAGCTGTCCCATCTGTCAGGAGTCTCCACAGCCCATGTTGCCATCCCCAGCGCCTCTGCTGCTTGTCTGCCTCCATAAACCTCAGGAGGCCGCACTGGCAGAGCACATGACTGCACTGATCACTTGGGAAGCATCTTCTGTCTCCTTCTCCCCCCCAACCACCTCCTCAGAATGAAACCTGAGATACCACATGAGTATGTCCCCTCTTGATCCCTCAGCAACTGGGATTTAGCAGAAATGAGGGTTGGATGTGTAGCCAGGTTTTGATCCTCTATTCTCGCCATCTTGGCTTCTCTATTGACTATTTAAGGAAATCAGGTGTTCTTATGGGACTAGATGTTCTTTTTGTACACGAGAAGACATAAGCCTTTCTCTACGAAGAACTTGAAAATAAGTTTTTAGCTATTGAATATCTCTTGCAAAACAAATATCATGATGAGTTGGGGTAAATGAATCAGAAACAGATGGATAAAATTTCTCTGAAATATACAGATTTTCAACCTAGAGGCAAGGGCAGAGGCAAAAAGCATTTGGGGTTTCCATGAGCCCAAAATACAAGGAAAAGGGCTCGAGGCACTTGACTGATCCAACCAGCTCATGTGGGAGCACCCAGTCCAGCATCAACAGAAATGTCTGTGCAGCCTCCAAGAGGCACAGTTATCAAGAACATGGGGCTGCTATCAAGTTTCTAAAACATGGCTTCTGAAAATAAGCTGTTCTAATTTACAGTATACCTTCCCTAAACCACTCCCCTGGAGCATTTCCATGGAAGATGAAAATTATTTTGGAGGTAACCAGTTGTTGGGTTTGCCATCCATTCTGCAACAGTTAGATGTGTGCATAGAGGCCCTGATTGGTGGGGTGGGAGTATGCTGGGTGGTGGAGGCGGATACATCAGTGGTTTCTACAAGAATGTGAAAATACTATATTTTGTGACAAAGTTGCTCCAGGGTAGGCAGATTGCTCACAAATCGGTTACAGATTTCCCTGAAATATGCAGGGACTTCCATGCAGAAGAAAGGGAATTTGGAGCTGAAATGCATTTGGAGTTTTGTTAAGCTCAAAACACAGGAACAGAGTAGGCGATAATGACTGGTCCCAGCAGTGGCCTTTTGGCCAGTCCTCACCTGTCCAGCCCACCCGCTGCCTGTGCTAGCTGCACATCTGTAGCGTGGCTTTGCAGAGTTCTCAAGGGGAGGTGCTGCCTCCGTGGTTCTCCAGTTGGCGCTGTGATATTAGTCTATCCTCCAAAGCTGAATGGCGTCTGTCTATCACCACCATGCAGCTATCTTTGTTGTTCAAAGGAGTTGTTCCTGTTGAGACACGATATTCTGAAAATGATGCCAAAAGGAAAAAGGATTGGGGATCTTCAGAATTTGTCCTGAATTTAATGTTCTATGGAATTTTTTTAGACATTCCATCACAGGCCCAACTGTGGTCCTTCCTAGAAAATCAAAAGCATTATAAAATCTACTAATTCACAGTTAACACGTCTAAAGTGGGATTCTTTGCTTCTGTTACTGCCTTAGTATTCTCATGTCAGGCAGGGGCAGTGGCATATACTCAAGTTAGAAATCTGAGATTCCACCTCAATCACTCCCTCTTGCTCATTCCTTAGATTCAGTACATGAGAAAATCCTGGAAGTATGACTCCCAGGCCCAAAAATGTGTCTTGAATCTCTATATACTGCCATCGCCTCCTCCAGGCACCAGCATCTTCTGGCTGCACAACCTCAATCACCTCCCAGGTAGCCTCCATCATCTCTACTCACTGCTCTTCCTGCCTTTCCACCAGCGCCTCTTCCAGACAGCTGTCCCAGAGACCATGTCACTTCTCAAAGCATAATTCAGATCACGTAATTTCTCTGCATAAAAATGTACAGTGGCTTTCCATTGTAGTTAGAATTAAATTCAAACATCTCACTGTGACCTGCAAGGCCTTGCATGATCCAATCCTTACTTCCCTTAACTCTCACCCCATTCCCACTCTGCACCCCATTCTGTCTTCCCTGGGCTACAGATACCTGCCCCCTAACACCCCCGGCCAACTCCCAGACACTCATACCCATCTCAAGCCCTTCACACATGCACATCACTGGGATCTCATTCTGAAGCTCTTTTTATCACTGGTTCCTTCTCATTCTTCGAGTCTCAGCTTGAAGGTCTCCTCTTATTTGTTCATAGATTATAAAAATAATCTCAGTGCCCTAAGATCTTAATGTAAATTGACCATTGATCAGATAGTTTTCTGGCTGCAGATTTTTTTTTTTTTTTTTTTTTTTTTGAGATGGAGTCTCACACTGTTGCCTGGGCTGGAGTGCAGTGGTACGATCTCGGCTCACTGCAATCTCTGCCTTTGAGGTTCAAGTGATTCTCCTGCCTCAGCCTCCTGTGTAACTAGGATTACAGGCACCCACCACTATGCCTGGCTAATTTTATTTTATTTTATTTTTTTGTATTTTTAGTAGAGATGGGGTATCACTATGTTGGCCAGGCTGGTCTTGAACTCCTGACCTCATGATCTGCCTGCCTTGGCCTCCCAAAGTGTTGGGATTACAGGTATGAGCCACTGTGCCTTGCCCTGGCTGCAGATCTTAATTTCTGTTGAGTCTTTGACACTTGTTAGGCATGAGAAGGCACGTTTGCATAGATGTATGGGTATACACAACACACATATTAACATGCATTCACCTGACATTGGCATGGAGTATACTGGTGAGGAGGGTGATGATGGTAGCAGAGCTGGGAGGCCCATAAGCAAATTCCCACAATAAAAACAAACTATAATCTTGGATCCTCCCAGCCCAGGAAATCCCATGAAGTTCCTGTGAGCGAGGGTCTCTCTCCTCTTCCTTGGCAGTGAGAGATGAGGATCCTAGAGTGGCTGCTGGGTCTGTGCTGAGTGAGTTGGTAAGGAGGAGCATTCCATTGCATTGGGGGCAGGACAGTGATATCTAATTTTTACCAACACTCTGGAGCATGAAAGGGTAGAAAGAGAGTAGGAGGAAGGCTTGATTTAGGACAGACAGGAGAAATGGAACAATACATGCTCTCTTGTAAACTTTTAAACACTACAGAAAATTAAGATCTGGGGGAACAAATCTCCAAGGGTGCCCTTATCCAAAGACAACTACTGCTATGATTTTGATGAGTTTATTTCTGCCTTTTCTTTATGTGACTTTTTTTTAGTGTTACCAAGCAGCCATCATATTGTACATACAACTTTCTGTCCTGTGTTTTCCATGTAACCTTGTAACCTAAGCATTTGCAGATTATTACTTAGTCACTGGGAATATTATTATTAAAGGCGTGGACGTACTCAATATTCAGTTTATCTTTCCCCTATGTATAGGAATTTGCTTTATCTTGAATAGTCAATTATTATATATAAAGTGGTGGTTAACATTTTTTGCATGAAAGATTTAGGACAACTTTCTCAGGATAGATTAGATGGACTCTTTAAGTTAAGAGTCATTAAGCTAGTCATTTTAATCTGTGACTTCAAATTACATTTATTTAGTTCACCGTAGTCAGTAATCGCTTTTACATCTCTACTTTCTCTCTTCATCTTTTTGTTTTCCATTTAGATTCTTTCTGAAGTAACTTCCAAATGTTTGCAGGTCTCACCAATGTCTATGTAGGTGTGTGGCAGAGACGGATGACTGCTCAGGAAAACCCGTTCTCCCCTTCTTCCACGCACACCACTAGATCCACTTCCAGCTTTCCTTGCAATTGGGCATGTCATGTCATTGACTTTGGCCATTGGAATGTAAAAGGAGGTGAGGCGCCCCACTTCCAGACTGAGCCAGAAAGTCACCCACTTATGATCCTCCATAGTTTTCTTCTTCTATCAACTGGGTGCACGATGCCATAGAGAATGACAGAGCCATGAGATAGAAGGAGACTGGATCCCTGAATAACATGGAAGAGCATCACCCCACCTTTCTGAACAGCTGTTCAGAACTATTACATGAGCAAGAAATAAACTTGTGTTGACATATTACAGCTTGGTACTATTTGTTACAACAGTTTAGCCCACATGCACAAATACAGAGTACAAATAAAGCTGCACTAACATCAGTCCCAAGCTTTGGATGGCTCTTAGCCCCTATCAGTATAAGGGTAGGATTTTGTCTCCTCACCCTCGTATTCCTGGAGGTCCTGGGCACACAAACAGTTCTCCTCATCCTCATCCATCTGCCTCACCATGGAATCCTGTTTCCTTCTCAAAAGTGAGTAAAGCACAGGTGTTTTCAGTCTCCCAGGATGTGGCTTTGGAGTAGACAGAGACATGCTTTGAATTCCTCAGGGATAGGTACTAACAGAGTCTCTACCTGGCCAAAGGGTTCAGGAACCTCTCCTGAGCTGTCCCCTGTGAAGGGATCTCTGGACCTGGAGAGGACTCATAAGCTACTAGATAGAGCCAGGCAGATCTGAATAGCATCGCCTAAGGCAAAGGCAAGGATAACCAAATCATACTCCTTCTGAAGCCTCCTTCCCAAGAGGCAGGGTGGTGGGCAGCCAGAAACAGGGTGGGGGTGGAGGGTGGATGGAGCAGAGGTGGGGCAACACACCCTGGTGAGTCCCAGGTGCTCCAGAGTGGGGCCCGTGTCCTTGCTTATGGGAGCTAATGGGTCTCCTCCCAAGGGTGCCAAATCCATTTAAACATGCGCTACAAAATCATAAGGTCCTATTTCCTGAATTGTCTAATTTAAAAGCCCCCATATCAGTGACTTGGTAATAAAAATACCATTTCGTTTGCCATATATGATGAAAGCTTCCCAAGTGCCAACGTTTCCACTAAGGAGCCTCTTGCCCCATCATGGTTCCACTCATTCAGTTTCACAGTCTGCCTCTGTAACAAGGTACAGTGTGGACATCCTATCCCAGCTCCAGTGGCTCTACTAGATAAGGGCAAGTGTCTAACCTCTCTGTGCCCTAGTTTCTCCCTCTGAAAGATGGGGACAAAGGTGGAAACTGTTGCAGAGGCATCAAAAAGAGTGAATGAATAAAAGCATGAAAAATCATACAACTACCTGGAAGATAGCTACAGGTTGAATATCCCTCATCCAAAATGCTTGGGAACCAGAACTGTTTCTGATTTCATACTTTTTCATATTTTGGAATATTTGCATAGACCTGAAATGCTCCAGTGAGCATTTTGTTTGAGCATCATGTCAGCACTCAAAAAGTTTCAGATTTTGGAGCATTTCAGATTTCAGATTTTCCTATTTGGGAGGCTCAATCTATATGATTACAAGAAACAGGCTTCTCTGGCTGAATTCTACAACTTAGACACAGACTATGATCTTATATTTACCAGACACTTGAACCAAGTAAAATAGCTATCCAATTTGGAGAACACTTTTATGTTTTGTTTTTGTTTCCAGTTCAAGTTTTTATTTTCATTTAAAAATTTTTACACAGGTTCAATTATTTTTTTCCAAGTAGGTTTGCTGGGCTTTTGGAAAATCTTTGGTTTGGTTAATGGCAAAATTTGAAAAGTATCATTTGGGTTGGGTTTGGCTTTCAGTTGAAGAGAGTAGTCTGGACTGGTTTGGGGTTCAGTTCAAAGTCTGCCCATGAGAATTTGATTCTTTTTTTCAAAAAGAATGTCCAGGGTGTGCAGGGCACGAGAGAACAGCAACACCCTAGATGTCAGTGCAGCTGCAAATACTAAAAGTTGCTTTTAGCCTAAAAGCTTTAGGCTCTGTATCAAAAAGTTATTTGCAAACTATGGCCTGCAAGCATCTCGCAATATTGCAATATAATAGTGTCAGACGTCTCAGAACCACATAGCTCACATTGTAGGGCAATGGCAGAAAGTTTTTGTTATTGTTCACTTTTGGCTTTTTTAAAATGTAACATAAGAGTTTCTACCAAAAAACAAAATAAAACAAAAAGCCCATAGGCACTCAGAAGAGCCTGTGGCAGAACCAGGTCTCATCCTGAAAGTTCAGCGTGTATTTGTTCTAAATTTATGTCCATTGATGAATTTTAACTTTCTGTCTTACACTATTTCAGAACCACTGAATTTGTAGAAAATGTTGGAGTCACCCACCAAAATGTTACTTTTAGATTTATTTCCCCCAACTACTTTGAACCAGAGAGGTTAAGTAAATTTCCAAGTCATGTAATGACACATGAGGACACCAGAAACATCCCAGGACTCCTGACATCTCATGTCCTGCTCTAACCTCCAGTATTTCCTCATCTTTAGGAGGGTGGATATGTTACTTAATGGTATCCCTTAATTCCCTGGTAAGTCCATGGTGATCCATCATGCAAGTGAACAGGCTGTTTTCTCACTTTCTTTTTTGGCATCTCAAATACTGAATAGAGAATTAGGTCCATAACACTGAAGGACAATCAGTAAGTACATGTGCTATGATTTTATTTATTTATCCTAGTTCCCCAGACCACTCCAGCAAATCAGCACAGATTAAATCCCATGAATGATAAGAATCCACATTTCGCTGGATCTCACATCCATGTGCTTAGGGAGAACCTTGGCCCCTGCCAGATCTCCTCTGTTTTCCTTCAGCCTTCTATCTCCTTGGTCCCAGAAATGAATCCATGGGCATTTCAGAGGGGACACAACAGAATGACAGATTTCAAGCTCAAGCTCTATTCTGAACTGTGGCTACTCACTGATCCCTATGGGTGTTTTTGCTTTGTTTTGTTTTGTTTTAACTTGCTCAAGTTGGCCCCATCTGGCTGCCTCCCCTCTTGGGCTGCATTCTTCCAGCTGCCCTGTTTCCTCAGTCACATATGCCTCTGGTGACCCTCCCCATGAGCTCCCCAGACACACTCAGATAACTCCTAATTCCAATTTAGGCCTTCTCTGTTTTTCTTAGGGTATATAGTGCCTGTGGGTAGATGAAAATATTAGGAACTCAGGGCTTGAGCTATCTTAAAAAGATATTTAAATATCAACACATGAAATAAGTAATGAGTCACATTAAATAAGCAATAAGAAATGAGCAATGAGAAAGTATATTGTGAATTACAAACTGCTCTGCAGATAACAGACCAATTTGCCAAAAATCAGCCTGCCACCTCATCTGCCTGCTGGCGTTTCCCATTTCACTACATCCCTTATTAGGGGCGGGCTCAGGGGGATGTAAGGTCCATTCCTGCCTTTAATTGGGTTGAATTAACCTGATGGAAACCATGTTTCTAGTAACTATTTACCAACTCACACTGCATGAAATGGTTTCCACAGCCTTTGGGGGTTTTTCCTTATTTTCAGTTCTAGTTTTGCTGAGGCTTTCTAAAGCCAGTCCCTGAAGCTGGCTTGTGGGAGGGAGCTCCAGAGACCCTATCTTTTGGAGCAACAGTGGTGTCCTTCCTTTCCCCACAACTTGCTCCACAATTCCACTGAGTCCTGCCCTCATAAACACCTGGAAGCAAGCCCTTGACACCCCACCTCTTCACATAAAACCTGCCAGTTTGGGATGCAATTGTCATTTCTGGCAAATTGTCCAGGGGTAAGACTAGATTGTCTGCAAATACAGCTAATAACAATTCTTCCCATCCCTTATGGGCATCAAGAAGTCAATTCTCCCTCCCCCTCGAATCTGGGCTGACCTTGTGGAATGTGACCTTCTGGGACTTCTGTGCCCAGGCTATACGAGGCCTGGTAGCTTCAGTTATCTTGGAGCTCTGAGCTACCCCTTGTAAGTCAGGCTACCCTGCTAGAGACAAAAGTCCTACCAGCTCTCAGCTATTGCAGCCACAGCAGCCGAAGGGCCAGGCATATGAATCTTTCTTGATTTATTCAGCCTCAGTCCAACCTTCAGCCTATAGAATCATAAGCGAATACATGGTTCTTGTTTTACGCTACTATGTTTTGGGGTGGTTTTGTTATGCAGCAATAGATAATTGATACACCATCTGTAGCAGATTGATTACTCTGGTAGCTTGCATATGATTAACTTGAAACTTACTGGTGAAATGTGAGCAAATTTGCATAAGGAACTCAGGAGCCTTCTGGGAGAACGCAGAATTCTCTCCAGCGAGATTCCATATTGTGAACATTAGTCAGGATAAATCCAAAGCCCAGGCTATCGTCTAGGGACATGAAAGTACAATAAGTCTCTTGAAATAAAACCAGTGGAGTGGCAGTGATCAGTGCTTAGGACCCACATTAATGACCACCGTGATTCCTGTACTAAGACAGTGGCCACAGGCAGAGGGACTCTCTAATTCCCTACCTAGCTCGGTTCTGTTAAGAAGAGCCAGGTGGACTATTGGAGTTTCCTTGACATATGAAGAAGGGGAGGTGAAGAGAGAAGCAGGGTTAATAAAGAGACTGAGTATACTGGGACCTCAAACACTGCCCTTTGAGACAGTACTAGAGTGTTATATTTCAACTCCTAAACTGTAAAGTCAGACATCCCAGCTGCGTTACTGTTACAATTTTCAGTTTAATTTTCTTTTAAAAAGTAGGTACTCAATCTTGAGCAGGAAAACATTTTTGAAAAATTAAACAGTAACAGGAATTGTAAAGAAATATTCTGTTCATAAGCAGTGTCACTCTGCCTTTCCAAATGCATACTGTGTGTAGCAGAACACAAAGAAATAATTTTTAGCCTGTGAGGAAAATTGTTCATAACATCCCCACACCTAGCGTATGAAAAGAAGGCTTTGCCCTCATTGAATATTTGAATGGTTAACATCTTGATTCTCTTTAAAAACAAAGCACCTGAAAGAAAACTGATTTTGGATTTTTCCGATGTGTGTGTGTGTGTGTGTGTGTGTGTGTGTGTGTGTGTTTTCCGAAAATCAGCAAATCAGAACACAACTCCACCTCACTGAACTTGAACTCCAAACGTGTGCTTAAGGGAGACAGGGCGGACAGCCTAGGGACTTGAATGTTCCATTAGCAGTCATCCACACCCATTACCTTGTCTCACTGGATTTCCTTTTATGCCACTGTTCCAACACTCTTTGCAAAATGAACTGACAGACAGATTCTGAAATTTGCATGCAGATCCTTCTTGATAGTAAAAATGCTTCAAGATGTGGCTGGGAGAACTGGGTGGCTGACTTCTGAGGCTTTGAAAGGCCCTTCCGGGTCTCAGCCTCATTTCTCACAGTGGAGTGGTAGCTACAGTAGGGCCTCCCGACAGCAGTGACCCCTCACCTCCTCTGCACTGGAGGAGTCTTAAAAGGGACGATGTGACCTGGGAAGGTGACTTTCTCCAGAGCACTTGAAGTCAAGTTTCAGAGAGGTGGGGATGGGCAGTGAGGGGCTGTAGAAGGCAGAATGTGTGGACACAGTGGGTTTACAAATCCTCTTCAGTGACTCCTATCATGGCTGGAGCTAATCCAATGACTAAGGGGGACACAGGGTAAAGGAGAGGACATTTACCCATGGTCATTCTGCCATTTCACAGCTGCAAGGTGGAAGGAAGTCAGCCTGCAGTCACCCCACTTCCCTACCTACAAATATGTCAGGCCTTTTCCTTTAGCTTTTCTTCTGGAGCTGTCTTTCTAGCAGTTTCTTAACCTGAGGTTAAATTTGTCAGGGGTTCTCTGAATTCGAAGGAGAAAAAAAAAAAAACAACTTTATTTTTATTCCCCTAAAGTTGAAATTTAGCATTCCTTTCAAACGCAGTCTTTTTCACTGGCAATCACAGATATTTTCATATTACAGTTAAACATATCAAGAAATATTTTTTATATTATGGTCCCACCACAAGAGCTTGTTATTTAAGGTCTTAATAATAAAGCGTATATAAAATTTTATCACATACCTCACACCCATTAGGATGGCTACTATCAATAAAATAGAAAATAAAGGATATTGCTGAAGATCTGAAGAAAGTAGAACCCTTGTGCACTCCTTGCGGGAATGTAAAATGGTGCAGTTGTATGGAGAGCAGTATGGTGGTTCCTCAAAAACAAAAAAATAGAATTGCCATAGGATCCAGCAAGTCTAATTCTGGCTCTATACTCGAGAGAATTGAAAGCAGGGTCTCACAGAGATATTTGTACACCCATGTTTATAGCAGCATTATTCACAATAGCCCAAAGCTGGAAGCAACCCAAGTATATACTGATTGATGAATGAAAAATATGTAGTATGCACATTCAATGGAATATTATTCAGTCTTAAAAAGGAAGGAATTCTGACACATGGATGAACCTTGAAGCCATTAAGCTAAGTGAAATCAGTCACAAACTGACTGTTTGATTCCACTTATGTGAGGTAGTTAAGAGTATTCAAAATCATAGAGAAGAAAAGTAGAATGGTGGTTGCCAGGGGGATGGGAGTAGAGGGGAATGCGGAGTTAGCGTTTAATGGGTAGAGTTTCAGTTTGCAAGATGAAGAGCTCTGTAGATGGATGGCAGTGGTGGTCACACAGCGATGTGAATGCATTTAATACCCCTGGAACGGTACACTTAAAAATGGTTAAGATAACTTTTTGAAAAGCCGTCCTAAAAAAAGAACCCCCAAAATAACTGTATCACAAATTCAATTTAAAAAATATTGTTAATTATATTTTGATATGGCTTGATTCCTTTATAATCTCAAGTGTTTTATTTTATGCATTTAAAACATTATTCTGGGGAGGAGTCCCTGGACTTCTTCAGGCGGCCAGAAGGGTCTGCAGCACACAGGCTTGAGATCCTCTGATCCAAGGCTCTGCTCCTCAAACTGCCTGGAGACACAAAATTGGTGCCTGAATAAACAAGAACAGTCCCTGGAAAATCTGTTTTACTCAAGTGTTACACCTTTTGAACATATTTAAGAAGAGCTGGATGTATCATGGAGTAGAAAGCAAACTTTACATGAACTCTCAGGATAAAACAAGAAATGTTAAATGCATTTTGTGCATGTGGCTGGTTGTTGGGATATCTCTCCAAAATCTCAGGGGTTTACAGTCGTCTCTGTGTTAAGGATAAGTATGGCCCTTGAAAATCTGAGATGTCAGCTTCCTCTTTAGCCTCATGGCCCTTCAAATTAGGGAGGCTGCGTGGGGTGACTGAAAGGAAAAGTTTTCGCAAAAGAAAAACCTGGGTTCAAATCTGAGCTCTACCAGTTATAGCTGTGCGGCTGTGGGCCAGTTCCCTACCTGCCCAGAGCCTCTGTCTTCCCATCTGTAAAATAGAGGTAGATGGCATATCTACCTCATAGAGTATACAAAACTTCTAGTCCCTAGAAGGGGCCCAAGACAATTTACTTCAAAACAGGAAAGCCAAGCTCTTTCTTATCTGTGGATACGTTGTATCCAGGGCTGTCATCGCCTGGGTACCAATTTTTGTTTCAGCTCCTCCACCTTACTCCAGTGAGATGGGATCTCCCTTTCCGTCTCTCCGAGTCTGCATTTGGGAGTCCTCAGTCTTTTGGCTGTCTCCTTTTGGGGGCTTCCAATTTGACGATGAATCTGAACGGGCTGGTAACAGCTGCAGCCAGGTTGGTGGAAAACTCGCTGGAGCTGAAGCTGGGGCCCCCCTTTCACTGCCCTAGGAAGACCTCCACAATCCTCGCAGCTTTTATCCACACACAAGATCGGCATTGAGCACCACAACCCCAATCACCGCTAGAGAAGCTGGGTCCAGAGGAGTGGGGGGCAGCGCAGAACATCGGGAGGGCCCGCACCTGCTGAGCACGCACGGGGCAGGCTCACCTGAAGCCCGAAGGTGAGCCCGCACAACGCACGCACGCGCACGCACAGAGGCTTGCTGGAAGCTTGGAGGCGAGCCCGCACGATGCTCGCACATGAGCAGGCACGCGTACGCACGAGGTACGCAGGTGGGCATGCCTGTGTTAGGTGTACTTGTACCCTTGCTGCTTCCCTGGTGGTTTGCCCAATAGTGTCTGCAGTTGGCAGCCAGAAGGATGGTCACGGGTCCGCGAGAAGCGGGAGGGCTCGAACCTAAGACTGGACCTCAGGAGGAAGGCCAGGATCCGGAAGCGCAAGGTGAGTGCAGGGGGAAAACAGCCTGAGCAGGTCTTGAGCCAGCTTCCTGCTGCCTGGGGCAATGATGGTGTCAGGCCTGTGGAAATGACAGCCAGGTTTGCATACTTAAGGACAGTAAAGCCAATTAAACAACCAGGTGCCCCTCTCTCCTTTTCTGGTTAGGCCTCTCAGGCCGTGCATCATCTGGTCCTAGGTTGCCTCTTCATTCTCTTTCTCACTACTTTCATCCTCACACCCACAGCTCTGGTCATGTCCCCTGCATTGGGGCAGACACCTCCTGGACTGTACCCCGGAATGAATGTCTCTGCAGGCCTCCTTTTCCTTTGAGGCCAAAGATGGGCTGTGGTCAGCACATGTTGGATGTGCCTCATAGAGGCTTAGTGAACTGGTGATAATAATAGTACTACAAAATGAAAAAGTAGTAATACCTTATATTGTTGCTTTCAAGTTTGAAAAGCCTTTTCATTAATATTATCGAAGTGTAATTCTCGCAACCTTATAAGGTTAATGGTATCCATCCATCTTATTATTCCCATTTTACAGATGAGGAAACTGAGTCACAGAAAAGTTATGCAACTTTCTCAGGTCACTGAAACTTTTTTTTTTTTTTAAAACCATTCTGATTTGTAAGTGTCTCTATGTTAAATTGGGGTAGAGGGTAAAAGAACAACCACTGCAAAATGGTACATGGGCAGTGTCTGGTCCAAAAGTGAGGGTCTGCAGGTTCTTTTGAAAGTATCTCAGACAAGAGAAGGTCACTCCTGAGCCCTGAGGGCTGCTACCAACCTGGTTCATAAATTGATTGCATGCTAAATGAGACCTGAGATATTGAGGCTGGGGTGGAGGCCAAGGACCCCATGAGAGACAAAGCTGGGCATTGATCACCGCGAGTCCTCAGCAACACGGGTTATTACCATGGCTGCTTCATCAAACCGTAGTGATACCTCCACAGTCCTTAATACTGTGATGATTAGTGTCCCCATCTCTTGCCTCCTGTGTCTCCAGACAGAGAGGAGGCTTCAATTCAACCATTTTGAACAAAGTGATACTACCAGCCGAGGGGCAACTAGCATTTTGCACACTGGGCAAAGGATGCCCAATACCCTGCCATTCCTGAGACTGTCCTACAAAATGAAGAATTGTCCTGTGCCCTACACAACTGTCAAATGACTAACTGGACAATTCTGGAGGTGAAAAACCTGACTTGATCATCTTATACCAGGACTCAATACAGGTTTGCATGGTTTTAGAAAACATTGAATGCATACAACCAGTATGTACATTCAGATTGTACTTTAACAGTGTTCACAATATAGGAAAGCATTGTATCTGAAAGCAATGCTGCGTGTAGTTTTGGAAGCCCAGTTTGACCCACCTCGTCACTCTGCATTGCTGATGTTGCTGGCACCAGGAGTCTCTTCAGCGGTGTGGTGCTGTGCTTCATCAGGGCTTCCAAAGTAGTCATGCCCACACATTTATGTATGGCAATACACATTAATTTATCATAAATTACCCTTTTTACAGTTAAGATGTTTGATCTTTTAAAATTATGAGTATAAATATATTACCTTTACTTTTATTTCAGGATAATAAGGGAGTATTATGATATATTTGTAACAGAATAGAGGCATTGAGTTTGAGAATCACTGCTCTGAGCAAATGGCAGTTTCCTTTTTTTCCTAGAAATCACAGGATTTCAGGGTTAGAGGAGATCTTGAGTGTCACTCAGTCCTTTCCCCACTCCATCTAGTACTCAGATCCCTGCAGTTGGAGGACCAAGGACCTTCACACACCTCTTACTCCTGTGATGTGACTCTTTGGAGTTCCCAGGATAGAACCAAGTGGGAAATGAGCCCGAATGACCAAGGGCCCAGGTGCAGTGAGCTTCACCAGATGTTGGCAGGTGGTATTATAGATATTGGGATCCAAGAGCCATTCAAGATCTCATCCACTTAAAGAGGTTGGCATCAGCTCAATGGAAAA
Organism: Trachypithecus francoisi; assembly: GCF_009764315.1. Taxonomy (NCBI): domain Eukaryota; kingdom Metazoa; phylum Chordata; class Mammalia; order Primates; family Cercopithecidae; genus Trachypithecus; species Trachypithecus francoisi. The sequence goes on from NW_022681455.1 coordinate 44,955,536, forward strand.
CCTAGACGTGCATTGCAAGAGAAAATATTCTACCCTCAGAGGCTCGGTCAATATCAGGGACCCCAGAAATGCCAAGCTGGTGGACAAACACACTGTATCTCAGAACATACCCTGGTGCTGGAGTTCTGAATGACTCCATGGCATCTGGTCCTCAAGAAGCACTGGGCTAGGTGGAATGAAGTAAATTGATGGGCTGGGATCATTAGGACACTAGAGGCAACTAAGTGAAGGTGTCTCCTCTTGGCAGTTTATTCCAGGATCAAGCTTCAGTGACTTCATATTCTTGGATGAAGGGGCTGTGTCATGTCGGAAGGGCTGGCTTAGTGAGCTTCAGCCAGGGTGAACCCCAGTGACTTTGCTGACTCAGTGTCCCAAAGCTGCCTTGATAGGAGATGGACCTGAGAGGCAGAATGCTGGATTAAACCACCTGCAACCATGCTCAGATCTTTCCCCATCTTTCTTCTCCACTGCTCTCACTACTCCATGAATTTGCCACTCAGTTGTTCCTTCCCATGCCCTATGCCCTTTCCACTGGAGGCTGGATAGCTATACTCCACCTACTTCCCTCCAGCCCCCCTTGGACTGACACAGAACCCTCTGTCTTCCTGTGGAATGCAGTAGCAGTTCTGAGCATGGTGCTGGACAAGAAGTCCAGCTCCCCTCATAAACTTTTTATAGCTTAGGAAAATAAACATGTGGTTTAAGGTCTTTGCATAGGCAGTGCTCGCTGAGTTTGAGCTTGCTTTACAGAACTACGAAAGAAAATATTGGTAGAGCTAAGAAATTTCTGAGCCAGCCAAGGGACAGTAGTCCAGAAATCTTGGGGAGGGTTTGATGGTTCAGACAATAAAAAGAGAAGTCATCTATGTAGCTGTTATCTCGCTCCATCCCACTAAGAATCTGCCTGCCCGAGTGATGGAGCCAGGCTTCCTTGTTCCCTGGGGCAAGGAACCAGTAGAGGGATAGGGAATCAGTGTTTCCCAGCTGCAAGGGCCCTTGGAGATGGTTTTACAGATGAGGAAGCAGGGTCCAGAGAAAAGAAGTGATCTGCTGGGAACCACTGTACTTTTCACACAAGCAACTTTCCAGGCATCTGCTATGTGCTGTCCACAGGATGGCGAGGGGGTAAAAAGACCACTTAATGCATGTGTGCAAGCAGCAAGGCAGCAGCAGGGGTTCAGGGGCCGTTTCTGAGGTTTACTTCCTGGGTTTGTGGAAGAGAAGAGACCCTTGAAGAAGGAAGAATGACTATGAGGTTTTTAGTTGGAGCAGTGGGTAGTAAGAATAAAAATAGTATCAGTATTGCTCTTGTTATCATTTATTAAACATTTACTCTGTAGGACCTGTTGTCACCCCCACTGAATCCTCAGAACCCTGAGAAGCTCATATTAAAGTCCTCAATTTGCAGTTAAGAAAAACTGCAGCCCAAGGGGGTTGAGTCATTTGCCAACAATCACCCAGCTGGTAAATGCAGAGCCAGAGTTAAACCCATGCTGCCTGACCCCTGAAGCCTGGACACCTGCTCAAACAGCTTGCTGGAACAGGTGATGGGAAGCAGACAAGAAAAGCGGGTTAGGCGGGGCTAAATTCGAGGATCCCATGGAACAGTCAGGCAGAAATACAGGTCCAGGTTGGAGATAGGCATCAGAGAGGGATACGTGGATTGGGGTCACCTGCTAAAGGGATATTGAAGCCAGGTCTGTTTCCTGCCAAAGTCTCTCTCTGGGACACTGAAACTCTATGTGTGGAGAGGGGTGCAGGAGGACCAGGTGGAAACCTGGGGAAGTTAGTGGTTACAGGCAGGCAGAAGGCACCTGGGGCTCTGTTTACAATAGGCAGGTATATGCAATCCCACCTCCAAAGTCTGAAGAAGCTGAGAGGCTAAAGAAAGAGGCTGACAAATCCAGTTTCTTAGAAACATTTAATAGAAACTTAAGAAGCCGTGTTTATGTCTCAGGTGGCAGTGAGAGAAGATGGTGGATCCACGTGCCATTACCCCCAAGACCCAGGGCTTATATACCACAGGGAGGGGTGGTTCAGAAGGGAAGTGTAGGACAGTTGAAGTATGATAACATCAAGGTTGACCCATGATTTACAGCAAGTACTTGCTCTTACACAAGGAACAAGGGATATGCTGGAAATCTTAGAGGCCTTCCCAGAACTGGTGATAATCAGAAGTCAACATGGTGAGTAGCATCCAAGATGCAGTTGCTTTAGCCTCCACAGGCTCTAAAGGTGGCTCTGGCTTTGCTTGATGCAGAGGTGAAGCCACACCACAGCAGAATGTTTCTGGCCTAGAGGCTGATACTATAGCTCCCCAGTGAGAAAAAACAGTCCCCATGGCTGACAAGGACATGGAGGACAGGTACATGTTCCTCTCCTACTATGCCTTCCAGGCACACTCATTCTCTCCAGGCCAGGACAGCAGCATCTGAATCAACCCTACAGGTAGGATTCCCTTCAAACCCAGCATTTTCCTCTTCTAGGAACTTATTCTGAAGACATAATGAGGGATGTGTATGAGGATATGTATCACAGCATTACTTCTGTTTGTGGAAAATCACAGATCATATAAATATCCCACAGGAAAGGATAGATTACATCATTAAATACATGCTGACAGTAAAATCAAATTGTAGAATAATATTTATGGCCAACATTTTTGACATATTATTACATTTTAACTGGCAGGCTACAAACAGTATGACAATTTTTTTTTTTTTTTTGTAATGAAAAGAATGGCTATGTGTACATATTTCATAGGAAAACACTAAGTATGCATGCCAGGAGGTTAATAGGATTCTTTTCGGGTTGAGGAATTGTGTGAGTGGGTTTTCCCTTTTTTCTTTTTTCAGATATTGCAAGGTTGGTTTGTTTTTACATCGAGTATATATTAGGTTTGTAATTTGAAAAAAGAATTCTTCATGTAAGGATTACTCATGAATAATATTAGCAAATGCTTGCTTGGTGCTTATTTTATGCCAACCTCTGTTCTGAGTGCTTTTCATGGATTAAGTGATTTAACCCTTATGAGAATTTAGACGCAGGAACCATGGCTCAGGAGGGCTGGGCAGGTTGCCCAGGTCAGCAGAGTTGGTATGTGGCAGAGCTAGAATCTGAAGCCAAGCCATCTGCCAACAGGGTCCATGCAATGAACCACTGCACCACACTATTACTCCCCAGTGGAAAAAGCCGATCCCCATGGCCGACAAGGACGTGTGAGGAAGTGCACGTGTTCCTCTCCTGCTATTGGGAGCAGGGGTTCCCTTGATACACCTTGATCCCAAGTGCTCCATGCTGGTAGTGCTCAGGTGCTATATTCAGTGAATGAATGCAAGTGACAGGTCCCACTTGTCCTCCAGGATCTGAAAAGATAGTCCAGCTTTTGCTAGATTTTGAGCATGACCATGATGGGACTCAAGGAACCTTCCCTCCCTACCTTGACAGTGGGTGACCTGACTTCCTCACCTGCTCTGGAGGATGGTTTTCTGCTGAGAAACCTGTCCCGTCTTCCACCTTCCTGGGAGAGTAGAGGATGGCTCAGGGTATCATGGCCCTATCTCCCATCGGGGGGGATTCACCAGCTGTGGTAGATCATTGCTTTGTGGCATTCAATGAACTATATCTCTTAGAAGTCACACTTTTTTGTGGTCTCTCCTGCATTGACTCTGAAGTTAGCCATGTGGCGTTCTTTGGCCAATGGGATATTAACAAGTATGATCCAAGCAGAGACTTGATAAATGCCTGTGCAATGGGCTTGTCTTCTTAGAACAGTTCCTCGTGGAACCCAGCCACCCTGTTGCTAAAAGGAAGTCTAGACTAGACCAGTGGATAATGCAGGGACATAGGAGAGAAGCTCTGGAGGATAAGAGGCCATCTTGGACATTCCAGCTTCAAACAAGCTTCCAGATGAATGCAGCTGTGAAATGAGCCCTGCCAAACCACCCAGCTGAATCCAGTCAACACACAGATTCATGAGAAATCATAAATCATTGTTATAAGCCACTAAATTGGTAGCTTGTTCTGCAGCCACAGGTAACTGAAATATTGGTCTTCTTTCCCTGGACACTCCTGAAAACAGGTCCACATACATTTATTAAGTACCACTGTGTGCGCAGCCCTGTTCTAGGCACTATGGGATAATCATGAAAGGATTCTGACTAAGAAATGAGAATCTGACGAGACAAGATTGCTACAGGCAGTAAGCCTAAAGAAGAATTATGGTTAAACTGCTGCATAGTAAGGAAAAGCGACTGATTTCCCCAACCCAGCCCCTAACATTTCACCTCACAGCAAAGCTGTTGTGGCTGATAAATTTGGCAAACAGGGTGGCATTGTTGGATACATTGATCTTTTACTTTATTATAATGATGGTTTTGGGCACCTCGGGCCCCCTGCTTTGTTAAACGCTGTTCCTGTGAAAGGACAGTATTCCATGTGCTCAGAAGGGAACCATTTGTGTGGACCTTCAGGTCAAAGAAGGTAGATGAGATGGAGAATTGAGTGGCCTACTCAGCCGATGGACTGTGACACACCACCATTGCTCTTTAGTGGGTGGGAGGGGGACTTGCTAGTGCATCTGCTTGGCTCTGGCGAGGACTGACCTGCTCACACCTTCATGAATATTCAGCTGCTCCATGAAGTCCCACTGCCTAGAATATTGGAGCTGGAGCAATCCAGAGGTCATCTGGTCTGATTTTCTCACTGTTGAAAGGAGAAAACCGAGGCCCAGAGGTGAGAAGGACTCGCTGGAGGGCACACAAGGTTTATAGCTCCTCCGTCACTGGCCTTGGTATTAGCCAGAGCTCAGCTGTGGTTTGCAGATCCTCTGAGCCCCCAGCTCCCATGCTCTTTCTCTTCCTGCCCTCCACCCTCCTGCTCAGGGCTTGCTTCCATGGCCAAGCAACCAGGGAACTGAGAAAGTCCACCCAGTTGCAACAAGGTTATATACATTAACCTCTGCTTCAGACAGTATACATGAAACTGCAAAACTGTGCAGAAGCAGTTCCACTTAAAGCATTTAAAGGTGTCCTGAGGGAAGTCCTTGGGAAAGCAGGCAGACAGCCTATCATTTCACTTTCTTTCTTAGTTTGATTTTTAATGTGGGTTTTGCTTCTAAGGAGCCATACCTCATACTGCACACTTGAAGGAATGAAACCCTACATATTCCTGAGCAGCCCCATTTCCCATCTGGGCCAGTGCAGGTGGATGGCAGGAGCCTCGGTCTCAGGAGCCTTGCTGCTGACACTGGCCCTGAGAAGCCTGTTCATAGGGCCTTGTGGAACTGGCCACTTCTTTTCTTTGTTTCTTGATTTTTTTCACTGAGACCAGATGAGGACAGCCAAGACTATGGGTAAACTCCACGAATCACAGATACATCTGGAATCTGCTGGGGAGCCTGGGAGGCTGTTCAAGCCAAGGCATCATCATTTCTCAAATTGGGAAAACACAGGCATGGAGGGGCAAAGGGGTTTTCCCAAGGCCTGGAGCTGGTGGGCTCGATGCCAGGAGAAGACTTGGGAGTGATGCTCTAGGCTGGAGGACAGGATGAGTCAGGCCCCCAAGGTGTTTTCCCCACATGGTTTCAGTTCTTAGGTCAGGGTCTTGGCGCCTGAAAGAAAGCCTGGTCTAGGCCATGTGGAAATCTCGAGCTGCTGCAGCATCTCACTCCAATCGGGCATGTCTGGGAGGCAGCAGGTTGCCAATAAGTGATTTACAGCATGTTCCCTGATGTTTTACGTTTTTATCATTTCATGTTGCAGTCCTATCTCCAGTAATGGGATCTGCAGAGGAGTGCAGCTCCCCAGCCTGCTATTTGCAGGAGCCTGAGTGGGGAAGCCTGTGTAGTCTCAGGTCCTCAGCCTTGATTTTCACGGTGTGGCTGTGGTGTCTCAGGACTCTGCGACCCAGGACCACCATTGTGAACACCTTCCTAGTCTTCACTGCTTCCTTTACACCTTAAGTCTGAGGACCTGCTCTGAGCCACACATGGTTCTGGGCTCTAGGAGTGGCAGAGGACTTGGGTGCCATGAGAGCACCAGGTAGTAGCTCCAGCTCAGCCTCCCCTAACCCTGACTCAAACAAAACCATCAGATGCATCTCCTACCACTATCCATCTGTCTGAGAATTCTCAGAACCTTTCCGCTGGTGGGAATGCAAAGTGATGCAGCCCTGTGGAAAGAACTTCGGCCATCCCTCAAAAGTATATTATATAGAATTACTATATGACCCAGCAACTCCCCTCCTAGGCATATGCCCAAAAGAATTGAAAGCAAGGACTCAAACAAATACTTGGGCATACAAGCTTATAGGAGCATTATTCACACTAGCCAAAGGTGGAAACAGTTGTCCATCAGCAGATGAATGGCTACACAAGTGTAGTATATACATCCAATGAAATACTATTCAGCCATATAAAGGAATGGAATTCTGATACATGCAACAATGTGGATGGACTTCAGAAACATGCTATGTTTCTAAGCCAAGCTAACATACTAAGAAGCCAGACACTGAAGGTCACATATTGTATGATTCTGCTTATATGAAACATCTGGAAAGAGACAGAAAGCAGATCAGGGACTGCCAGGGCCTGGGAGGAGGAGAACTGGGGAGTGATTGCTTCGTGGGTATGAGTTTTTCCTTGGGGGTGATGAAAATGTTCTGCAACTGAATAGAGGTAGTAGATGCACAACACTGTGAATGTACTAACTGCTACTGAATTGTGTACTTTAAAATGGTTAATTTTATGTTATGTGAATTTCACCTCTAAGAATTTTTTTTTTTTTTTTTTTGAGACCAAATCTCACTCTGTCACCCAGGCTGGAGGACAGTGGGGCAATCTTGGCTAACTGCAACCTCCGCCTCCCAGGTTCAAGCAATTCTCCTGCCTCAGCCTCCCAAGTAGCTGGGACTACAGGTGCCCAACACCACACCTGGCTAATTTTTGTATTTTTAGTAGAGATGGGGTTTTGCCATGTTGGCCAGGCTGGTCTTGAACTCCTGACCTCAAGTGATCTGCCCACCTCAGCTTCCCAAAGTGCTGGGATTACAGGTATGAGCCACTGTGCCTGGCCTAAGAAAAATTTCTAATTAAAACTTGTCACTGCCTGCAAATCTCACAGCACCCGAGCGTCATGTATATCAGCCACAACTCCACCTGTTAACCCAGAGCTCCAGATTCCTGACATGAGGTGGTTGATGAGATTATTGAGGCAGGAATTGAAGACTGGCCTGCAGTTGGGCTGCGGGTCAGGGGGTTGGCATGGGGGTCTCTCTTAGCCAGTGAGTGCACTAGAGGCCCCCCAGCACAGGCATCACCACAGATCTTCAATTTTGTCCTCTCTCCCTGTGCCCATGCTTACCGTAACATTCATAATATGCTTTGCTGTACCTGGTGGGAGGAGTTAACAATATATAATAGTGGTAGCTGAGAACTGTGGGGGCTAACATGGCTTCAACACACTTCCTTTGTCATTGATTGGGAAGTAATGAGAGGTCTAGATCTTTAGCTTGGGCTTCCAAACTTCATGGATGGGCTCAGTTAACTCCCAGCATCATTCCACCCCTCCGGGAGGACACCTCACTCCTCTAACACTCTCTTGAAGACTCTGGAACTATTACTTCCTCCACACCAGAGCACCACTCTCCTGTGAAGACTCTCTGACCCAACCTCCAGTTTTCCTTTGCTTGCCGAAACTCCTGAGGTCACTGTCTGGGCCTCTTCCCTGGTGTTTAATCTACCTGTGTGTGGATGTAGGTCAGTCATATGAAAGTTTGTCATTTTGGTAGTTAATATCAGCTCTAGTTTGTATTTGCTTTATGAGGAAGTGAAATACATTCATGTATTTATTTTATCTTTTGTACTTGGGTGGGATTCTGTAATTAATAGTTGCTGTGTAAATGTAGACTGGCTGCACATGGCTCCCTCAAATCTGATACCAGCATTTCCTCTTGGGCTTGTCACAGGTGATCTGACCTGGGCCTGTCTCTGGACTGACGGTGGCCGTGTTAGCGGGAAAGCAGGTGGAGAAGGAGGCTCTGTGGGATTGGGATGTGGACCGTGGGAGATGCCAGGGGCACCCCAGCCTTACCCTGAGAAGGGTAAGCCCTTCTCAGCAGTGCTCCTGGCCTTCCTTGGCCAGGCCAGCCCTCAGAAGATACCAGCCAGTCCCTGAAAGAACCCCCTACCTGTCAAATGCTGCTTTCCAGGAGGGCTGAGAGCAGAGGGCCCTGTCTTGGCTCCTCCCGCGCTGCTGTAGAAGGTCCCATATTTCCTTCTTTAGATTCTTATTTATGCTTCCTGTGACTTTAGGCTTTAGCTTTGGAGCAATGAGGCCTCAGTGTGAAAACTAACAGGGGAAAAAGATGGGGCCTGGCAGAAGGTGGCACATCCAGAGCCTCAGAATGAGTCAAGCCCCTGGGGATCATCTGTAGTGCAGTGCGCTTCTGTTGTGCAGTTTTGAAATTGCCTTTCTGATTTGAAGGAAATCCCTTTGGCCTCTATTTGAGAGCAGTGCTGGTGATTCTCTGCCCTTCTTTGGCTCTGATATGGGGTGGGGGGGTGCGGGGGCTGGGAGGGCGGTGTGGATGTGAAGCAGTGGGGAGAACAGGCAGGCAGAATAAACAGAGAGTGTGAGCCCAGGCCTGGGGCTGTCACTGGAGGAAGGGTTATGCCTTGGGGAGAGGATCATGGGGGTGCTCAGTGACAAGGAGAGAGGTTGGCTCAGGAGGAAGGAGACTGAGAACAAAGAAAGCGAACATCCACACAGAGAGAGAAAGGGAACACGTGGGGGCAGGGCGAGAACACAGAGACCAGCCTCCCCCTTTCCCACCCTCCTCTCCGCCCCCAGACACTGACGTTCTCAGGCTGCCCTTTCACATATGGGCCTAATTCAGGTAGAGTGAAATCTTGCATTGCTCCGGGTAAAAATTATTGCTTTGGATAATGAAATCTTTGTCATTGGAAACTTTAAAAGAAAAAAAATGCCCTTCAAGCCGTGACTTATGGGCAGTGTGGTGATGGAAACGAATTCATCATCCCATTTCCCGCACTGGAATGGGAGGACAGGGTTGATTCATAGCTGGGCCGCGTGCGGCTGGTCCCGCGGGCAGGGTGGCGGCCGGGCCTGCTGAGGAGCCAGCAGGGGAAGCTCCGGCCGAGCGCCCGGGCTGTGGGAGCGGAGTGATAAGCGGCTGGTTGGCACGCTCTGGTCTCAGGTTTTCCTGAGAATTTGCCTGAGCTGTCAAAACATTTCAGGGCTGTGCAGAGACTGTGTGCCTCGATAGCAAAATCCCATAATGGCTCTATGAAACAAGCCGTATTTTTTTCTTTAAACCGTAAAACTCATACCCATAAAACAATCTCCCAGCCAAAGCCATTTGACCAGCACAAGTGAACAGCACGGCTGTGAATCTCTCTGACTGTGGCACTTTTCATCTGAGATGTACAATGTGCTTTCGATTTCATATTTCACTGGTGTTCTGGCCTCCCCACAGGGTAGACAAAGGGAACCCATCACTGAATGTGTTTGAGAGAAGTGGAGTTCAGCCACAGCCAGTGATCCTGAGCATGTTGCACATGGAACCGGGAGCCTCGAGTCCCTAGCTCAGGGTCTGGGCCTCATCCCCAGGCCTCCAGCCAGTGGGCCACCTCCAGGCCCTGCCTTCCTTCCATTTCACGACAAGGGTTTGGCCACCTGGAGCCAGGGTCCTGACATCTTTATAGGGCAGAACTGTTTTTGTTTCCCTAAAGCCTAGAGGTCAGTGAGCATGAGAGGTTGTAGAAAGGTGGACGGGAATTCCTGGGCAGACTTGGGGTAGAGGACCTCCCAAGGACCAGGGCAGATTGATCTGCCAGTCTGGAGACCCACCAGCTAGGGTAGCAGGATCTGCCTTGGACTCCTGTCAGGTGACATCTGGTCCAGTTGTCATTCCTCCCGCAGCAATTCTTCATGGGGGGATGGAGTAGAGGAGCTGCCACTGAGGTGCTTGGGCTGTGGAGAGAGGGTTATTGATACGAGCAAGAGATTGATACGAGTCTGGTGTTCAGACTCTGCAGCCTCCTTCACTTCTTCCCAGATAGTTGTATGTGAGTGCTGGCTGACCTAGGCACTGGGGATTCAGGAAAACAGGACAGACACAGCCCACTTTCACGTTTAGGGCATGGGGGAGACAATAAGTAATAAATAAATAAATGAGAAAATTTCAAGTAAGTTCCAAGAAGAAAACATGACAGAGTGAGGAGAGGGAGAGGGCCTGGGGGCTTCTTTGGATTGGGAGGTCAGCAAGGCTTTTGCAAGGAGAAGTCTCCTAAAGTTAGTCCCAAAGACAAGATGGGGTCTGCTGTACTGAAACCTAGCAGGAGAGTATTCCAGACCAGCAGCAGAGTCCCTGAGGTGGGAACAGACATGCAATTTACCAACCCCAGCAGCTGAATATTCTGCCAGAACCCACATGGCGTGTGTGAGACTAGGAAGCAGACGTGTGGAGTTTGCGTTCTGGCTGCCTGTTTACTTACTAGCTGTGGGGCTCTGAGCAAGTCACTCAACCACTGAGACTCTCAGCTTCCTTGTCTGTGAAGTGGAAGGATGACTCTCTCTGGGGCTCACTGTGTGTATTAGAAATGATGTAATATAAAGGCTTTAGCACTGCTTCTGGCACCCAGGATTAGTAGCTTTGCTTTATGGCTAAAGGCTCCTTCTAGTCCTCCCAACTCTGCCTGGTTTCTCATTCTTCATTGCCTGGGAGCAAAAGCCCAGCCTTCTGTGCCAGCCCCTAACCCCACAGTCAGGCCTGGTGGTCTTGGTCCAGCCACCTAACATAGGCTCCCTAGAACTCAGGATTGCCTGTTCTCAGGACTCCAAACACCACTGCTTCTGGAACTCTGACAAGGCAGTGGCACTCTTGCTTCCTGCCTGGGTCATGAAGACCCCCTCTCAGAACTACCTGTCCCTCTTGCAGCAGACCCCTCCTGCAGGCCAAGACCTCAGCCAAACCAGAGCCAGCCCAGAAGGAAAGGCAACTTTCTGTGAAGACAGATCCCAGTGCCATCCCAACTCTTCTTGCTATGTGATCTTGACTGATTTATTTAACCTACTGAGTTCAATTGGCCTCATCTGTAAAATAATGTTACTTTCAGAGGTAGGAAATTACTATTTTACCACAACCAGTACCAGTTTTACACGGGAAAGGAATGATCTTAGTTTAGTAAAATGCACAGTAGGACACAGGAGTGGGAGGGACCCTTAGGGGAGGCTGGAGTACAAAGAGGAATAGAGAACCATCCTAGTCTGCATGAGCAAGGACCAGAATTGGTGGTGGGCTCAGAGAGGGGATTAGAGAAGAGAGGACTGCAGCAACCGGAAACTGAGGCAGAAGGGGAGGAAATGCCCAGGGGCTACCTAAGAACTTAAGTCCACTTTTAATTTTCCCTGCATCTTGGAGTGAGATGTACGTTTCCAGCTATTGCCCCTAAATCTTCAGAAAAATCTCTACATCCAAATTCCATGCCTGCTTGTACTCAGAGGCTTGGGGATCAGGGAAAGGTTCCGGCTCTGTGCTGGAAGGAGGAGACACAAAATGAAGAAGGATAATTCAGCAGAATTCTGAAATCAGAGCCAGAAGAGGATAGAAGAAGCGCTAATCTCTGAGAATTCCCAGAAGTCTTGGTGAGGGCACTGGACATGCCAGGGGCGGGGGCGGAGGTGGCGGGAGTTCAAGACAATCAGGTCTGGATCTTAAGGGACAGATGACCCCAGCTGACACCAGGATTGGACCACTTTGTAAGGCACTGGGGGAGAGTCAGCAGCTTCTGTGGGCATTTGTATTCAAATAGCTCTCTTACAAGACACTGACAGACATTGCCTTAGCTGGGAGACTTAGCCCCCTGGTGGTCTCTCTCACCTAGCTTGGGTCAGAGGATAGGGTTTAGGTGATTTGCTTCCTCAAAGCATGGGGATGCCTAGCTGGTTCCTTAATGCCTTCTGATGCCTCAGTGCTCCAGTGCAGCCCCTAGGTGTTGGACCAAGCCTCACAAAGTCCACATGCACGGAAGCAATTTCTGCTTTGAGTGCTGGTCTGCTCTCCAGACCCACTGGTTATTTGAGTGAGCCAGGGAATGAGTGAAGAGCTGCTCAGGAATTCCATCCTGTCCAAGTGGTTGGAGTGATGCAGCCAGCTTCCAAGAGTGAGCCGAGTCCCCTTCCCCTTAATAGCTGCAAGGATGCAGGGGAGTGTTGGTGGAAGAGTTGGTGCATCTTTGACACAGAAATCCAGGTTCTAGGCTTGGGCTTAGAGGGAAGCCAGATACTCAGGCCTGTCCTTGGCCATCCTGGTAACCAGTACTCTTGGAGGTCCTCCACCTCCCTAGCAGGGCTGCTGGTTCTACTCATGAGGGGAACTCCACAAGCTCCTTTGGATGCGGCTCCTTCCTTCTCTCTGCCCTCTCCTCTACTGCATGATCCCATTAAGCTGCTCTGGCTCCTGGAAGGCAAAGGCCAGGAAATTAATTGTCTCTAACCAGCCTTTACCCCCAGCCCACGCCACAAGGCTCCCCAGAGGTGCAGGAGCGCAGAGAAGCTTCCCACTTGGAACAGAGGGAGAAATACAGCATGAATTCGTGTCTCAATGAATTATCCTGCAATCATCTTCATATAAATCACCTCAAATGGCTCAGATGTAGGGGGCTGGTGCAAGTTTGTGTGGCCACAAGAAAGCTTTCGGGGGACATTTGGGAGCCCAGCTCTTTGAACCCAGGATTTAGAGAGGAATTGTAAGCTATATCCCTGGAGACCCCAGGCTCCTTCCTCAGCACTGTCACCTGTGAATGCCACTTCCTTACTCCAAAAAGGCTTCTAGTCCCTGTTGTCTGTTGACCTAAAAGGTAAAGAAGCTGAGGCAAAATTAATATAAGTAGAAAGTTTATTTGGGCCAGGTCTGAGGACTACAACCCAGCAATATAGATTCAAATTGCCCTGAGTGTACTCTCTAATCAGCAGCAGTTACAAATGCGAAGGAAGAGGCCATTCCTGAGTTGTTTACCAAGACTTGACCTTGAAATAACATAAGCTATTGAGTATACATTGTTAAGCTATAGACTGGGTTGTAGTTTCTGGTGGAGCATTATCAGGTTACTTTGTAGCTGCTAGTGGCAATAGCAAGCAGTTTTAAGAGATGAATACAGAGCTTAAAAATGGGGTGGGGGAGTAGGATGTGATTGCCATTATATTTTCATGCCTCTCTGGGTCTGATAATTTAAAAGGATTTGTATTTCTCAGATAAATTTTCTTTTCTTTTCTCATTTCCCCCTTTTGATCAAAAATATTTCTTCTTGAAAGCATTGATGATCAAAATCTGAGTGTCCAGGTGTCCCTCATTGCTGGAAAGTCTGGTTCTTAGGGTAGTCCTGTCAAAGTCATTGATCTATAGCTGCTGTCACTTGTTAAATCATCTCTAGTCTGTAGAGTACCATGAATCTAATTTTCTTAGAAGTAGTAAAACAATGAGAGATATATAGTAGAAATATAATATGCATAAGGATTATAATAAAGAACAAAATGTGTATGCCAAAATTTTTTTTTTTTTTTTTTTTTGAGGCGGAGTCTCGCTCTGTCGCCCGGACTGGAGTGCAGTGGCCAGATCTCAGCTCACTGCAAGCTCCGCCTCCTGGGTTTCCGCCATTCTCCTGCCTCCGCCTCCCGAGTAGCTGGGACTACAGGCGCCCGCCACCTCGCCCGGCTAGTTTTTGTATTTTTAGTAGAGACGGGGTTTCACCGTATTAGCCAGGATGGTCTCGATCTCCTGACCTCGTGATCCGCCCGTCTCGGCCTCCCAAAGTGCTGGGATTACAGGCTTGCGCCACCGCGCCCGGCCCAAAATTTTTAATAAACCTATTCCATTGGGGAAGTCGGTTAAAAACATCATGAAGAAAATTAAAGCCTGGTCCTTTTTTAGAGACTTGTATCCAGGAAGTAGTTCAGGATGTAATCCAAATTGTAGGAAGATAATAAAAACTCAGAACAATGGACAAGGCTAGAATCTAACAACAGGTGTACTGTAGTTTTCTTCTGAAACGTAATTTTTCTGTTTTCAGCCCCCATTTTTGCCCAAGATAAACCTTAGTAGGACCAATTTATTTGTAAAATAAGTTTTAATGTTATACTTGGTCTGATTACTTGCATAAAGTGCAAGAAAAATGATGATTGGCCAAATAGGCTTTTTTAGGTTGACTTTGCTGGAACTTTCGTAAGGAATTTTGGATTACACTGTTAAAAGTTTTGAGGTTAGGAATCAAGCCAAGGATTCACCACTAGACTGCCATTGTAATACCTGTAGGAATTGGTAAATTCCTCTCTTCACAAGGTCCCCAAAATATCTTGAGGTTCCCAAACCTGTCTAAAAGTGGCATTCTTTACTTACCACAAGGACAGAAATCTTGCAAGGGAACCATGTAAGATAAGGTTTCAGGCCAGTCTTTCCAAGAGGCTTTTTATCAGCTCTATAAAGTCAACCTCAGTTCCTCAAAGCAGTCTGATCATCTCTGAAAATGTACCATTCCAGACAAAGTCTGGTTAAAAACACCACCAACAACAAACAGTGTCTTCAGTTGTGTCCTGTTACAGAAAACAGATTTTTATTGAACTAGTGCAGATTACTAGATTGCCATGAAATAAGAATACCCATGAATAGTTTCCAAATTTGGAGAAAATAAAGTAGAGAGAAAGGCAAATGTTTCGATTTTGCTTATAAAGATATATTGCCCAATTGCTATAAGCTAGAAATAGCCCGAAAGAAAAACGTGTTTTTGACTCTGGAAAACAAAATATTAAATCAGCAATGTTTGAAATAAAAAGTCTTAAAAATCATTTCAGTTCTCTATCAGTTTAGTGACACGTAATTAATTCTTGTTCTGCTTGATGTTGGCTTAGCAATCTTTGTGAACACATTAGTTTATTGAGTTCTGAAGATTTTTACTTAGTCTAATGGTATGATCTCTGAAGTTATCAGATATCTGTACTTAAGAGTACTTGTCAGGGTCGTTTTTCATGAATTTCTTTGAAGAAAAGGCAAATTTTGGATTGTAGCAAATTAAAAAAAAATTTTATTATTGTACTTTAAGTTCTGGGATACATGTGCAGAATGTGCAGGTTTGTTGCATAGGTATATGTGTGCCATGGTGGTTTGCTGCACACATCAACCCTTCATCTACATTAGGTATTTCTCCTAATGCTATCCCTCCCCTAGCCCCACATCCCTGACAGGCCCCAGTGTGTGATGCTCTCCTCCCTGTGTCCATGTGTTCTCATTGTTCAACTTCCACTTATGAGTGAGAACATGTGGTGTTTGGTTTTCTGTTCTTGTGTTAGTTTGCTGAGAATGATGGTTTCCAGTTTCATCCATGTCCCTGCAAAGGACATGAACTCATGATTTTTTATGACTGCATAGTATTCCGTGGTGTAGATATACCACATTTTCTTTGTCCAGTCTATTATTGATGGGCATTTGGGTTGGTTCCAAGTCTTTGCTATTTTGTGAACAGTGCTGTAATAAACATACGTGTCCTTGTGTTGTGTTTTTTGTTTTGTTTTGTTTTGTTTTAAGATGGAGTCTCGCTCTGTCGCCCAGGTTGGAGTGCAGGGGCGCAATCTCAGCTCACTGCAAGCTCCACCTCCCAGGTTCATGCCATTCTCCTGCCTCAGCCTCCTGAGTAGCTGGGACTACAGGCACCCGCCACTGTGCCTGGCTAATTTTTTTGTATTTTTTAGTAGATACAGGATCTCACTGTGTTAGCCAGGATGGTCTCAATCTCCCGACCTTGTGATCCCCCTGCCTCGGCCTCCCAAAGTGCTGGGATTACAGGCATGAGCCACTGTACCTGGCTGCATGTGTTTTTGTAGCAGAATGATTCATAATCCTTTGCTGGGTCAAATGGTATTTCTGGTTCTAGATCCTTGAGGAATCGCCACACTGTCTTCCACAATGATTGAACTTGTTTACACTCCCACCAACACTGTAAAAGTGTTCCTATTTCTCTACATCATCTCCAACATCTTATGTTTCCTAACTTTTTAATGATTGCCATTCTAACTGGCATGAGATGGTATCTCATTGTGGTTTTGATTTGCATTTCTCTGATGACCAGTGATGATGAGCTCTTTTTCATATGTTTGTTGGCTGCATAAACGTCTTCCTTTGAGAAGTGTCTGTTCATATCCTTCATCACTTTTTGATGGGATTGTTTTGTTCTTGTAAATTTGTGTAAGTTCTTTTTGATTCTGGATATTAGCCCTTTGTCAGATGGATAGATTGCAAAAATGTTCACCTATTCTGTAGGTTGCCTGTTCACTCTAATGATAGTTTCTTTTGCTGTGCAGAAGCTCCTTAGTTTAATTAGATCCCATTTGTCAACTTCGGCTTTCGTTGCCATTGCTTTAAACCATTTTTTGTTTTCTGTTTTTTCTTTCCAGAAGAGTCAAAGTAGAATACTAATTGTCTGTGAATAACAAAAGACTTAGAATAGCTATGATTAAAGACACAATTGACAAGGAAATTTGGTTATTCCTGTGGCATACAGCAGTTTAAAGTAATCATAATCATGACTGATTACATATACCAAGACCTATCTGAAGTTTTGGAATCTCATATAATTTTGGAACATATTAACATATCTATACAAATATAACTCAAAGTTAAAAACTATTTCTTATTTGACAGTGCTTCCCATATGATTTTAATATACCAAATATGCCTAATATATCTCTCTTGGACTTCAGAGTTTTCTTCTCGAAAATACTTAATTTTAGAATTTGAATTTGATTTTGGGAGTATATCAAATACTAAAGGCTTAAATACTAGATCAAAATAGGATTACAGGTCACTAATCATAGTCATTCATTTAACCAAAGTGATAATTCAAGTATTTCAGAAAGCAAAAACCTTCTTTGCATATAAATAGGACCAAAAAACCACAAAAAAACAAAAACACCTTTGCTCTTTGATAGAGAGGAAACTCAGTTTACCAAGCAATCAAAAGACCTAATAAAGACAACATTGGATGAAAAAATGTCTTTCCCTCTTTTTTTACTCAGAAGGGGAACAAAAAGTTAATCCTTATTAGTACTTCACAACAATATTGTTCAAAAGGGAAAAACAAATCTTACCTTTACATCAGTATATTATTAATGTTAAAGCTAATTTTAATTAAATCTTATAAACAAATCTATCCAATCTCAGTTTTGACTGCACAAGAATTCTGTAAACCTTTTATAACCTTTACAATTTTCTATTAAAGAACAGATTGATGCTCCAAGAAAACCCTGTTATTTTGACGCAGAGGCCTAACTCTGCCCCTGCATCAGTGTACTTTTGATATGCTTCATTTTTAGAAAAAATAATTCCCTTCTAATTTTAGCCAACTTGATCACACATAAAATTCTTTTCATGAGATTAATCTTCTACAGGCCTTCCACAACTTGCTTAAACCTTCAGTTTTGTGCTATATATCCTTTTTTTATATTGGCATTCTACCTTAGGTGAACATTTACTTTCCTTGCCCTCTTATTTTGACCACATGAAGTTCTCTCATGTAAAAGGAAAAAAAATTACTCTCTTTTAAAAACTATTTTTGCATCTTATTTTCTTCATATACTCTGTATATAGAATTGTTTGTCTTGTACCTAGTAGTTTTAATTGTATATATTAATTCCAGTGTTAACTCTTAGTAACCCTGATTTTCAGTGAAAAACCTAGGAACCAATTTTACTTATGTGTCAGCTGCAGATCCCAGGACAAAGGATAGAGCTGTGGAGATACTACCTGGTGGATCCAACCCTTCCCAGCATGGCCAAGAGGCATAGCTGACCCAGGGAGGATGCAGCCCAGGCACTGTCCCCAGGCCTCACTGTGGCCACTGTCTATACCACATAATTTAAAGGCCAAATCCAAAGACATAAGCTCACAGACAAATTAAGCAAGTGTCAAAAATATTATAAAAGCAACAGCTTTATACCTTTAAAATATCTAGTAGAGACATTATAAGCATATCTGACCAGTAGACCCAGGCAAAAATGTCTAAAATCCTGAAGACATTTCTATTATTTTATCAATAATTTAAAAACTATATTTACCAAAGATTACTAAAGTCACAGGAACCTGAAAATCATTTGGGTTATTTAATGTATGAGCCCTCATTTATTTATAAGTCAATGGTATCACAGCCAATATACAGTCATGTATACATGTACACATAATACAGAGAGGCACAAATAAAGACATTATAGCTTTGATTTAAAACTCTTAACCATGAGACCTGTAAAAGTCGCTAGTTTAAAAGGATGGTGGGATTCAAACTGTGTCTTTGTGAATGGAAAAGGTTAAAGTTTCTCTCTCCCACAGGGCTGAAGCCCTTACTGAGTTTTAGGGAAACAGGGTAGCAAATTTACTTCTCACATCAGAAAGAGAGAGAGAGAGAGAATTTGGCTTTTTTCCAAGAAGGAGTTTGGGTGTGTTAGAGAAAGATTTGAAATGGATGCCAAGGTAACACAAATGATAGGAAAATGCCATAGCATTTTATGAGGAGACCAATTTTATTTAGATAAATAGCTTTTAATTTAGCCTGTTTTCCAACTGGACTGCTATGTTCAGGGCAGAGCCCATTAAGAAACATGGCCAACAAAGCATTTGTAATTTTTAATGGCGTAATAATTTATGTGAAAAGCAGGTGCAATTGGGAGGCAGAACATCTAGATATTTAAAAATCAAGGACTCCACTTTTACACTTTATCCTGAGTCCCCAAAAAGAGGAGAATGCCATGGGACTGTGCCACACAGAATGCTTTCACAGTGCACTTCACTATAAACACATTTCTTTAAGTGTTTAAATCGTGCCTTTTAAATCTCAACATGCAAAGAAATGAGTAGCCCTCTGTAATAATAACCATTAATTCTACTCCCTAAAGTAAGAAAGAGGAAAAAGAAAGCAAAAATAAAAATTTGAAACTTTTTAGAAAATAACCATTCATTTTAAACAGCTACTGTCAGCTACCTCCAACACTGCAGCTCTTGCCATTGACTTAGCAGCCATCACACATACAAATGTCAAGCACTCTCTCACAGTACAGAGAAATCTCTGGTATCCCTCAAAGCCAAAGAGATCAGGTAACACAATACAAAAGAAAGCAGAGTTTTAGCCTTGAGAGGAACTCGTCCATGACTCTTCAGACTCCACAGGAAGACAGAATACCCCAAAAGGAGGGTTAGTGGTACTCTTTTCTATGTTCCTTAAGGGAATTTGAGTCATTAGAAGTCTCTTCTAGATTCTTTCATGTGTGACCAAAGACAACAAAGAGGAAGGAGGAACTTGAATATCAGCTTTTAATTAAGCTGATGTTTGACCATAAAGCTTTAAAAAAAGGTCTTTGCATATCTCTTATTATCAGATTTTAGCCAGGAAAAATAGCTGATAGCTCTGGCATTTGAACTTTTGTTTTAACCAAAGGCAACCTCCTAAGTGACTCACCAAAACCAATAAGGCTTAACCAAGGTATGACTTTATTATTATTATCATTATTATACTTTAAGTTCTAGAGTACATGTGCACAACATGCAGTTTTGATACATATGTATACATGTGCCATGTTGGTTTGCTACACCTATCAACTCATCATTTACATTAGGTATTTTTCCTAATGCCATCCCTCCCCCAGCCCCCACCCCCCAACAGGCCCTGGTGTGTGATGTTCCCCACCCTGTGTCCAAGTGATCTCATTGTTCAGTTCCCACCTATGAGTGAGAACATGCAGTGTTTGGTTTTCTGTCCTTGTGATAGTTTGATGAGAATGATGGTTTATAGCTTCACCCATCTCCCTGCAAAGGAAATGAACTCATCCTTTTTTATGGCTGCATAGTATTCCATGGTGTATATGTGCCACATTTCCTTAATCCAGTCTATCACTGATGGACATTTGGGTTGGTTCCAAGTATTTGCTATTGTGAATAGTACCGCAACAATCATACATGTGCATGTGTCTTTATAGAAGTATGATTTATAATTCTTTGGGTATATACCCAGTAATGGGATTGCTGGGTCAAATGGTAATTCTAATTCTAGATTCTTGAGAATTGTCACACTGTCTTCCACAATGGTTGAACTAATTTACACTCCCCCAAACAGTGTAAAAGCATTCCTATTTCTCCACATACTCCACAGCATCTGTTGTTTCCTGACCTTTTAATGATTGCCATTCTCACTGGTGTGAGATGGTATCTCACTGTGGTTTTGATTTGCATGTCTCTGATGACCAGTGATGATGAGCATTTTTTCATGTGTCTTTTGGCTGCACAGATGTCTTCTTTTGAGAAGTGTCTGTTTATATCCTTTGCCCACTTTTTGATGGGATTGTTTTTTTCTTGTAAATTTGAGTTCTTTCTAGATTCTGGATATTAACCCTTTGTCAGATGGATAGATTGCAAAAATGTTCATATATTCTGTAGGTTGCC
Source organism: Trachypithecus francoisi (assembly GCF_009764315.1). Classification (NCBI taxonomy): domain Eukaryota; kingdom Metazoa; phylum Chordata; class Mammalia; order Primates; family Cercopithecidae; genus Trachypithecus; species Trachypithecus francoisi. The sequence continues at coordinate 44,976,029 of NW_022681455.1, forward strand.
TGTTCACTCTGATGGTAGTTTCTTTTGCTCTGCAGAAGCTCTTTAGTTTGATTAGATCCCTTTAATCTATTTTGGCTTTTGTTGCCATTGCTTTTGGTATTTTAGTCATGAAGTTCTTGCCCATGCCTGTGTCCTCAATGGTATTGCCTAGGTTTTCTTCTAGGGTTTTTATGATTTTAGGTCTAACATTTAATTCTTTAATCCATCTTGAATTAATTTTTGTATAAAGTGTAAGGAAGGGATCCAGTTTCAGCTTTCTACATATGGCTAGCCAGTTTTCCCAGCACCATTTATTAAATAGGGAATCCTTTCCCCATTTGTTGTTTTTGTGATGTTTGTCAAAGATCAGATGGTTGTAGAAGTGTGGTGTTATTTTTGAGGCCTCTGTTCTATTCAATTGGTCTATATATCTGTTTTGGTACCAGTACTATGCTGTTTTGGTTACTGTAGCCTTGTAGTATAGTTTGAAGTCAGGTAGCATGATGCCTCCACCTTTGTTCTTTTGGCTTAGGATTGTCTTGGCAATGTGGGCTCTTGTTTTGGTTCCATAAGAACTTTAAAGTAGTTTTTTCCAATTCTGTGAAGAAAGTCATTGGTAGCTTGATGGGGATGGCATTGAATATATAAATTACTTTGGGTGGTATGGCCATTTTCACGATATTGATTCTTCCTATCCATGAGCATGGAATATTCCTCCATTTTTTTGTGACCTCTTTTATTTCATTGAGCAGTGGTTTGTAGTTCTCCTTGAAGAGGTCCTTCACATCCCTTGTAAGTTGTATTCTGAGGCATTTTATTCTCTTTGTAGCCATTGTGAATGGGCATTCACTCATGATTTGGCTCTCTGTCTGTTAATGGTGTGTAGGAATGCTTTTGATTTTTGCACATTGACTTTGTATCCTGAGACTTTGCTGAAGTGGTTTATCAGCTTAAGGAGATTTTGGGCTGAAACGATGGGATTTTCTAAATATACAATCATGTCATCTGCAAACAGGGACAGTTTGACTTCCTCATTTCCTAACTGAATGTTCATTTCATAATTGGATACTCTGTATTTATTTCTTTTGCCTGATTGCCCTGGCTAGAACTTCCAACACTATGTCGAACAGGAGTGGTGAGAGAGGGCATCCCTGTCTTGTGCCAGTTTTCAAAGGGAATGCTTCCAGTTTTTGCCCATTCAGTATGATATTGACTGTCAGTTTGTCATAAATAGCGCTTATTATTTTGAGATACGTTCCATCAATATCTAGTTGAGAGTTTTTTGCATGAAGGGCTGTTGAATTTGTCAAAGGCCTTTTCTGCATCTATTGAGATAATCATGTGGTTTTTGTCATTGGTTCTGTTTATGTGATGGATTACATCTATTGATTTGCGTATGTTGAACCAGCCTTATATCCCAGTGATGAAGTTGACTTATCATGGTGGATAAGCTTTTTGATGTGCTGCTGGATTCGGTTTGCCAGTATTTTATTGAGGATTTTCGCATCAATGTTCATCAGGGATATTGGTCCAAAATTCTCTTTTTTTGTTGTGTCTCTGCCAGGCTTTGGTATCAGGATGATGTTGGCCTCATAAAATGAGTTAGGGAGGATTCCCTCTTTTCCTATTGATTGGAATTCTTTCAGAAGGAATGGTACTAGTTCCTCTTTGTACCTCTGGTGGAATTTGACTGTAAATCCATCTGGTCCTGCTATTAATTATTGCCTCAATTTCAGAGCCTGTTATTGGTCTATTCAGGGATTCAACTTCTTCCTGGTTTAGTCTTGGGAGGGTGTAAGTGTCCAGGAATTTATCCATTTCTTCTAGATTTTCTAGTTTATTTGCATAGAGGTGTTTATAGTATTCTCTGATGGCAGTTTGTATTTCTGTGGGATCGGTGGTGATATCCCCTTTATCATTTTTTATTGCATCTATTTGATTCTGCTCTCTTTTCTTCTTTATTAGTCTTGCTAGTGGTCTATCAATTTTGTTGATCTTTTCAAAAAACCAGCTCCTAGATTCATTATTTTTTGAAAGGTTTTTTGTGTCTCTGTCTCTTTCAGTTCTGCTCTGATCTTAGTTATTTCTTGCCTTCTGCTAACTTTTGAATGTCTTTGCTCTTGCTTCTCTAGTTCTTTTAATTGTGATGTTAGGGTGTCGATTTTAGATATTTCCTGCTTTCTCTTGTGGGCATTCAGTGCTATAAATTTCCCTCTACACACTGCTTTAAATAGGTCCCAGAGATTCTGATATGTTCTGTCTTTGTCCTCATTGGTTTCAAAGAACATCTTTATTTCTGACTTCATTTCGTTATTTACCCAGTAGTCATTCAGAAGCACATTGTTCAGTTTCCATGTAGTTGTGCGGTTTTGAGTGAGTTGCTTAATCCTGAGTTCTAATTGGATTGCACTGTGGTCTGAGAGACAGTTTGTTGTGATTTCTGTTCTTTTGCATTTGCTGAGGAGTGCTTTACTTCCAACTATGTGGTCAATTTTAGAATAAGTGTGATGTGGTGCTGAGAAGAATGTATATTCTGTTTATTTGGGGTGGAGAGTTCTGTAGATGTCTATTAGGTCTGCTTGTTGCAGAGCTGAGTTCAGGTCCTGGATATCCTTGTTAACCTTCTGTCTCATTGATCTGTCTAATATTGACAGTGGAGTGTTAAAGTCTCCCATTATTATTGTGTGGGAGTCTAAGTCTCTTTGTAAGTCTCTAAGGACTTGCTTTATGAATCTGGGTGCTCCTGTATTGACTGCATATATATTTAGGATAGTTAGCCCTTCTTGTTGAACTGACCCCTTTACCATTATGTAATTGCCTACTTTGTCTCTTTTGATCTTTGTTGGTTTCATGAAGTATCTCCAAAGAAGTTCAAAGCAGCCCTCACAAGATCCAGAACTACCCCAAAAGCAGCTCAAAGAAAGGAGTTTTGCTAGCTGCAAATGTAGTAAACTCGCATTTCTGTCTGGCCATGTTTTCTGGGCTCTCAGCCTTTCAGCCTAGCACCTCAGCACAAAGACCCAAGCCCCATATGCCCCACAAATGGAGAAAGACAGGAGCCCAATAGCTCTCCACGGAAGGGAAAAGGACGAGTGACAAATGAGTATCCCAAAAGGTCATGAATCATGCAAATAAGTGTAAACAAATGGGTCTAGTTCCCTGAGCAGGGATTGAACCTAGACCACACTGGCCACTAGACTACAGGGTGGAGTGCTTTTTTGTGTGTCAATCCTGCAGGGGATCCAAAGCAGGAAGTTTGAGTGTTTAAAGGATTTTATTTTTATTTTTTATTTTTATTCGTGATCTGATCTGAATTGAACTGCTGCTTAGCTAATTTTCTGGATGTTAGCATTTCAAAGATGATAAAGTTTAAAGGGTATTGTTTGATATTGGGTCAGTAAATCAGTGTATTTATTAGTCTTGGTTTAGGAAAGTTGTTCGATCTGCATTTTTATAATCATAGTAGATTTATTTCCACTCTGCAGTTGTTCCATTTGTTCCTTCTGTTCTAAATTTAAATTCATTTCCCCCTTCTGAGAGAAGGAAATGTGTACACTGTAAAATTCCAGAACATCTCTGGCTAAGAGGTGTATAGGAGTTGAGGGATGAGTAGATCATGGGGCTCCTCTGAAGGAGCAGTGAGAGGTGAACAGGAGAAAGCCTGAGTTCAGATCACAGGGCTCATCTGAAGAAGCAGTGAGAGGCAAAAGGAAAAAAGCCTGTGAAGTCTGTTTTAATAGTTTATAGTTTCAAATATCCCTTTGTTTACCTGTTGAATGGAATAGGCAATTTTTTTTCTGTTAGAGTTTCTTTTAGAGGTTTTAAGGTGTATTGGAAATAAGTCCCCTATTCAATTTGTCTGGTTTTAAAACTAGCTCTTTCTAATTATTCACACAAATAAATTGGTTTTTTTTTTTTTTTTTTTGAGACGGAGTCTCGCTCTGTCGCCCAGGCTGGAGTGCAGTGACGCAATCTCAGCTCACTGAAACCTCTGCCTCCCGGGTTCAAGCGATTCTTCTGCCTCAGCCTCCTGACTAGCTGGGACTACAGATGCGTGCCGCCATACCTGGCTAATTTTTGTATTTTAGTCAGAGACAGGGTTTCACCATGTTGGCCAGGATGGTCGTCTTGATCTCTTGACCTTGTGATCCGCTTGCCTCGGCCTTCCAAAGTGCTGGGATTACAGGCATGAGCCACTGTGCCTGGCCTGTTTTTGGTATTTTAAAGGCCTTCATTTTTGGTCATTGCTGCTTATGACCATCCCAGGTTAGGTGGGTGCACGTAACTGGATATCTACAAGAGGGTACCCCATAAATGGTCTAGATAAATCCAGCTGGTGTTTCTAAAAGGAGCATTGAGATTTTGAAGCTTGATTTCCCATCATTTAGGAACTTTTCAAAAGTGAGGCTGGGAATGTGTTTAGGCTCAAAGTGTGATGATTCTCTCAGTGTGTCTAAGTGCCAGGTGGCAGCAGAATGCCAAAGGTATGTGGGGCCAGACCCTTATCTTACAACAGTCTGGAAGAGCAAAACGGGGGTACACTTTTCACTTAGGAACTAACAGGAACCAGTCACAAATGAAAGGTTAATCTTGAATTTTCAAGAGATAGAAAACAGCGACAATCTTAAAAGCATACTATGTAAAATGAAACCACCAGTGCCTAATGGTCAGTCCTTTGACCTGAATCTCTGAGAACAGAAAACCAAACACTGCATATTCTCACTTGTAAGTGGGAGTTGAACAATGAGAACACATGGACACAAGGAAGGGAATATCACACACCGGGGCCTGTCAAGGGTGGGGCGCTAGGGGAGGGATAGCATTAGGAGAAATACCTAATGCAGAAGACGGGTTGATGGGTGCAGCCAACCACCATGGCACGTGTATACCTCTGTTATAAACCTGTATATTTAATATCCTTAATATATAATAAAATTTTACAAATAAGTAGGAAAACTTAAATAAAAAAAAAAAAAATCAAGCCCAGAAGCCTCAGACATCGGTCTTTGCTGCTGATTACAGAAACAGCCTACAATTTCAGACAGTTCTGGGCAAGTGTAAAAGCCAGCCTAGAGAAAATGATGCTTATCAGCAGGCAAAACCTCTGCTGAGGAGAATCCGCAGGCTGGGAAGTGGCAATAATTGGGCCAGGGGCCAGGTCAGAGCTTGCCCTCTTTACTAACTGCAGGAAGAGCTCGGAAGGGAAAAAAAGAGGAAGGCAGGGAGGAGGGGAATGCTTAACCGCCTTAGGAGAACAAATAGCTTTTAAATACTTTAGACCCATTTTTTACCTGTAACCAATTGATGTGCTAATTCCACTTCATTCTTTGTGGCACCAAAGGAAGCTCTAAAGCCCCTACTTGCCAATAGCTTGTTTCAGGTTATACTGTTTGTCCATAGAAAAAAAATAAAACTATATTTCTTTAAAGCTAGTGTTTGATTTCTTTAAGAACAGCCTATAATAGAGAGTTTTAATAAATTCCATTTATTTCCGTTAGTTCACACGGCCCATAACGATTGCCATCCAGGTCAGCCCCGGGTCCCCCTCTGCCAGGGCCAGGGCCTGAGTAAGGAGAAATATGTCGGGGAGTTGTGGTGACATCACCTTCAAGAGGTTAGGGACATTTTGAAACATCTGTAGCTTCCTGATTCACGGGCCTCCTTTGTGTTAGTAACGATGCAGGTCAGCCATGAGCTCCCCAGCTGGCAGTACACGCTCCACACTTTCCCACCTAGGAGATCAGCCTTCCTTTTATTTGCCAGAACTCAACTCTGCAGCCTCAACCCAGATTTGGGGGTCAGGTGGTGGGGACACAAGACCTGGGTGTTCTCTTCTGGAGGGCGCCCTTCCCAGCTTTAGTCTCAGCCCCTTTCCTTCACAGCCTCATCTTGCAGCCTGAGGGAACAGTCTCATTTACAGGCTTCCTTTTGCCTTCTCTGCTTCACCTTGACCGAAGCTACCCCTCTCTGCACTTTCTTTAAGTTAAGCAAATGCCGTTTTTTGGAAGCTGGTCTTGAAACTGCCTTTGCAAAATTATAAGTAACGAGGGAAATCTAACATGACTGACTCCATCTTACTTCTAACCTCACAGGCTAAATTATTGTTTTGGTTTTTTTTTTGCTTATTCTAGTGTTGAGGCCAAGATAACTATGAGAGGACTTTAGTTCATAGGTACAGTCTGAAGCAAGGAAATCTGATCCTCTCTTTGTCCAGAGATTGAAGCCACATTCATAAGACAAGGCTAAAACTGTGGCAGAGGCTTGAACTTTGTTAAGGAATTGGCATAAATAGTAACCTGCTATTGCTTAGCTTGCTTTTCTATAAATTGCTTACTACCCCACTGTCACATAATCAAAGATTGCAAGATTTATAACTTCCCCAACTACTACTATACATGACATCACTATTGTGAAACCTAAAGAACTGATCTTTGAGATGTTTTTTGGATTTAGCATTTTGGTAAACCACAAAGATGCCACCTGGTCCTGAGACCCCCCTCCCCACACCCTGCCACTGAGAACTAACTCATCTGCATGAAGACAGTTTAGACACCCCTGTGATTTCATCCTCAGCCAATCAATTGTTTCAGTTCTCCCGTCTCCTGCTCACCAAAGTACTCTTAAAAACCCTAGCCTCTGAATTGTTTTGTTTATTTATATTTTTTCATTTAACAATTTAGTGGTACATAGTAGGTCTATATATTTAAGGGGGACATGAGATGTTTTGCTGCAGGCATGCAGTGTGAAACAGGCACAGTATGGAGAATGGGGCGTTCATTCCCTCCAGCATTTATCCTTTGAGTTACAAACAATCCAATTGTACTCTTTAAATTATTTTAAAATGTATAATTAAGTTATTATTGACTATAGTCACCCTGGTGTGCTATTAAATAGCACAAAGTAGGTCTTATTCATCCTTTCCATTTTGTTATACCTATTAACCATCCTCCCTCCTCCCCAGTTCCACACTACCCTTCCCAGCCTCTGGTAACTAACCTTCTACTCTCTCTGTCCATGAGTTCCATTGTTTTGATTTTTAGATCCCACAAGTAAGTGAGAACATGCGACGTTTATCTTTCTATACCTGGCTTATTTCGCTTAACATAATGATCTCCAGTTCTATACATGTTGTTGCAAATGACAGGATCTCATTCTTATGACTATATTGCACTCCATTGTGTATCTGTCCCACATTTTCTTTATCCATTCATCTGCTGATGGACACTTAGGTTGCTTCCAGATGTTAGCTATCATAAACAGTGCTGCAGTAAACATAGAAGTGCAGATATCTCTTTGATATACTGATTTCTTTTCTTTTTGGTATATACCCAGCAGTGGGATTGCTGGATCATATGGTAGCTCAATTTTTAGTTTTTTGAGGAACCTCCAAATTGTTCTCCATAGTGGTTGTACTAATTTACATTCCTACCAAAAGTGTACAAGGTTCCCTTTTCTCTATACCCTCATCAACATTTGTTATTGCCTATCTTTTATATATATGCCATTTTAACTGGAGTGAAATGATGTATCATTGTATTTTTGATTTGCATTTCTCTGATGATCAGTGCAGTCAAGCACATTTTCATATGTGACATGGTTTGGCTCTGTATCTCCACCCAAACCTCATCTCAAAGTGTAATCCTCATGTGTTGAGGGAGGGACCTGTAATCCCCATGTGTCAAGGGAGGGAGGTGATTGGATCATGGGAGTGGTTCCCCCCATGCTGTTCTCATGATAATGAGTTCTCATGAAATCTGATGGTTTTATAAATGTTTCACAGTTCTTCCTTCACACGTTCTCTCTCCTGCTGCCTTGTGAAGAAGGCGCTTGCTTCCCTTTCACCTTCTGCCATGATTGTAAGTTTCCTGTGCCTCCTCAGCCATGTGCAATTGTGAGTCAATTAAACATCTTTCCTTTATAAATAACCCAGTCTTGGGTATTTCTTTATGGTAGTGTGAAAATGGACTAATATGATATGCCTGTTTGCCATTTGTATGTCTTCTTTTGAGAAAAGTCTGTTCAAATCTTTTGCCCATTTTTTTGATCAGATGATTAGATTTTTTTTTTCCTGTAGAGTTGTTTGAGCTCCTTATGTATTCTGGTTATTAATCCCTTGTGAGATGGGTAGTTTGCACATATTTTCTCCTACTCTATGGGTTGTCTCTTCACTTTTTTGATTGTATCATTTGCTGTGCAGAAGCTTTTTAACTTGATATGGTCACATTTGTCCATTTTTGCTTTAGTTGCCTGTGCTTGTGGGGTGTTGCTCAAGAAATTCTTGCTCAAACTAATGTCCTGAAGATTTTCCCCAATGTTTTCTTGTAATAGTTTCATAGTTTGAGGTCTAGTTTCTGAATTGTCAGGGAGGCAGATTTGAGAAATAGCATCCTCTCTCTCATCCTTTCACTTGACTGGTCCTGCAATTATTAAACTCTTTCTTTGCTGTAGTACCTGCTGTTCCTAGTGCATGGTCTTTTCTGGGCAGCAGGAAGAAAGAACCCACTGGGCTATGACAGTCTGACTTCCAGTGCCAGAGGAAATTCACTCACTGCAAATGTCATTTACCTAGTACTTCCAATTCTCCTTCCAGGCACATGGAAGTATTATATTTCCCTGCCCTTGGAGCCAAGCTTGGCCATGTGACATGCTGTGTGAACCACAGTGGTATGTGTCACTTCTGGGTGGAAGCATTCAGAACTAGTGTGTGATTTTCCATGCTGGAGGTTTCCTTCTGCTGTGGGAACCACCACTGTATCAGACAGTGGCTTCTCTGAGAAAGCTGCTTAGCCTCCAAGGGGGACACAGTCTCCAGAGCTCACTCCTGACTTGGCCAAAGAGAAAGAATATTCCAGAGGGCTGATCCAGAGATCTCAGAGGGCAGTGGACAATGGGAGCTTCTCCTAGAGCTGTAAATGAAGGCCTAATCAAGAAACAATCTCCATCCAATGATAGGTGCCCTCAAGGTGGGCAGGGCAGGTGTTTATTGTCTGTTAAATTTTTCATTCCCCTTTTAGGACTGGAGTGTCATTCTGCCCCTACACCACATTTGTACATTGGGGGTATGGGGCAGATAACTTGTCATAGGCATTAATATCAGGAAAAAACACACATCCAATGCAGACCTAATGATGAGAATATTGTGCGTTGCCCAGGGATTTGGGACCTTCACCAGGTGTCTGCACAGGCTTACAGATTGTGCCATTCTGTCTCTCCCTCTGCCATGATGATAGACACTGTTTCAGATGGTGACTACTCTGTCAGACCAATTCCAGTGTGGTGATAATTTAGAGCTCCCAGCCAATTGAAAGACATGTTTCATGAGCAAGAAATCAACCTTTTGTTAATCATTCTAAGTCACTGAGGTTTTGGTATCCAGAGCATAATCTAGTTCATTCTTACTGATACTCTCTAACACACATTAATTCTTTCATTCAACATATGTTGACTTACTGTGTACTGTCTTGAGTCCCCAAATACAGAAATAAATAAAGTGCAGTTCACTGCCTTTAAGGTGGTCACTGTTTAAGGGAGACAGACCAGGCCAATAGACAAGCAACATTACCCTTCCACTTCATGCATATCTGCGATAGGTATTAGCACTCTGGCACTTTTCTAACTATATTCCAATAATCTCTGTATATCTCCCCTAAAAGCCCAATACTCTCAAAGATCTTATAGGACAAGGGATTGTTTAGGGGGGTGGTGGATGGATGGATGGATGGATGGATAGTTGTGTGGCTGAGTGAGCGAGTGGATGGATGGATGGATGGATGGATGGATGGATGGATGGATAATTGTTTGGCTGGGTGAGTGGATGGATGGTTGAATGAGTGGATGGATGGATAAATGAATGGATGGATGGACAGGGGGACAGATGGATGAAAGGAAGGAATCAGGTGGAGCTGGTCTGATTGAAGAGGCACTTTCTCAGGGCCCATCCTCCACCCTTTCTCCATGCCATATCAAGCTCCACAGCAGTAGGAACAATCATGTGATCCTTCTCTGGTTCTCAGTATTAGCAGCCTGATAATATTGATTCTAGAAATTTGCCTGAGTGACGGCAATACATACTTCTCTCCCCTATTCATTTGAGAAACCTTTATTAAAAACCTTCTATAGCTGCCTTACTTTTGAAGTGTCAGATATGATTCCTGAATAGACGTACCAGATATTTGGCTTCTGATCATCTTTCTGCAAAAGCCCACCCAAACTCCTGTACACCACATTTCTCTTGTCTACTTATGCTGCCACTGACTTATTAGGAATGTTGAGTGATTCTAAGGGAGCCTCAAACCTGCCTTCTCTCCATAGTTGCTTGTAATAGGGAGAGTGTTTTAAGTTGAATTAGCATATCAGCATGCCTTTTAAAATGTTTTGTTTGCTCCCAAACATAATTTGAGGCAGTTTACTAAATCACATATACTGCAGTAGATGTTACTATAAGAAATGAAGGTTAAGAGTTCCCCAGGACAGCCTGATTACTTAATTTCAGGCACAGCTGGTTCTAGGCTAACTTGTGAGGTCAAAATCATGATCTTTACCTCCGTTTTCTACGTCCTTGTCTCACCTACATCTCCCTGATCCAGCCTGGGCACTGTAAAGAACTGGCAGTCAGGAGGTCAGGGTTCATTCAGGATCCTCCAGTAAGTAGCAGGGTAGGTCACGCCATGTCCCTGAGTCTTGGCCCTCTCCTCTGTAAGAGTCCAAGGTCATACTCAGCATCTTCCTATGTTCTTGCCAGGCCCAGCACTCTAAAATTTTCTGGCCCACTTATAAGAGTAACATTTTAATTTCAAACTAAATGTTATTTATGATTAAAGAGGCAATATGATTGTGTACTTCAAAACTCATAATAATATGAAAAGATACACGTAAGAAGTCTTGTCCTGCTCCATCTCTAGCCACCTAATTCCCTCCTCCCCCCATCCAGAACTGTGAACAGTTTGATTTTACCCTGCTTGCAAGCTAACATATAAGGCACCACTGTTAAACAGGCAGAAGATGTAAGAATTAGGTAAGAAACAAAGGACTTCATTACTCATGGGACAGCAGGCAGCATGCATTTGATATTCATACCAGTTCCTGTGTCCGCCAGGGTGGGCATGTGGAGTGGCCAGGGTGGGTGCCATGCGTGCAGTAAGTTTGCATCATAACTCAGGAATCCCAAGATTAGGAAACTCCAATCTTTTATATTGGGCTGAGAACATACCTGCCCAATATTTGCCCTGGAGGAAGACATTATTTTACTTTACCAGACAGCAAACAAATCTCTTTTCTGCTCTGGAGAGAGACACTATATCTTCTAAGCCTGTTTCTATACACACTTCCTTGGAAAGATAATCTATAACATATGCTGTCAGGGTCTCTGCTCAGAAGACATGCAGAAAATTGTCTCCTAGCACCCCACACCTAGCCATCTGGATGTCTGCTCTGACTAGTTTCTTGTGTATCCTTCCAACATTTCTATATGTAACTATAAGCAAATATAGTTTCTAATTTTATGCTGTTTGTTATATGAAAGCTGAACACTACATTCATGGTTATTTACTTTGGTTTTTTTAGTTAACAATGTAAGTTCTTCTCTTTTATTCTGCCGCAGAGTACCCATTGTATGGACATACCATAGTTTATTTAGCCAGTCCCCTATATATGGACACCTTTTGCTATTTCAAATAATGCTGCAATAGGTGATCTTGAACATGTGCCATTTAGAATGAAGGGGGATTGGCTACTGAGCTAGATGGTGATTGAATTTGTAATTTATTAGATATTGTGAAATTTCTCTACATAAAAGTTATACTATTTTGTGCTTTCACCAGTTTTACCAATTTTGTCAGTGAAGGGGCTGGGCAATCTTCTCAAGAACAGTAACCAAACAAGAGGCAGACAGGTAGCAAAATAAGAAGGAAGGAGTTAACTTCTGCCCCCTCCAACCTTGCAGTCTCTGTCTAGTGCCCCCTCTTGGCAGAGCCTAAGACATCAATAGCTGTCAAACCAGAGAAGGGATTTGCAGAAGTCCAGCCCCAGCATTGCAAAGCAGAAGCAAGAGGGGTGGGTTTGGAGCTGAGGGTCAGTAACAAAAACTAGCACATCTCCAGGTGTATTTGTCAAACATTTGGATTTTTGCCAATCTAATAGATGAGAAATGGTATCTCAATGGAGTTTTAACATGCATTTTTATTATGAGTGAGATTGACCAATTTCTTTCTATGTTTTAGGGCAATTTATATACATTTTCTGTTAACTCACTGTATCCATTGGCTATTTTTCTTTTCTTTTTTTTTTTTTTTGAGGCGGAGTCTCGCTCTGTCGCCCAGACTGGAGTGCAGTGGCCGGATCTCAGCTCACTGCAAGCTCCGCCTTCCGGGTTTACGCCATTCTCCTGCCTCAGCCTCCCGAGGAGCTGGGACTACAGGCGCCCGCCACCTCGCCCGGCTGGTTTTTGTATTTTTTTTAGTAGAGACGGGGTTTCACCGTGTTGGCCAGGATGGTCCCGATCTCCTGACCTCGTGATCCGCCCGTCTCGGCCTCCCAAAGTGCTGGGATTACAGGCTTGAGCCACCGCGCCCGGCCCCATTGGCCATTTTTCCTTTGGGTTGTTGGCTTTTTCAGCAACATCGTAGTGCAAATAGGCACAAGTAAGCTGAGTAATTAACCCTATCCAGAGTATGGCCATGCTTAAAGAGGCAGCAGAGCTCAACTCAGAGGAATAAAGACTCCATTGGGAGTCTTAGACATGGCTATGCCTAGTTTGGGAGATCATTAGGCCACCTGTGACCTTCACAGCACACACTCTTAGCTCAAGCCTAAACTCCTTGTGTAGCTCAGGCCCTGGCCTTGGAAGCCACCCATGCCTGCCTCCCCCTGGAGTGGCCTTCTGGCTGCCTCCACTCTGGCTTCGATTGTTATTTCCACACCTGTAGTCTCCTTGGTGAGCCCTTCAAGAGACATGCTGGATCCTTATTTGTGCTTGAAATAAAGGTGGTCTCTGCCGTCGCCACTTCCCCAAGTAGCTCATTCAAGGTAGGACATTCTGTCACAGGGCGGTGTTTGCAAAACCTGGAAAGTACTGGAGAGTTATAGACAAATTCAGGATGTGTGACATGGTATATAAAACACACTTTCCAAAAAGGGAACAGAAACCCACATACATGATTAAATCATAGAACACGTTGGGGAAAATCTCCTCTCCTCTCAGAAGGAAGCAGAAAAGTTCTCCAACTTCCCAGAGGTCAGTGTGCCTGAGATCACATGCTTCACTCATGCTGAGCTCCTCTGGCCTCTGTTCACAGTCTGCTAGTTCTTCTTCGACAGGGAGGGTGATTTGCAAAAGAAAAGCGATGTTTAGCTTTTAATAATAGTTACCATTTATTGAATGATGTCTATTGAGTGGTACCTGCCTTTCATGTTTTATTTCTAGTGTCTACAACAAGCTGGCAAAACAATGCAATTATCCCCATTTTATAGATGAGAAATGGAGGCCCAGAGAGGTCAGGTAACGTGCAGGGCATACATGTGGTAAGCCTGGAGCGAGTCTGATTGATTGGGATGACAGTTGGGGAGTTAGAGAGTGTCTCATCTCCCAAGGAATGCATGGGGTTGTGCTTGGTGAGCCCAGCAGGAGTGAAAAGCATTTGGGGACGAAGAGACTGTGGAGGCTAAGGCAGCCCAAGAGGCCTTCTTGATGGAGGTGAGGCTCAAGCTGGGCCCAGAAGGCTGAGAAGGATCAGGGAAGTGGGGAGAGAAGATGAGGGAGAGTAGCATTCCAGGCAGGTAAGCCCACCAGGGTGAAGGAATGTGGAGGTCCTTGCACAGTGGGGACCTTCTGGCTCAGGCAGGCACTTACTGTCTCCACCTCATTGTGATAGGCCCACAGGAAGAGTTCTTGTACTCACTGACTGAAAGCAGCATGGAGGGGTCTGGGCCGGGCCCTCTGGGGTGAGAACAGCACCCGAGAGGAGGTGCCCTCCCTTTCCAGTGCTGACTAAAGCCATGGCCCCAGTTGGGCCAGGGGCAGGACAGACCTGAGGCCTGCTAGGGGCATACCTCTGACCCACCAGGGGCTCCCGGCACCCTCATGGCCTCTGTGGCCAGACACCCAGGCATTTGCAGGATTCACCTCCTGCTGCTGCTCTGAGCCTAGAGTTCATTTTTATTTATAAGGGTTTACTTGATTTTCAGGCACAAAATAATAGAAAACACAGAAAATCACAAATAAGACAACCGAGAGAAGTAACCTGTCAACTGATACCCCAGAGATTCCATTTGTTACTTTTTGGTAGCGAGACATCTCTGCTACTGCTTGTGAAGTACTCACCAGGTGGACAGACTGTGCCATGGGCTTCACATTGAAGCCTCAAAACTCCATGAAGAAAGAAGGGCCTTTCGTTCCCATTTCATAGCCGAAGAGCTAAGACGTTGAGAGAATTAGTTAAGTTGCCCAGGTTATCTGAATATTGAGTTTGAGCTCTTAGTCATTTTGCTTTGCCGCTGTTGATTTTATACATACATACACACACATATATATATATAATATTTCTTATATATTCTTATATATCTCCCTTTTTCATATCTTTCTTTCTCACTTGACCATATAAGATGCTTATTTTCCTACATCACAACATATTCTCCTACAACACATTTTAATGTCAGCATTTGGAGGCATAATGATTTATTAACCCCTTTCCTATCATTGTTTCTAAGTTTTTTTCTCAAATAAGAAAAGCTGCTGCAAGCATTGTTTTACCCAAAGCCCTGTGCACATCTAGCAATATTTCTTTATGGCAAACCTGTAGTTTAGGGATTGGTGGTTCAAAGGGTTGGTCTGATTGAAAGGCTTTTGATACAAACTGCCAAACTGCCTACCAAGAATTTATAACAATTTATTCTTTCACCTGCATGGGAATAGCTGTCATTCTACAGTCTCACTGGTGTCAGATGTATCATTTAAAACCCCCTTGCTGATTTGATAGGTGACAAATGATGACTTGTTTTGGTTTGCATTTCTTCTAAGTGAGGCTGGACATTTCCCTCAAACTCTTCGTGTCTCAGTAAGCCAAAGATCTGCGGTCCCCACTTAGAATCTATTCCCTTTGGAGATTAGGTCTCTGTCTGTGTTTCTCTATTAAAATTAAAAAGTGGTGACACCCCAGACCCCTTCTGAGATCAGCAGGAGACACTGAGGCCCCCTACTTCCAGGTTCACCTCCCAGAAATTCTCCCTAACTAGGCCCTGCATGAAAACACTGAAATGTGCTTTGCTTTTCCCGCTTAAAGTATTTTTTTTCTTCAATACAACATCAAAGAAACATTGTTTTTGGGAGGACTTATTCACAAATTTTGCTAGGTATATAAAGCAGCCATTATATACTCTCCTATAGAGATGGAAAAGGAAAAGAAAGGGAAAAAGGAAAAGATTCTCACTCCGCAAGACTGTAAAGGGTTTTTCAAGCAAGGGCAGGGCTAACGGGGACCAGCCTGGAAACAGGATCCCTTCTGTCCCAGGGCAGCCACTTGGAATTCCTAATCCTTATCGGGAATTGGGATGTAGCTTAGGCAGTGAAGGTAGAAACTGAGTTAGAGAAGAAACAGAAAATCCAATTGCTCATGAAGGAATCCAGACTGTAGACAATGCTAAATGCTGCCTCCCTTGTCAGTTCACTTATGGATAACTGCAGAAATGAATGTCGTAGGGCCCTGGCTTAATGTTTCAGGCTCCTGCCCTTGGCATCATGTAGCAAAGAGCCCATAGCAGGTTTGCACTAAAGAGACGGTCCTAGCAGTGATTTCCTAAAGTACTAACAGTTACTGGCTGGAAAGCAGGCAGCCTGGTGGCATGTGGGGGACAAGATTCCCCTGACCTTGCCTTCTCTCTGGAGTGCAGAGTGCATGTTTGGAAGCTTCCACATCAGCATGGCTCATATTCAGCACCAGACCCTGGCCAGGGTGGCATGGGCAGTGAGCACTGTGGCCACACACATGTGAATGTAGGGATGTGTATTCCCTTGATGCCCTGCCCCTACTGCTGAGCAAGTCATCTGGAAGCACACAGACATCTGCCAGTTGCTTTTAGCAAAGTATGTTGGCAAGTGATCCATCTAGTAATATTCCTGACTCAGTAGACAGCAGTGTACAGTAGTTAATAACCAGTATACCACATCACTAAGAACCAGCTATGTCACTTAGCTGTAAGTGGGATACCTTCGGCAAGTTACTTAAGCACTCAAAATTTCACTTTCCTCACTTCTAAAATATAGATAATAAAGGTTCCTAAATCATATGGAGGGTGGCCGCCTCAGTGAATGGTGATCTCATTCCTCCAGTTTGCTCAGGTCAAAACCTGGTTGATCTCCGTGGTCCTTCTCTCAGATTCCATCTCCAATCTAGCAGTGCATCTTACCAGCTCTGCCTTCAAAATATCAACATATATCCAGGATCTTACCATCTCCATTGCTCCTCTCTTGTTCAAGCCACCATCATTTCTTGCCTACATAATTTTATTAGCTTCTTAATAAGTTCTCCATTTCTACCCTTGCCCTCCTGCAGTCTCTTCTCTACACAGCAACCAGAGTGATTCTTGTTAAAACATAAAGTTAGTCTTTCTCTTGAATCACTTGCTCTTGGGGAAGTTAGGTGTCATATTGTCATGACACTCAAATAGCCTGTAGAGAGGGCCATTTAGTGAGGAACTGAGCCTCCTGCTAACTCCCATGTGTGGAGCCATCCACCTTCAGTCAAGCCTTTTAGTGAGTTCAACTCCTGCCAACATTCTGACTATAGCTACGTGAGGGGCCCCAAGGAAGAACCTCTCAGCTAAACTGCCCCTGAATTTCTGAACCACAGAAACTGTGTCATAATAAATGTTTTGGGGTTGATTTATTACATGACAATCAAAAATACAGGTTTTTAGTATCTGCAAGAGGAGGTTGCCATAACAAATACCTACAGAGGTAGAAGTGGCTTTGGAACCAGGAGGTAAATGGAAGCTGGAAGGACATTGAAGAGAGTGCTGCTGAAAGCCTGAAGTGCCTTGAACAGTCTGGATGAGAAGGCTGCTGATAGGCCCTAACAGGAACAAAGCAACATGTTACTGGAAGCTGGATAAAGGGAAATCCTGAATAACTAGTGGCAGGAAGGGTAGCAAAAGTGTTACCTATAGTCATATGGAAATAGAAAATGCACCTAATGAACTGTGTGATCTAGTAAGGATATTTCCAGCCAGAGTGTTAGAAGTTTCACCTGGTTCATGATGCTTCTAAAATGCAACAGGAGGGAGATAAGCTAAAAGAACATTAAACTAAAAGAAGCAAGACTTATGATTTAGACACGTCCTATCATCTCTGGATGCCAAATGATGCTAAAAATTAAGGAATGTCTTTCAACTAAAGATCAAATCAAGGGCACTGCTGGGAAAACATGGTCCAAAAATAAAGCTGAGGCTGTGGCTGTAAAATTCTTTAAGATTTCAGAAAGATCTAAGGGATGCCTTAGAGTGCCATTCAGATAGAAAAAAGGTGCTAAAGTGTTTTAGCACCTTTTGCTAAGGTTTCTAAGAAGCTTAAGAGTAAAGCTAACTGATTGCAGTAGAAGCCCAAGGTAGAGAAAGGCTTATCTCAAAGAGATCTGTATGTAGGTGGCTTTTGTCTAATGGCGAAAATCCCCAATGACATTCATAGGAAAGCTACAAGTTTTAAAAGATGATAATCACAAAAATATATCCAGCTTGTACTGAAAGGGACAGAATTAGTACAAAATAAATAAAAGTCTCTGGACCGCAAAATTCTGGCAGGAATCAGGGTGAGACAAAAAACTAGAAAAACAAAACAAAACAGAAAGAAAGAAAGAAAGAATGACTCACAGGGGGAAGTCAAGAGCCCAGAGGCTGGAACTAAGAGCCTAGATGTTAGAGTCAAAAGCCATGGAGAATTGTTCTCTGGCTTCCGACTCAATCAGAAATAAGACGATTCCTAATCAGGGAATTTGCCCCATGAGATTTCAGAATTGCTATGGGCCAGTGACTCCTTTGTACCTCCCATTTCCCCTGCTTTTGAACAGGAATTCCTGTAGAAATTATCCTATCCATGTTCCAACATCAAGTGTTGTGGAAGGAAGGGATAACGTATCTATCTAGTTTGAAGGTTTTAAAATCAAAAGTAGTGTATTCAAGGAGCTCACTTAAGGAACTACCCTCAAGGAACCCCATGGGCACCTAGAGACCTCATTTAGATGAAGAGATTCTGAACTTTGATCTGATGCCATAATGGTATGAGACTCTTGGGAAACTTGGGAAGGGGAGAGTGTATTTTGCATGTGGGAGCAAAGTGAATTTTGGAAGGGTAGACTGGGATAGCCTGCCTCAAAGATGTCCTCCTACTCAGAGTCATGTCACTTACAAGTGCCCCTTAGTGTGACCTGGAGTACCCCGACTGATACTGGGATATAAAAGGCTAGTATCCTTTTGTGTAAGTGGCATACATTTTGGGTGGTAATTCATATTTCAGAGCTCCCCACGGGATCAGACAGACTAGACTTCCTCTGAACCCATTTCTTTGCCTAACTTCTTCCCTTGTCCTGTCCTGCTTTCTTCACTCTCTCAATAAAACACTTACACACAGAATTCTTGCCTCAGGTTCTGCTTCTAAGAAACTCAACCTAAAACACCTAATAATTATGAAGTGGTGCTTGTTCAAGACATGTTTACTTCCTAATGGAATTTTGGGGCATTTTGTGAAATCGTCATGGATACCAGGAAAAAAAAGAATGGAACAGCCTTAAATACAAAGTTGAGAGATTCATGGTTGAGGTAACATTGGCAACCTTTGTTTTATTTGCTTGTTTTGTTTTTTCTGTTGAACTTGAGGAGCAGAGTAGAGGTAATTAAACTCTCTAGTTGGTAGTACACTGTCTTCACTAGCCTGGGCAAGCCCTTCTCTCATTGCATTTTATTCCATTTCCTCCTTCTCTCTGACTCACATTCTCATTTATTCTGAATACTCACCCTACTGTGTTGGAATGATTTGAATAGCCTTAAATTTGTTTGTATCTTTGTAAAATATTTGCTGTTTTGTGTATATATGTTTTTAATTTGCATAAATGGAAATATACTATAATTTTTGTTCTGCTTCATATTTTTTTCCTCGGCACTATGTTTTGAGGACTATCCATGTGATTATATGTTCATTTAGCTCACTGCTTCTTACTGTTGCATGATATCAGCTCTTTATGTTAAACTTAATTTTAATATAGTCAAGTTTGTCAGTATGATCCTATATGGTTTGCATTTACCTGTCTTGTTAAGTAATTCCTTCCTGGCTCTGAGATCATAGAGGTAGCCTCTCCCATTGTCTTCTGAAAGATGTAAACTTTTGCCTTTCACAAGTTTTTAACCCAACCAAAGTTGGTGGTTTTTAAACGTAGAGTGTGAGGTAAGGCTCTAAGTTTATTTTTATCTCACATAGATAGCACATTGTCTTAGTTATATTGGTCAGTACACCCTGCAATGCCTGTTTTGTATTGGGTTTTGTCCTAGGTTGATTATTCTCTTCCACAGGTCTCTTCATCTCTTCTTGTGCTAATACTGCACTGTCTTCATTTTTATAGCTTTATTGAAAGTTTTGATGTTTGGTAGGACAAGTCCCTCCATTTTGTTTTTCTTCTTCAAGTTATTTTTGACCTTTTGTTCTTCCATATAAATTTTTAGAACCACCTTGTTTAGTTGCTGTCCCCCCTGCCACCACCATCATATACACACACGTAATGAGATTTTGCTTGCACGTGCATTGACTGTACATCAGCTGAGGAGAATGTTGACAACTTCAGGATCTAGAGTCTTCCTATCTAAGTATGGTAATCTTAACTAGGTCTTTTTTGTATCTCTTAATACATGTTTATAACTTTATCTGTAGAGGACTTTCACATCTTTGGTAGATTTATTTCTGGATATATTTTTGTTGCTATTGTAAGTGTAGTGTTTTATTACATTGCCTAGCTGTTTTTTACTGGAATATAGAAAGGGAATCAGCTTACGTATTAGGTTGGTGCAAAAGTAGTTGTGGTTTTTGCCATAATATCACTTTTAAAGTCCATTTTATTAACTCTAATATTTATCTCAAGATTAGGAAAACCAAATCATCTGTAAATAATGGTAATTTTGTTTCTTTCCAATGCTGACATTTCTTTGTGTGTCCTGTGGAGATGGCTGGACAGCATTGAACAGGAGTAGGAAGGGACAGTCCCATGTTTCTGCGATCACAAAGGGAGGGCTTCTGGGATTTCAGGGAATGGCATTTGCTGCAGGTTCTTTATGGACATTCTTGATCAGATTCAAGAACAGGTCTTCGAATCCTAGTTTGCAAAAAGCTTTTGTTTTCCCATTGTAAATTTTTGAATTTTACCTAATGCTTTATAAGGAATTCATTGCTTTAAAAAGCAATGAGATGATCATAAGGGGTTTCCTCCTTTAATATAACATTAATATAGTGATTTATTATTAATTGTTAATGTAATTATATAATTAATAGATTCTAACGTGGTCAGGATGTATTGTTTTAAAATGTATTTGTAATAAAATATTTGTTTGCTAATTTTCAGGATGTTTGGAGTGAGATTGTCCTGTAATATTTTTTCTTGTACTATGCTCTCATTTGCATTGATCTCTTTTTAGTCTCCTCAGTAAACTGGAGAGGGGGAATGAATTGCTCTTATTCCATTATTTTATTTGTGTTGGAATGATCAATTCTTTAAATGATTTGTAGAACTTACTGTAAAGCCTTTTGGACTGCAGTTGTCTTTTTACTGCCATTTTAAACTAGTAATTTAATTTCTTTAGTACTTATAGGATTACCCTGGTTCTTTATTTTTGATTGAGTCACTTTTGGCAACTTGTATTTTTCTAAGAATTTATCTATTTCATTTTATCTGAATCTTTAAATTTACAGACATAAAGTTGTTCATAGTATCCTCTTATTATCTGTTTAATCTCTACAGTACGTGTCGGTCATGTTCCATTTTTCATTCCTAAAATGGAGCGCTTTAGCATCCTGTCTTTTTTTCTCGATTCATCTTGACAAGGTTTACCTTTTCTAAGAACCCGCTTTTGACTTTGTTGATTCTGTTATCTATTTTCTGACTCCTTAACTTCTGCCTTAAGTTTTATTTCCTGCTTTCTTCTTTCTGTGGGCTGAGTGGTTCTTTTTCTGACTTCTTAAGTGGGAAGGCTGTCACTCATCTCGGTCCTTCCTTATTCTCTGAGGTAAGCACGTCCAGTGTCCTGGCCCGCACGTTGCTCTTAGCTGCAGTCCCGAGTTCTGATATGGTATGCGTGCCCCTCATTTTTTCTTATCCACTCCCCTAGAGGTTAACTTTGGGATTCTCTTAACTCTCCATCACCAAAGTAATACCACACAAACATTTCTGTACATATCCCCTTACCAAGCTGTGTAAAAATGATTGCTTGAACTTGGGGAAATACATACTTGGTTTTCTTTAAATATTGCCAGATTTCTTTGCAGTGTGACTGTGCCTATGCCCATTCACAGCAGCGGTTCCTGTGTCCTCACATCCAAGCACTGAGACATTTAAACAAGGCCAGGTGAGCCTTCAGGTGGCATCAGAATGCCTTCACACTACCTCTACTACCCAAGCAGAGTAGGGTCGGGGAGGCTGTCTAATCCCGAGACGTGCCACACCAGCGACTGCTGACCCACGTCAAAGGGCACAGTGTGGAATGGGGAGAACAGCTTGAGTGGAGTCTGCTGTACCAACTGAAACACTTTGAGTCCCGGGGTGTAGCTTCTTTGTGGAGGGCCTGAGGCCTTGCTTGTGGGTGGGGAAGGCTCTGTCCAGGACAGAAAGCTAGCTCCGGCCCCAGGCTCTTTTCTGTCGTCTGGTGCCACCCAGGATTTTGTGAAGGGCTCCATCTGCTCCTTTCCACAGGCCCCATTCCACATCCTGGACCCTAACCCATGGCCTATTTCACCTCTATTCCCATCTTCTCAGGCTCCCGCCAACTCTGTGTCACCACTGACTCAGCACATGTGCAGATGCCCACTGGAAGGGCCACTTGAGCCCAGCATGATGACAGGGTTGCCCCAGGGGCAGCTTCCTGGAAGATGTTTTAAAGACAGAGCCCAAATCCCAAGCCCTCTTGTGATCTTAATTTGTGGCTTTGTCTGATGGACTCGCTTCCCTCTGCATCTTCCTCTGGCTGTTTATTTGGGTAAAGGATATTCTCCTCCCTTTCATGTC
The DNA here is from genome assembly GCF_009764315.1 of Trachypithecus francoisi. Taxonomy (NCBI): domain Eukaryota; kingdom Metazoa; phylum Chordata; class Mammalia; order Primates; family Cercopithecidae; genus Trachypithecus; species Trachypithecus francoisi. The sequence continues at coordinate 44,998,252 of NW_022681455.1, forward strand.
TGAGCGGTTTCCTCCTGCGAGCGTTCACTGGGAGGTCTTCTGCACGCTGCTCTGCGGGGAGGGGTGGGTTCTTCTGAAAAGGGGAGCCCTTGGGTGGGGGTCGGCCAGACCTGGTCTTGGGGCTGCCCACTGTGAGGCCCAGTTTGCCCAGTGGGCAATCCCAGCAGATCTGACTGTCGGCAGATATCCTTGGACTTGGGCTAATAAGATTTTTCCTTTAAAAGGAACTTTCCATTGTTTGTTTTAAAAGTGAAATAAGCGTTTTTTTCCAACCGCAGAGGCGATGCTGAAGGAGCCTGTAATTTCTAGGATCCAAGACTGGAACTTAAAAACACGAAGAATAAAAGGGGGAAAAAAAAGCCGTCCAATTAAAATGGGCCTCTTTCCTCCTCCCCTCAGGCTTTCTCCCGTCTTCAGTCTTCATCCTGGGGAGTCAGCAGGACTCTTATTTTTTCCTTCCACCCCAAACTCTCATGAGTGAATTCTGATATTTTCTTTTCACCAATAAAGAGATACCTGCAGCTCATGAGAGGAACTGGGTTGCATCTGAAGTTGAAAATGAAGTCCTAATGCCATTCAGTTCAGTGCACACCTACAATGTGCCATGCAGTACCTGCTGAGCACTTGCCCACAGCACGGCCCTGCTCTCAAGGTGCAAGCGGGGATTATACAGCCTGGTAGGGAAGATAGGAAGGGAGGTGAATAAGCACAGCACAGAGTGAGGAGAATGAAATCATTGATGGGAAGGAGTGGGGAGCGCAGAGATGGGTCTGATGAACTGTTGTGTGGTGTTTTTTTTGTGTGTTTCTTTTTCTTTTTTCCTCCCAGAGCAAAACAGTGGGTGCATACTAGGCAGGGTACCAAGGTGACAATGACATAATCGCTGCTGTAAGGGGACGATAGTCTTTGGGGGATCCACTCACAAGTCTAGATCAAGGCAGGCAGACTAAGTCCTAAGTAAGTTGTATGACACAGTGGTGGGCACAGTGCCATGAGATTCTAAGGAGAGGGAGAGATGATTTGAGAATGGGGAAGAAGAAGGGATTCAGAGGAGGCCAGAAGAACCCCTTCTCTTAAAACCCCAGGGGAAGAAGGTACCCCACCTGGGCAGACACATGACATAGGTCTATGAGGTTGCTGCAAGGCATCAGAGTGGTGAGGGCCTGGAGGGAGTGAGGGCCCTCTGCAGTCGTGAGGGGGCTGCCAGGCATTGCTCAGCAGAGCTCAGAGCTGACATGGCCTGAGCACTCAAGTTCATTACCAGTCCTGATTCTACCTTCCAGAGTTTGCAGCAGTTGGCTGGAAAGTTTATGAGAACTGGCTTATTCTCTGGTGTCTTGGCACTTTCCCTTCATGTCCTGATTGGAACCAGGGAGGCTGTAAGTGCAAACGTTTTTGTACCTTAGAGTAAATTATATCTGCGTTCCTGGAGAAGGCCGTGGTGAAAGTGTCTCTTGTTTCCAGTGGCCCCACTCTCCCCCTCAGGAGACCCAAATTCCAAGCCGGCGCTACTATAAAGTTGATGAATGCATGCCAGGCCCTAATCCAATATGCAATTGCCCTTCTTTTCTCCTCTCCTTTCTGCAGGGAAAGGAAGCTGGATTTTTTAATAAGGTAATAGCACCTCTTTTATATTTTCCTTTCATAAATTATAAAGAATTGAAAGCAGAATAAGGCAGCAGCTTGGCACAATGGAAAGATTACTGAACTGGGTGGGAGTGTAAATTGGTACAACCACTTTTGGAGAGCAAATTGGCAATATCTAGTAAAGCTGAAGCTCAGCAGTTCTTCTCTCAGGCGAATTCCCTAGAGAAACTCTGGGCCACGTGTCTAGGGGCATTGCAGCATTGACAGAGATAGCAACACACTGGGAAAAAAATGAGTCCATCAATAGGAAAATGGAAAACTGTGTCCCCCAAATACTTATTATAACATTATTTGTAACAGTGAAAGAAATAGAACATAAATACTCATCAATAAAGAGATCAATAAATTACGGTACCTGAGTAGTTTGAACAAATGAACCAGCCCTGCATTTACCCAACATGGTTAAATCTCAAGAACATGATGGCCAGTTGGAGGACTTGTACAGTATAGTGATGTTTATGTGAAGTTTTAAAACATACAAGATAATTCTATGTACTGTTTATGTATACATATATATGTTGTAAAAGTATAAAAACACTTGGAAATGATAAATACCAAATTCAGGTAACCTCTGGGGAAGAGGAGTGGGGAATGGAATTAGGGGAGGGTACACAGGGAACCTCAATTGTGTTATAATGCTTCATTTGAAAATCAAAGCTGTACACTTTGGGAGGGCCTGAGGTGGGAGGATGGCTTGAGGCTAGGAGTTCAAGACCAGTCTGGGCAGTGTAGTGAGACTCATCTCTACAAAAAATGTAAAAATTAGCTGGGTTTGGCAGTCACAGCTACTCAGGAGGCTTAGATGGGAGGACTGCTTGAGCCCAGGAGTTTGAGGCTGCAGTGAGCTATGATTGCATCACTGTAATCCAGCCTGGGCAACAGAATGAGACCCTGTTTCAAAAAAAACAAAAACAAAAAATGTAGGCAGTTTTTGCAAAATATAAAAATTAAACAGAGCTGGGAGGTGGGTATGTTATACTTTTCTGCATGCAGGGGCTCTGGTTGCACCCCAGATTTGCCACTAATTCACTATGTGACTTTGGGCAAGTCATACCTTTCTGTAGGTCTCAGTTTCCTCATCTGTAGAATGAGAGGTTTGGACCACATCATCCAGTGTCCCTTTTGTGACTCAAAGAATTGAAAGGAAGCTTAGGGGTGCTTACGTCATGAGCTTCGGGGAAAGGCAAGTCAGTAGAGAATGCCCCCTTAGGAAGGGGGCTCATCTGGTGTCTTCCTGAGCCTGCTCATGTCCTCAAACTGGGGAGCTTCCCAGAGTGTGGAAGGCAGAACTCTCACCACTCACACAGTTCACTGCTCAGCTTTCCTAGTGGCCCAAGGGCAGACCTGCAGGATTGCTGAACTGGGCGTCTGGCGATCAGGACTCCAGACGCAAATCCTATTAACTGTGTGACCTTGGGAAATTACTTCATTCTTCGTTTCATTAGTGAAAAAATTAAGAATGGTACTCCTCCATGTCCCCCCCTCCCCTAAGGAGGGGCGTTGTGACAATCGAACCCTATGAAAATACTGTAGAATGGAAGGCACGGCTATCTTTGTCCTCTCCCAAATTCTGAAATCTCGATTTTCTTCTATTAATATAACAGTTTTTCTTACCTAGCCTGGACAAAGAGTTCCCTCCCTGCTCTACCCACTCTTCTCTTCCGCTCCTAACCTGCACTTACTTTTGGAACAGAAAGACTGTCCCCAGCTACACAGGAGTTTGTGGATTCATTCATTCATTCAGTAAATATTTATTGAATGCTGGTACTGTGCTAGGTGTTTGGAACACAAGGCTTCTGCTTTCATAGAATTTATATTCCGGTGAGGGGAGACAGAAAAGCTCGAGGTAAATTAAGATGACACTGAATGACATAAAGAAAGTGAAAGAGTGTGACATGGCACAGTGGGCCAGTGGAGGGGAGCTAGTTGAGGTCGGGGAAGCCTCTCTGAGGAGGTGACATTGAGCTGAGGTATAAAATCAGGAGGGAGTCAGCCATGCTGCTCTGTAGGAAGGTAAGCATGGCAGCAAGAAGTTAGTAAGATGATGATGGATTCCAGGAGCTCAGGTCAGAAGTAACGAGGTCTTGGATCAGGGCTGTTGCTGTGGAGATGGAGAGAGATAGATGAATAAGGGTGATATTTTGGCTTGATGTATTGGATATGGGGTTTGGGGGAAGAGGATGATTGAGGGTGACACCTTACATTTCAAGTTCCAGCACCTGGGTAAATGTTGGGGCCATTTACTGAAACTGGGAAGAACAAATTTGTGGCAGAAGATAAAGAGTTATCTTTTGGCCGTGTGGAGTTTATATGAGATCTCTAAATGAAGACATCGTGTAAGTGGTTGGATGTATCAGTTTGATGCTCATTGGAGATGTCAGAGCTAGGGATATGTGGGAGTCACTGGCAAAGCGATGGTGTTTAAAGCCATAAGACTAGATGTGATCTTTTAGGAAGATACTGTGGGGCCAAGCACTGGGAATCTCAACGTTAAATGTTTGATCAGAGGAGGAAAAGCCACGAAGGAGACTGAGGACGAATAGCAACTGAGGTGGGAGAAAACCAGGCATGAATGGTGTCACCGACGTCAAGAGTATTGAGGATGAAAAAGGAGGGGGCAATCAACTGTGCCAAATGCTGCTGAGAGGCCAGGAAAGAAAAGGAGAGAGAAATAATGACTGGATTGGCGGTGTGGAGTCCCTGAAGACCTCAACAGGAGATGAGGAAGACTTAGAAGATGGGTTTTGGAGTAGGGAGGAGTTGGAGCATGCGCTCCCATACTTCTTAGGGAGGAGGCAGCAGGCCATGTGACTCCATGCCCGGCCACAGCTGAGAGGCACAAGAATAGACTTTACCCAAGCAGAGCCAGTTGGATTGTCTGTTCCAGGACAGAGGCCTCGAGATGCAGTGGCTCCAGTTGATTGATCAGTGCCTCTGGGCCTGGAGTGGCTGTTTTTGTGCTAAACATAAGTGGGCAGTGGTTCACCAGTATCTTTGCTTAGGTAAAGATCCTAGGATTCAGTTCCATGCCAGAGACAGTGCTGGGGCCTTTACTTCCACACTCTGCCTCCTTCTGGGTGTCATTTCTCTTTGGGGAGCTCATGAGTGTCCTGTGCCATTACAGCAGATGTGAATTAGGATAGGGTGAACAGTGTGTTAGAACATTACTCCTGCTGGAACAATCGCCAGGCCATGTGCAGGCTGCCATCAATGGGAGAGAGTCTTGCTGACCAATGAGGCTACCCACTGAGCTTCTGGGTAGGCAACGAATGGTGACCAGAAGCCTGTGGGTGTTGACCTGACAGTTTCTGGACAAGACTCTACTTTCCCACTCTGGCTCCTGCCAGTTTCCCTTATCATGTTCCTGTGGTGCCATCCATCTTGCAGCTTGTGGAACCATTCACCTCTGGGGTCTGCTGGTCTCTTTCCATCTGTGCCATCAGTCTGTGGATTATGGCATCAGTCCTGTTCAGGATTTTGCCTTTTGTGTTTCCATACCACAAAACTGATTGAAGGCCCAACAGACTCTTTTGCTTCCACATTCGCTTGGTTCTTGCCAGTCAAAAGTCCTGGCTTTCAAGACTAATGTTTTTGCCATCAGTGTCAGAAGTCTCTTCTCCAAAGGTGGGCATGGAGGAGGGCTTCTTTGTTTCCCGTCCTTTTAGATTGACAGCCCCAACATTCCCTGAACAGTGGATGCCACTGTCTGAATAGGATCAGGTCTAAAGAAAGCTAATTATTCAAGATGTGATCTGATCTCATAAGAGAGAGGCTGCTGGTGGGCAGAACTGACAGAGAGAGTAAAAGAGGTGCAGGGTTAAAGAGGAAGGGGAGGCTCTGAGAGGCTGCGTGGGGGAATGAGAGGGAGAAAGATGTTGCTGTGTTTCCTATAGCTAGCTGGTTCCAGCTCAGCCCCTTATTAGATCTGCCTTATTTACTGCCGTGACTCCTTATACCAAACTCACTTTTCCTTAAGCCAGTGTGAGAAGACCTTTCTTTCTTGCCCACTGAGGCAGTGTGAATGACCCAGGGAGCTCATTTAGCTGATGTGGGTGCCAGTGAAGCTGGTGACCACACAGATACTTTTCATGGGGCAGGGTGTGGCAAATGCTTTATAGACATTTAATCCTCACTCTCAGAGACAAGTCAGAGCTCACAGTCACTTCCACTGCCAAAGGAGTGTGTGAGTTCAATGAGTTGGGTTTTAATTTGGGTTTGCTGTCTTTCGTTCGTAGAGGTCAAGTTCTTAGAGCATGGAGGCTATATCTAGTGATCATGGCCACAGTAGATGCTCAAGAAATGTTTAGTAAATTATTGATTAGTTTTTTTCTAGATAGAGCCCTTTACTTCTAGTTCAGTGCACCCAGAAAACACTCAGCACCAAGCACGGAGCCTGGGAGCCATCTCCCCAACCCAAGACGTGTCACTTTTGGTGGTCACAGGTCTAAGACTTCCAACCTCATGCCACACCACAAAACCACTCTCCCATTGCCTCCCACAAGCCCCTCTTCTTCCTTTGCCCACTACCTATCCTGTAGTAGTTTTTAAAAACCCATTTACTGTGGAAAATTTCAAATATATAAGTAGACAGAATAGTATAATGAAACTCTGAGCACTCATCCCCCATTTCAACAGTTGTCGTTGATATTTTTCCAATCTTTCATTTATTCTCCACCACTTTTATTTCTGAAGCATTTAAAAACAGATCCCACAGGTATTCATTTTCTATTAATGCTGACAAAATTACCTCAGTGACTGAAAACAACACAAAGCTCCCCTGCTCTGGGGAAAATCTGTTTCCTTGTTTTTTCCATCTTCAGGAGGCAGCCCCATCCCGCATCTGGCATCCTTTGTGTTATGGCCTCTCTTCTCTATCACTTATGTGATTAGATTGGGCCTACCTGGATAACCCAGGCTGATCTATCTGAAGATCCTTAATTTAATCATGCCCACAAGGTTCCTTTTGCTGTGCAAAGTAACACATTCACAGGTTCCAGGGATTAGAACAAAGACATCTTTAGGAGTCATTATTCAGCCCGCCACACTATACATTATGTAATTCACCCTAAATAATTCAGTGTGGATCTCCAACCGTTAAGGTATATCTCCATGCCATTATCATACCTTAAAAGTTTAAAAATAAATAGTAATAGCCAGTCCATCGTCCATTTCCTGATTCGTTATAGCCTTCTTGCAGTTGGTTTGTTCAAATCAGGATCCAAGCAAGGTCCACACATTGTATTTGGTCGTTTTATCTCCTGAGTCTTTTTTATTCTTTAAAAACTCCCTTATGTACCACCTCTTTTTAATACCATGGATTTGGCAGAGATATCAGGTTATGTGATCTGAAGGAGGTTCTACATTTTTGATTTGGTTGATTGCTTCCTCATGGTGTTGTTTGGTTTGTTCCTCTGTCCCCTGGATTTCCTCTACACTGCTACTGAGATCTACAGGCTCAGTTAGGATCAGATTCAAGTTTGTTTGGCAATACTTCATGGGGAGTACATCACATTATGAAACACACAGTGTTCAGCGGTCCCCCCTTTATGATGCCAAAACTGATTCAGCCCCCACTGGAAAGCTCCCCATCAACCTTTCATCTGATGATTTTGGGACCTTCAATGATTGTTGCTTGATACATTATTTCATTAGGAGTTGCAAAATGGTGATTTTTATATTTCTGTATTTCTTTTTTTGCATTTATTATTTGGAATTCTTCTAAAAATTTTTCCCTAATAACAGTTTAGTTTCTCCAAAATCCAGTTCAAGGAGGAAAGATAGGATAAATGCTTAATTCCTCCCAATTTTTAAAAGCAAGTTTTCAGAATAATGAGTTGGTGGCTCAGTAACTTGAAAAAAGGTACTGTGAATTTTCATTGTGCAATTGTTCTAAGCCCATAGGTGTATAATATATCAAATATATATATATATATTATTGGATGTGTTTTAATCTTTTTGATAGGATAAATGCTTAATTCCTCCCAATTTTTAAAAGTAAGTTTTCAGAATAATGAGTTGGTGGCTCAGTAACTTGAAAAAAGGTACTGTGAATTTTCATTGTGCAATTGTTCTAAGCCCATAGGTGTATAATATATCAAATATATATATATATTATTGGATATGTTTTAATCTTTTTGATGTTCACATTGTCCTATTGTAGACCAATAGGAGCCCCTTCAAATAGACTCCGATGTCCTGTTTTAATGAGCAGACTCATTAAAATTAGTCTTTGATAGTTTCCCTGCTTTCTGGTTCAAGATACCAGGCTCATCTTGTGTACTTATTGCACTAGACCTGAAGTCAAACATTTCTCCAAGAATGTTTGGTTTCTTTCTAAAGGAAATCACATTTAGAGGCCGTGATCTAGGAGGTTACTGCTACTGGGTTGTCCATTTCTAAGCCTTTTTAATGGATAGAGGTAGGAAATATGCTTTGTGAAGAGAACAAAGGATTTTCCAATGTGAATTTAAAATTACAATAAGACACCTGAATGCAGTATGAGATCTCTGTACAGTTCTTTTTGTCCTGATAATATATCTTACCAGCGATGTATAATCAAAATACTGTATTTTAAAGTGACCTGAAGTAATTCTTTACTCTGTGTAGCTGTATCACCAATTTGATATTAAGTTAAGATTATTTATTTCAGTTTGTTTGAATTTTTAAATATTCATCTACATGAATATTTATTCATTTATATATTACATTATATATCCCCATAGCAGTGGTTACTACTGGGAACTTACCTTATTCATTGTTTGTTTGTTTCTTATCTACCTCCCCCCTTCAGCAGGTAAGCTGCATAAGAGGAGGGTCCCCTTCTGTCTTGTACCCCATTTATCCCCAGTACCTGGAATAATTCCTGACATGTAATACACCTTCATAAGATGCCCATAAGATGGAAGCCGCTTTCTCATACATTATGCCAACAGTGAGAGGTAGCATTATTATCCCCAATTAACAGATGAGGAGCCTCAGGTTCAGGCAGGATAATGACTCATGCAGAGTTTCACATGTAGTCACAAGTGGAAAGTTGAGGGAGGTTGGGCTGGTGGATAAGATTCTGGGCTTCGAATAATTCTAGATTTGGATAAATTCAATTCCTGAGTAGAGAAACAGAGGCCTTAATGCCCTTGGTTCCTGGAAAAGGCAACTGTAAGGAGAACTTCACAGATGCAGGAAGCAAGGCAGGCCTGAGTCTCCCAGCGACTTCACCCCCTTGCACTTAAGCCATATTAAAAAATCCTCCCTACTTTTATTTTGCAACAAGAACAAGGACTTATCCCAGAAGCGGTTCCCTGTGGTAGAAGGAGCATTGATAGAAAGTCAGACTTGCTTTAGAGAGCTGGCTTCATTGCATTTTGTCTGTGTGCCCCCAGGCAAGACACACTATCTGTGCGAACCTCAGTTTCCTCATTTGTAAAATGGACTGACAGTTTCAGTCCTGATTACTTCTCAGTATTGTTATGGGATGAAGGGAGGCAGTGGATGAGAAAGCTCTTTGTGCTTGTAAAAGACTTTCTAGACAGAAGAGGTATGATTGTCTCTCCCTCTGCTCTCTTTTCTAGTGGCATTTTATTAGAAATGTGTTCGCCTCTGCCAAAGGTTTTCAAAGAAGTTGGCCAGGAATATTCTTACCCAGGAGGCAGGCAGATACTTTTTTGGAGGAAATTATCAAATGAAGAACAAAAAACACCCCCAAACCAGAGAGTGAATGGAATATCTGGCTTTTGTGATTACTTACTGTGGAAGGGAAAAAAAGAGTAAATCTTCAGAATAAACAGTGGAGTTAGAAATTTATGCTGATGAAAACTGAATGTAGCAAAATAATGGGTCCCCCTCACTGACCACATATTCTGTGCCAGTTGCATAACCAGCACTACCCCAAATCCTGCAAGATAGGAATTATCACCTCCATTTTATAGATGAGGAAATTGAAGCTCAAAGAGGTCAAGTGACATGCCCAAGAGTAGACAGCTGACCAGAACCAGAAGTCAAAGCCTATGTAGTTCTCACTCCTGGGTATCATCTCCAAGTCCAAGGAAGTTCGGCAAACTCTATTGTAAGGGTGAGAGAATTACACATTTAATGTGAACCTAGGTGGAGTAGGGCTTCACTTTACTTGGTTAAGGAAACCTCCATGCTCCCTGTGTTGTTGCTGTGTGGTACAGTGCTTGGAACATAGAGGGCTCAATGAATAAAAGAGGAAAGACTGTTGCAGAGAGTTTTGGATGATCCACAGGACAATGGAGTGACTATCATGCTTGCAGACACTTTTAAGAGCCATAGAAGCCAGTGCTCGGCTAGTGGCCATATTTGGCTTCATGGCCTCAGGGCCAGGCCAAGGTGGGTGGATCATTTGAGGTCAGGAGTTCGAGACTAGCCTGGTCAACATGGTGAAACCCCGTCTATACTAAAAACACAAAGATTAGCTGGGTGTGCTGGCAGGCTCCTGTAGTCCCAGCTACTTGGGAGGCTGAGGCAGGAGAATTGCTTGAACCCAGGAGGCAGAGGTTGCAGTGAGCTGAGGTTGCACCACTGCACTCCAGCCTGGCTGACAGAGTGAGACTCTGTCTCAAAAAAAAAAAAAAGGAAGAAGCCCCAAGCAAGTTAACCAAAAGCCACATGGATTCACTCTAGGAAGTGCAATCAGAGAGGCTGCCATTTTATCTTCTCCATTTCAGGGCCAGTAAAAATGCTAATGCCCCTCCTGGTTCCATCACATTTGGGTTCATGAAAGTGAGATCAACAGAAATGGGGAGACCTGTTTCAGACTGGGTTTCAGCACCAATTTATGGCATGCCTGCAGGAAAACCTACATTACAAAGCCTCAGCTTTCTGGACTATAACTGGACAGAGATGCCAAAATCACCACTGAGCACTTTCTGACTCCTCAGGAAGAGGTCTAGAACTATGGCCATATTCCATTATTTATTTCCTTTTTAGCATGCACAAGTATTTGCTCTTGTGATGGTTTTTAACCTCCAGTGGTACCTCTCCTAAACTGTTCTGAGCCCCGTTTTCTGTTCAGGACTGCATAGGCATCTCCAGTTCACTCCACGGTTCAATCTGTGTGGCCTTAAACCCCTTTTCACCTTAGACTTTCATCTGTAAATAGGAATAATAACATCAATCTCAGGACTGCTGTAAAGATTAAATGAGATATAAATTATATATGTGTGTATATTTAAGATAGGTGTTATATTTTAAGTACTTTTAGACAGGATTTCCCCCCCCTTTTTCTTTTTATTACAGAAAGTTCTGTCCCATTCTCTGATTTCTTTTCCCATTCCATCCTCAGAACACAGGTGACAGGAGTCAGTTGGAACCTGGAACTTCTAATTCAGAAATCTTAACTCGAAAGCACAATAGGGAGAAATGTTTTCCTCTGGTTTGAAAGAAAGTGACAAAGAATGGTGACTGCAAGTTGCTGGATTTTAATTATTACACATAATTATATACTTATTCTATATAAATACTTTTGCTACTTTTATTTTTCCCTAGAGGGGAATAAATGACTTAATTCTCTTTCCATTCTTTTCCTGATTGGAATTTTTGCTCGTTGACTTCCCTATTTCTCTCTTATAAAACATATCTCAGGTGATGAAACCTTGGAGCGGAATGAACAGCTTGAGGAAACTCAGGGCTTCTGCCGAAAGCAACAAGCCGTTGCTATGGAGGCTGGAGAGAAGTGTATTTGTTTAACATCCTTATTCCTGCCTTGCTGAGTCCAGTGGCATGTTATTTCCACTGGGTGGGAGCCAACATTGAGTTCCTCCCTGTTGTGTCCAACCTTGAACATTTCTCTGCGATTATGTTTCATCCAGGGATTAGCAAAATGCAGAGGGGAAAAAACCTGAGAAGGTGTTTGGCACGGGGCTTAGTGCTGCGTTCGCACAATCTGCCGGTATTCTCGGCTAATTGGAGAACAGCAGCAAACAGAAGGGGCTCCGAAGCTCACGGGAACTCCTTATCTTAGCTTCTATAAATGGTTTATTTATTGAGTGTCAAGCTTTTCTGTTTGTTTGTTTTTTATAATCCCCAAGGAGACCCCAACTGAACACGCAGTTCTCACTCCCTGCCTTGTCTTCATCATTACTTAACTATCAGGAAATCTGAGAGCGGTGAGCAGGAGCTAAGAATTCTCCCTTTCAGACTTGCCAAGTGTCATCACTTAGTGAATTTTGAAGATTCCTTTTCCTTTTCTGTAAGGGGGACACACATAGCTGTTAGAAGAAGAAAAGGGGTTTCCAAATGAAAGATGAAGTTCTGTTACCTAAAATCTGCTTTTGGCAAAAGAAGTGCAAAGTGTCTGAGTTTGCCTTAGTCTGTCCATGGCCGCCCCATCACTTCAGAGTGGAGCGCTGTGGGGCCCACCCTGTGGGGCAGTGGGGTCGTGTCTGCCTGAGGTGCAGGACTGTGTCCAGGGCAACATCTGAGTGACTCATCACCTCTTCTCTTCCCACCAGACCTGGCCTCCCTTGTGTCACTGCTTGTCTTGAGCATAGAGCCCTTAGTGGAGACCTCAGCAGAGCAGACACGTGCCAGGAGGAAATAAAAAGCAGGCTGGCTCAGAAAAGAAAAGCAGTCCTCTCTGGGCCCAGGAGCCTGCATGCGACAGCTTCCACTCAAGCTTTCAGAACTCGAACCTTTTACAGCCCCTCTGTGAGGCCAGCGGGGAAGCAACACTTTAGCAGGTACTGAGCTGCCACCAAGTTGCAACAGAACTAGGAGCTCCAAGTTTCTTATTAAAATTCCAAGGCCGCTGGTTGCATTTAAATGAGCTGCAGCAGTCAAGGAGCCAGTGAGGTCACCAGCTGGTCCCGTTAAAACTGGTTGAGAGCTGTAGTCCTGGGGAAAAAAGCCAACACTCGCGAGATCTCAAGAAGACATCAGGAGAAGGGAGAAAGCAGATGGAAAGTTCAGGCAGTAGGTCTGAGGTTGGGATATGTAGCTAGAGACAAAGTGTGACAGTGGAAAGAGACGAAAGTTCTAAGGTAGGCTGGTAGGGAGAGCCAGAGTTAACAAGAAATAAGATAATAAAGTAGCATGAAATCTCACAAAACCATAGTCTGGAATGAAGTGTTTGAGGGTGTGTAGGGTACAATATCTTCCTAGGATTATCTGGCCTGGGGGATTAGAACACCGTGCTAGGGAGCAAGGAGACCAAGAAGATGGGGTCAGGCTCCATATGGATTGTATAGCCCCACCTCTGCTCCCATCCTATGGCCACAAATTACTGCTTCCTCTGGAGGAAGCTATTTTAAGGGAATACCATTAGCCCAAAGGGGATCATGAGTGTGAAATTTTGGAAATGATTCTGAACTTTGTATCAGGAGACCTGGATTCTAGTCTTCTAGTCCTAGGATTCTATCAGGATTCTAGTCCTGATACTGCCACTTACTAGCTCTTGGCAAGCAGCTTAGCCTCTTAGAGTCTCTAGTTTCCTCGTCTACGAAGTGCATGGGTTGGATATATTATGCAAGATCACATGAGAAAGCGCTTTATAATTATAAAGACATTTAACTACTTACATCTAGAATGAGAAAAATAAAAGCTGTTTTTTCTTTTTAATAGGGACAGGGTATTGCTCTGTCACCCAGGCTGGAGTGCAGTGCTGTGATCATGGCTAAGTGCAACCTCTAACTCCTGAGCTCAACTGATCCTCCCGCCTCAGCCTGCCAAGTAGCTGGGACCAGAGGTGCACACCACTGCACCCAGCTAATTTTTAGATTTTTTTTTTTTTTTTTTTTTAATAGAGACAGGGTCTCAGTATGTTGCCTAGGCTGCTCTTGAACTTCTGGCCTCAAGTGATCCTCCCAGCTCGGCCTCCCAGAGTGCTGGGATTGTAGGAGCCACTGTACCTGGCCAATAAAAGCTATTAATAGAGAGTTGGTAGATCGATTGCAAAAATATCCACACTTCACCACCATTCCCTATTGCCATGGCCTTTGCAGTGTCACTTTGCAGTTCCTCTCAGAAAGAGATAGAGCCTACTTTCCCACCCCATGAATCTAGGCAGGGCTTGTGGTTTATTTTGGCCTTGAACGTGGCAGAAGTGACACTGACATTGTACCAGTTCTGAGCCTAGGGCTCAAGAGACCTGGTGTGTTTCCCTTCTCATGGAATCCTGCTGCCTCTATATGAACCACCCAGGGCCAGAGGGTAAGACTACATGGAGAAGAGCCCAGTTGTCTTAGCCATAGCCATCCTATACCATACACAGTCACCTGACCCCTAAACAGATGATAGTGTCCAGCCAGGATCAGCAGGGCTGCCTACCAACACATAGAATGCAGATGCAGATGCATCAGTAAGTCAGCTGAGACCGGATCTCTGGACTTATCCACAATAATAAATGCATATTGGTTTAAGCTACTGAGTTCTAGGATGTTTGTTAGCTGGCAGTAGCTAACTGATATGGACCTTGTGGAGTATTTTGACAAGAATTAACCAATCAGAACTAATCATTAAGGGCAAAGTCAGTATAGGTAATGGCAGTGGCACATGCAATCCATCACAGAGAGGGGCAATAGGGTCACCAGCCCTAAGGATCTCTTCCTTGGGTCACACTCTCTGGCAGGAGGATGGGATGGCACATCAAACGATGTCTTGGTCATGTCTTAGGTAGACTTGGGGTTCAGAACAATGTAATATGAATGTGTGTGAGGCGGTTTCTGAAAGGACAGTCCATGTTTCTTTGAAGTTCATAAAAACACAATTGTAACAATGAGTGAATTATTTCTGTGGAACCTGCTAAAATAATATGCAGCATTATAAATGTAATAATTTGAAGTCAAAGTCCCATTTCTTGACTTACAGGTTTACCAAATGAACCTGTGAAATTAACATCCTTCTTGCAAAGACAAAGAAACTTCCAAGAATGGACTGAAATGTCATGTGTCATCTCCAGCATAGCCTCAGCTCTGAGACATGCTGGGATTTCAGTGGAGGCTGTTGGGTGGGAGGAAGTAGTCAAAAAATGTATGCTTCTGGAGTTAGGGTAGATAAAGTGAAGTGTAGGGCTATCTCCACTGAAGATGAGCTCTAGTCCAAATCGCTGTCCTGAGTGTGTGATAAACAGGACTTTGATGTGAGGTGTCCATGCACAAGTCTGCACTGTTGAGCAGGGCATGGCAGGAGTCTCTGAAGAGGCAGTGGTGAGGAGGCTGGCTCCTGGGGACCTCCCCCAATAAGCTGAAACTGCATCATAGCCAGAGGATAAAAGGGTAGGAAACAGGAGTGTCCTGGCAGGGGTGGAGGGGATTGACAGGATGGGTCCTTGCATCATTCCAGTGGACTGGGGCAGGGACTGGACTAAGACTGCAGGTTGATGGCCCTGAGTTCCTCTGGAAGTCTGTGGCAATCATCGATGACCAGTGAAGGGCATTTGAGCCACTGGTCGTTCTGTGCAAATGGTAGACATCACTGAGTGATTAGCGGCAGGTAGGTATTTCACAAAGAACTTGTGGAAGGAAGTGAAGCACCAGTGGGTCCATGCCCAGAAATCAGAATCCTCACCACAAAATATCTAGAGCCATCAGGATGGGAGAAGAATGGGCGTGGAGGGAGTGGCAGGCTCCTGTGGCTGACAAGATACCACCTTTGCGGGTGATGGGGACCAGCACTTCATGTTCCTGGGCTCATCTCGGAAAGTTGTGGATGGATCTTAGAGGACCCAAGGCTTCTTTCTGCTCTAAACTTCAATGATTCCATGATTTTATGCAGATTTAAGACCAGCTAGGCCACCCTCAGGCTGCATTTTCCCCAGTGCAGAACTAAACCAGCCCCTACTTTGGATGGAACACATAGCTCTCTCTTTAAATACAGGTTCTGCAGGCTTCTGGCTGAAAATGGTTCCTCAATTTTCAATCAGCTGTGGCTGATTTTGGAACTCTGAAAGGTTCCAGACTTGCTCTCTAGGATGAAAGACCTTATTCTGTCGCACTTTTTCCATAGAAGCAATGACCGCATTTATATTCATTCACTGCTGACCCAGCCAGCATTTAGGCTGCAGAATCTGCCCCTTCAGTATGACAAATCCTGATTCCTCCAGGGCCAGCCAGCCTCAGGGCTTCTGCAAGTGCACACAGGGACTTTGTACAAACAAGCCAGATGGATCCTTGGAGGGCAGAAGAATTTGAAAAAGTGCCTCCTCTAGGTAGGGAATGATGAAACAACGCTCCCTCTGAGTGGACCTTGCTCTTGGCTGACACAACTCCTGTGCCAGGACGCAAGGCTTGGCAAGTGAAGGCCAAAATAAGTTAGGCCCCCCTCCAGTGCCTTCCTGGCCTGGTTTCTTTGTGTAGGGCACAGTCTGTACAACTCTGCTGGGTCCTGTCTGCTGCTGCCTAGGACCAAACAGCCTCACACCTTGCTCTTATAGGGCCTGTGCCCACTTAGGACAGGACAAGTGGGATTTAAATTGAGTGACCAGGAAGTCTGAAGACAGCTGGGGAGTAAGAAGGCATGAGGAACGACCTCCTTCACTAGACCTGTGCTCCTGTCCTGACAGACTTCTTTGAACTTCCTGCCACTTGTGAATTAAGTGACTGAGGGAACTCAGGTGAGCTGGAGGACACCCCTTCTTTCTCCAACAGGTGAAACAAGGTGGTTCTTTTCTGTAAGACAAATGTGGGTAATAAACAAAAATAAGGCCAGCAAGTAGATCAAGTTCCATAAAAACACATGCAATCAGTGTACCCTTCCATGATGTAGGTTCACAGAGATAACAGACCAAGTGTGTGTGTGAGACATGTTCTGAGCAGGGACATGTGTGACCTTCCGAGCTATGGGGGAGGGTGCCGCTCAGCGCAAACCGCACTCAAGATGAGTTTCATTTCCCTTCTGGTGTATCTCCAGAGCGTGCTGGCAAATGAGTGAGTCCACTGTTCCTTGCTTCTCGGCACCAGTGACATCATCACTTAATAAGTTAGGGAATCACAACCACATTTCAAGGAATCATTCAGTTTTCTCATTAAGATGCTATAGGATTTTTTTCTCCACAGCAACAGTCTTGCCAAAGTAATGTTAAAAATAGACCTGGTAATACTTTTCACATTTGTAGGCAGTCATGAATGTTTAATAGTGTATATGTCCAGCAGATGCACATAACTTTAGAATTAGGCATTACATTTTACACAGTAATACAGAGTACATATATTGTCAAAAGGATTTTTTTTTTTAAATAAAGCAAATACCAAGCCTAGGGGAAGAAAAACCTGTTACCCACTTCCATCTTCTTGTAGGAAAGTGTGTAATGCATAAAAATTGGGAGGAAAAGGCATATGTAAAATGTATGTGAAAAAAGTTTTCAATAGTGATTAAATTTGGATATTTTGACTCAGTTAAGTGTGTATGGTAAATTCTGAAAATTCAAGTGTCTGAATTCTGGCTCCCAAAGTAGAGAATTATTTTGGAGAGAGGTAGCATCCTATGCTTGTCTGAGTCTGCATGGCTTGGGAAAGGGATAAATAGATTCGGGGCGAGCTGAGAGGTGGTTAAGGTCACAGGCCCCTCTGCTGAGAAAATGCACCGAGTCTGATTGCCTGGAATTTCTCAGATAAGCTCTGCAGGTCGCTGGCCTACAGAAAATGAGATGCTACCTTAAAAGAGATAAATGAAGTAAAATGTAATTATAATGATTTTAAAACAGAAGTTCTACACATTAGTAACTTTATTTAGGGGACTGTCCCTAGTGAGTCCCAATTAAATCACTGGCTCCCAAAAAACTGACTTAGATGGCCTTTAAAGAATCTTTGTACAGCTGGGCCTACTTGACATTCTGGAAGAATGTAAGCGTGCCTCTATGCATTTGGAGGACGGCTACATGGATGTTTCCTGAGTTCCCAGCTCTCCTTTTTTATTAACTGATCAACAGAAGATAAAGAATTGATGGCTGTATAAATATAGCTCTTATATATAGTCATCATAACTTTCGGATTAGCCTTGGCTGGAACTTTGTAACTTCTAGCCGCACATCTACGAATGGAAGTTTTCTGGCTTTGGGGGTAATCATATAGATGGAGATTAACCCTCTTTTTCTCCCAGGCCCTAAAAATTATTTTGACCAAAATGTCTAAGTCAGGGGTTTCATGTAGACACAGCTTAAATGAGTCATTAAGAATTTTATTGGTTAAAGTAGGTATATTTTTTTCCTAGTAGACATAATGACATAACAGTAATAAAAATGTAATATTCAAGTAATTGGTGTAATGTAATTACAGTTTGGTCATAAAGTAAGATTAGAAGTCTGAGATGGCTGTTTTGTGGGTGTGCATTTTAGCGTCTGAATGTAGTCTTCGAGGTGCCTGTCCGGTCTCCTTGGAATGCTAGTGCAGTTCATCACATAACCAGGTGGTTGGGCGCCCAGCTGAGCCAGCATTATCTATGAGTCCTGTTTACCCAGTCAGCCCTGTCTGGACACTGGTGTCCTGCCTGCTTCAGACACCTAACCATCACAGGAACTGAAAACCGTGTTTCTGGTTTTATATAGACAACAGAAGGGGGAAATAAAGGTGGCCAGGGTCCTCACTGGGAAAGGGACAGACGGAGTTCCGGTGCCATCCTGGAATGGCCACCTCTTTGCCCACATGATGCTGTAGCTCCCCATCTCCCTTAAACCGTAGTGCTTGGAGCAGAGAGCTCCCATATGCCTCTGATATGCTACAGTGTCAGCCTGTTCTGGCTTTTGGAGAGAAGAACAATTTCCAGATTGAGGCTGAACAAAAGGAGCTGTCTTAGGCATTTGACCAAAATATATTTTATCAAAGGATTTGCCATCATTGGAGATATTCTTTCAACTATTACAAATGAATTTCTCCCTGTTTGCATTTCTTATTTAGTGGCATAGCCTGTAGAAACACAAAATTTAAGCAAGAGTACTTATGTATTTTTGAACACAAACAATAAAAACATTTTAATTAACAATACTTAAATAAAGAACATCAGGTTTCTTTTTTACTATTTTTTCCTTTTCAATTAATCAGTAATTTGTGGGGAGACAATTTGAGACTACATAAATCACTTCTTATCAGTCTTCCTCTACCACTGATGATCTTTTAATGCTACGATTTTTTCTATATTTATTAGTTGGCATTCTTCTGCAAAGAAGACCTTTCACTTTCTCCTCTGTTTACTTATTTATACAGCATGGACTCATGAATATCTATTTTATTCTATGGGTGACAAACTAGTACTATCATTATTTATTTTGATGCTCAAGTTGTCCCAGATTTGGCCAGTAAGAGCCTCTTCCAGCTCCATTTTTGACATGTCCCCATGGTTCTGTGACCAATTCCTTATTTTCTTCTGCAATAAAATATTCAAGGCTCATTTTTCCAGGCATCTTTCCCTGCCCTGGTTCTGGAATCAGGCATTTCTCCAAGGAACCCTGAATACCAGTGGGGAATGATATTTAGAAACTAAGATCTGGGTACTAGGTGTGAAAGATCATCACTTTTTAAATGTGTAAAATTTATTTGGAAAAATTTAGGGTGCTTATAAAGAGCTAAGCATGTGCCATAGGTGAAGGCTGCCTTTGGATCCTGAAAAGGTTGCAATTCTAAGAGAAATCGGCACCCCTTGCCCTTGCCAAATAATGTAAATATGTCATGTAGTATGCCAATTACAGTTTCTGCAAATTGATAAGATCTTTAGGCTTTTCTCCTTCTAAGCAAATACTGTTGTCTAAACCTATTCCAAAAGAACGTTAGCATCACTCCTAATTGATAGCTCTTGATGTACTCACAGTTCAGTTATTCATCAACAGCATAGAGTGATTCACGAACTTAATTTCTTGCCAATATCAGTGACTTTAAACATTCACTGTCTCCAGATCCCCCTTTATGAATATAAATCACACACCTACAAAGGGCAGTCATGAATGCAGTTGGCCACAAGCAGTATGTTTGCGCCTCATCATTCCTTCTGGCATGTCACCTTAGTAAACAATGTGTAGAGTCTCGTTCTAACCCTTGAGTCTGTGGTCTTGTTTTCCACAATGGTAGCTGCTGAGCTGAGGCCGGAAGGAAGGTGAGAAGCCAGCCACACTGAGCAGAAGGGCTGGCAACAGTGACTGGGGCAAGGCTGGACATACAGGATTCCCTGTCTTTAACTCCTTTAAGTAAAGTCAAGGGAAAGCAGAGTTTGGTATCCGACTGATGCAGACTGTTGGCTTTTACTTGGCATGTACTTTCTTACTGCTTGAGAAATGTTATTTTTTCCTTAAACTTCTTTCTCATTAATCTTGTGTTAAGAGTGGTCTAACCCTGTTAGTTTGGTAGGCAGCTTCTGTTCCAATTAGCATATATTTCCATAAGTGTTGAGTGGGGAAGGGAAGGAAAACGCAGAATTTCTAAACTATTGACCTTGAGAGACTTGTAGGAAGGTGTGTCTGACATGCTTGTAATACAACTGACTCTGAGAAAGCTCTAGTAAATGGTTAAGTTATGGTTGGCTCTGATGATTTATGCTGAACAGAATGAACTATGATGGAAACATAAAATATGTCTAAGCTTACACTTTAGTCACTCAATATACATGAAACTCAATCTTCTTACTTAAAAAACAGATAGAGCACTGAGAATCTCCTAAGGAAATAAAGTTGTTTACTAGCCTTGTGTTCACCCATGTCATACATACCAAGATTAAGAGCTGAAAATGCTTTGATACTCTCAACCATAAGGCACTGTATGATACCCCACTTAAAACTATTTCTACCATTCCACCAAGGAACTTTCCTTTCCACTGACAAGTTGAAGGAGGAATTCAGAGACAGTGCTTCAGTAGCCAAATTGTTTCATTGTTCAAGTATATTGATAGGGTGGTTGCCTAAGCAGAAAATGCAGAATTAAACTAAGGAAGCTTGTTTTGAGAGCAGGTCTGTCATCATCTATGATACATATGACAAGGAAGTAAACAGGAAGTGCTGAATTGGCTTGGTTTACTCCTACAGGGACAGAGAGAAATAAAATCAGTGTTTACCAAATGGAAAAGCACAAAGTTGGTACAGAGAGAAATGTTATTTTCAGGCTTCTAAAAAGGTATTACAAATAACACAAAGTTTAAAACCTGTAATTAAAAACTATTTTTAAAAAGTTTTGATTAGGTTGCCTTCAAAAATAGGCATTTTAGGCTGAAATAAATTCTTAAAGTTTTGACTCCCACCTATGCTGGTTTTTCCATAATCCACACTCCATAAATGCCCCTCTTAAATAACAGATTTCAGGAGTAAAAAAATATGTCTTAAAGTCATCTAGCAGAAGTCCAATGCTCCCACTTAATAGATGAGGAATCCAAGACCCCAAAGTTAAAGCAATTTCTCAAACACCACACAGCTATTAAGGGCAGGGAGAATTTAGGATCCAAGTTACTCATCAGGCAAGAGTTATGAATAGATTTAATTTCTCAGTGCCAGATCCACTGAGGAAACAAACCTTGTGGCGAAGAGGCCAAATGTATTGTTGGTGTAGTTTTGACCAGAAGCCAAGACTGGGCCTGTGGGTCCAAACTGAGTGTACGTCTCTCCTTTAGCAGCTCTGGACAAGAGCTAAATACCATCTAAATGCCTGATTCCAGAATCATGAGAAATAAAAAAATCATGTTGTCTTAAAGCAAATAAGTTTTGGGGTGGTTTGTTACACAGCAAAAGATAACTGAAACAGAAATAGGCAGGATCACCCCATGAGGCAAGGAAGCACATTGGCTCAGTTGTTTACTAAGGGTAAAGGCGATATGGACTGGCTAACAGAAGACGGAAGTTATAAATACTAGCAGGGACCAGTGGACCAGTTACAGAAATGATGACAGTAGTGGTTGTAAGTATTTCTTTCTTACTTTAATATGAATACAGCATTGTTTTGATATTAATTTTCTTTACTCCCCCACTTCCATTCCCTCACTATCTAAATAGAAGATGTGTTTATAGTGGCTAGCCATATAGCTCAGTATTTAGGTTACAGGATATTAAAGGGGGAGTGTGACTCAGAGAAAAGAGGAACAAACATCACCCCAAAATGGATGTGTCATAAAGGACTTAATAGCCTTTTATTTAAAAAAATATATACTTTTGGTTAGGTGCGGTGGCTCATGCCTGTAATCCCAGCACTTTGGGAGGCCAAGGCGGGTGGGTCATGAGGTCAGGAGATTGAGACCATCCTGGCCAACATAGTGAAACCCCGTCGCTACTAAAAATACAAAAATTAGCCAGGCATGGTGGCATGCACCTGTAGTCCCAGCTACTTGGGAGGATGAGGCAAGATGATCACTTGAACCTGGGAGACGGAGGCTGCAGTAAGCTGAGATCGTGCCAGTGCACTCCAGCCTGGGTGACAGAGTGAGAGACTCCATCTCAAAAAACAAAACAAAAAACCAAAAAAACACCCCCCAACGTTTTATATTAGTACAGTTTTACATTTACCAAATTGTGAAGACAGTACAAAGTTCCCATATACCCAACACCTACTTTCCTCTATTATTAGTATTTTACATTATGATGCCTTTGTCACAATTAGTGAACAAATATTGGTATGCTATTACTTAAAGCCCATACTTGATTCAGATTTCCTTAGTTTTCATCCATTGTCTCGTTTCTGCTCCAGAATTGCATCCAGGATGCCACATTACATTTATATCATGTCTCCTTAGGCTCCTCTTGGCTATGATAGTTTCTCAGGCTTTCCTTGACAGTTTGGAGGAGTGTGGTCAGGTACTCTGTAATGACCCTCAAGTGAGATTTGTATGATGCTTAAGATTAGATGGGGTTATGGGTTACTGGGAAGAAGACCACAAAGGTGCTTATATCCTTTTTGGAGGACAGGGTTAGCATGCATCATGTTAGGTGGAAGCATTTTGCTGTCGACTTTATTTGAAGGTTAAACATTGTTAAAAGGTGTATGTATGGGTACCAAGTAGACAAAGGGTAGACAGACTGCAGTCATTGATAGTGTGCCAACTTGGTGAAACTTAAACTACTTTCCCATAATCCCCTTCCCTACAGGGTTCTGAGTTAGAGTTGGCCAAAAGGGAAATGTATGTAGACGTGGAGGGTGGAAATGAAGCAGCTATTGATCTTTGAAAGTCTTGCAGGTACAGAGAAGGCACAGAAGTGCTGACAGGTTCTAGCTTGTCTTCACTTTCTTCTACTCTACATTTAGTTCTGACTGAAGAGCCTGTTGACCAACAGTGGCTCCCAGCTTATGCCAGACACTTGGTGGTGGGCCTGCCAAGGTGGCAGTTATACAGAAGCATGGCTTCCTACACACCTTCTCACGAGCCATCACTTTGCAGCCACTTTTGGCACCTGGTTGTTCTTTGTTTCTCACATTGATGAGTTAGTTTTTTCCCTCTGATCCTCCAACTTCCTTCCTATGCTTTCACTTTCCCAGTTCTTCTGACAACTGTATAAGGTCTGATTCCTGTAGTCCTCCTCCCATAGTACACAGTGGTGCTGATTCTGTGGCTGTGCCCTGACTGACACCTCAAGGTATGAGAGACTGATTTTCAAACTGCAAACAACTACAGAAACTGGAAAACAAACACAAACGCAGTTGTGTAATAGTTTTCTATGATGCCATAACAAATTACTACAAACTTAGTAGCAGAAATACCACACATTTATTATCTTACAGTTCTATAGGCCAGAAGTCCTGTGTAAGTCTCATTAGACTAAAGTCAGTGTTGTCAGGCTATGCTTTTTCTGGAGGCTATAGGGAAGAATCTGTTTCCTGTTCATTCAGATTGTTGGGAGAACTCAGTTTCTGTTTCTTCAGTACCAAGGTCTCCATTTTCGAATGGTCTGTAAGCTGGGGCCATTTAGGAGGCCACCACATTCCTTGGCTTGTGGCTCCTTTACTCTGTCTTCAAAGCTAGAACGTCAAGTCATTTTCATGTTGCATCTCTCTTACCCATTCTTCTGCTTTTAAGAGCTTAGGTGATTAGACTGGACCCATGTGGATAATCTAGGAAAACCTCTCCATCTTAATTTTCTTTGATTAGCAACCTTCATGCCATCTGCACCCTTATTTCCCTTTTGCTATGTGATGTAATATATTCACAGGTTCTGAGATTTGGATATGGACATCTTGGGGTAGGGGTACAAATTATTTGAAGCATCAGAAAACAGCCAGTGTAGCCAGGACTTGAGAAAATAAGATACTAGAGAAAAGTCAGGTTCTCTTTTTTCTTGTGAAATTTGCCAATTAACTGTGAGAGGAAGTGAGGCCAAACCATCTGGGAATTGTGGCAGTACCACTGGGCTGGGGAAGCAGAGGTTGGAGTTTGGGGCTGCCAAGTCAGTTGAGGAACCAAGATTCCCTGACGAGAGGAAACTGCAGAGAAATAAGTCTATAATTCTGCATGCAATTTCCCCTTGAAGCATATGTCAACTCCAAAGCTACACATGTTGTGGGGTGGGGAGTGAGAGCAGCAGATGGAAGGCTAAAAAGGTGAGCAAAAATTCCATCAATCTTGTTGGGTTAGGGGTTAGATTTCAGAGCTCACCAAGGTTGAAGGGGTCTGGTGAACACCACAGGCTCTCAGCTGAGACCCTAGAGATGTTTTCTAGGAATAAAGGCAAAGTAGAAATAGATCAACCTTGATCCAACTGTACCCCAGCTGCCTGCCAGAAAATTATATCCTCTCTAGAAGAAATTACCTCCAGAGCTTCTTTAAGACAGGGTCTCGATCTGCCACCCAGGCTGGAGTGCAGTGGCACAATCGTTAACTCACTGCAGCCTCAAATTCCTGGGCTTAAGGGATCCTCCTGCCTCAGCCTTCTGAGTGGCTGGGACTACTACAGGCACACGCCACCATGCCCAGTTAATTTTTATTTTTGTAGAGACGGAGTCTTGCTTTGTTGCCTAGGGTGGTCTTCAACTCCTGGGTTGAAGCGATCATCCCTCCTACGTTGGCCTCCCAAAGCGGTGAGATTACAGGGGTGAGCCAGCGCACCCAGCCCAGAGTGTCTATATATTTTGCATATACGATGTCTGACATTCAATAAAAAACTCATAGGCAAAGCAGGAGGCACTGAAAACTAAGAGAGAGAGAGAAAAAAAAAACAAAAAAAAAACAGACAACAGAAACATCCCCAAGCAATCCAAATATTGAGGTAATAAGGAAGGGACTAGAACTGGAATTTTTTTTTTTTTCAAAAAAGAATCAAATGGTGATGGTATAATTAAAAAATAAAAAAATTTAAGAATTCAGTAGATAAGCTTAATAGAATTTTAGAAGGGAAGTTCAATAAATATAAGATAGGTCAGTAGAAAATATTCATATTGAAGCAGAGAGAAAAGGAAATGAGAAATACAGAAAAGGGTACAGAAGACATATAATGTATGGTTAAAAAAAACAGTCTGGCATAGATCTAATTGAAATCCTAGAAGACATAAAGAAATATTTGAAGAAAAGTGGATAGGATTAAAAAAATTGATGAAAAATATCCAGCCACAGATTCAAGTAGTTCTACAAATTCCAAGAAAGAGAAAAACAAAACTACATGTGGGCATGTCATACTACAACTGTTAAAGAATAAAAGGAAAAAACCTCAAAAGCAGCCAGAGAAAAGCAGGCACATTACCTTCCCAGGGGCAACAACAAGGCTGACAACCAAAATGACAGAGGCCACAAGATAAGGAAGTAAGTCTGATGTGTGAAAAATAATGCACATTTTATAATAATGGCAAAACTTTAGGAAAAGAGAAATATCCCAAAATAGGATACAATTGAAAATGAACCAGCCATCATAGTATGAAGAAATGTAGCGTGACAGGTCTCCCACCAGGTTGTTTAAGGGTATATGTTCATTGCTTGAACCCTGAAGGCAAGGCAGTGATCCAAGTCCAGGGTGCCCAGCAGAGGAGCAGGTGTCCCTGAGAATCCAAACTTCCCGGTGAGTATCTGGGAACATACCAAGGAAAACAGTCCCATCACACACACAGTAGGCAAAGAGCCAGAAAATTAGCTTAAAAGCAGCCTTAGAGATGGGAAGCAGCACGGATCTCTAGAGCTGTTCTGCTGCTGCCCAGGAGTGCCCCGTCTGTAAGTCTTCATAAACTCATCTGCTCACCAAGCTGGACTTGTCTGAATTGTTCTTTGGTCTCTTGGCATCTTCCCAGTTTGGGGGTGGGAGCAGTGTTACAGTCTCAAAATTTAATTTTTTTTTAGACAGTCTCGCTTTGTTGCCCAGGCTGGAGTGCAGTGGTATGATCTCAGGTCACCGCAACCTCCGCCTCCCGGGTTCAAGCAATTCTCCTGCTTCAGCCTCCTGAATAGCTGGGATTACAAGTGTGCGCCACCACACCTGACTAATTTTTGTATTTTTAGTAGAGATGGGGTTTCACCATGTTGGCCAGGCTGGTTTCAAACTCTTGGCTTCAAGTAATCCACCTGCCTTGGCTTCCCAAAGTGCTGGGATTATAGTTGTGAGCCACCACGCCCGGCCTCAAATTTTTTTCCTAACAGAAATACTCTGCAGTCTTAAAAAAAAAGTCATGAGAAAGTGTTACTACAGGCTACAAAGAAGCATGTACTTTATGAACATATTGTGTGTGTGTGTGTGTGTATGCATGTGTGTATTAAAATGTCAGTCACGTGTAGTCTCAAAGTTAAAGGACTATGGCTAATTCTAATTGCATTCTTTGTGCTTTTCTGAGTCTTCTGAGTTTTTTGCTAGTTTGCAATGAATGAATATTTTAAAAATAATAAAAAGGGTGGTAAAGAACAAATTAAAGAGTTAAAATGACAAAAATAAGTTAAAACCAAGAAATATAAGTTAGCATGTTAAGGAGTTATGATGAGGATAAGATTGCAGATTTAAATGTAACCACATCAATAACTACATTAGATATAGTCTAAAGAGTGGGATTAAAAGGCAGAGATTATAAACTGGGTCAAAAAGCAAGACCTAACTATAGGCTATCAATGAAAAAGATACTTTAAAGAAATAGATGAAAGTAAAGGATGAAAAAATACGTATAATGTAAGTACTGAAGAAAGATGAAGTAGATTTATTAATATCAGACCAAGTACACTTCAGAACATGACACATTTTCAGGGATAAAGAGGAAAATTATGGAATGCTAAAGGGGACAATTAATCAAGAAGACATGCCTTTCCTAAATGTGTGTATGTAACAGAACAGAACTTCAAAATATACTAAGCAAAACCTAATAAAACTCAAAGGATAAACAGACAAGTCTACAATATTAATTGAAGACGTTAACCCTCCTTTCTTAGTACTTGATTGTAAAAACTAGAAAATCAGTAACTATATGGAAGAACTGAATAATACTATTAGGTTGATGCCAAAGTAATCATGTTTTTTGCCATTACTATTTCAAAGGCAAAAACCGCGATTACTTTTGCACCAACCTATCAACCAACTTGACCTAATATTTATAGAGCACTACATCAAAGAGCAGAATACACGTTTTCAAGTGCCTATGTACATATTCTGGGTCATAAGCAAACCTTAGAAAACCTAAAGGAACTGAAATCATACAAAGTATGTTTCTATTATAAAATTAAACTAAAACTTAGTAACAGGAAGATATCTAGGACATTCTTAAACATTTGGAAACTAATCAACACATTTCTAAATAAGCCATGAGTCAAAGAGAAAATCAGAAAGGAAATTAGAAAATGTTCTGAATTGGATGAAAATGAAAACAAAACACATTAAAGGTTGTGGGATATAGCTAAAGTAGTGTTTAGAGGGAAACTTAAAAGGAAGAATAAACAAATTGCCAATCTTAGGAATTTAAAAGAGGAGTGTCACTACAGATCCTCAGACATTTGAAAGATTATAAGATAATGAACAACTTTATGCTAAAACTTTTGTTAAGTTAGAAGAGGGACACATAACTTGAGAGACAAAGTACCAAAACTCTCTCAAGAAGAAATAACCTTATATCTAATAGATAACCTTATATCTATCTAAGAAATAGCCTTATATCTAATATTATTCATAGCTAAAAGCTTTCCTACAAAAACACACTTCATACCCTGATAGCCTCCCTGGTGAATTCTACTGAATTTTAACAACAACAACAGCAGCCACTGCCACCACCACCACCATCACCATCATCACCAATTCTACAGAAACTTCCAGAACATAGAAAAGGAAGCAGCAGGTCCAAACTCACTTTATGAGCCTAGCATTACCTGATATAAAAACCAGAAATGAGACATTACAAAAACTCCAGATCAATACTTTTCATGAGTACAGATACAAAAATACCTAGCAAAATGTTAGCAAATCAGATCCATCAAAATGTCGCCGGGTGCACTAGCTTAGGCCTATAATCCCAGTACTTTGGGAGGCCAAGGTGGGAGGATCACTTGAGGCCAGGAGATCGAGACCAGCCTGGGCAACAAGCAAGACTCTGTCACTACAAAATAAAACATAAAAAAAAAAAAAAAAAGCCGGGCATGCATGGTGATGTGTGCTTATACTTCCAGCTGTTTGGGAGGCTGAGGTGAGAAGATGGCTTGAGCCCAGGAGTTCCAGGCTGTAGTGAGCTATGATCATGCCACTGCACTCCAGCCTGGGCAACAGAGTGACCCTGTCTCTTTAAAAATTCAAACACACAAATATATATAAATACACACATACATATACACACATGCAGAGGTTAATACATCATGACTGAATCACATTTATCACAGTACTGGAAGGTTAGTTCAACAAGCAAAAAAATCAACAATTTATCACTGGGAAAAAAAAAATTGTCTTCAAGAATGCAGAAATCGATTTGATAAAATTCATCATCCATAAAACACTCAGCAAAAAAGGAATAAAAGGGAACTTCCTTAATGTGATAAAAAGCATCAAAGAAAATCTTAGTTAATTTAATGGGGTAAAGGCTGAATGCTTTCCCCATAAAATCAGGGAAAAAGAAAGGATGTCCATTTTTACCACTCCTATTCAATAGTGTACTGGAGATCCTAGTCACTGCAATAAGACATGAAGAAGAAATAAAAACCATACTGATTAGAAAGAAAAAATAAAATTATATTTGCAAACCAAATGATCATCTATGTAGAAAATCCCAAAGAATCTATAACTGCCCCCACCACCTCAGCAATCTATAGAGCTAGTGAGTTCATCATGGTTTTAACATAAAAGGTTAATATACAAAAATCAATTTTATTTCTCTATGAAGTAAAATGAATAATGAATAACTGGAAATTGAAAAAAATTTAAATATTTCTTATAACATCAACCATGAAATATCCATGCATGAACCTAACAAACTATGTACTGGGTTTATATTTTGAAAGCTATAAAACATTGAGGAGAAAAATTTAAAAAGACCTTTAAAAATGGAGAGCTATATCATGTTCATTAATTAAAAGGATTAATGTTGCTAAGGTGTCAGTTCTTTCCAAATTAAGCTATATATTGGTTTTTATTTTTTATTTTTTATTATTATACTTTAAGTTCTAGGGTACATGTGCATAACGTGCAGGTTTGTTACAAATGTATACTTGCGCCCTGTTGGTGTGCTGCACCCATCAACTCGTCAGCACCCATCAATTCGTCATTTATATCAGGTATAACTCCCAATGCAATCCCTTCCCCCTCCCCCCTCCCCATGATAGGCCCCGGTGTGTGATGTTCCCCTTCTCTAATCCAAGTGATCTCATTGTTCAGTTCCCACCTATGAGTGAGAACATGTGGTGTTTGGTTTTCTCTTCTTGTGATAGTTTGCTAAGAATGATGGTTTCCAGCTGCATCCATGTCCCTACAAAGGATGCAAACTCATCCTTTTTTATGGCCGCATAGTATTCCATGGTGTATATGTGCCACATTTTCTTAATCCAGTCTATCACTGATGGACATTTGGGTTGATTCCAAGTCTTTGCTATTGTGAATAGTGCCGCAGTAAACATATGTGTGCATGTGTCTTTATAGCAGCATGATTTATAATCCTTTGGGTATATACCCAGTAGTGGGATGGCTGGGTCATATGGTACGTCTAGTTCTAGATCCTTGAGCAATTGCCACACTCTTTTCCATAATGGTTGAACTAGTTTACAATCCCACCAACAGTGTAAAAGTGTTCCTATTTCTCCACATCCTCTCCAGCACCTGTTGTTTCCTGACTTTTTAATGATTGCCATTCTAACTGGTGTGAGATGGTATCTCATTGTGGTTTTGATTTGCATTTCTCTGATGGTGAGTGATGATGAGCATTTTTTCATGTGTCTGTTGGCTGTATGAATGTCTTCTTTTGAGAAATGTCTGTTCATATCCTTTGCCCACTTTTTGATGGGGTTGTTTTTTTCTTGTAAATTTGTTTGAGTTCTTTGTAGGTTCTGGATATCAGCCCTTTGTCAGATGGGTAGATTGCAAAAATTTTCTCCCATTCTGTAGGTTGCCTGTTCACTCTGATGGTAGTTTCTTTTGCTCTGCAGAAGCTCTTTAGTTTAATGAGATCCCATTTGTCAATTTTGGCTTTTGTTGCCATTGCTTTTGGTGTTTTAGACATGAAGTCCTTGCCCATGCCTATGTCCTGAATGGTACTACCTAGGT
Organism: Trachypithecus francoisi; assembly: GCF_009764315.1. NCBI lineage: Eukaryota > Metazoa > Chordata > Mammalia > Primates > Cercopithecidae > Trachypithecus > Trachypithecus francoisi. The sequence continues at coordinate 45,028,439 of NW_022681455.1, forward strand.
TTTCTTCTAGGGTTTTTATGGTATTAGGTCTAACATTTAAGTCTCTAATCCATCTTGAATTAACTTTCGTACAAGGAGTAAGGAAAGGATCCAGTTTCAGCTTTCTACTTATGGCTAGCCAATTTTCCCAGCACCATTTATTAAATAGGGAATCCTTTCCCCATTTCTTGTTTCTCTCAGGTTTGTCAAAGATCAGATGGCTGTAGTCGTGTGGTTTTATTTCTGAGGACTCTGTTCTGTTCCATTGGTCTATATCTCTGTTTTGTTACCAGTACCATGCTGTTTTGGTTACTGTAGCCTTGTAGTATAGTTTGAAGTCAGGTAGCGTGATGCCTCCAGCTTTGTTCTTTTGACTTAGGATTGTCTTGGTAATGCGGGCTCTTTTTTGTTTCCATATGAACTTTAAAGCAGTTTTTTCCAATTCTGTGAAGAAACTCATTGGTAGCTTGATGGGGATGGCATTCAATCTATAAATAACCTTGGGCAGTATGGCCATTTTCACGATATTGATTCTTCCTATCCATGAGCATGGTATGTTCTTCCATTTGTTTGTGTCCTCTTTGATTTCACTGAGCAGTGGTTTGTAGTTCTCCTTGAAGAGGTCCTTTACATCCCTTGTAAGTTGGATTCCTAGGTATTTTATTCTCTTTGAAGCAATTGTGAATGGAAGTTCATTCATGATTTGGCTCTTTGTTTGTCTGTTACTGGTGTATAAGAATGCTTGTGATTTTTGCACATTAATTTTGTATCCTGAGACTTTGCTGAAGTTGCTTATCAGACTAAGGAGATTTTGGGCTGAGACAATGGGGTTTTCTAAATATACAGTCATGTCATCTGCAAACAGGGACAATTTGACTTATTCTTTTCCTAACTGAATATCCTTTATTTCTTTCTCTTGCCTGATTGCCCTAGCCAGAACTTCCAAGACTATGTTGAATAGGAGTGGTGAGAGAGGGCATCCCTGTCTTGTGCCAGTTTTCAAAGGGAATTTTTCCAGTTTTTGCTCATTCAGTATGATATTGGCTGTGGGTTTGTCATAAATAGCTCTTATTATTTTGAGGTACGTTCCATCAACACCGAATTTATCGAGCGTTTTTAGCATGAAGGGCTGTTGAATTTTGTCAAAAGCCTTTTCTGCATCTATTGAGATAATCATGTGGTTCTTGTCTTTGGTTCTGTTTATATGCTGGATTACGTTTATTGATTTGCAAATGTTGAACCAGCCTTGCATCCCAGGGATGAAGCCCACTTGATCATGGTGGATAAGCTTTTTGATGTGCTGCTGAATCCGGTTTGCCAGTATTTTATTGAGGATTTGTGCATCGATGTTCATCAGGGCAATAATATTGGTCTAAAATTCTCTTTTTTTGTTGTGTCTCTGCCAGGCTTTGGTATCGGGATGATGTTGGCCTCATAAAATGAGTTAGGGAGGATTCCCTCTTTTTCTATTGATTGGAATAGTTTCAGAAGGAATGGTACCAGCTCCTCCTTGTACCTCTGGTAGAATTCAGCTGTGAATCCGTCTGGTCCTGGACTTTTTTTGGTTGGTAGGCTATTAATTATTGCCTCAATTTCAGAGCCTGCTGTTGGTCTATTTAGGGATTCAACTTCTTCCTGGTTTAGTCTTGGAAGAGTGTAAGTGTCCAGGAAATTATCCATTTCTTCTAGATTTTCTAGTTGATTTGCGTAGAGGTGTTTATAGTATTCTCTGATGGTAGTTTGTATTTCTGTGGGGTTGGTGGTGATATCCCCTTATCATTTTTTATTGCATCTATTTGATTCTTCTCTCTTTTCTTCTTTATTAGTCTTGCTAGCAGTCTGTCATTTTGTTGATCTTTTCAAAAAACCAACTCCTGAATTCATTGATTTTTTGGAGGGTTTTTTGTGTCTCTATCTCCTTCAGTTCTGCTCTGATCTTAGTTATTTCTTGCCTTCTGCTAGCTTTTGAATGTTTTGCTCTTGCCTCTCTAGTTCTTTTAATTGTGATGTTAGAGTGTCAATTTTAGATCTTTCCAGCTTTCTCTTGTGGGCATTTAGTGCTATAAATTTCCCTCTACACACTGCTTTCAATGTGTCCCAGAGATTCTGGTATGTTGTATCTTTGTTCTCATTGGTTTCAAAGAACATCTTTATTTCTGCCTTCATTTCGTTATGTACCCAGTAGTCATTCAGGAGCAGGTTGTTCAGTTTCCATGTAGTTGAGCGGTTTGGATTGAGTTTCTTAGTCCTGAGTTCTAGTTTGATTGCACTGTGGTCTGAGAGACAGTTTGTTATAATTTCTGTTCTTGTACATTTGCTGAGGAGTGCTTTACTTCCAATTATGTGGTCAATTTTGGAATAAGTGAGATGCAGTGCAGAGAAGAATGTATATTCTGTTGATTTGGGGTGGAGAGTTCTGTAGATGTCTATTAGGTCCGCTTGGTGCAGAGATGAGTTCAATTCCTGGATATCCTTGTTAACTTTCTGTCTCGTTGATCTGTCTAATGTTGACAGTGGAGTGTTGAAGTCTCCCATTATTATTGTATGGGAGTCTAAGTCTCTTTGTAAGTCTCTAAGGACTTGCTGGGTGCTCCTGTATTGGGTGCATATATATTTAGGATAGTTAGCTCTTCCTGTTGAATTGATCCCTTTACCATTATGTAATGGACTTCTTTGTCTCTTTTGATCTTTGATGGTTTAAAGTCTGTTTTATCAGAGACTAGTATGGCAACCCCTGCTTTTTTTTGTTCTCCATTTGCTTCCTCCATCCCTTTATTTTGAGCCTATGTATGTCTCTGCATGTGAGATGGGTCTCCTGAATACAGCAGACTGATGGGTCTTGACTCTTTATCCAGTTTGCCAGTCTGTGTCTTTTAATTGGAGCATTCAGTCCATTTACATTTAAGGTTAATATTGTTATGTGTGAACTTGATCCTGCGATTATGATATTAACTGGTTATTTTGCTCGTTATTTGATCCTAGCCTCGATAGTCTTTACATTTTGGCATGTTTTTGCAATGGCTGGTACCGATTGTTCCTTTCCATGTTTAGGGCTTCCTTCAGGGTCTCTTGTAAGGCAGGCCTGGTGGTGACAAAATCTCTAAGCATTTGCTTATCTTTAAATGATTTTATTTCTCCTTCACTTATGAAACTTAGTTTGGCTGGATATGAAATTCTGGGTTTAAAATTCTTTTCTTTAAGAATGTTGAATATTGGCCCCCACTCTCTTCTGGCTTGTAGAGTTTCTGCCAAGAGATCTGCTGTTAGTCTGATGGGCTTCCCTTTGTGGGTAACCCGACCTTTCTCTCTGGCTGCCCTTAAGATTTTTTCCTTCATTTCAACTTTGGTGAATCTGGCAATTATGTGTCTTGGAGTTGCTCTTCTCGAGGAGTATCTTTGTGGCGTTCTCTGTATTTCCTGAATTTGAATGTTGGCCTGCCCTACTAGGTTGGGGAAGTTCTCCTGGATGATATCCTGAAGAGTGTTTTCCAAATTGGTTCCATTTTCCCCCTCACTTTCAGGCACCCCAATCAGACGTAGATTTGGTCTTTTTACATAATCCCATACTTCTTGCAGGCTTTGTTCATTTCTTTTTCTTCTTTTTTCTTTTGGTTTCTCTTCTCACTTCGTTTCATTCATTTGATCCTCAATCGCTGATCCTCTTTCTTCCAGTTGATCGAGTCGGTTACTGAAGCTTGTGCATTTGTCACGTATTTCTTGTGTCATGGTTTTTATCTCTGTCATTTCGTTTATGACCTTCTCTGCATTAATTAGTCTAGCTGTCAATTCTTCCACTCTTTTTTCAAGATTTTTAGTTTCTTTGTGCTGGGCACGTAATTCCTCCTTTAGGTTTGAGAAGTTTGATGGACTGAAGCCTTCTTCTCTCATCTCGTCAAAGTCATTCTCTGACCAGCTTCGATCCGTTGCTGGCGATGAGCTGCGCTCCTTTGCAGGGGGAGATGCGCTCTTATTTTTTGAATTTCCAGCTTTTCTGCCCTGCTTTTTCCCATCTTTGTGGTTTTATCTGCCTCTGGTCTTTGATGATGGTGACGTACTGATGGGGTTTTGGTATAGGTGTCCTTCCTGTTTGATAGTTTTCCTTCTAGCAGTCAGGATCCTCAGCTGCAGGTCTGTTGGAGATTGCTTGAGGTCCACTCCAGACCCTGTTTGCCTGGGTATCAGCAGCAGAGGTTGCAGAAGATAGAATATTGCTGAACAGCGAGTGTACCTGTCTGATTCTTACTTTGGAAGCTTCCTCTTGGGGGTGTACTACACCCTGTGAGGTGTGGGGTGTCAGACTGCCCCTAGTGGGGGATGTCTCCCAGTTAGGCTACTCAGGGGTCAGGGATCCACTTGAGCAGGCAGTCTGTCCCTTCTCAGATCTCAACCTCCGTGTGGGGAGATCCACTGCTCTCTTCAAAGCTGTCAGACAGAGTCGTTTGCATCTGCAGAGGTTCCTGCTGCTTTTTTTGTTGTTGTTGTTTAGCTGTGCCCTGTCCCCAGAGGTGGAGTCTACAGAGAAAGGCAGGTTTCCTTGAGCTGCTGTGAGCTCCACCTAGTTCGAGCTTCCCAGCGGCTTTGTTTACCTACTTAAGCCTCAGCAATGGTGGGTGCCCCTCCCCCAGCCTCGCTGCTGCCTTGCGGTTAGATCGCAGACTGCTGTGCTAGCAATGAGGGAGGCTCCATGGCCGTGGGACCCTCCCGGCCAGGTGTGGGATAAAATCTCCTAGTGTGCCTGTTTGCTCAAAGCGCAGTATTGGGGTGGGAGTCACCTGATTTTCCAGGTGTTGTGTGTCTCAGTTCCCCTGGCTAGGAAAAGGGACTCCCTTCCCCCTTGCGCTTCCCAGGTGAGGCGATGCCTCGCCCTGCTTCAACTCTCGCTGGTCGGGCTGCAGCGGCTGACCAGCACCGATTGTCCGGCACTCCCTAGTGAGATGACCCCAGTACCTCAGTTGAAAATGCAGAAATCACCGGTCTTCTGTGTCGCTCGTGCTGGGAGTTGGAGACTGGAGCTGTTCCTATTCCTAAGCTATATATTGTAAGCAATCCCAGTCAAAATTTCAGAAAGTGTTTTGTAAAAATATGAAAAAGCAAAGAACCTAAAATATGGAAAGTTATTTTGAAAAAGAAGAGCTGAGAAACTCATAAGACTTGATTTCATGACCTAGTATAAAAGTCACAGTAATCAAGACAACCAGGCATTAGTATCAGGATAAACAAATAGACCAATGGAACAAAACAGGATGCAAAGCAGAGCAATATTATTTGGTCAATTAATTTTAGACAAGGGTGCCAAGGTAATTCAATGCAGAAAGGATAGTTTTCTCAGTGAGTGGTATTGAAACTATCTGACATCCATATGCAAAAAAAAATAGAACCTCAACTCTTATCTTGTATTAATACCATATACAAAGTCAAAATAAATACAAAACCTAAAAGTAAAAGTTAAAAACTTAAATATCTAAAAGAAAACATAGGAGAAAGCCTTTGTGAGCTTGGGTTAGAGGAAGGTTTCTTACATAAGACATACAGTATAAGCCATACAAGAATAAAAATTGATAACTTTGACTTATTCAAAATTAAAAATATCAGCTTTTCCAAAGGCACTTTACGAAAGAAGAAGCTCCAGATTGAAAGTTTTGAAAAGCACATTTCTGATAATAGATCTGTATCTAAAAGACATAACTCTTAATATTGTTATATGTTACATGACAACCAACCATGTTTTTAAGGGGCAAAAGATGTGAATAAACACTTCAACAAAGAAAAAATACAGATGGCAAACGAACACATGGAAAATGCTTAATATCGTCGGTCATCAGGGAAATGCAGGTAAAGCCACAATGAGATATCACTATGCACCTGCTAGAATGGCTAAAATTAAAATAAATGGCAAATGCTGGATCATACCAAAAGCTAGTGAAGATATGGAGAAACTAGAAATCTTGTATTTCTGGTGGGAGTGCCATATGGTACAGCTACATTGGAAAACATTTTGGCAGCTTTTTACAAAAATAAATATTCACTTACCATATGAGTCAGTAATCCCACTTGTAGGTATTTACCCAATACATATGAACACATGAGTCCACACAAAGATCTGTCCATTTGTGTTCATAGCACTTTTATTTTTAATAGCAAGGAAATGGACACAATGCAAATGTCCACTCAATAGCGAATGGATGAACAAATTGTAGAGAATCCATATAATGGAATATTACTCAGTAATAATGTACAATGAACTAACAAAACAAGATGGATGAATCTCAAAAGCATTATGCTAAGTAAAAAAGACACAAAAATCTTGAAATTCAACTTGATATGGAATTATTCCATTTAATATGCCATTCTAGAAGATATAAAAAAATGATAGTGACAGAAATAGGCTGCCAGGGGTTAGTGATGAAGTGGGGGAATCAGTTACAAAGGAACATGAAAAAACTGTTTTGGGTTTTTTAATGTTTATTGTGATGGTGATTACACAGCTGTTCATTTGTCAAAAGTCACTAAATTATGCTGTACATATAAAAAGGGTTTATCACTATATGCAAACTAGATCAGACTAAGCATTTTATTTTGAAAAGAAATAAGAGTGGTGATTCATGCCTATAATCCCAGTACTTTGGGAGGCTGAGGCAGGAGGACGGTTTGAATCCAGGAGTTTGAGATAGGCCTGAGTAACATAGTGAGACCTTGTCTCTACAGAAAGAAAAAAAAAATGCTGGGCATGGTGGCATGTGCTTTGTAGTCCCAGCTACTCAGGAGGCTGAGGTGGGAGGATTGCTTGAGCCCAGGAGCTGTGATCATGCCAGTGCACTTCAGCCTGGGTGACACAGCAAGACCCTTAAAAAAAAAAAAAAAGAGAAAAGGAAATATATCGTTTCTATGTGCCCTATCTAAAGAACTTCTGCAACATATGAAGTCATAAATAACACATGATTTTTTAATAAAAATGCTACCTGGAGCTGTAGTAAAAAGAACATTTGAGCAGTGGTGAAACGGATATATCAAAATAGGCTGGGCGCAGTGGCTCACACCTGTAATCCCAATTCTTTGGGAAGCCAAGGTGGGCAGATCACTTGAGCTCAGGAGTTCAAGACCAGCCTGGGCAACATGGTGAAACCCTGTCTCTACCAAAAAAATATTAGCCGGGCATGGTGGCATGTGTCTGTGGTCTCAGCTATTCAGGAGACTGAGGTGGGAGGATCATTTGAGCCCAGGAGGCAGAGGTTGTGGTGAGCCAGGATCACGCCACTGTACTCCAGTCTAGGTAACAGAGTGAGACCCCATCTCAAAAAGAAAAAAAGATACATCAAATAAAATTTGACATAATATTACTGAAACCTAATGACATCACAACTAATTTCTGCTTGTAGTGGACAAATTTCTTATTTTGTTGGAGATGCACTGTGATTTAGAAAGTATTAAAATGCAAAAATGTTTTTTAAAAGAGTTATGTTGAAAAACACAGTTGAAGAAGTTCAGAAGTCTTTGGAAAGTCAAGGGGAAGCTGAATGTTGACATACGAAGATGACGAGCCAGGACAGAAGTGAAAAGGAAAAGCTAGAGGCTGGAGAAGAACCAGAGAGTATAATAACATGGGTATAGCAAATTCTATAGCAAATTCTGCAAGAATTTGCAGAATTAAGTACTGATCATTCATTTATGCAATACTGACTCAACATGTATTATGTGTCAGGCACTGTTCTAAATGCTGGGATACAGCAGTAGACAAAACAGACCATGATCCTTAATTGCAGAGTCTGTATTCTAGAGGGAGAACACAGTAACAAAATAAACAGATCTATGAAATGGTATTTTAGAAGACAGTAAGTGTTAGAGTGAAAAAGAAAGCAAGGAAAGGGATATGATGTGCTAGGTCAGGGGTTGGGGTCTCAATATTTAAAAGGGTGGTCAGAGAAGGTCTTATAGAGACAGTGGTTTATGTTTTCTTGAGACAGGGTCTGGCTGTGTTGCCCAGGCTGGAGTGCAATGGCACGATCCTAACTCACTGCTGCCTTGAACTCCTGGGCTCAAGTGATTCTCCTGCCTCAGCCTTCCCATTAGCTGGGACTACAGGAGTGTGCCACTGTGCCTGGCTAGTTTTTAAATTTTTTGTAGAGACTGGGTCTTGCTCTGTTGCCCAGGCTGGTCTCCAATTCTTCGCCTCAAGCAATCCTCCCACTTTGGCCTTCTAAAGTTCTGGGATTACAGGCGTGAGCCACTGTGCCCAGTCTGAGAAAGTAACATGATATTTTCATGTATGACTTGAAGAAGGTAAGGTAGCCATGAGGGCAGCTTTTTACGGTGGATGCTTGTAAACACTGAGTACTCACGGTGTGCGCAGCTAACATCCATCTACTTCATTGAGACCCATTTTGCTTCCATTGAAATGATATTCAAATATACCATTAATGTGATAATTGGTTATGACTGCTGATAAAAATGATTTATAGAATAAATATAATCTTCATTTCAACTGAGCAAGAAAAAAATTGAGATCCAACAGAAAGAAAACCACATACCTCACTTTTATTTTAACTACTACTACCCCTCTCTCTGAAACCTGCCTCTCTTTCAATTTTCATTATATGTGATTTTGGGAATGCTGAACTTACTTTTTTAGTATCATTAGCTGGGAAAGGGGGTTAGAAAGAGCAGGAGGAAATAGCCTATCCATATGAAAACAATAATCACATAATATTTATTGTCTGGGATTGAAATGTTTCAAATAGGCAAAGCAATAAAATGTAAGGAAAAGCAAAACTTCCTAATGTTAAAAATATCATAAATTTTTCCCAAAATAAGACATATGAAAAAAGTTCCAGTGATACTTTATGTCAAAGGAAGAAAAAAACCCTTAAATCTACATTAAAGCTGCCTGAAATCTTCAGAAGGTACAATCTACTCACCATTGGAGAACTGAGGAGACAATGGCAATTATGATAAAGTACAGAAAGCAACAATTACCTTTTTTTTGAGCTTGAGAATCACATTTTAACATAAATTCACGGATCCCTGCATTTTGGCTTTTTGCTGTCTATTAAGTTTTAAAGAAGGTAATGTCAAAAAGTTAGCAGGATTTCAGTATCACTTTATAGTGATTTTACATTTTATAATTACAATGGGACGTACGTATATATTTATTAATAAAAGAGTAGCGCTTATATGGGAAAAATACGCTTTATTGAAACTACAGGTAATTTAGGTGGGCTCATGAACCCCTTTCTATAATTCCACGGTTCCCCTCAGGCTATTTGGGGCCTGCAGACTACATGTTGATTACTTGATTTTCACAGGTGCCAAATAAGATTTCTGAAGGAATGGCTATAAAGAGAACAGACATTTTAATTTCAAGCTACTCTTTGGAGTAACTTCCAGTTCACAAAATGTTATTTTTCGTCTAAATAGATCTTTATATTTGCTTTAAGTTCAGTGGACATGTTATTCCATTACCCTTAGGGAAATTTGATCCTAAAAGGCTCATTGTCTTTACAGTGAACCAGTGGAAGAACTGGTAGGTTTTCAAAAATGGACTATATACAAAAATAGTCCTACTAGTTTTAATTCTTTTTCAAGATTGTATAGATTCAGATGGAACTCAAAGGTTCTTAGGTCTTAGTAGTGCAAAGTAATGCAAATATGATTAAGGTCATCTGTTTATGAGGTCCTCAACCCCTTCACACAAGACTGATGTCACAGTGACCTACTCACAAAGGCCACAAGAAAGCTGATGCATGAGGTGCTTTAAATTGGTTTCTCTGAGACATTGTCTTTTTTTTTTTTATTATTATACTTTATGTTCTAGGGTACATGTGCACAACGTGCAGGTTTGTTACATATGTATACATGTGCCATGTTGGTGTGCTGCACCCATTAACTCGTCATTACATTAGGTATATCGCCTAATGCTATCCCTCCCCCCTCCTCCCACCCCACAACAGGCCCCGGTGTGTGATGTTCCCCTTCTTGTGTCCAAGTGTTCTCATTGTTCAATTCCCACCTGAGTGAGAACATGTGGTGTTTGGTTTTCTGTTATTGCGATAGTTTGCTGAGAATGATGGTTTCCAGCTGTATCCACATCCCTACAAGGGACATGAACTCATCCTTTTTTATGGCTGCATAGTATTCCATGGTGTACAGGCGCCACATTTTCTTAATCCAGTCTGTCATTGATGGACATTTGGGTTGGTTCCAAGTCTTTGCTATTGTGAATAGTGCCGCAATAAACATACATGTGTATGTGTGTTTATAGCAGCAAGATTTATAATCCTTTGGGTATATACCCAGTAATGGGATGGCTGGGTCAAATGGTATTTCTAGTTCTAGATCCTTGAGGAATTGCCACACTGTCTTCCACAATGGTTGAACTAGTTTACAGTCCCACCAACAGTGTAAAAGTGTTCCTATTTCTCCACATCCTCTCCAGCACCTGTTGTTTCCTGACTTTTTTTTTTTTTTTTTTTTGAGGCGGAGTCTCGCTCTGTCGCCCAGACTGGAGTGCAGTGGCCGGATCTCAGCTCACTGCAAGCTCCGCCTCCCGGGTTTACGCCATTCTCCTGCCTCAGCCTCCCGAGTAGCTGGGACTACAGGCGCCCGCCACCTCACCCGGCTAGTTTTTGTATCTTTAGTAGAGACGGAGTTTCACCGTGTTGGCCAGGATGGTCTCGATCTCCTGACCTCGTGATCCGCCCGTCTCGGCCTCCCAAAGTGCTGGGATTACAGGCTTGAGCCACCGCGCCCGGCCTCCTGACTTTTTAATGATTGCCATTCTAACTGGTGTGAGATGGTATCTCATTGTGGTTTTGATTTGTATTTCCCTGATGACCAGTGATGATGAGCATTTTTTCAAGTGTCTGTTGGCTGCATAAATGTCTTCTTCTGAGAAGTGTCTGTTCATATCCTTTGCCCACTTTTTGATGGGCTTGTTTTTTTCCTGTAAATTTGTTTGAGTTCTTTGTAGATTCTGGATATTAGCCCTCTGTCAGATGAGTAGACTGCAAAAATTTTCTCCCATTCTGTAGGTTGCCTGTTCAATCTGATGGTAGTTTCTTTTGCTGTGCAGAAGCTCTTTAGTTTAATTAGATCCCATTTGTCAATTTTGGTTTCTGTTGCCATTGCTTTTGGTGTTTTATACATGAAGTCCTTGCCCATGCCTATTTCCTGAATGGTATGGCCTAGGTTTTCTTCTAGGGTTTTTATGGTTTTATACAATCATGTCATCTGCAAACAGGGACAATTTGACTTCCGCTTTTCCTAACTGAATATCCTTTATTTCTTTCTCTTGCCTGATTGCCCTGGCCAGAACTTCCAACACTGTTGAATAGGAGTGGTGAGAGAGGGCATCCCTGTCTTGTGCCAGTTTTCAAGGGGAATGCTTCCAGATTTTGCCCATTCAGTATGATACTCGCTGTGGGTTTGTCATAAATAGCTCTTATTATTTTGAGATGCATTCCATCAATACCAAATTTATTGAGAGAGTTTAGCATGAAGGGCTGTTGAATTTTTTCAAAGGCTTTTTCTGCATCTATTGAGATAATCATGTGGTTTTTGTCTTTGGTTCTGTTTATATGCTGGATTATGTTTATTGATTTTTGTATATGGAACCAGCCTTGCATCCCAGGGATGAAGCCCACTTGAACGTGGTGGATAAGCTTTTTGATGTGCTGCTGGATTCGGTTTGTCAGTAGTTTATTGAGGATTTTTGCATCGATGTTCATCAGGGATATTGGTCCAAAATTCTCTTTTTTTGTTGTGTCTCTGCCAGGCTTTGGTATCAGGATGATGTTGGCCTCATAAAATGAGTTAGGGAGGATTCCCTCTTTTTCTGTTGATTGGAATAGTTTCAGAAGGAATGGTACCATCTCCTCTTTGTACCTCTGGTGGAATTTGGCTGTGAATCCATCTGGTCCTGCTATTAATTATTGCCTCAATTTCAGAGCCTGTTATTTGTCTATTCAGGGATTCAACTTCTTCCTGGTTTAGTCTTGGGAGGGTGTATGTGTCCAGGAATTTATCCATTTCTTCTAGCTTTTCTAGTTTATTTGCATAGAGGTGTTTATAGTATTCTCTGATGGTAGTTTGTATTTCTGTGGGGTTGGTGGTGATATCTCCTTTATCATTTTTTATTGCATCTATTTGATTCTGCTCTCTTTTCTTCTTTATTAGTCTTGCTAGTGGTCCATCAATTTTGTTGATCTTTTCAAAAAACCAACTCCTGGATTCACTGATTTTTTGACGGGTTTTTTTGTGTCTCTATCTCCTTCAGTTCTGCTCTGATTTTCGTTATTTCTTGCCTTCTGCTAGCTTTTGAAAGTGTTTGGTCTTGCTTCTCTAGTTCTTTTGATTGTGATGTTAGGGTGTCAATTTTAGATCTTTCCTGCTTTTTCTTGTGGACATTTGGTGCTATAAATTTCCCTCTACACACTGCTTTCAATGTGTCCCAGAGATTCTGGTATGTTGCATCTTTCTTCTCATTGGTTTCAAAGAACATCTTTATTTCTGCCTTCATTTCGTTATGTACCCAGTAGTCATTCAGGAGCAGGTTGTTCAGTTTCTGTGTAGCTGAGCGGTTTTGAGTGAGTTTCTTAATACTGGGTTCTAGTTTGATTGCACTGTGGTCTGAGAGCTTGTTATAGTTTCTGTTCTTTTACATTTGCTGAGAAGTGCTTTACTTCCAACTATGTGGTCAATTTTGGAATAAATGCGATGTGGTGCTGAGAAGAATGTATACTTTGTTGATTTGGGGTGGAGAGTTCTGTAAATGTCTATTAGGTCTGCTTGGTGCAGAGTTGAGTTCAATTCCTGGATATCCTTGTTAACTTTCTGTCTCGTTGATCTGTCTAATGTTGACAGTGGGGTGTTAAAGTCTCCCATTATTATTGTGTAGGAGTCTAAGTCTCTTTGTGAGTCTCTAAGGACTTGCTTTATGAATCTGAGTGCTCCTGTATTGGGTGCATATATATTTAGGATAGTTAGCTCTTCTTCTTGCATTGATCCCTTTACCATTATGTAATGGCCTTCTTTGTCTTTTTTGATCTTTGTTGGTTTAAAGTCTGTTTTATCAGAGACTAGGATTGCAACCCCTGCCTTTTTTTGTTTTCCATTTGCTTGGTAGATCTTCCTCCATCCCTTTATTTTGAGCCTATGTGTGTCTCTGCACGTGAGATGAGTCTCCTGACTCCAGTAAACCGATGGGTCTTGACTCTTTATCCAATTTGCCAGTCTGTGTCTTTTAATTGGAGCATTTAGCCCATTTACATTTAAGGTTAATATTGTTTTGTGTGAAATTGATCCTGTCATTATGATGTTAGCTGGTTATTTTGCTCGTTAGATGATGCAATTTCTTCCTAGCATCGATGGTCTTTACATTTTGGCATGTTTTTGCAGTGGCTGGTACTGGTTGTTCCTTTCCATGTTTAGTGCTTCCTTCAGGAACTCGTGTAGGGCAGGCCTGGTGTCGACAAAATCTCTCAGTATTTGCTTGTTTGTAAAGGATTTTATTTCTCCTTCACTTATGAAACTTAGCTTGGCTGGATATGAAATTCTGGGTTGAAAATTCTTTTCTTTAAGAATGTTGAATATTGGCCCCCACTCTCTTCTGGTCTGTAGTTTCTGCCGAGAGATCTGCTGTTAGTCTGACGGGCTTCCCTTTGTGGGTAACCGGACCTTTCTCTCTGGCTGCCCTTAAGATTTTTTCCTACATTTCAACTTTGGTGAATCTGACAATTATGTGTCTTGGAGTTGCTCTTCTCGAGGAGTATCTTTGTGGCGTTCTCTGTATTTCCAGAATTTGAATGTTGGCCTGCCTTGCTAGGTTGGGGAAGTTCTCTGGGATAATATCCTGCAGAGTGTTTTCCAAGCTGGTTCCAGTCTCCCTGTCACTTTCAGGTACACCAATCAGACGCAGATTTCATCTTTTCACATAGTCCCATATTTTTTGGAGGCTTTGTTCATTTCTTTTTACTCTTTTTTCTCTAAACTTCTTTTCTTGCTTCATTTCATTCATTTGATCTTCAACCACTGATACCGTTTCTTCCAGTTGATCGAGTATGTTACTGAAGCTTGTGCATTTGTCACGTAGTTCTCATGTCTCAATTTTCAGCTCTATCAGGTCATTTAAGAACTTCTCTACATTGGTTATTCTAGTTAGTCATTCGCCAAATCTTTTTTCAAGGTTTTTAGCTTCTTTGCAATGGGTTTGAACTTCCTCCTTTAGCTCGGAGAAGTTTGATCATCTGAAGCCTTCTTCTCTCGACTCATCAAAGTCATTCTCTGTCCAGCTCTGTTCTGTTGCTGGCAAGGAGCTGCGTTACTTTGGAGGGGGAGAGGTGCTCTGATTTTTAGAATTTTCAGCTTTTCTGCACTGCTTTTTCCCCATCTTTTTGGTTTTATCTACCTTTGGTGACGTACAGATGGGGTTTTGGTGTGGATGTCCTTTTTGCTTATTAGTTTTCCTTCTAACAGTCAGGACCCTCAGCTGCAGGTCTGTTGGAGTTTGCTCGAGGTCCACTCCAGACCCTGTTTGCCTGGGTATCAGCAGCAGAGGCTGCAGAAGAGTGAATATTGCTGAATAGCAAATGTTGCTGCCTGATTGTTCCTCTGGAAAGTTTGTCTCAGAGGGGTACCCAGCTGTGTGAGGTGTGAGGTGTCAGTCTGCCCCTAGTTGAGGGTGTCTCCCAGTTAGGCTACTCGGGGGTCAGGGACCCAACTGAGCAGACAGTCTGTCCATTCTCAGATCTCAAACTCCTTGCTGGGAGAACCACTATTCTCTTCAAAGCTGTCAGATAGGGACATTTGAATCTACAAAGGTTTCTGCTGCCTTTTGTTTGGCTACGCCCTGTCCCCAGAGGTGGAGTCTACAGAGGCAGGCAGGCCTCCTTGAGCTGTGGTGGGCTCCACCCAGTTTGAGCTTCCCGGCTGCTTTGTTTACCTACTCAAGCCTCAGCAATGGCGGGTGTCCCTACCCCAGTCTCACTACCGCCTTGCAGTTAGATCTCAGACTGCTGTGCTAGCAATGAGGGAGGCTCCGTGGGCATGGGACCCTGTGAGCTAGGCATGGGATATAATCTCCTGGTTTGTTGTTTGCTAAGACCCTTGGTAAAGCACAGTACTAGGGTGGGAGTGACCCGATTTTCCAGGTGTTGTGTGTCACGGTTTCCCTTGGCTACGAAAGGGAATTCCCTTCCCCCTTGTGCTTCCCAGGTAAGGCGATGCCTCTCCCTGCTTCAGCTCTCGCTCGGTGGGCTGCACCCACTGTCCGACACGCCCCAGTGAGATGAACCTGGTGCCTCAGTTGGAAATGCAGAAATCACCCATCTTCTGTGTCGCTCACGCCGGGAGCTGGAGGCTGGAGCTGTTCCTATTTGGCCATCTTGGAACCGCCCCCGAGCTATTGTCTTTAAGAAAAAGGTTGTGGTCATCTAAAGTTCATGAGCTGTGTAGTCAAATAAGTGAAACAAGAATTGATGAGATTAAACAAAGATTTTTAAAAAAGGATTCTGAGCTCATGTTTAAATGCATTTTTTTGGCTGGGCGCAGTGGCTCACACCTGTAATTCTAGCACTTTGGGAGGCCGAGGCAGGTGGATTACTTGAGGTGAGGAGTTCAAGACCAGCCTGGCCAACATGGTGAAACCCTTTTTCTACTAAAAATACAAAAATTAGCTGCATGTGGTGGTGCCTATAATCCCAGCTACTCTGGAGGCTGAGACAGGAGGATTGCTTGAACCCGGGAAGCAGAGGTTGCAGTGAGCCACTTCAGCCTGGGCAACAGAGTGAGACTCCATTAAAAAAAAAAAAAGCATTTTTTTTTCTATCAACCAAACCACAAATGTTTATGAGTATCTGTGTATGTGAGAATGACAAAGAGGTGTCAAGACTTGCCCTCAAATTCTTAATCTGGCATAGTCTAAAGGCACATGGACAGATGATCAGGGACACTAGGAAGCACAGAGAACAAGAAGGGCTTAAAGAGTTCAGGGGAAGCAAAGGGTGCTGTGTGCTGAGACAGGCAGGAAACTTTGTGGGAAAGAGCTAGGGAAGGAGACCACCATAAAAACCTAGGAAAGAAGAGGCAGATTTATTTTGCATACTGCTAACAGAAACACATGACCTTCTACGCATTGCCGTGGAAGGGCTCCCAGGAGACCTCATCTTCACATAGGCCACATAGCCATACCTAGGCCATAGGGACCTTTGCCTGTGATCGTCACAGGAACACAGCCAGACAGCCACTCTTGTGAGGAGCTGCCACAGGTAGTTTCGCATCTGTTTCCCTAGTTCTGGTAAGGCAAAGGTCTTTCCACCTCAACCCCCTTTGGGATGTGAATGCAAGCTATAAAACTGCTTGGCTGGCCAGGCACGGTGGCTCACGCCTGTAATCCCAGCAGTTTGGGAGGCCGAGGCGGGTGGATTGCCTGAGGTCAGGAGTTCGAGACCAACTTGACCAACATAGTAAAACCCCATCTCTACTAAAAACACAAAAAATTAGCTGAGTATGGTGGCATGCGCCTGTAATCCCAGCTACTCAAGAGGCTGAGGCAGGAGGATCGCTTGAACCAGGGAAGTGGGGGTTGCAGTGAGCCAAGACCACACCACCGCACTCTAGCCTGGGCAACAAGAGTGAAACTCGGCCGGGCGCGGTGGCTCAAGCCTGTAATCCCAGCACTTTGGGAGGCCGAGACGGGTGGATCACGAGGTCAGGAGATCGGGACCATCCTGGCTAACACGGTGAAACCCCGTCTCTACTAAAAATACAAAAAAAAAAAAAAACTAGCCAGGCGAGGTGGTGGGCGCCTGTAGTCCCAGCTACTCCGGAGGCTGAGGCAGGAGAATAGCGTAAACCCGGGAGGCGGAGCTTGCAGTGAGCTGAGATTCGGCCACTGCACTCCAGTCTAGGCGACAAAGCGAGACTCCATCTCAAAAAAAAAAAAAAAAAAGAGTGAAACTCTGTCTCAAAAACAAACAAACAAAAAACAAAAAAACCAAAAAACTGCTTGGCTGTGGTTTAGAGTTGGCTCCTCCATGACATGGTAACCCTCCACTCACTCACATCTTCTGTCAACTGGCCCCTCTGGCTTGGCATCTTCCTGTGGGATTAGGAACATGGGAAGTTGACACTGTGCCAATCTTGCTTATGTAGCTGTGTAACAAACTGTCTAAAGCCATTTGGGCTCACTGTCTCCTTACAGGCCAAACCTATGGAAGTGTGGCAAGCCAATCCATCAGCTGTAGTAGTTGCTGCTGCTTAGTGTCTGCTTGCTTGACTGACTGATATGTTTAGGTCAGGGAGGGGTGACAAGAAATGGCCAATGCATTGGCAGGTGAACTAACTTTTCCCAAGTGAAGCAGCTGGAAGATGCAATTAAAACCATTCAGAAATAGCTGGGTGCGGTGGCTTGTGCCTGTAGTCCCAGCTAATCAGGAGGCTGAGGTGGGAGGACTGCTTGCACCTAGGAGCTGGAGACCAGCCTGAGTGATATAGGGAGACCCCATCTTAAAAAAAAAAATTCAGAAAAGTTGTAGCACAGGCTGGTGCAGTTATTTGGAATCTTAAAGGACATAATTCAGAAGGTGGCTTGTCCTGAGGCAGAACAAACATAGGGTTGAATTAAAGAAGCTCTGGCTGGGTGTGGTGGCTCATGCCTGTAATCCCAGCATTTTGGGAGGCCAAGGTGGGAGGATCACTTGAGACTAAGATTTTGAGATCAGCCTGGGCAACAAAGAGAGACCTGACTCTCTCTCTTTAAAAAAACTGCTGCTAACTACTGAGTCGAATGGAAAACTATCCTTTGTAATTCAAATTGTGCACGGTAGCTTTTCTCCACTTTCCTATTTATCTCCATACATTACCTTTCCCCCGGACCTGCCTCACACACAAACATGTCAGGCTGGGAAAAACTATGACTACTATATAATTAATTAATGAATTAATGAGCAAGTCTTTAAAAGGGTCATTTATTTAAAGTTTCAGGGCATTGCCATATGTACTTCTGTATCTTTCACTGCAAACACATGTAAACAAGATGGGAATTATTTTACAACATGGATAAATACCTTGTATGAAAGCATGAAACAGTAGCCTGTGTAAATAGAGCCTTCTGGGGAAATCTGGTTTTCAGAAAGGAGAGAGGCTTTGTATACATGGATCTCTGAGGAAGTTTTTCCCATAATTTGTATAGGGAATTTTAGTATATTCATTGATTATATACATTTTTCTTAAGGCTTAAGACATTATTAAAAACTTGGCATGATCCTATATAGTTATATTCTATTATACATGATATGATATTCTATTATATACGTAATACTTGGCATTAGAGAAGGAATGTTAAGTTAAAATACAATTTTCTTGCAATCAAATTTTCTGGTTCTGAGAAGTGCTTCTAGGTTCAAGGTCAGGCAGCAATTCTCTTTCATATGTTCTCAGAAATCTCTACTCCAGTACAGTCCACGTTGTGTAACAGTGGTTAATAGCATGAGCTTTGGGATCAAAGTGCTGGGTACAAATGCCAGCTACACCTTGGGTAATTCTGCATAAGACATTTAAGCTGCTGTACCTCAGTTTCCTCTCTCCTGCCTGTGGGCAACAGGGCATATCTGGTAGTGGGGCTGTATTAAATGAGATAAATCATACAAACTGCTTAGTACACAGGGTAGCACATGGTGTGCTATAATTATTATGTCATAACTTATTAACATACATAATATACCATCATTTTTGATAGCAAGTAGAGTGTTACCTGGTATAAGTAAAACTATATTTTGATCATCTTGAGCCTTGCCTTCTTTTTTTTTTTTTTTTTTCTATCTTTACCCTCCTTTGAAAAAAATGAGCATAGTGAATATTGGGTGGTGATGAGCAGAAAAGGGATCATGAACACAATGCTGTACAGGTAATTACAGTGGCTCCCAACAATGAAATATGTATGTGGCGTTCTTGTGACTTTGCAGGAATTGTTTGCTTTAAAATATGCTTCAGTTGCCGAAACTTCCATGACTTATGACAGCTTGAATACCTACTATCTTGTTCGGAAAACAAACGCAAGTCTCTTTCTTTAGGTACCATGGTATCAGTATCCGACTTACAACACTTGAGACTTACTTTAAGAGATACGACTTTCTAATATTTGCGTTTTTAACGACATCTGGCCCTTATTTAACCATCACATTTACATCCAATTCCTGCAGGCATAGTTTTGTTGTTTAAGCTTGGCTAGATGCCCTCTGCAGAAAGCCTTTGCTTTAATGAACCACAATTCCACAAAAAACTGCTAGAGTTCCCTGCTCTCTTCTCACCCCTGCCACTGTACAACAATAGCATGTAAAGTTTCATCTTGAATTTCAAATAAGAAGGTAAAAATAAGAAACTATGTTGCTGGAGAATTAGCTTTATGTAGTAGCCATTACTATGACATATTCAACTTGATGCCCTTAGATTATTTGCAGAAGTGTTTATGTACTACGAAATGTTTGGCCAGAGCATACAGGAAACTGTAAAATATTTTATGTGATGTATACACGGTTGATGGTAGAATTTTAAATGTAGCCTGGAGAGGTTCTATCCAAATTCCAGGGGGGCAGATGAGAGAATATGTTCTCTTTAGTGATTCCGTTTTACACAAGAGGTTATATGAACTGGATAGCATTGCTTTATTTAAGAACTATGTAAAAAAATTCATAAAATTAAACTTTAGAATTCTAAACAAGTAAATGTGCTTTCTTTCAGACCAAGAATCACCAGTTATGTTTATTTGTCTTCTACATGGTAAAAGCATTAGACATGGCTTGTTTATTATTTTGTAAAAATAAAGAACAGCAATAAATGAAGGGTTCTCCCCAGATACAGGAATTATATACACCATTTAAAAATATTTGTGCTTCTGATGGTTTTCCAATAAAAAGTCTTGGTTTTAAAATTGAAACAGTATTTTTGAATCACAACTATTACAATATAAGAAGGCAGGAAAGCTAATGACATAACCTCTAAATGGCACGTTCAGAAAGTCATACTTCCAAATTTAGGTGAAGGGAGAAATATTTCTACTTTCTTTACCCTTAAATCTAAGAAGCAGTATCAAGAGAGGCTATTTATTTATTGGCTTATTTATTTTCAAATTCAGTCTCTAAAATACAAGGGACAAAAAACAGAAATTAGCTTTGTATATTCCTTTTTGACTTAGAGTTAAGGCTGATGTGTAAGATAATAGACTGTTTACTTAATACCACAGTCACACTGAAGATTTTACTATATAAACATATGCTTTAGGATGTATCCATAATTAGTATAGTTTTTAAATAAATTTACATTGTTGTCAAGGATAAATATACCATAAAACCCCAACATGTCTTAGCATAAGCAATATTCTTATGCTAACCCAGTATGGCAGAAAATACTTTATAATACCAGACTGAAAATTAGGGACCATCGATTCTTGTCTCTGTTCTGTCACTACCATTATTGAGTGATCTTAGGAAAGTCACTTTCCCGCTCTAGGCCTTGGTTCTTCCATCTGTAAGATAAGCAGCTGTTCTCAATGATCTCTAAAACTGTCTTCTGCTCTAACATTACAATTATTGAGAACATAATTTATTGAAGTCAAGTTTTCTTAAACGTTTCTTCTGTAAATTTTCCTTTATTTATTTCTATAGTCACTGCTGAAGGAAATTTTATTTCACTTCAAATTTAATATTGTGCAAAGAGTCAGAGAAAGAACCTAAGTATAAAAAATAGAAAAAGGAATGAAAAATATTGAGCAATTATGGGGACATGTAGGCTGGTTTAGGACAGACATAAATGACCTTGCTTTATTCTAAATTCAGCTTACTGGCTTATGATGAAAAATGAAAGGTTATTATATGAACTTGGCAAAACCAGATTTTATAAATAATTACCTGTCAGACTGTTCAAGATAGACAAACATACGCCAGACCAACAAAAACACAGACCTGTCATATTTCTGAGAGAAATGTACATTGAGTCTTCCTTCTCTGGGACTATAAGGAGATCAGGTAGAATAAAATGAAGGAAAAAAAACCCAAACCCTGTATTTTCTGCCTTGTGCGTACTTTCAAATGTATAATGTGGGAGAGAAGGAATTTTGATGTGATAAATTAGCCCCCGAAAATTTTATACCATCTATAAGCATGGCAGATCAAAACCAAATACAATAAATGCTATCGTTTAAAAGTTAGCATGTTTACTGCAAGCTTATAATTTCCCATGATTATGGATGACAAGGAAAATGAGAATGATGACAAAAATAAATGTTTAATCATACATTTTAACAAGCATAGATGGAACATCAAAACCCTTTGGGAATATTTTGATATTATATATCTGTGATTTTGTTTCTGAAATTCAAATTCTTTCTAAAAAGATTAACATAGAGCAGGTAAATGACAGTTAACACATGTAAATAATGTGGCATAATCATATTAACAGAGACTCATAATGCTTTGGCCACAAGAAAAAGCTCTTTCATATTTCTCATTTCTATTTTTATTCTTTAGAGAGAGTGTTTCAAGTGTGTGTAAAATCCATGATAAAAGTAAAATTATACAAAACTCCCACAGAATTAAAGAAATAACTTTCTTTTCTTGCAACTGAAGTTTAATCAGGAACTGTACTCTTACATCTGCTATATTTTGGTTTGTTCCGAGGAGTTACGGTTCCTCATTTACTGGAGAAAGTATAGATGCCAGAAGGGTAGCTTGGCTGCTAACAGCAAGAAATTACCCAGCCCACATTTCCAGTCTAGGTGTGGTAGTGCTTTGAAGGGAGGAAGCACGAAATCACTCTGCTCTCCTTCTACTAATTCTGAATACTTGGCTTCTAAATGTGTATGGCATGTGCAGGAGTGGTGGGTCTGGGGATTGGAGGAACAGGAAAAGGAGGGAAATAAAGATGGAGGAAGAGGTTCTGTGTGAGGAAAAACACACATGAAAGGCAGATGGCAGGAAGTTGGGAAGAAGGCAGTGAAAATGACACATACTGTAAGTGGAGTAAAGGGGAGAGGAGGTGGGAACAGGTGATTTAGCAGGTCTGTTAAATCTTTGATTACTGTAAGTTTATAAAGTAGATAGCTGTCAATAAAATACATATAGTCAACAAATGTTGGAAAGTCAAGCTGATGGTATAAGGGGAGGCAAAACTCACTGTCCTTTTAATTTTGTTTCCCTGTTCCAAACCTGGATTATAAAATGTATCAAATAAAACACTGACAAAAGACTGGACCGGGGCAACCACTACTTTTAAGATATGTGAACTGAGGGCAGTAAATCTACTCAAATTAAAATTTCAAAATTGTGTGATCTGCATTCTTGTCCACCTACACACTATCCTAAACATCCTGCCATTCATTAGCTGAACAGCCCATCTAGTAAACAAGACTGATGGTTGAGTGGCTGGAAAAGAGCAGGAGTCAGCAAGTTGGTAGTCACAACAAACCAGCCCACTCCCTCAGATAAAAGAAAGGTAAATTTGTATTTTATTTTGTTCACAAGAAATCACCTTAATATAACACTGCCTTTCCTGTTGTTGCGGGCACATCACAGTTGTCACATCAGCAGGCTAGAAAAGCCATCCCATTCCTGCGGTAGGCATTCTGTCAAGAAAAAGAAATCTGCAATGAATTATCACATCAAGTCAAACAAGGAAAGGAGGCAAAA
The DNA here is from genome assembly GCF_009764315.1 of Trachypithecus francoisi. NCBI lineage: Eukaryota > Metazoa > Chordata > Mammalia > Primates > Cercopithecidae > Trachypithecus > Trachypithecus francoisi. The sequence goes on from NW_022681455.1 coordinate 45,051,088, forward strand.
AGCAAGCAGAGCCTTCTTCCTGTTTTGTAGACTCTGCTGGCTACAATCTAATAGAATGCTTAATCTGAATATTTCTGGTGGCAAAACTATAGCAACCATTCTGTCTGTTAAAAAGTCGGTGTGGTTAGCAAGTGGTTAGTGATTCTATTTTTGGGAAGTAGGAGATACACAAAATAAGACATCCCATTTTGTTAACTGATTGGGCTTGGTTAGGCCAAAGAGAGATATCGAATCTGTTTGTCTTTTATAAACATGTGTTCTCTATTCGACATGCTCAGGATCACTTCTAATTAAGTATCTTAATAGTCTATAAATTACTGACTCATTATTGGCCCTTCCCAGGCCTAATTTATAGTCTGAGTGAAGAGCTATCGGAACGGACACTAATAGAGGCCTCTCCTCCCTGGTAAAATATGATTATCTCAAAGGAGTTCTGTATTGTTCTGCATATCGTAGACAGTATCAAAAATGCAAATCTTAATTTTATATACATTACCTGTACATACAGATGTACCCATGTATATGCATGCTGGGATAGAATACTCCCATAAAAGAAAGTGGGAAAATGGATTCTAAGTGCAAAAATATAATACGTTCCAGTAAGGAAAGAAAAATTGCATGCTTTTCATTCCAAGAGCTATATTTTGCATTTCAGTGTTGGGAGACCTGGACCACACAGGGTCTCTGTAACATCCTGAATCTCACCGTAAGACCCAGAGTGGAGAAGAACTAAAATTCAGGACTTAGGAATAAAATTTCCCTTTCACTGGCACATTTTTCATCATTTAAACTAGTAACAGTCACATCCAGAGAATTCATAATCTTCAACTGGATGGAATTTTCCTACAATCTGTTTTCAGAAAAACAAAGAAAATCATAAAATTTCATGTTAGGGATTTTTCCCCCTTAGGCTTATAATTCTGAAGCAGTTCTGGAGTCTGTATACTTCCAGCCCAATGAATTAACCTTGAACAGCCACAGCCATCTTTTAAGAAATATAGAATAACCTTTTACGATCAAGATAATGCTGTGGAGGCAGTGAAATCTTCATCTTAAAAAAAAAAATTAAACCACATTAATAATTATACTATAAACGGAAAGTAGACTTAACCCTTTTAGAAGGACTTCCATCAACATGAGGTGAAACAAATACAGTTTTCTAGATAACCTTCTGTTAATCATAAAATTCAATTAACTTGAAAACCTTCTCTCCAAATATCCTGCTTAAGAAGATTTACTATGCTTGTCAGGCTTTGGCGCCCTGGCTGAAATTTCTTCGGTTAGTTATGCTGCTACGCAGTTCACTCCAGATCAGTGTAGCAGGGATGACAAAACAGTGGCACATTCCAAGTGTCATTCCTCAGTATTCTTTCTGTGAGCTTGTTCTGTACCATGGGGCTTTTTGTGTTGTACAACACTTCTGGATTGAAGAAAACATTCTAACAAGGACTAGAAAATTCCAACTCTACTTCCTAAAATTGTGCGCTATAGAACAGTGTTAAATGAATGCCTCAGAGAGCCACAAATAACTTGTAGGAATGCACAGGGTGTCTTCCCACAACCACAGGCAGGGGAGCCTCATCTAGGAAACAGCTCCTACCACCATGGCTGCCTACAGAGGCTTATGCCAAGGTAATACTCTTAGCTTCCTCACCCTGGTAGTTTAAATTTTACAACCACAGTGACAATCTTTAACATAATGTACTATTTAAAGCACAGGGATGGTTTTATATGGAGTTAAATGGACCTAGGAGTAAGGCTGCATTCCTTCTAAAGGTAGAGTGTTGAAGTGAGCCTTGCTTGAGAAAGGAGGTTTTGGCTTAGAGGGAGACTGAGTCTTAGCTGGGTTCACCTGAGAAATAACCAGGTTTTAATGTTTTCAGATGGGGCAATATGAAATAGTTCTTATTAGCATGGAAAAGGTCACTTTTGAAAGATCAATTCACCTTCACAGGTGATTTATCACTGCTTTGCAAACAATTAAAAGATTACAGGCGTATTTAATAACACAGATCCTATGAGAAAACCAAAGTTTAGAGTTGACCCAGACTTCTGTGATGAGTTCTTCCTATTTTAATTCTAAAATAAAGAAGGAACCAACAAACATGTGTAATTAGTGAAGAGCAATTTCAGCAAACATATTCCCTAGGGTCCTCTATTTTGAGTCACTGCTTTTTCCTTTTGATGTACAAAGGATGTACGTTGTCTATGTAAGGCAATTATGGGAACGTCCCAACTTTGGCATGCTTTCCAGAGTAAGCAACTTTACAGGAAGATGGATGAAGACAACTCATCTTCACGTCAACTGTAAATTTCTCTCTATTTGTGTTGCAAATGTTGAAACTAAATTTAAACATTGCTTGGTGTGAGGGCCTTCCAGAGGCCACATTCTCATGGAATACTTCGTGTCCCACTTACTTTCTTCTGTCAGACCCTATGAATGATTCCCAGTTCTGTATCTTTACAGACACCTCTAGTTAGTAAAATCCAGGCTTTGACCAGAAACAGGACTTCCACCCACTACTGAAAGTTATAGATTAATCAATAACACAATCAGACCTCCCCAACAAACTGGCTTCTACATGCCTATATACTACTTAAGGTTTATTTCTGATTTAATAAAGTTCTGTTCTCCACATCAGTTGCTCCTTTGTGAATTTGCTGAAAAGTTCAGACATTTTAGTATCTCTTAAAGTTCACAGCAAAGACAATACTTAATGTTTTTAAGGCCCAATTAGTTCTAAAATTAGGAATTCATAGTTCCCAGGTTTTTTAAAATTGAGGACCCAATTTTGGACATTCATTTATAGCACCAAATTATGACCTGTGCCATTATATCAATCTACCTGGATAAGCAGATACAGATTTTACCTACTGCACTGGGCACTGGTGGGGTAATTAATTTCTAAGTGTGCACGTTTTAAAATGACTTTTTTTTTTTTAACTTCATATGGGCAAGCTAGAGAAAACATTTAAATCTCATCGTGGTTTACTTCTGTTTTTTATGGGTTACCATAAATTGGTACATCTTAAGGGATACGAATGAATATTAAAAAGATAATATTTTTCTTAAGCAAAAGGACACATGCTACAAAACTTAATTTTGTAGTTCCAACTTAAATATTACTGTGTATTATTTTTGCCATTAGCCTAATTATTAGAACATTAACTATAAACACCAGTCTTTCTTCCAGTATAGACTTGTTTTATTCTATTACTTTTCCTGTTTCTCTTCTGCGTTCTCAAATCTTAAATAAACTAGCATAAGAATTTCACTGTAGTAAGTCCCAAACTCTCTTATGCATACTTTATTTCTCAAAGGCATAAGAAAGAGGTTTTGGTTCTATTATCTGAATTCCTATAAATTTGCTTAATATGATTTTGGCAAATCTTTACTGAGTTCTTATTCTGTAAATCACTGTGTGCTTGGTGGTACAACAGGACACAAAGATAAATAGACAGTCCCTGGCTTCACTAAACTTCCAGTTTCACATTCAAGTTTTAACCACCACAAGTAAAATGCACTGAGAGGTCATTCTCAACGTGAGAAAGGAGGGAGAAAACAAAGCTTTTGGTTTTTTGCTTCTAATCACAATATTTAATTTGAACTTACACTTTAGAAAGGCACGAGATTTGTCTATTTCTCAAAGTAGGGAGGGGCAAAGATTAAAAAATGCTGAGACACATGGTTTTATGGTTTATGAAATATTTTCATGTCTGTATCTAATTTGAGCCTTACCACAATTAGTAAAAGAGTAGATTTTGGATTTAAAACCCAGGGCCTGTGTTCTTTTCATTATACTACATTGTCTTACAATAAACAAAACAAACCAGACAGTCCCCTGCCCCAGTTCCACCCACAGCACTGTAGATACACATATTCTCTTAGTCCCAACAAACTCAGTTCTTGCTAAACATCACTTAAAGGGTAAATTACAATTTTATTTCAAATTTAAGCTAAATCAGCCAGGTACAATACTTCAGAGTACAGACATGGACCTTGAATCTAAATCATCCTCACTTTGGAGGCTTTCTCAACTACTGCTTATTTTCCAAACTAACTTTAAGAATAGTGTATAGTATAGAACATTGCACCCAAATCACTCGGGGAACTTTAAAAGATGCTGATGCTATAGCTCCAGTTCTTCAAAGCCAGTGGGTCTGAGTGGAGTTTAGGCTGTGGAACATTTTAGAAGTATCCCAGGTGCATAGTGAGAGTTGAGAACAGTGGTAAAATGGATGAGGAGACCATTAACAGGACCCAGTAATGGTTTTGTCAATAAATGGAACATTTTCAGAATCTGTCATGATTATGGAGCAAATATTTCCTAATGGAAATTCTAATTATGGCATTTAGTAAATTTAACATGGAAGAGGCAGAAATTGAAGTTTTCAGACTGTGGCTTTTACCCACAGCAGATGGGTTACCTATATCTCCACACTTTTAGGTTATCTGTAGACTAGGCATTGCTTTCCCCCCCGCAGATGCTGAGATGCCACTATTAGGAGCACAGTCTGTCTGACTGCCACAACATGTTTAATACTATAGTGAAAAAGGAATTTGGAACTAAGCCTGCTAAAGCAAGCTGAACAAACCCTTTACTAACTAACATCTAGAATCAACAATAGAACTTTGGAATTGGAAAGTATCTTTGTGAATTCCTCTGGCCCATTCTTAATGTAACATGAAAAAACTAATGCCCAGAGAGTGACCCGTCCGCAGTCACATGAGGAAAAGCCCAGGATTCCTGACTCAGTTTAGGGCCTGTTGCAGATGGTTCTGATTCTGCCCAAAGCTATGTGTTTAGCTTCCCCAGCCTTAATGGGGAAAACAGATGCAGGGAAAGAAACAGTTTTTCTGGATAAAGAACAGCCCTTGGGAGCAGAACAAAAGTGAAGAAACTGGTGGTGGTGGTGGGAGAGGGTTAGAGGAGGGGGAAGGAAGGAACACAATTATGTCCGAAACAATATAGCTGAGCAGGTAGAGGTCAAGCCATTATAAGCTTTGAGTTCTACTTTGGGCTTTTCTGCTTTATGATTAGCCCTCCCCTGGAGAATCACTTAATTTTCCTGAGTGCCCAAAATAATAACTCTGATAAATGAACAAAGCATCAAAATAAGATAAATATAGCTGAAAGGTTCTGTGGCAAATGTATGCATCTTTAGGACCTTCAAGGGGGTGATACACCATGTGTTTTCATGGAAGTCTTACTACGGCTATGCTCGGTGTCTGATTTTGGGCTGAGCAAATAACATGGCCTGCGTGGAGCTATTTGGAGTTGGCAAGTTTGGGTTAAATCCAGCAATAAAAGGGACAATAAAAAGATCTGGAGAATACATTCACCCTCTCCCAAACTACTGTTAACTCCTAATTAACTAAGTATAGATTATAGACGCTTTGTCTCTAGGATGATTTGTGGGCCACAGGAGCTGCCCTGTTACCAAGAGCCTGGGGGTTTTCCAAATTCTTCACATCCTGGGATGTGAGGGCACAGAGGGTTGAGGTTGAAGGGGATGAAGATGAGCACAGAGGGTTGAGGTTCTACACTGGCTTTGCTTTGCTGGGAGAAAAAGGTAGGGAGGCAGTGGAATAAACTAGAAGGAATAGGCTTTCACTAACTCTTACTTATTAACTTAACCTAAATGTCTGGTTTATTGGAATACTCAGTTGAGCCACAATTGGGAAAGTAGGTACATTTCTGAATTTCATGTATAAATGCTGTTTTGGTCAACTAAATTGTCCCCCTCTCTGTCCCACCACACTCCCAAGCTTTATAGTAAAAATCAGTCGTGCTTGTAACAGGCCTTTTTCAATCTCTCTTCTGGTAGAAGAGACTATGCCAAATTGTCTCAAACTTAGGTTGTTTCATATTCTACTGCTTCCACATGTCCAAATTCAGCCCTGGCCTCTGGGAGGTCATTAGATTCCGAGTCTAAGCCCTCTCTTTTGCCTAAGATCCAGCCCTGGTCTCTGTGAGGTCGTTAGATTCTGAGTCTAAGCTCTCCATTTGCCTAAGAACATGACCATGCCCTGAAAGACATATTGTTTTGCTTTAATACTATAAATCTTGGAAGCTCAGGAGTTTCATATGAAAGCTATGCAATCGCTTTTTAAAAGATAAAATATGCCCCTTTCTTTGCTGGCCTTGTGTCTGCGTGTGGGCAAGATATTTAATTATAATGAATAAAGCCGAATGGTAGTCTAAGACTCTTAAAATCAAAGTGGGAATCATGGCTGAATTTCATTAGCAAACATAAATAAAATAGGCACATCTTGTTTGCACCATGCCATGTGACTTTTCTCCTTTTGATAATTTCATTCTAACTCTGATATTTCAGAGGATCTAAATTAAACCATATGATGTATAACACTGTATAACATGCAAAACTCATCATTAAACATTTTTCTTTTGTATACTTGCCCTATGTTATAAATATCCTGTCAGAAGCAGAGCCTTGATTTAACGACAGTGGAGGGAGCCCTGCCCTTTAAATAAGAGGTCTTCTCTGGCTGGCAGAATGGGAAAAAAACATAGTATTAACTCTCATTGTAGTCCAAGTAACCCAAAGCCCATAAATCTTGAGGAACTTGTCATTTTATGCCTGATTTTTCTCTAAATCTATCTCAGTCTCTTCTTATTTTATTAAAAATACTAACATTGGGCTTTTATAAATTCTTGAGTTATTACCAAGTTGTTTCAGCAGTCTGAATACAAAAATCTCTAGATTAAATTTAGTCATTAAAAATTACCATTCATAATTGCCCAAGTCATTGCAAATTATGACATATATTAAGACTTTTTTGTTGTTGAGCAAAATAATTAAGTGGTTAACACGACATTGTATTTTAGGAAAAAAAGGTTTTTGTAAATATTATCTTTGGCAATTTTATGAGACTATGTATAAATTATTCTTTCCATGACACTGTATGCACTTATATACATCTATGTTTAATAATAATTTAATGCCAATCATATTAAACTTGTCTTCAGCCACTTTTATATTAATGACAATCAAAACAAATGTCTCAAATTATTCTAAGCTGCAAACACATATAAGCAAGCATTTTAGGTTCCCATACTGTTACCAAAAATTAGAATCAATAGTAGGTTTGTAATAGATAACATAATATACTCTTTTTTTACAATCTTGGTTTTATAGCCATGTTACTCAATTGGATTTTCAAGGTCTTAGACAATACTGATACAAGATAAAAACAAAAAGAACAGCCAGAAAGTGCCAAATTGGCAGGAGTTAGTAACCCAAATAACAATTGTTTGGGGGCTAAGCTCTAACAACAGTTAATTCTCATTTCACTTGAGTAACCTATAACCTTCAGAAGGAAGGGAGCTTAATGTTCTATTTATTTCTGTATGTCTAAGGCATAACCCAATGCATGAAATAAGTTAAATGCTTAATAAAGAGTCATCTAATGAATGAAAGAATTTGACTAGCAGGTGGCTTCTTTTCCTCTGGGCAATACTGGGAAATGCTGATGTGCTCATCATTAGAGCAAGGGCTGGATAGTCTCAGTTCCCAAAATTGGACTCAGACCACACACTTACTGTTTTGCAAGAGAACCATCAGCACCAGTTATTAAGAAAACTAAATAAGTGACCTTGATAGCCCAACTGCTGGCAAGAGTTGCAAAGCAGTTATTCTGATATTAGGTCTCAGTTCCCACTGGGAGCATTTCTGGGCTTCTCCTTACTAATTATCAGTCAACAGTGAAAACTTATGCATCAATCAAGCCAATTGCTTTGTTTGCCAGAAAAAGTATTCAACTCATCTAAAACAACACTGTGAAATTATTTTGAGTCTATAAACATTTTAGGTTCAAATACTCTGTTATCAAAAATTATAATCAACAGTAAGTTTGCAGTAGATAATTTTTTTTTACAATTTTGGTTTTGTAGTCATGTTACTAAGTTGCATTTTCAAGGCCTTAGACAATACTGATGTAAGACAAAAACAAAAAGAAAATATTGTTGCTATGCCCTTCCCCCACCTCTTCTCAATGGCCTTTGCCACATTAAAACACAACACAAGATGGTATCTCATTGTGGTTTTGATTTGCATTTCTCTGATGGCGAGTGATGATGAGCATTTTTTCATGTGTCTGTTGGCTGTATGAATGTCTTCTTTTGAGAAATGTCTGTTCACATCCTTTGCCCACTTTTTGATGGGGTTGTTTTTTTCTTGTATATTTGTTTGAGTTATTTGTACATTCTGGGTATTAGCCCTTTGTCAGATGAGTAGATTGCAAAAATTTTCTCCCATTCTGTAGGTTGCCTGTTCACTCTGATGAAACTTTCTTTTGCTGTGCAGAAGCTCCTTAGTTTAATTAGATCCCATTTGTCAATTTTTGCTTTTGCTGCCGTTGCTTTTGGTGTTTTAGACATGAAGTCTTGCCCATGCCCATGTCCTGAATGGTATTACCTAGGTTTTTTTCTAGGGTTTTTATGGTATTAGGTCTAACATTTAAGTCTCTAATCCATCTTGAATTAATCTTCGTATAAGGAGTAAGGAAAGGATCCAGTTTCAGCTTTCTACTTATGGCTAGCCAATTTTCCCAGCACCATTTATTAAATAGGGAATCCTTTCCCCATTTCTTGTTTCTCTCAGTTTATCAAAGATCAGATGGCTGTAGATGTGTGGTATTATTTCTGAGGACTCTGTTCTGTTCCATTGGTCTATATCTCTGTTTTGGTACCAGTACCATGCTGTTTTGGTTACTGTAGCCTTGTAGTATAGTTTGAAGTCAGGTAGCGTGATGCCTCCAGCTTTGTCCTTTTGACTTAGGATTGTCTTGGCAGTTAGAATGGCAATCATTAAAAAGTCAGGAAACAACAGGTGCTGGAGAGGATGTGGAGAAATAGGAACACTTTTACACTGTTGGTGGGATTGTAAACTAGTTCAACCATTATGGAAAACAGTATGGCAATTCCTCAAGGATCTAGAAATAGATGTACCATATGACCCAGCCATCCCACTACTGGGTATATACCCAAAGGATTATAAATCATGCTGCTATAAAGACACATGCACACGTATGTTTATTGCGGCACTATTCACAATAGCAAAGACTTGGAATCAACCCAAATGTCCATCTGTGACAGACTGGATTAAGAAAATGTGGCACATATACACCATGGAATACTATGCAGCCATAAAAAAGGATGAGTTTGCATCCTTTGTAGGGACATGGATGCAGCTGGAAACCATCATTCTTAGCAAACTATCACAAGAAGAGAAAACCAAACACCACATGTTCTCACTCATAGGTGGGAACTGAACAATGACATCACTTGGACTCGGGAAGGGGAACATCACACACCGGGGCCGATCATGGGGAGGGGGGAGGGAGGAGGGATTGCATTGGGAGTTATACCTGATATAAATGATGAATTGATGGGTGCTGATGAGTTGATGGGTGCAGCACAGCAACGTGGCACAAGTATACATAGGTAACAAACCTGCACGTTATGCACATGTACCCTAGAACTCAAAGTATAATAAAAAAAATTAAAAAAAAAAAAAAACAAAACAACAACAACAAAAAACCACAAGGAGTAAGCACACAGAGAGCAATAGCTGTTTGCCAATGGTCAATTTGATTGGACAGTAAGGAAATTATAGTTAAGGTCTTTAAGATTTAAAGACAGTGAATAAAAAATTAGGACAAAAATCAGAAGATGGTAGTTAATAATATCAATTACATTCGGTAGCCACCTGAGAAGATATATTTTTACACTTGATTTTAGCCAAAAGGCTGAGAAATGATAGAAAAGGTGTATGTCTATAGGAACCTACTGTCATTCATTCACTTATTCATTCCAAAAATACAGAGTACAAGGTACAGTAGATACAGCAGGATCACAGATGTGGTTCCTGCCCTCTGTGGTGAACAGGCTGAGGGGGAAGACACATATTGAATAAGACATGCCAAAAGTGATGGAAGTTACAAAATGAGAATAGACTGCAAAGGGCTGTATAAGAGGGCAGTAGAGGTAGATGGGGTGATCAAGGAGGCTTCTTGAAGAAGTCACACAGCTGAGATCTGAGTTGGGGACGGGAAGGGGATGGGTTTGGGGGACAAAGAAGTATTCCAAGTAAGGCCAAGAGAAGAGAGACCTTAACTTATCTTGTTTCCAAACGCCAAGCTATAGGCTTAGTCAATAAATGTTAAATCTGAGACACCAACCCAAACTACCTACCACTAAAGGGCTTATCCAAATTGAGGTCAGCGATACTCATAAGCATTCAACCAAGTGATTCTTTTGAATCACTGCTTTAGGGCCTGGCATAAACTCTTTATATTACATTAGAGTACTCTCTGTTGGCATTTATTTCCCAGGTGAACTGCTGTGGACTGACAATAGGGGGGCACGCCTCTTCCATGCCTTTGTGTCTCTTTCCTTAAAGTTAGGTGTTCTGGAGACACTGTGAACATACTTTTACCTTGTTCATACTACACATCTGTATTTCTAAAACAGAGTTGTGTTAATTAAATTTGCCATGGACATTTACAATAATATGCCTTAACCATTCTGAAAATTTATCTCCAACATATCATAAACAACCAAAGTGTCTCCTCTGATGTGAAAAATTAATTTGAACAGGGCTATCATATTAAATGACAAGATCTGAGTTGTGGAGCCATCCTAAGTCAGATATATTATTTATGTGGTAGTGACAGTACTCATTTTACTGGATATTATTCTAATTAATTCTAAAAGGTGAGCTTTTGGGTTCATAGTAACTAGGATCCTGTACTGGCCCAGATCACCCTTATCACACTATTGTCCAAGTCAACTGCCTACTGGGTACACTGTTTCACAAACACAGTGAAAAGGTTTCGGTTTAGCACATCAAAAATAATGTTGTTTGTTTCACTATTTTTTTTTTTTTTTTTGAGACAGGGTCTTGCCCAGGCTAGAGTGATGTGGTGTGATCACGGCTCAATGCAGCCCCAATCTCCCAGACTCAAGCAATTCTCCCTTCTCAGCCTCCTGAGTAGCTGGGACTGCAGGTGTGCACCACCACGCTCGGCTAATTAAAAAAAATTTGTTTAGAGATGGGGGTCTCACTTTGTTGCCCAGGCTGGTCTTGAACTCCTGGGCTCAAACGATCTTCTTGCCTTAGCTACCCATCATGCCTGGCCCCTTGTTTCACTTTTTTTTTTTTTTTTTGAGGCGGAGTCTCGCTCTGTCTCCCGGACTGGAGTGCAGTGGCCAGATCTCAGCTCACTGCAAGCTCCGCCTCCCGGGTTTACGCCATTCTCCTGCCTCAGCCTCCCGAGTAGCTGGGACTACAGGCGCCCGCCACCTCGCCCAGCTAGTTTTTGTATTTTTAGTAGAGACGGGGTTTCACCGTGTTAGCCAGGATGGTCTCGATCTCCTGACCTCGTGATCCACCCGTCTCGGCCTCCCAAAGTGCTGGGATTACAGGCTTGAGCCACCGCGCCCGGCCCCTTGTTTCACTTTTAACAGAAGTTATTACAATTCAAAATACTTACTAAAAATATTTTATTACTCAACAGCCAAATTAACAAAATGGATCTTCAAAAGGGCCTATAAAAAATTCAGCACCAGTTTTTGACTACAGAATTAAGAAGTCAGTTGAAATTCTTGTTCCAAACTGGTTGGCAAAAGTTGAGATCAGAGTCATCCTTACAAAAGAATGTGGCTGTTATATTTCAATAACTTTTACTGCGATTTCTTGAGGACTGGCTGCATACATTCTACCTTTGTGTATTCTATTTATATAGCAGTCAAATGAAATGTAAACAGGCATTCTATAAAATATAGCTTCACAATGTATAATCTCTATGCTTAATTCAAGGAATACTTTCAACTAGGTCTTAGGAGAAGGGCAAATGGACCTTCCTCTGTCTCTCCAGTCCAGCTGGTGGTGGAAGTGACTGGGTAAGCTGGTCTCACTACTTTCGGGACTGCCTGGCCTCCTGTGCATGCAGCCAGTCTCTTGTTCAGCAGACCCGTGGGAGGTGCGAGGAGGTAAGCTATTGCACAAGTCGCTGCCAGGAGAAAAGATGGGAGAAAAAAGCAAAAGAAATATAGTATTTCAATCAAAGTCTAAAATTTGTAAAAGTGGTTTTGGTCTCCATATAGTAAAAATATTTATCCAAGAAACTCCTACTCGGGTGTGAACATCCTACTTCTAGTGGGATTTTGTTTGGCAAAGGTCTGTGAAAGAGTGGAAGCTAATACAGAACATGTCTATAAACAAATTTATTTAGTTAGTACAGATTGACACATTCACTATAGGATTTCAGCAATTACATGTGTAAAACTATTTCCTATAGTGGTTTCCTTTTGTGATTTTTCTAATTCATTCAATCTAGGCCATTTTCATGCATTGACTCTTAGAAGCCCTTTAGCCACCCAGGCTGAAATGAACATATGGAGACTCTATGCCTTCTTTCCAATTCTTTGTGTAAACATAATTATATGGTGATATTAAAGAGTCAAACTTCCAATGAAAAAGTCAAATAAGGTTGCAATACCTTAAAACATGATGTTGTCATCTAACTTTGGAGAAGAGAAATTTGAGAGTTTGGCTATGATAATGCAAGTATCATCTCTCTGTCTTTGTCTGTGATGTGCCTGCTCCCCCTTTGCCTTCTGCCATTATTGGAAGCTTCCTGAAGCAGATGCTGCCATGCTTCCTGTACAGCCTGGAGAACCATGAGCCAAGAAAACCTCTTTTCTTTATACATTTCCTAGTCTCAGGTATTTCGTTAGAGCAAGCAAGAGTGTCCTAACAGATATTATTAATTATATGAATTAATAAGTTCCACCTTTTAAACCCTGTTTTAGCCATTATCATATCTCCTATAATGTCTGACATTTAGATGCTCAATACATATGCGGTGAATAGAATTTATTTAAATACTGTTCAAGTTAAGGTAGTCCCTGCTATGCTGTGAATATGGTTTTTCCCCACCAAAACTATTTTTTTAAAGCCTCACCAAAACTAATGGTAAGGCTTGGTCCTCAATGTGGAAGTGTTGGGAGGTGTTTAAAGACACCCACATGGGAGGTGCTGTGCTTCTCGTAGCCACTGACCAACAAAATATGTAATGATTGGAAACCTTCAATCATGTGTTTAAATACATTTTGTTAATCACAATGGTATCTAATATGCAATGATTAAAAGCCTTTCGTAATGTATTTAAATAAATTTGATTAATCACAATGGTATCTACATACCACTGAAAAACATCAAGAAAAATCAGTTATTCTCCCTATTAGACAATGCTTAATGCACCTTTGGGTCTGCAGATGTCCCATTGTAAGTATAAGGCTCTTGGGGAACTCAGGTTTGGAAACGCATCTCTGGTCTACATTTGCTTATTCATTTGTTCATTCACTCATTCACAAGTATTTATTAAGTGCCTATGACATGTCAGGCACAGTTCTTAGTGCTGGAGGTGTATTGTGAATACATGTGAAACCACTCAATCTTAGTCTGTCTCTGTGTATGTGTGTGTGTGGGGGGTGTACACACAATGACAGTGGTAAGTGCTATAAAGACAAATAAGGCAGGATGAGGTGACAGAGAGAGATGGCGTGAAGGTGTTACCTCAAAGTGACATTTAGAGGCCTGAATGTAGAAAGCCATGCAGACACCAGAGTGCAGATGGCCTATTAATGGACAGCAGAGTGTGGGTGCTGAAATAATGTTTAAAAGGAAGGCTTTGATAGGATGCCGGGAACAATGAGAATGACCTGTTTTTCCAACATTTTTTTGTGTGTATATTCTCGGTGAAATGCACATGGTAGGCTCTGAGGAATCAGTCATGGTTCTTATTATATAGGAGTCTCACTTTGGGCCGGGGGTGGGCAGAGGAAGGAAATTACTTAGATGTATGTGTGTATCATGTATATGCATACATGTATACTGGATTTAGAAATATAAATCTTTATTATTCATTAATAATTAATGTTTATTAACATTTATTTAGAAATAAATGTTTCTTCTACAAAAATAGGTAAGAGGTATCAGTGTCAGGACATGAGATTATGAGGCTAGTCAGTGCTGTCCAATTGTCTAGGGATTATTTCAATATAAAGAAATGAATGGAAAGAGAGTAAGACATTACCAACCATAAATCATTTAAAGGCTTTTCATGCTGTCATATACCTATTTTTTTTAAAAAAATACTTACATGATACATAAAGATAAGAAAGATTAGTTTTACAAATACCAGTGATATCAGAGCAGTTTCATGGTCTGTGCTTTGACACAAGGGGAACACGATGACAGCCAGGCCTATTTATCCAGTCTCCTGTGAGACAGAAGGGGCCATTTATCACAGTACTGTGTACATCAGCACAAGGTTATGGTGGTGACTATGAATACATGCTTACATCGCAATGAATCATAATGAATGTTAATGATGTCACTTGTTTTTGGTGGGAGCAAAAAGACATTGCTCAATGAAAAAGACCCATGTCTACTGACTTTTGAAAATAAACATGTTGTTACGCGGAAGGGAATTATCACCTGGGCACACTGTGGCTACCCAAATGTCCATCCACTGAAGGGAGATTGGATAAAAAATATCCAATATTGCTAGAAATTTTATAAATAGTAAAAAATTAAAACCTAGTTTCAGGACACATGCAATTCAGTGTGCTAACAAAAAAAACCTTTTTGGTAGCAGCAAATTATTATAAATTGTTTTATATCAGTGCTTTAAGTGATATACATGAAGAAGCATTAGAAATTTCAAAATGAGTTATGTATACATACGCAAAAACAGGCAAAAACAATGGTGCTGTACAATCTGATAAAAGACATACATAAAAACCCCACAGCTAACATCAGTCTTAGTGGTAAAAGTCTAAACAATTTTTCCACAAGATCAGGGATAAAGCAAAGGTATCTCCTCCCACTGCACCTATTCCACCATTAATATCAGCTGAAATAAGGAAAGAAAGCAAAAGACATACACATTGGAAGTGTTGAAATAAACTGCCTGTATTCACAGACAATAATACAATTGTTTACATAGAAAATACCAAAAAATCTACAGAAAACTTACTAGAACTAAGAAGTTAGTAAGGTTATAGGATACAAAATCAACATTAGAAAAAAAAACCTTTTATTTCTATATCTAGCAGTGAACAAGAAGAAAAAATTAAGAAATTAAAATGGCACAAAAACATAATATTAATCAATCAGGGGACTCTTAAAATATGTGTAAGAGGCCGGGCGCGGTGGCTCAAGCCTGTAATCCCAGCACTTTGGGAGGCCGAGGCGGGTGGATCACGAGGTCAGGAGATCGAGACCCTCCTGGCTAACACGGTGAAACCCCGTCTCTACTAAAAATACAAAAAACTAGCCGGGCGAGGTGGCGGGCGCCTGTAGTCCCAGCTACTCAGAGGCTGAGGCAGGAGAATGGCGGGAACCCGGGAGGCGGAGCTTGCAGTGAGCCGAGATTGCGCCACTGCACTCCAGCCTGGGCGACACAGCGAAACTCCGTCTCAAAAAAAAAAAAAAAAAAAATACGTGTAAGACCTGTACAATGAAAACTACAAAATACGACAGAGGAAAAATTTTAAATATTAATATATAAGTGGAGAGAGATACTGTGTTAATCGATCAGAAGACAATGTTATAAAGATATTTTTCCATAGACTTATCTATAGAGGCAGTGTAATTCTTTTCTAAATCCTACCAGGCTTTTCTGTAGAAACCGATAAACTGATTCCAAATAAAAACTCAAAGCACCTTGAAGAGCCAGAAACACACACACGCGCACGCACAGAAAAAGAACAAAGTTGGGAGGATGCAGACTACCTGATTTTAAAGCTAGCCTAATCAAGTCAGTATGGTATTTCTACAGATAGATAGAAACGCAGATCAGTGAAACAGATGAGAGTCCAAATAGACCTACACGTTTTTAGAGTATTTATTTTCAGCATAGGTGCCAAGATAATTCCATAGGGAAAGGACATTCATATGCAAAAAAGTGAACTTTGATTCTTACCCTGTACCATGTACAAATGTACTTAACCCATACAGTACAAATATTAACTGAAAATCATAGACAGAAACATAAGTAACCATAAAAATTCTAGAAGACATAGGATAAAATTTTTGTGACCTTATGCTAAGCAAAGCTTTTTTAGTTAACCCACTTATCTGTAAAAAAAAGATGGATAAATTAGACTATGTCAAAATTAAAACCTCAAGAGAAATGAAAACATGTCCATATTTTATAGGTGAAAATTTATATATTTTTATGTAAACTTTATTCCTCATTGCTCAAAACTGGAAATATCCCAAATGTCCACTACAAAGGAAACAAATGTGGTACACCTATAGAATGGAACACTCTTTGAAAAGAAAAAAGGAATGCATTATTGATACATGCAATAACACAGATGAACTTCAAATGCATTATGCTAAACCAAAAAAGTCAGACTCAAAGGAGTACCTACAATTTGCATTTATATGACATATTACAAATGGGAAAATTATAGGGTCAGAAAACACATCAGTGGTTGACAGAGCTGTAGATGGCAGGGGTAGAGGACTGACTATAAATTTCCATTTTGCAGCAATGGAAATGCTCTAATATTTTAATTGTGATGGTGGTTATATGACTACATACATTTGTCAAATTATCAATCTATATATTTTAAAAGAATGAATTTTATTGTATGTAAATTATAACTCAGTAAAATAAAACAACAAACCCCACCCCCCCCCACTCCACAATAATGCTTTTGTTGGAGATGGTCAGGATTTGTTCATCATAGGTAGGATGTACTTGTTTGGACTTGAACAGTATTAGAAATGAAACAGCACTTAATAAGTTTCCAAGTTGTTGGTTTTCTACATGGCAGCACATTACATGTTCATTAGAAAGTCCCAGTTGAATAGAAAAATTATAAGGCTAGAGTTACTTAAGACCAAGGTAAACTGTGTATATAATTTTACAATAAATTCCATTCATTTTGGCAAACATTTATTGAATGCTTACTAGTACCAGGCATGGGGTAGAAACTGAGCGGGAGGAAAATAGAGACGTGAGCCATAAAACAGGGTGTCCTGGGACTCACAGGAGTACATCTAAGCCATCCATTCATAAGCTATCGTTGTGAAGTGATATAGCAATCACTACACAGCTCTGAAATGGCATTTCTCTATGGAGGGCTTGAATTCTAATTCTGAAGAACTGCTCCTTGATAAAGGTATATGAAGTAGCAGGCTTTGAACAACTCTTTTGGTACTGATATGGAAGGGGGGCAGGGAAGTGGTGGGAAGAGAAGGGTGGGTCCCTGGTAAGGGCTCCACCCTAGGGCCTGTACCCACAGACCTAGGTGAGGACAGGCACTCGTGCCCAAATGTTGCATTTCCCAAGACCACCCTGGTCCACCATACCCCCATCCTGTGCCTATAAAAACCTGAGACCCTAGCAGGCACACACACAAGCAGCTGGACATCCAGAGGAACATGTTGGCAGAAGAAGACACAAGAGGTTAGATGTCAAGAGGACATCGAGGGGAGCTCGCTGGCATGAGCCCAGGCCACTGAGCAACCTGATTTCAGGGGAAAATATGTCCCTTCTGGCCCCCCCATCTGCTGAGAGCTACTTCCACTCAATAAAACCTTGTGCTCATTCTTCAAGCCCACGTGTGATCCTATTTTTCCAGTACACCAAGGAAAGAACCCTGGGATACAGAAAGCCCTCTGTCCTTGTGATAAGGCAGGGGTCTCACTGAGCTGACTAACACAAGCTCCTATCGACGGCTAAACTAAAAGAGCACCTGTAACACACACCCACTGCGGCTTCAGCTGTAAACGTTCACCCCGAGACACTGCCATGGGGTCAGAGCCCACAGTCTGCCGGTCTTTATGCTCCCCTAGAGGTATGGGCAGTAGGGCACTGAACAAGCGAGCCACACCCCCACTGCATTCCCTGTGAGGGGGACAAGGGAACTTTTCCCTTTTCAGTACCATCCCTGATCCTTTGTCCTTTTCATCACTTTGCCTTCCAACTTTGCACTCACTCTGCTCTGTAACTTTAGGCTTGTCAATCACGAACTTTTCCTCAACTTAATGCAAAATGCTAGTTAAGGATACCAACAGTTCAATTTACTAATCTCTTCAAGAGTTACACTTACGCATATTCCAACAAGCTAACCACACAGATAGTGGCAAGAGGCTCAAAGGTAGTTCAGACACCAGACAACCTTATAGTTGAAGGGAGGAACCTTAGAGCCCTTTGATATAAAGCATGTGGAGCAGACTACAGAAGAAACAAGGGAGGTTTTAGAAGAGAAGGAGTGGGAAAAAGGAGGTAAGACCAGGATAGATGTCTGTATTGCAGGGAAACTGACAATGGTCTTTGGAGAGAACAGGGGAGGCCTGAACTTTCTGAACATTTTTGTCTCCCAGTTGATTTTTTTTTTTTTTCTTTTTGAGATGGGGCCTCCCTCTGTCACCCAGGCTAGAGTGCAGTGGCACAGTATTGGCTCACTGCAACCTCTGCCTCCTGGGTTCAAGCAGTTCTCCCGCCTCTACTTTCTAAGTAGCTGGGATTACAGGCATCTGCCACCACGCCTGGCTAATTTTTGTATTTTTGGTAGAGATGGGGTTTCACCATGTTGGACAGGCTGGTCTCAAACTCTTGACCTCAGGTGATCTCCCCGCCTTGGCCTCCCAAAGTGCTGGGATTACAGGCGTGAGCCACCACACCCAGCCCCAATTGAAAAGTTTTTTTGAAGACTAAAACAACTTTGCACATCAGGGATGGAGTTTTTAAGGCTTATGGTTTGACTTTCTTGGCTTTTTCTGTGTTTAACTGGAAAACACATAAATGTGACTTTTTTTTTTTGTTTCTGTTTTTAGTAATTGATATTAAGGATGAGATCGAATCCTTGGGCACAAATCAGGACAATGCTCTGAGAACTGGACCCTTAGCATCACAATGAAAGACTAACATTTTGTTTCTTGTATTTTATTTTGGGACTGTGCTAGCTACTACATACTTTTCCAATTGCTGATACAGTTATTTTGTTAGGCATAAAATGCCACTGTTTTTCTTGTGGAAAGTTCTTTTTTTTTTTTGGACATTTCTGTAAATGACCTGAGACTACAAGTCTGGTCACAATCAAAGTGTCTACACATTTAAGGGAATCAGCCATGATGGGTTATAACACAGATTAGCCGTTACTTAAATATTTACTACAGGGAACAAGAATTGTGAAAACAGCACTTACATTTGTGTTTACGTATACCTATTGCCACTTGACTCATTTATAGCTATCATATTACTGGTTGAATACTAATTTTTTTTTTTTTTTGAGACGGAGTCTCGCTCTGTTGCCCAGGCTGGAGTGCAGTGACCGGATCTTGGCTCACTGCAAGCTCCGCCTCCCAGGTTTACGCCATTCTCCTGCCTCAGCCTCCCCAGTAGCTGGGACTACAGGCGCCCGCCACCTCGCCCGGCTAGTTTTTTTGTTTTTTTTAGTAGAGACGGGGTTTCATCGGGTTAGCCAGGATGGTCTCGATCTCCTGACCTCGTGATCCGCCCGTCTCGGCCTCCCAAAGTGCTGGGATTACAGGCTTGAGCCACCGTGCCTGGCCGGTTGAATACTAATTTTTAAGTGGAAACTTTAACAGTTATGGGAACATTTTTTTGTTTTTTGAGATGGAGTCTTGCTCTGTCGCCCAGGCTGGAGTGCAGTGGCACAATATTGGCTCACTACAACCTCCACCTCCCAGGTTCAAGTGATTCTCCTGCCTCAGCCTGCTGAGTAGCTGGGACTACAGGTGTACGCCATCATGCCTAGCTAATTTTTGTATTTTTAGTAGAGATGGGGTTTCACTATGTTGGCCAGGCTGGTCTTGAACTCCTGACCTCGGGTGATTCGCCTGCCTTGGCCTCCCAAAGTGTTGGGATTACAGGCGTGAGCCACCGCGTCCAGCCTATGGGAAGATTTTTTAAATGCTCTATCTTTTCTTCTCCTGCTGTTGTCACTGGTGAGATGTCAACGTAAGCTACTATAGACTATTGTTGGAGATGTATGGATTCCACTAATTTTCTTTACCATTCATTACAGAAATATTTTCTTCTAGTGTTGACAGTTATCTCTGTGTCTCTTTTTGTTTTTTTTGAGATGGAGTCTTGCTCTGTTGCCCAGGATGGAGTGCAGTGGCATGATCTCGACTCACTGCAACCTCTGTCTTCCGGGTTCAAGTGATTTGCCTGTCTCAGCCTCCTGAGTAGCTGGAATTACAGGCGTGTGCCACCACACTCAGCTAATTTTTTTTTTTTCTTTTGTATTTTTAGTAGAGACGTGGTTTCACTATGTTGGCCAGACTGGTCTCGAGCTCCTATCGTCAAGTGATCCACCCGTCTCAGCCTCCCAAAGTGCTAGGATTACAAGGGTGAGCCACTGCACCCAGCCTGTATCTTTACAACTAGACTTTTGGAGGTCTTTTATTGATTTCTCTAGCACAGTGACTTTTCTCAACACTGGCTGGTTGTACATTAGAACCACTTGGGGAACTTTTAAATATCCTGAGACCCACTGACACCAATTAATTTCTGGTGATAGGCCCCAGACATCAATTTCAAAGTTCAGCCAGGGCAGAGAACCACTAGGCTAGGGGGAAAAATCAAAACCTTATTTGTCAGGTTCATTCCTAGTTTTAATTCTCTGTTGTCTTTATTCTTGTGATAAGAACAGTATTAGAGTAATAGTCTGTGTACATTTGTTGTGTGGATCTCTGCAACCAGCCTTTTCTAATAAAGGTTTTCCTGTGAGCTGACTTACAATTATAAGAGAGTCTTTTCTATTACAGACCAATAGCTATTATAGAGGTAGACAAGGTACTTCTACAAGCATTCTCTCATTGAACTAACTGTAATTCTGGAAAGCAGGTGGGATTACTATGCCCACTTTAGATGAGAAACTGTGGCTCAGAAAGGTTAAATGATTTTTTAAAATCTCGTGGTTCAATGATAGACTCAGGACTCGAAACAATGACATCTAACATCTAACCTATTACACTTCCTACTACTTCATTCCACCCAACATTCCTTTGAAGGAAATCAGAGGTGAATAAGAGACGACTTTCTTTTTTCTTTTTTTGAGATGGAGTCTCGCTCTGTCGCCCAGGCTGGAGTGCAGTGGCACGATCTCGGCTCACTGCAAGCTCCGCCTCCCAGGTTCACGCCATTCTCCTGCCTCAGCCTCCCGAGTAGCTGGGACCACAGGCGCCCACCGCCATGCCCGGCTAATTTTTTGTATTTTTAGTAGAGACGGGGTTTCACCATGTTAGCCAGGATGGTCTCGATCTCCTGACCTTGTGATCCGCCTGCCTCGACCTCCCAAAGTGCTGGGATTACAGGCATGAGCCACCACGCCCAGCCAGATGACTTTCTTCTTAAAGGCAATTTAGTCTAAATAAACTACTGATGAAAACACTACCTTATAACTTTAATTTCCACTCCAATGTGACATTACAGGCTAAGTCATAGCTGAAGCACTGGATACCATACATGGGAGCAGTTTAATGTAATTTCATGAGATGCCTAGACTATAACATAACGGCCAACAAATATTTGTTGAATAAATTTACCAACTTCCAGTTGTTTCTTGCTTTTCTACAGGACACAGCTGTATATATAAGCACTACAAATGAATACTAATTTTTTATTCTAGTTTGATCTGCCTATAATCGTAAGGATCTGGAGAAAGGGTCAAAAAAGTAACTAAGCATTTAGGCTGAATTAGTCTTGCAGGAAGACAAGGACAGACTGACGGACAAAAAGTCACACATAGTCCTCTATTCTTTTGTCTGGAATCATAATCTCAGGAAATAACTAAATATGTGCAGGAGAAAATATTAACCAAAAACAGCTTACAAGACCTACACATTAAATTAAAATCACTGGGCAGGAAAAATAAAGGATAGCGATTCCAGCAGATCAACCAGATGTATGGCCTGAGTACAACTGTAGAGGCGATATATTTATACATTTATAAAAGCAAATTCATAGTGTTGGCAATGTATTTAGCTGGGGAGAAGACAATTACTATGTATTTGTAATAATGCCCCCAGCACACCTGGCCTGAGGACCACCACTGGCTAACATTTGCAGCAACACATAGATACCACTTCCTCTTCAGACATTCAAGTCTGAGAAGTTGCAGAGTGGTTATGAGGCCAAGAATTGTCAGAGATGATGACTAAAATCTGTGAAACAAAATGCTAGTTAGTGGTAGAATAACTTCCAGGAAAAAGAATCAACAATTTAAAAATGTTACTAATGTAAGAATGCACAAATGATCAGATTAAATTTTAACCAATAAATGATTTAAGGAGGCCTAAGGGACAATCTCATTATTGAAAAATAAAAACTTAAATGAAGTAAACAGAAAATTTTCTGACTCACAGTCCCCCTCCGCTTCCCCCCAACCTTTTTTTTTCCTGCTTCCTTTCAGTTTCTTTAGTCTCTCAGAAATTCCCTGATGGGGCTTTAAAGGGACACACTCTTCTTGACATATATTAGGCAGGTCAAATCCAGATGTATGTTTTTTGAATTAAGATGGCTTATTTAAAGCAATAAGAAGCTGCCACAGAATAGCCAAAATTATAGATATTAGAGATGGAAAAGACTTATTAGATCATCAAGTCTGTCCCTCAGGGCCAGTGCAGGAGAAGCAATCAAAATAAAATGAGCCACTCACTCCAACTGTTCTCTGTGGTTAGCAAGACAAAAACATTCTCAAATAGAAAGGAGTCTTGGAAGTTTATGACTGAAATACTGAACTATCTTTTTTCAATTATTTTGTTTGTTGTCAGTCAGAATCCGGGGAAGCTGGGCTTATTTTGCTTTTGGTTTTATATACATCTGTCTGTCTATAAATGTACCTGGTATGTACAAACATATATAGGTGCTATGAAGCCACCATGTATAGCTTTCAGTTATCTCAGTTATAGTCATATTAGTATTCATAATAAGCTACTGATTTATCTAGAGGTACAGCTTCTGGTTTGTCCAAGATTTACCAGTAGGAACCCACCCATAGACCAAGTTTTCTCTTTTTTGGGAGCTCCAGGTCTAATGACATGGCTGTGACCTCTAACAGAAGGTATACATGGACAATGAATTTAGTTCATGTGATGGAATTCTGGAAATAAGCATCAAGGACTTGGAGATTTTTCTATGTGTAGAGACCACAGGAAGGGATCAGCCTTTAGCCCTCATAGGAATGGTTTCAATAAATTTGAATACCTTTCCATGGCCCTTTATAAATATATATTTTTGAAATATTTACATATAAAGATGTACTTCAATACAGGAGCAGAATCAAATAATACCAATTTCTAAGGAATAACAAGAGTTTTCTAAACTGGCTAGGATGAGCAGAAGGTGGGGATGTAAGACATTCTCCTTCACTGGTAAACAGGCAGTCTTGGAGAGACACTGATGTGACTCACGCTCGTGTTCATATTCACCACGATTATGGCTGGCAGGACAGATAGACTTATCAGGCAATCAGAAGGTAATAAATCCAACTTCAGACTGATCTACCAAAATACCCAGTCTCTAAGATTTGTGCTAGATATAGTGGAACTAGTGATGAGAAAAAGTGTGATTTCTTTATTGAAGAGCCATCATTGAGTTATCCTAGGTCTCCTTGGAGAAACTGGTCAAAATGATCCCCGGTTAGCCTCTTGAATTTCCATACCAATGCAGACATATTGTTGCCTTCTAGTTCCTTAAAATAAAAATGTGATAGGATAATTTTTAAAAAGGATTCCATATGACTATGACCTTATAGTAAAAATACATAAATATCTTAGGTTATGAAATACTACAGTGCCTTTTAAAATTGATTCAGTTGATGAAAGCTGGTGTGTGAGTGATTTCCATAAAAAGCTGGTCATTGAGCCCCTGATCAAGATTAGAAACTCCTACTGAACAGTTTCTATGGGAAAATCTAAAACTGACTTACATCATTTTGACTTGTCAGGCCTTTTCCAGGAACTTAAATCTGCCAAAGAGACAAAGATTGACTCCTTATTTAAATAAGAGGGGCCCCACTGGCATTTCCTACATACTTGGGTGCCAAATGAAATGGAAAATCCGTTATCCTCACACATTAGAGGACCAATTCATGGTAATAATACCATATCTTCTATTTTCCAGCCTTGGGGAAACTCAAAAACTTTTGCTTTTAATATTCCCTGTATTCTAGTGAGGAGGGAAGAGGCTGAGAATCAATTACTTAAAGTATTTAAGCCAGAATTAGACAAGTGGGCACCTGAGGAAAAGTAATTATGGGTGGCACTAGTCACCTTTTCCAGTTTGCTTTCTTTTACCTTTCAACTAATTCCACTCTACTATTTTTTCCCTAATTATGCATTATGCTTGGCTGAGGCATGCTCAGACCTTGCTCAGCTTCATTTACTATACTGAAAGCCATATTATAGAGCTGTGAACACATAATATGGCACCTACCTCAAAAAAGGCTTTGGAGGTCAAGTTTCAGCAGGGTTCTACTTTTACATTTTTACTTAACCTCTTCTGGTTCTAAGGCTATTGAAGGATTTCATCCTTTGAAAAATTAAGTGGAGAAGGAACAACCTCTTCTCCCAAGTGTTCTGTTACTTTCCTTACCCTCTTCCCAACCTCCCACAAAAGAAATAGTATTCATGAACATTAGAAGAAAATGAAAACATCTTAAAAATTTATGCTGTATATTCTCATTCTTCTAATTTGGAGAACATATTTTCATAGAAGAACAGCTATGGTAAATTATCCATATTTTAACCTTTAAGTGTTTTATTAAACAAAAACTCATATCAGCATACAAAAGGTCTTGTTCTCCCACAAAACAAGTCATTTGTATAAAAAATGCTACTTCTTCCACAGTTGTCTCTGTTCTGTGAGCTGACCTTAAGGCAAGGGGAGAGGAAAGGTGTATGCACAATATTAGCTAACTATGCAGCAATTTGTTTTGCACTTTGTCTTGTAGGAGGTTCCAGTCTACCACCTGGCTCAAAACAATTCTAAACAGAGTTTTACATCGGTATCTTTGACATTTCTAAATAATGTCCTAGTGGCTGTAGAAAGTATGTTACCTAATGGCTGCCTTGCTCTTCTTGAGATTAAAGATAAGTAAGCTTTTGTTTTTTAATTATAATAACAAAGTCTAACATACTGTGTTTACTCTGTGCCTGGGATTATTCTAAGTATTTAATATGTATAACTTATTTAGTCCTTATAACAACGCTATTAGGCAGGTGCTTTCAGTAAGGTTACATAACTTGCCCAAGGTCACACAGTTACTAGGTGGCACAGTCATGTTGGGAACCTAGGCATGTTCTCAACTTCTATATTGTACCGGCCTTCGAATCACTGATAACCTCGAGAAGCTAAAATCGTCATAGGAAACATGCATTCAATAAACGCAAGTGGTGCATGAGGTGGCTCACGCCTATAATCCTAGCACTTTGGGAGGTCTATGCAGAAGGACTGCTTGAGCCCAGAAGTTCCAGACCAGTCTGGACAACATAGTGGGAAAGCATCTCTATCAAAAATAGAAAAATAAGAATTAAATAAGTGCATGTGTACAGGAGGAAACAATGCTTCCTTCTACTCTTTCTAGGTTCTCTGACTGTTCTAAGAAATCAGTGTAAGACAGATTAACAGGAGAAAAAATTTAATTACATACATATGCATGAGCGTTTTACAAAAATGAGGCTCAAGGAGATGGGCAGATAATTGAGACTTACATACCTGAGCTATAAACAGGAGTAGTGGTTTAGGGGCTTCTAGTAGGGGGAGTGAGAGGTAAATTAAGGGAAGGTGAGGGGAAAAATGTGTAGCAAATAAAGATTGCCTTATTATGCAGGAAAGAGTGATAAGAACTACTGAGAGTAGTTCTCTTCCTGATAAAAATACCTTTGCTAGTGGAAATTTCATTTACAAAAGTAAATTTATACTTTATTTTAGATAGTTGAGGGGGAGGTAAAGAGCTTTTCCTGCATTAGCTGGTTCTCAATTGCCTTTAGCTAAAAAAAAAAAAAGGTCTAAGTGGTATATTTTGAACCCCTTCACTTGTAATAAATATATGCAGAGAGCTCTTGGGGTCTGCAGTGGAGACAGAAGAATAAACAAGACACAGATATCACTGCCATGACATTCAGTCATTTAAACAAATGAAAAGTTAATCCATGCTTGGGCCTGAAAATGCACATAGAACAAATTATAAAATTTATTCCCCCAAACAGGGGAATAAAAATGAATGCAGGAATGATTCTTTTTGTCTTGATAACAGGTAAGAAAAAATAGGCTGAAATCAGCTTTCCCAAAGCAAAATGCACTGTACCATCATCTTTCTAGGGACTCTTGTAATAACACCCTAGCTGGTCTCCCTGCTTCTCCTCTGGTCTGTAGGACACTCTCCTCATAGCAGCCTGAGTGATCCTTTACCACTTATTTTGAAAAGAAGCTATCTGTCAATCAGTATAAACTAATACTGAACAGTAGATATTAGGTGTCATTCTGCTCTTCTGTTGAACTTGGTTCCGGAGCAGGAGAGCTTAGTGGTGTCAATGTCCCTGAACAGCTTCTCTCTGCTGAGGTTCCTCTCCTTTTCCTATTCTATACACCCTCAACCCCTTGCAACCAGAATTCTCCTCTCTTTTCTTTATGCTTCTTGCAGATCCAACTGCATTCAGCTTCTGCACTCAGTGAGCACCCCCTTATGATCCATCTCTGCTTACGACCACAAACACATTAAAGTAAAAATGCTAGCATTTAAATGTATCTGAAATGTGATTTCAAAATATTATTCATATGAAAGATAAGAAGAAACTTATTTCCATCTGGTTAATTCTTTTAAACTAAAGACTTTCTTACAGAATCTGGAAACATGATAGCTATCTTCAAATACCTGAAGGACTATCTTATGAGACAGGATTTGTTCTATTACTTAAGTTCCAAGAAACCTCCAGAGATAAAACATAGTATTTCCTTATCTAAAAGATAAGCACAAAGAGGAAGCACAAAATGTGTCCTTGATGTTTTCACCTTAGAATGAAAACAATCAGAGAGTTCATTTTTCACTACTCAGTTGTGCAACTTGCCATTCTTGGGTCATCAAAGAACAGTCAGATTATATTAAGAAACTCATGTTTTCTGGTTTCAAAGTTTTTTCTATCACATGGATTTGTACACAAACATCTTGCACTTTCTAGAGAGGGGCATATAATACTGCACACTTAACTTTGCCCCTCTCCTCCCAAACTGCTTTGCTGTGGATCAGGGAGGTGCTGATGGGCTTGAGTCCCATCTCTTGGGCTGGCCAGTTTTGACTGGCAGATGCTTCTACTGAAGCAGCAGTTTTTCATCTCCCTGGCTTTATGGCCCATACTGTAACAGATAAGGGGTAGCAGACATCCTGGCTCTAGTGTGCTCAGAAACGAATACAAACTAATGCAAAACAGAATCAGAAGGCACAGTTTTTCTTATTTGCTCTCCTAATGAAACTGGCATCTTTATTCACAGAATGGTTTCTTCATATCTTTCCACTACCTCTGTGCAGCCACAGGTACTGATCTGAAATGTGCCGTATTTGACTCTTGGTCAATTGTAGTTTCTTCAAATATTGCAGGGAATCAAGAATACACAGCAAAGACTACACAAAGATGGTGTGTGGATGATAATGCAGATAGACAAGAGATACATCCGTACATCTTACACAAAACCATTACATATGCGCTCACATTCTTTCTCTGTTTTGGTTCTAGATAGCCTTTAGGTCTCACCCCACCACCCTGATGATCAGAGACACTTTTGACTAATTCAGAGGCAGTCAAGCATTTACACTACCATTATTCTCATTTAATAACAATACTGAAAAGCTTCATACTGTCTGCCATTATGCCTCCTCAAGCTGACTGTCTTTTGATAGTTTCAATGAAAGCTGTGCAAGGAAATAATATTCTACAATCTCCAGTCTCCAGGGAAGAATATGACTGTTCTCAGAGGAGAGTGAGCCTTTGCTGAATCTGCTACTTTATGAGTAAAACAGGAAGTTCGGTCCTCTTTTATTGTACCTTTTCATTTTTGAAAAGCTGCCCAAATGGTTCCAAATACAGTTGAAGCAGTTATTAATGTCAAGAAGCCAAGATATTTCTCCATGGTTTGCTGAATAAGAAAGGAAGAAAACTGCTTGTACTCAGTTGTCCTTTGCTTCCCTTGCCAAAGAAGCAGGAAGGAGAGCGAATGAATAAGTGAAAAGGGATGGTGTTTATCTTTCAACAAAATCATAATGTTCTGCTCTCAGCTCCTGCAGTCAAATGTGGCCACTGCATCTTTAAGACAGCTAGTCTCTTCCCTCAGAGACGACACACTAATTATAGTGCTTCTGCCAGAGGGAACTCACACATGCAAACCATTATGTAAAATATAATTTCTTTTTCTTTAGGAATACTCAAGATCATTAGACATGGTTTCTTCAATGCTAGAAAATCAGGCCAAAAATGAAAATAAACAGTTTCAAGTATTTGCAACATAATTCCCTCATGCATTTATGGAAATACAGTAAAAGTGCCCTAAAATGTGGTTTGACATTTCATGCTGCACTGGTTTTTTCTGTTTTTCCAATTCTCTAACATTTGCCCTCTTATCCTATATCATTTCAGTTTCACTATATTTCAAATACTCACATAGCAATAGCCACAGCTATTACCAAATAGTTGGGCTTTGAGGGAGCTAATGAACAACAGGAAGCAGCCCAGAAGCTTGTTGTAAATTAAACAAACGCCTTATAAATTAAACATGGTAACA
Source organism: Trachypithecus francoisi (assembly GCF_009764315.1). Taxonomy (NCBI): domain Eukaryota; kingdom Metazoa; phylum Chordata; class Mammalia; order Primates; family Cercopithecidae; genus Trachypithecus; species Trachypithecus francoisi. The sequence continues at coordinate 45,079,943 of NW_022681455.1, forward strand.
CATGAACACAAACGTAGGGCATGGCAACATGACATAACTTTAAAAAACAGCAATTAAATGTATAGCATTGCTTTCCCTAATGATGTGCTATGCTAATTTAAGCAAAGGCAATGATTCCGTTGATTTAACAGTTTGACATGGAACTCATAAATGAGAATAAAATCTGTAATAAATCGTGGGGACTTCAGTATTCACGAGTATAGAATTAGGTATGTTATTATATGGGGGAAAGATATACATTTCAATTCAATCAATTTTGTATATCATAAACTAACCCAAAACATAGGCTCAACAGTAAGCAGTCTTTTGAGACGCAAAGAAATTCATCACTTTATTAAAAACTCAGATTTTCAATAGTATATTAATTGGTAAATTTTCTTTTTTATTGTTACTAGTCTGCATTTTGCTTCTTCCACATTGTTTACCTTTTTAATCTTTTTATCCAGATGTTCTGAAAATACAAAGTAAATAAAGCATCACTTATAATACCCTTGTACAACACAAAGTGCCATAATGGACACGTAAGTTTTATCTTAGTAAAAGGACAAAAGCGGAAGAGAAACACATCCTCTCAGCTCGTATGGGTTTGTGAAAGAAAGGGTTGTTCCACTGGGGAGAGCAGTCTCATTGGGAGAGATGTGACGGCTACAATCGTTTGCTTTAACTGGTTTACTTTGCTCTATAAAAAAAATCCAGATCAATTGGATTGATTTTTAATGTGTATGTTTAGCTCAATGTTAACTGGCTTTGTTTTTGAAAAATGCACCCTTTGGTTATTCAGATAAATAAGTAATCCACCTCTTCTACAATCATTTTACTATTGCTATTATTATGTAGCATTATTAACAGATTTTCTTTAAAAGTTCTTTTCTATTCTGGAGGCCCATTTTACTTTTTAGTCAATTTTTCTTACCTAGGATTACATAAAAATACCTTTAGAGAATAGCCACTTCTCTACAGAACAAAAACATTACAGTTGGAATCCTTTAGTAAGCAACTCTCGAACTATTCAAATAGGCAACTAGCAATAAGCTCTAGATCACACTGGTAGAAATCATACACATTTTTGCCATGGTGTCAACAGATGAAACCTGTTGATATATGGGGTAACAAGTGCAAAACAGGAGGGAAGTGAAGACTTGTTCTCAGAACACATAATGCTCTCTCTCCCTCCGGCCTCTATACTTTATATTCATGCTGATGAGTCTGTTCTTCCTCGTTACTTTTGCTCGGATAACTTGATTAGTCCTTTAGATTTCAGCTTAGCTGACATTCCCTGCAGTAAGCCTTCCCTGATCATTAAGACAAAATTAGGCCTCACCTAAGTGCACTAAGTCCACAGCACCTGCTAGCCCTAAGCAGCACTTATACCACATTACTACTATACTATACTACATTGTAATTGAACCTTGAGGGTAGGGAATATAGCCTGTTCAGAAATGTGGCCCCAGCACTCGGCAGCTTGCCAAATAGTCAGAAGCCAATAAATATTCATTGAACAAACAAATTAGTAATATGCTGATAATGATGACAGTGTTACTAATGGCTAAGTTTACTGAGTGCTTGTTACATGTCAAGTGCTATTCTAGGCCTTTTACATTTAATCTTCACAACCCTACAAGGAAGGTGCATTTGTGCCATTACCATCTCCATTTTATGGATGAAGAAACTGAGATACAGAGAACCTTCTGTATTTTGTTGCCCTGCTTTGTTTTGGTAGTGGCTTGTCAATTTTGATGAATTCAGATTATATGCTCAGAGCAAAGGTGAAGTGAAGAGTAACTGCTAATTGATAACAGATCAAAATAATTACTAGGTTGAAACATAAAACTGTTGGCATTCAATTGGGTTTGACCTACATAAATGGCAATTTCATCTTTATCCCTGTGCTTTATCTGTACATCTACCCACAACTGGGTAGCATGCACCTACATATTGCCATGCTAGAGTGACAGGCACCTGGAGAGGGACCTGAGAAGGTATTTATGCACATAATTCTTCTTAACTGTGTCAACAGAGCCTTTTTCCTATGGCTGTCTAGGACTTAATGATATTTTTGCGATATATTCGCCATAATACATTTTGCCTGTGTAGACAAAGTCAAGGGACTCAAAAGAGGTAAAATCAGTAATGACTGTTTTTCCATAGTTCTAACTCATCCAGGATGACATAAAGCCAAAAGTAAAAGAAAAAAAGAATCTGGAATTGAAAATGATTTAAATTTGCCAGTTCCCAGCACTTCTGGAATACTGCCAGGGTTAATTTGGATTGGGCCTTTCAGAGTTTGCATTACTTTAACCTGATGTAGCCTAAAAAATAGACTGGATATAAAGAGGTAAAAAGAGTTCATCTAACTCAACACAACTGACGGTCTGTTCTCAAGTTGCCTAGCCCTGAACCAGAATGTTTTATTTGTTTCACTCCAGAAGAGGGTGATACTATGTCTCTTAGTGAAAGATATTTGTGATGAAAATAACTTATAGACTAATCCAAAGCTATGTAAGGCAAATGCTCACAGAAGGAAACAGAACTTGTTTTTTAAGGTGGAAACATTTTTAGAGTTTGCTGGAGATTTTCATTTCAAAATCTCCAAATTCAACAATTCTTCAGCCTCTGTAAACTTTCAAATGGAAAGCTCCAATATTTAGGGTAAATAATGTCTAAGCTTCCCCTTCATAGCAAGTTTTCCTTTTCTCTCCTGTCATAAGAGTGTTATATCCTGGCAAGTGAAATACAGAACCCCTTTGTAGTAAAGCTATCATACTATACCACTCTGAATGTGGTGCTAATGAGGTTATTGCTTAATAGAACCATAGAAGGACATTGAAAAAAGAAAATACCCTGACAAATGTGTTGACCAAAGGATGCCAACAACTCTCCTAGGGTCCTGTCCGAAATTCAAGGACTTAAAAAAGTAAAAATGAACTTTAGTGTATGTGAAAAATCATAACATTGAAACATAAGTCCATTTATCTTTTAACTATTTTTCTAGTTCTCTTCCAAAATTTTGCTGGTTATTAAAACACTGCTGTGTAAATAAAAATGTTCTGCTTTATAACTTAACCCCATTTCTTGTCCTTACAATATAATAATGTCATTGTTGGCTATATCACACTTATTCTCAAAGTAATAGGGCTTGATTTAAAGGACTTTAAATAGCACATTGAGGAAGGGCTTCTGCAGAAAAATGAGATTTGGGAATCAAACACAGAATGGGGAATTCAGAAATGGACTATGAAGGACTTCTATAATTCTGAGAGTCCTAAAAGAGTTTATATATCATGACTCCCACTGAGATAAGCACAGCTCTTCATAAACACTCTTAATCAACATCTGCTAAGTGGGCTGTCCCAAGGCTGAACTGTCCACTGATAAGGTCGTGGGGAATATATTACTAGAATTTCAGTGAAGCCATTCAAATTCCCAGACTGTGAATATAGTTGCAATAAATGAACTCATTTCATTAATACATATCTTCTGCCCTGATGAGTAAATGCCCACTTCTGCATCTCTTCAGAGATATTCACAATCAACTGCTTCACGTTCCCAATTATCTTGAGTCATTCAGACCACCAAAAATGAGAGCTTACAGCAGTCTATAACATCACCACTCTCACAGATAAAACACAACATACCCTATAATTAGAATCACAGACTGCAGGAGCTGGAATGGGCCTTAGAAGTAATTTAGTTCAACCTTCTCATTGTACAGTTGAGCTTGAGTGACTTTTCCAAATGTTATTCAACCAGTTAACGGCTGGACTGGGAGTAGAACCAAGTCTCCTGACTCTTATTCAACTGCTTTTGCCATTATAACAGGATTCAGCCATGACATACTATTTAAATAAGGTCAGTAAACAGACACTACTAGGACTTAATGGCAAGTGATTCCATTAATAACAAGAGGCTGTAACAAAAAACTCCCTGTATCTAATTCCTAAAAAATTCAACTTGAGGGATGGTAACTTGGTATTCTATCCACTAACATAAAAAGGCAAAGAAACTATATGGACTAGAAACCAATTCTAAAAGAACATATTTTTTAAAAGTCTGCATTAATAAGATTAATAGGGATATACTCAATGTAGAACATTTATTCTACTTGGGTGATATATATATATATTTAATCTCATCTATTGCACCTGCATAAGCGTGAGGAATTTCTGTATTCAGCAGTAAAAGTTTTCTTTTGCCAATGATAGTACATTATACTGAAGAAAAGAACTAGATTGAGAATTAAGAGTCCTGAGTTCTGCTATTAATTCACTGAGATACCTTAATTTTCTTATTTTCTCAGTCATAGCTTTTTATTTATTTTTATTTTTTGGATACAGGGTATCACTCTGTCATTCAGGCTGGAGTATAGTAGCACGATCACAGCTCACTGCAGCCTCAACCTCCTGGCTATCCTCCTGCCTCAGTCTTCTGAGTAGTTAGAACTACAGGCAAGTACCACTACACCTGGCTAGTTGTTTTATTTTTGTAGAGATGGGGTCTCCCAATGTTGCCCAGGCTAATCCCAAACTCCTGGGCTCAAGTGATCCTCTCACCTCAGCTTCCCAAAGGGATTAAAGGCATGGGCCATGATGCTCAGCCACAGTTTTTTTTTTTCCTTTTTTTTTTTTTTTTGAGAAGGATTCTCGCTCTGTCCCTCAGGATGGAGTGCAGTGGCACAATCTTGTCTCACTACAACCTCCGCCTCCCGGATTCAAGTGATTCTCCTGCTTCAGCTTCCTGAGTAGCTGGGATTACAGGTGTCCACCATCACGCCCAGCTAATTTTTGTATTTTTAGTAGAGACAGGGTTTCACCATGTTGGCCAGACTGGTCTTGAACTCCCGACCTCCGGTGATTCACCTGCTTCGGCCTCCCGAAGTGATGGGATTACAGGTATGAGCCACCACCATGCCCGGCCCCAGCCACAGTTTTCTAATAAAAAAAAAAATTGAAAGGGTTAATTTTTAATAGTGAGCTAAGAAGGGCCCTGGAAGTTTCCCAGAGTTGTCCTAGGAGTTGACAAGAAGGGCTAAGAGAAGAATAAGGGAGAGACCAAGCTTGGAAGTTCTGTGTTTTCCACCCCAACCTCAACTGGGCAGTTCTGCTTTGATCTGATTTTAATATTAAGTTAAAATGTAAGATCTTGTTTGAAGAACAAGTTATGTGGCAGAAGTTTCAAAGCCACTGAAAAGTTGACAGTACCTATAATACACCTTCTAACTCTGATGTTCACTTAAAAGCCCTGCAAGGACACTACCTTAAGGATTAAACCCAAGCTCCTAAATACAGCATTCTCCATGCCTCAGTCCCCACTTCTCCTTTCTTCTCATGTCCAGCCATTTCTCACCATGTACTTCATGCTTTAAGCATTTCAAAATGTTGGTAATAACCTGACAATGCAGTGCTGTTTCACACCTCCTTGGAACTCACTTTTACTCATGCTCCTTCTGCATCTCCCCCCTTCTCTGCTTGGCTAAACTCTTATCTTTCAAAATTCAGCTCAGGCAATCCTTTCTCCACAAAGCCTTTTTGGAACCCCAAAAGCAGGTGAAGTGCCCTCTATTTGCTCTTACTACAGCCTGTGAAGGATTAGCACAGTAATTACACGTTATAAAGAAACGATATAGGGCCAGGCGCAGTGACTCACACTTGTAATTCCAGCAACTTTCGGAGGCCGAGGTGAGTGGAACACCTGAGGTCAGGAGTTCGAGACCAGCCTGGCCAACATGGTGAAACCCTGCGTCTACTAAATACACAAAAATTAGCCGGGCGTGGTGGCGGGCACCTGCAGTCCCAGCTACTTGGGAGGCTGAGGCAGGGAGAATTGCTTGAACACGGCAGGCGGAGGTTGCAGTCAGCCAAGATTGCGCCACTGCACTCCAGCCTGGGCAACAGAGTGAGACTGTCTCAAAAAAAAAAAAAATAATAAAACTTAAAAATGACAGAATTCTATACTGTCTCTTTCATTGGGCTGTAATTGTCTTACGGGCAAGGCCTTTCTCTTTTGTATTTGTTAAAATATTAGTGTCTAAAAGTTCAATAAAGAAGTATTAAAGGAGGGCATTAATAAAATTTAAAAAACACCTTGAACTTGATCAAACAATTTAATTTCAAAAACTAAAAAATCCCCTGATGGTGTACAGCTTCTCTCTTTGAAGGCATATTCTCTTAAGTTAGCATTTTAGTTAAGAAAGGAGTCTCAACAAGGTTCGACTGCATCTGACATCTGCTTGTTAGGAAGCAAGAGAGCAACACTCCACCTAAAAACTGTTATAAAAACTCCCCTCAAAGAACAAACTTAAAAATTACTAATTAAAAACAAAATAAAATAACAAAGTTCACCAAAGAAAGTGCTAGTATATTTGTAGAATGTATGTATCTCTAGAATATCTTTAATCCAGTCAGGCACTGATTACTTAGCAGTCACTCTTCTAGGTTTGGGAATGCACCTGTGAGCCAAACAGGTAAAGTCCATGCTCTCACACAAAACATTACAGTGGAAGAAATACGCAACAAACACACACACAGTATTCGTGGGTGACACATGCTATGGGATGAAAAGGGGTAATGTGCTATGGGGAAAAGATATCTTGGGAAAAAGTAATGGTGAGTTCTAGAGAGGAGATGGTGTTGCTATTTCATGTGAGGGGTCAGGAGGTCCTGTTTGTGAAGGTATCATTAGATCAGGGAGCTCTACAGTAATTGACAGAATAAGCCATATAGTACAGTATATGACAAAAAAGCACTCTAGGTAGAGAGAAGTGAAAGTGGAAAGATGTTGGGGTAGGAACATAATTGGAGTCTTTGAGAAACGGGATAGAGGTCAGGGTGGCTGCAGCAGAATGAGCAAGAGGGCAGGTAGTAAGAGACGAATTAAGAGATTGTCAGGGGCCAGATCATGTGGAGCTGTATTTTCATGCTTCTGATAAATACATATGCAATACTGTATAATTTACAAAGAAAAAGAGATTTAATGGACTCACAGTTCCACGTGGCTGAGGAGACCTCAAAATCATGGTGGAAGGTGAGAGTCATGTCTTACATCGCAGCAAGCAAGAGAGAATAAGAGCCAAGTGGAACAGGTTTCCCTTATGAAACATCAGATCTCGCGACACTTATTCACTACCACGAGAACAGTATGGGAGAAACTGCCCCCATGACTCAATTATCTTCCACCGAGTCCCTCCCACAATATATGGGAATTATGGGAGTATAATTCAAGATGAGATTTGGGTGGGGACACAGAACGAAAGCATATTATTCGGCTCCTATCCCCTGCCAAATCTCATGTCCTCACATTTCAAAATCAATCATGCCTTCTCAAAGGTCCCCCAAAGTCTTAACTCATTTAAACATTAACTCAAAAGTCCATAGTCCAAAGTCTTATCTGAGACAAGGCAAGTCTCTTCCGCCTATGAGCCTGTAAAATCAAAAGCGAGTGAGTTACTTCCTAGATATAATGAAGGTACAGGCATTGGGTAACTATAGCTATTCCAAATGGGTGAAATTGGCCAAAACAAAGGGGCTACTGGCCCCATGGTGCAAGCTGTCAGTGGATCTACCATTCTGGGGTCTGGAGGATGGTGACTCTCTTCTCACAGCTCCACTAGGTGGTGCCCCAGTAGGGACTCTGTGTGGGGACTCCAACCCCACATTTCCCTTCTGCACTGCCCTAGCAGAGGTTCTCCATGAGAGCCCCACTCCTGCAGCAAACTTCTGCCTGGACATCCAGATATTTCCCTACATCCTCTGAAATCTAAGTAGAGGTTCTCAAACCCCAATTCTTGACTTCTGTGCAGTGGCAGGCTCAACACCACATGGCAGCTGCCAAGGCTTGAGGCTTTCATCCTCTAAAGCCATGTCCAGAGCTCTGTGTTGGCCCCTTTCAGCCATGGCTGGAGTGGCTGGGACACAGGGCACCAAGTCCCTATGCTGCACACAGCATGGGGACCCTGGGCCTAGCCCACGAAAAAACCATTCTTTTCTCCTAGGCCTCCGGGCCGTGATTGGAAGGGCTGCCATGAAGACCTCTGACATGCCCTGGAGACATTTTCCCCATTGTCTTGGGGCTTAACATTTGGCTCTGCATTACTTATGAAAATTTCTAAAGCTGGCTTGAATTTTTCCTCAGAAAATGGGATTTTCTTTTATATCGCACTGTCAGGCTGCAAATTTTCCAAACTTTTATGTTTGCTTCCCTTATAAACTGAATGCCTTTAACACACCCAAGTCACTTCTTGAATACTTTGCTGGTTAGAAATTTCTTCTGCCAGATACCTTAAATCATCTCTCTCAAGTTCAAAGTTCCACAGATCTATAGGGCAGGGGCAAAATGCTGCCAGTCTCTTTGCTAAAACGTAACGAGTCACCTTTGCTCCAGTTCTCAACAAGTTCCTCAACTCCATCTGAGACCACCTCAGCGTGGATTTCACTGTCCATTCCATATCATTATCACCATTTTGGCCAAAGCCATTCAGCAAGTCTCTAGGGAGTTCCAAACTTTCCCACATTTTCCTGGGGTCTGAGGTCTTCTGAGTCCTCCAAACTGTTCCAACTTCTGCCTGTTATCCAGGTTCCAAAGTCACTTCCACATTTTCAGGTATCTTTTCAGCAGTGCCCCACTCCTGGTACCCATTTACTGTATTAATTCATTTTTATGCTGCTGATAAAGACATACCCAAGACTGGGTAATTTACAAAGAAAAAGAGATTTAATGGACTCACAGTTCCATGGGGCTGGGGAGGCCTCACAATCATGGCAAAAGGTGAAAGGCATGTCTTACATCACAGGTAAGAGAGAGAATGAGCACCAAATGAAATGGGTTTCCCCTTATCAAACCATTAGAACTTGTGAAACATATTCACTACCACAAGAACAGTATGGGAGAAACCTCCCCCATAATTCAATGATCTCCCACTGGGTCCCTCCTACAATACGTGGGAATTATGGGAGTACAATTCAAGATAAGATTTGAGTGGGGAAACAGAGCCAAACCATATCAGGAGCCTTAGAGGCAGGGACTTGAGGTACATCACATATATTAAGTAGAATGTTCTCCAATCTTCTAAAGAGTTCTGCTGTAAAAGGGCAGTAACAATAATAGTCATCCACATTGCCAAGGAGAGGACTCAAGATGGGGGAGACCTGAGTCTGCTAAAATACAGACAGGAGGGAGAAAGCCAAATGAGAGAACTTGCAGTGAGGGAGGGGAGTTTAAGAGCTCTGCTTGACAAACTAATCAGTACTTTCTCCTCAGAAACAGGTCTAAGAGAGATAACAGGAATTAAATTACAGAAATGTTGAGGTGAGGAAGAAAATAATTTAGAAAGCCTACATCGGCCTTTTTTTTTTTTTTTTTTTTTTTAAGCCAAGTAGATTGCCTGCCTAAGAGTCATAGGGGCAAAACTGGGGGCTTGAAAATAGTAAATAACTTTTGTATGATTCCTATGGGGATGCTAAACAAATGAATCCTCCAAATACATTACTTCTCTACTCCCTGACTTGAAGGGGAGGTGGCACATGAATTATGTTTTATTTTTAACTGGGGAAAAAGAAAGAAAAGATTAAAAATGACATAAGCAAACCCAGCTTAGCAGTGCACGCCTGTAGTCCCAGTTACTTAGGAAGTTCAGGCAGGAGGATCACTTGAGGCTAGGAATTTGAGGACAGCCTAGGTAATATGTTGAGATCCATCTCTTAGGGGATCTATCTAGCTATCTATCTATCTATCTGGATATATATATATATACACACACACACACACACACATCCATCTCTTAGGAAAATTAAAAAAAAAACAACAACATGAAAGCTTTACAACTGTCTTCTATACAAACAACTCCTTCTAGTGCCCAACTCCTTTTAGGCTTTACTGTGTGTCAAATTCGGTTTGATCTTTTTCTGCAGCAGCTGGTGTGACAACTCCTTTTCTGGTCCAGGGGTAGCAGTTAAAGACCTGAAATCATTGCCTCAGCTTAGATCCTAGAGAAAGCTGTGACTATTCATATTTATTATCCCCCACAGCCTTCAATGGCTGCTTGAGTTGAAGTTCTAAATTATTCTTCAGCTGGTAAAACATTAGCTCATAGTAAGGGAAGTCTAACGAGTGACTTAAATCAGTGTAAACACAAATCATTACCAAGGGTTGCTCTTAAGTCAGAAGAATAGCACATTTAGTTAAGACATATTCCACAGTAATAAAGACTATCACAACCTTAGATATTCTCAGATATTACAGAAAGGAGAGTGAAAGGAAACATCACTGTCCTTTAACTGCACATGTAAAAATACTAACAACTCAAGAAAACTATTTCTAAATACATGGATTAAAAACAGCCACTATGATTGCTGAAATTTGGACCATGAATAATTAAATCTTAAAAGAACTTTTTAGACAGTTACTTATAAAGGAAGATACACCTTTTTTTTTTTTTTGAGATGGAGTCTCACCCTGTCACCCAGGTTGGAGTGCAGTGGTGTGGTCTCAGTTCACTGCAACCTCCGCCTCCTGGGCCCAAGTGATTCTCCTACCTCAGTCTCCTGAGTCACTGGGATTACAGGCAGGCATCACCACACGCAGTTAATTTTTGTATTTTTAGTAGATACGGGGTTTCACCATGTTGGCTGGGCTGGTTTTGAATTCCTGACCTCAAGTGATCCTCCCGCCTTGGCCTCCCACCTTTTATTTTTAATAAAATTCATGTCACAATAAAGGGCTACCAAATATTCAATCTTCAATTCAGAATGCTTTAAATTTCATCTTCTACTACAGATATGATTGATTCACTAACATCTAAAAAAGATTCAGCTAGTCAGAACTGCTGTCTTTTTGTAGCCAGTTTTCACTTTTTTTAAGCAGTAATAAGCAATTCCATTCCCAATGCGGACTTAGAATCACAGTCTACATGTGCAAGTCTGTAACAAACCTGCATGACACACAATAGAATCTCATTGGTTCACACCCTTGCAAAAACCACAACCCCCCAACTTTCAAAAAAGCAAAGGCCTCTTTACCTAAGTGCACATTAGCTGCTGGCTTAGGCAGGCCTTATGACATGGCTGCCTCCCCAGTGGGCAGGCGTACCACAGCAAGGCACTCATTAAGCTATTGAGTTTCATTCCAGTAACCGTTCAAATACATTCTTCATTGTACCATAAAGTATGTTTGTTTGATGCTAGAACTTTGATTTTCCTCCTCCTTCTCTTTTTCTACCCCCCCATCCCTACCTTCTCAACCATTTTGGTATTTTTTTTCCCATGCTAACACACTCACAAAAATCCAGTAATTCTCAATGGATCTCTTGGTCATTAGTGCAAATTAGTGAGGTTTCACTGAATATGCTCAGATTTGATTTGCCAAGTTCTTTTCCCGTTAAAGTTTTAAACCCATGTGTATTTCAAAGGAAATCTAATTTGTAGGTTTCGGATTCATTTACACTCAACTCACAAACGTGGTTCTGTGCGTGCCCCCATAGCTAGTGTACAAGAAGCCACAGGAGCTGGTTTCCCTTCCTCTTAACAAGTTCTTGTTAGAATGTTTGCTTTGAAGTAGGTATTTGGACCATGCTGGAAGCAAACAGAATAAAACCCCAGGAAAATGTAACGTAAAATTTAAAAACCAAGTTCATGTTTTTCTTGCCCCAATAATTATACTTTTTAAAGAAAAATCTCCAAGGATGGAACCATCTATTTCAGCCTTTTAAGGATGATGTCACCATCTACCTGCCTGGATAAGGCTGTGTCTCATAATGACAAGGTAGTCATCTGTGAGTGTATGGCTTTCCCTCCTTAGGTCCTGTCTTGTCCATTTTGTCATACGATGGACTCTGTTCAGCTGCTAGCCAAACCAACGCTGCTGCGCCATTCCCTATAAGACTCTGCTGCTGGGAGTCTTGAAGGTGCCATTTCTGCTGTGGGGGTCCCTACACCTATCAATTCCTGCCTGTCTTCCCCTCTTTGGAGCTCCTTAGCTCTGCCTGTTTTCTTGGACTTCATCACAGCAACTACTTCCTGTGTTTCCTGATGTTTGTCCCAAAGACAAACATCAGGATAGATGCCTTGTTAACTCATCTTGGATTCTCAATGCTTCTTGGCTAAAGTCACAACTGCAGACCTACTGCTGCAATCATGGAACACCATGGTTTCGCCTCTGTGCTGACAATTTCCCCAATAGCTATGCTATCCCAATGGGTGGACCTATTGCCTACTGCTGACCCTGGCTTCTCTTTGTCACTTTGGATTCCTCTGAATAAAAGAGTCAAATGTCACTGATGTTTCTGCTTCTATTACCCATTTCCACAGTGTGAGGTCAGTAGCAGGTAAGATGTGAGTGCTGATGAGACTGTGCCCATATAGATGGCATGAGCTGTGCCTCAAAAGGCAGAACATCTCTAGCAGTGCCAGCTCTTGTCCAAACATCAAAAGTAAGCAGCAATTCTTAACACTGAGAATAGGCTGGTTTGTCTTTTTTTTTTTTTTTTCTCTGAAGGCTGCCTCCTTGGAAAGACAAATAGCATATCACACCCCAAAGGCTGTGACAATACTGAAAAGGCCCTTCTTTACCAACTGTCTTCTACACAAACAACTCCTTCTATGGCCCAGGAGTTCATTTCAAGGGACTCGAGAAAAATAGCCATGCATTCTGCTAAATGCTGGATGACTCACTGAGGCAGAGGTGAACCTCTGAGCAGTGAACCAAGGGCTGAGATATAAACCATTAAGAAAACCCGGTAGGTTGAAAGAGACGATATTGCAACTGTTCTGAAAATCTACAACTAATTTAGAAGAGGCATATATGTAGGTAATTACCCCTAACATGCCCAGACAACTTCAACGTGTGTATCTGTGTGTCTATCTAAATGCAAAAAAATCTAAACCAATTCTACCTACCTACCTAAATGCAAAGCAATATAAACCAAGTACACCCATGAATCAGAAAGCTCTTTTCTAACCTGCCCTGAATCCCTTGCTCTAAGACTTCCTGAAAGCATTGTGCCACAGTCCACTGGAAGATACAGCATAATTATCTCATAATCACTAGTTAGGAAATCCCTAGGAAGTACCTTCTGACTGCTAAGAATAGTTATTCATTTATTTTCACTTATTCACTCACCTATCAATCTTTAACAAGGTGTCAAACATGTGTCAGGACAATGTGAGGCTCTCTGTATTAGATACGAAAAAATTTCTAGGGAGAATAGTGGAGATGAGAAACAATATCTCTTTTCATTTCCCTGCCTCTAAATTTACAAAGCAAAAGTAGAAAGCAAATTATACAAGCAAGTGTGTATGAGGTACCCAAACACCTATAACTAGTCTTTTATTATCAGCCAATTTTGTTTTTTTCCCCCAAAGAATTTCAACATTTTTCTTCATACATCCACTTCCCAAGCTTGTCTTTTTCAGTGATTTAACTTTGATCTGGCAAATAATGGTGCTTTCAATAACTAGCTTAAGTTACAAACAACTTCTACCAATGGAACAGTGCCTCTTTCCTCACAAAACAGCTCTTTCAATTAACATGTATACAGAGCACAGCAAGATTTAAAATGATGATCAAAAGAGTTTCATCAGAATAGTATGCTTAAGATTTGTGTATGTCGGCCAGGCACGGTGGTTCATGCCTGCAATCCCAGCACTTTGGAAGACTAAGGCAGGAGGATCTCTTGAGGCCAGGAGTTCAAGACCAGCCTGGGCAACATGGTGAAACTTCATCTCTACGAAAAATACAAAAATTATCTAGGTGTGGTGGTGCACACCTGTAGTCTCAGCTACTTGGGAGGCTGAGGTGAGATGATCACTTGAGCCTGGGACGTTGATGCTTCAGCGAGCTGTGATCATGCTACTATACTCCAGCCTGGGTAACAGAGTGAGACTCTGTCTCAAAAAAAAAAAAAAAAAAAAAAAAAATTGTGTATGTCATTGTATGAAAATTTTATCTTAAAAGAAAAAAAACTGAACATTAGTTAATAACATGCATCCTTAAATGCTGATGTTTGTAGCCTACTTTGAAATGCATTAAAAAGACGGAGTAGGTTATACCTCAAGGAAGCTGGAAAAAGGATTTGACAAAAAGGATTTGAAAATCTACAACTAATTTAGAAAAGGCAGTTATGTCTAGTGTAGTTCCATAAATTTGTTTTTAAATATCTTATCCTATGTCAAATAATGGAGCCTTGTTTAATCCTTACAATATGCTGAGCATTTTTCCAAGCCATTCAACATTTTAAAAAATGTTATTTTAATGACTACTTAATATCCCAGTGCGTGGGCTGGGCATGGTGGATCACACCTGTAATCCCAGCATTTTGGGAGGTCAAGGCAGGCAGATCACCTGAGGTCAGGAGTTCGAGACCAGTCTGGTCAACATGATGAAACCCTGTCTCTACTAAAAATACAAAAAAATTAGCTGAGCGTGGTGGTGCATGCCTGTAGTACCAGCTACTTGGGAGGCTGAGGCAGCAGAATCGCTTGAACCCCAGAGGCAGAGGTTGCAGTATGCCGTGATAGTGCCATTGCACTCCAGCCTTGGTGACAGAGTGAGACTCTGTCTCACAACAAAACAAAACAAATCCCAGTTTGTAACACAAATTATTCAGGTGTTTCCTTATGGGTAAGCAGATTATTTCTACATTTTCATTAACATAAGTGTACTACAGGGAAAACCCTGAAATGAAAATTGTTCACTCCCATTTACTTCTTCAGGGTGGCTAAAGGACAGGAACAGTTTATGTGTGCGTGTGTATCTATGTATCTATATATTTTTTAACTGACCTAAGATTGCATTTCTCATGCAAACCTCTCTTGCATCAAACATTATGTTCAATTATTTTTTTTGTCAGTGATGTAGATATTGGTTTATCATTGTTTTCATAGCATTCCATTATCAGTGAAGTCTGCCATTCATACTTTTAGATGAATTGTCTGTGTTTGTTCTCTGGTTCTGCACTGTGATATTGGTATTTTTTTCCTTATTGACTTCCAAAGGTTCTTTGAATAAGCCTGATATGCTTTTTATCTTGGAACCTGATCTTGTTTGTAAATTCCTTAGTATGTCTAAAAGGAATTGAATATAAAATGTATGATATGCTGTTTCTTCAAAGCTATTTTGACACCCAACTAAAGAAGTCCTTCCAGGACAGAATGCTAACATGGGCCAAACACTGAACCCTAGCTGCCAGCATTTTGCTTTTAAGTCTAACAAATCCTAAATAATTCATATGTTGTTGTAAACAATTAGATGTGATCCTAGTGATAAATACAGTAGCAGTGTTGTAACAAGGTTTTACTAGAAATTATTTTATAAAACGTGATGCATTACTGATTTTGACACTGAAGCAAAGATGATCATCGAATGTGATGCTTATACATGTGTTTGTAACATTTAATGGAATCTAAACTCTTAAAAACAACATGCCATTTGTTGGTATGTTTCTAATCTCCTATCATAAATTGTGAGATAGGCCTTTTTTTTGGAGACATTTGGGCTTATACTAAAGCCTTTTTTTTTTTTTTAACTAATGAGAGTTTTGAGAAATAGAAGATCATGTTGAAGTTACTGTGTATGTGTATGAATCCCTTGCTTAAAAATATTTCAGTCCATTGGTTAGATTGTGGAGAAACTGGAACACTTACGCATTGCTCGTAGTAATATAAAATGGTACATCTGCTCTCAGGTGTGGATGGCAAGATGGCTGAATAGGAACAGCTCCGGTCTACAGCTCCCAGTGAGATTAACGCAGAAGGCGGGTGATTTCTGCATTTCCAACTGAGGTACCCAGTTTATCTTATTGGGACTGGTTAGACAGTGGGCGCAGCCCACAGAAGGCAAGCCGAAGCAGTGTGGAGCGCTGCCTCACCAGGAATAGCAAGGGGTCAGGGAACTCCCTTCCCTAGCCAAGAGAAGCTGTGAGGGACCATGCTGTGAGGAATGGTGCATTCCAGCCCAGATACTATGCTTTTCCTAGGGTCTTTGCAACCTTCAGACCAAGAGATTCCCTCGGGTACCTATATCACCAGGGCCCTGGGTTTCAAGCACAAAACTGGGCAGCTGTTTGGGCAGACACCAAGCTAGCTCCAGGAGTTTTTTTTATACCCCAGTGGTGCCTGGAATGCCAGCAAGACAGAACTGTTCAATCCCCTGGAAACGGGGCTGAAGCCAGGGAGCCAAGTGGGCTAGCTCAGCAAATCCCACCCTCACGGAGCCCAGCAAGCTAAGATCCACTGGCTTGAAATTCTTGCTGCCAGCACAGAAGTCTGAAGTTGATTTGGGACATTGGAGATTGGTGTGGGGAGGGGCATCCACCATTACTGAGGCTTGAGTAGGCGATGTTCCCCTCACAGTATAAACAAAGCTGCCTGGAACTTCGAACTGGGCAGAGCCCACCAAAGCTTGGCAAAGCCGCTGTAGCCAGACTGCCTCTCTAGATTCCTCCTCTCTGGTCAGGGCATCTCTGAAAGAAAGGCAGCAGCCCAGTCAGGGACTTATAGATAAAACTCCCATCTCCCTGGGACAGAGCATCTCGGGGAGGGGGCGGCTGTGGGCGCAGCTTCAGCAGACATAAACATTCCTGCCTGCTGGTTCTGAAGAGAGCAGCGGATCTCCCAGCACAGCGCTCAAGCTCTGCTAAGGGACAGACTGCCTCCTCAAGTGGGTCCCTGACCCCTGTGCCTCCTGACGGGGAGACAATTCCCAGTACGGGCTGACAGACACCTCATACAGGAGAGCTCTGGCTGGCATGTGGCGGGTGCCCCCTGGGATGAAGCTTCCAGAGGAAGGAACAGGCAGCAATCTTTGCTGTTCTGCAGCCTCCGCTGGTGATACCCAGGCAAACAGGGTCTGGAGTGGACCTCCAGCATACTCCAGCAGACCTGCAGCAGAGGGGCCTGACTGTTAGAAGGAAAACAATCTAACAGAAAGGAATAGCAACAACATCAACAAAAAGGACATCCACTCAAAAACCCCATCTGAAGGTCACCAACATCAAAGACCAAAGATAGATAAATCCATGAAGATGAGAAAAAACCAGCGCAAAAAAGCCAAAAATTCCAAAAACCAGAATGCCTCTTCTCCAAAAGATCACAACTCAATGCCAGCAAGGGAACAAAACTGGATGGAGAATGAGTCTGACGAATTGACAGAAGTAGGTAGGTAATAACAAACTCTGAGCTAAAGGTGCGTGTTCTAACCCAATGCAAGAAAGCTGAGAACATTGAAAAAAGGTTAGAGGAATTGCTAACTAGAATAACCAGTTTAGAGAAAAACATAAATGACCTGACGGAGCTGAAAAACACAGTACGAGAACTTCATGAAACATTCACAAATATCAGTAGCCAAACTGGTAAAGTGAAAGAAAGGATATTAGAGATTGAAGATCAACTTGAAGAAATAAAGTGTGATGACAAGATTAGAGAAAAAAGAATGAAAAGGAATAAACAAAGCCTCCAAGAAATATGGGACTATGTGAAAAGACCAAACCTACATTCGATTGGTGTACCTGAAAGTGACGGGGAGAATGGAATGAAGTTGGAAAACACTCTTCAGGATACATCCAGGAGAACTTCCCCAGCCTAGTAAGGCAGGGCAACATTCAAATTCAGGAAATAAAGAGAACACCACAAAGATACTCCTTGAGAAGAGCAATTCCAAGACACATAATCATCAGATTCACCAAGGTTGAAATGAAGGAAAAAATATTGAGGGCAGCCAGAGTAAGAATGGGATACACACAAAGGGAAGGCCATCAGACTAACAGTGGATCTCTGCAGAAACCCCATAAGCCAGAAGAGAGTGGGGGCCAATATTCAACATCCTTAAAGAAAAGAATTTTAACCCAGAATTTCATATCCAGCCAAACTAAGCTTCATAAGTGAAGGAGAAATAAAATCCTTTACAAACAAGCAAATGCTGAGAGATTTTGTCACCACAGGCCTATGTTACAAGAGCTCCTGAAGGAAGCACTAAATATGGAAAGGAACAACCGGTACCAGCCACTGCAAAAACATACCAAATTGTAAAGACGATTGACACTATGAAGAAACTGCATCAACCAACGGGCAAAATAACCAGCTGGCATCATAATGACAAGATCAAATTCACACACAAAAATATTAACCTCAAATGTAAATGGGCTGAATGCCCCAATTAAAATACACAGACTGGCAAATTGGATAAGACCCGTTGGTGTGCTGCATTCAGGAGACCCATCTCACGTGCAAAGACATACAAAGGCTCAAAATAAAGGGATGGAGGAATATTTACCAAGCAAATGGAAAGCAAAACAAACAAACAAACAAACAAACCCAGGGGTTGCAATCCTAGTCTCTGATAAAACAGACTTTAAACTAACAAAGATCAACAGAGACAAAGAAGGGCATTACATAATGGTAAAGGGATCAATGCAACAAGAAGAGCTAACTATCCTAAATATATATGCACCCAATACAGGAGCACCCAGATTCATAAAGCAAGTTCTTAGAGATCTACAAAGAGACTTATACTCCTATACAATAATAGTGGGAGACTTTAACACCCCACTGTCAATATTAGACAGATCAACAAGACAAAATTAACAAGGATATTCAGGACTTGAACTCAGCTCTGGACCAAGCAGACCTAATAGACATTTACAGAACTCTCCATCCCAAATCAACAGAATATACATTCTTCTTAGTACCACATCGCACTTATTCTAAAACTGACCGCATAATTGGAAGTCAAACACTCCTCAGCAAATGCAAAAGAACGGAAATCATACAACAGCCTCTCAGACCACAGTGCAATCAAATTAGAAATCAGGATTAAGAAACTCACTCAAAACCGCACAGCTGCATGGAAACTGAACAACGTGTTCCTGAATGACTACTGGGTAAATAACGAAATTAAGGCAAAAGTAAATAAGTTCTTTGAAACCAATGAGAACTAGGAGACAACATACAAGAATCTCTGGGACACAGCTAAAGCAGTGATTAGAGGGAAATTTGCAGCACTAAATGCCCACAGGGAAGGTGGGAAAGATCCAAAATTGACACCCTAACATCACAATTAAAAGAACTAGAGAAGCAAGAGCAAATATATTCAAAAGCTAGCAGAAGCCAAGACATAACTAAGATCAGAGCAGAAGTGAAGGAGACAGAGACATGAAAAACCCTTCAAAAAAATCAATGAACCCAGGAGCTGGTTTTTTTTGAAAAGATTAACAAAATAGACCTCAGCAAGACTAATAAAGAAGAAAAGAGAGAAGAATCAAATGGACACAATAAAAAATGATAAAGGTGATATTACCACGGATCCCACAGAAATACAAACTACCATCCGATAATACTATAAATACCTCTATGCAAATAAACTAGAAAATCTAGAAGAAATGGATAAATTCCTGGACACATATACCCTCCCAAGACTAAACCAGAAAGAAGTAGAATCCCTGAATAGACCAATAACAAGTTCTGAAAGTAAGGCAGTAATTAATAGCCTACCAGCCAAAAAAAGCCCAGGCTAAGACGAGCTCACAGGCGAATTCTACCAGAGGTACAAAGAAGAGCTGATACCATTCCTTCTGAAACTATTCCAAACGACAGAAAAAGAGGGACTCCTCCCTAAATCACTTCATGAGGCCAGCATCATCCTGATACCAAAACCTGGCAGAGACACAACAAATAAAATTTCAGGCCAATAAACCTGATGGACACCCATGCAAAGATCCTCAATAAAATACAGGCAAACCGAATCCAGCAGCATGTTAAAAAGCTCATTAGCCACGATCAAGGTGGATTCATCCCTGGGATGCA
This sequence comes from Trachypithecus francoisi, assembly GCF_009764315.1. Taxonomy (NCBI): domain Eukaryota; kingdom Metazoa; phylum Chordata; class Mammalia; order Primates; family Cercopithecidae; genus Trachypithecus; species Trachypithecus francoisi. The sequence goes on from NW_022681455.1 coordinate 45,099,727, forward strand.
AGGGTGATTCAACTTATGCAAATCAATAAACGTAATCCATCACATAAACAGAACCAATGACAAAAACCAAATGATCATCTTAATAGATGTAGAAAAGGCCTTTGATAAAATTCAACACTCCTTCATGCTAGAAACTCTCAATAAACTAGATATTGATGGAACGTATCTCAAAATAATAAAAGCTGTTTATGACAAACCCATAGCCAGTATCATACTGAATGGGCAAAAGCTGGAAGCATTCCTTCTGAAAACCAGCACAAGACAAGAATGGCCTCTCTCACCATTCCTATTCAATATAGTATTGAAGTTCTGGCCAGGGCAATCAGGCAAGAGAAAGAAATAAATGGCATTCAAATAGGAAAACAGGAAGTCAAATTGTCTCTGTTTGCAGGTGACACGATTGTGTATTTAGAAAACGCCATCGTCTCAGCCCCAAATCTCCTTACGCTGATAAGCAACTTCGGCAAAGTCTCAGGATACAAAATCAATGTGCAAAAATCACAAGCATTCCTATACACCAATAATAGGCAAACACAGAGCCAAATCATGAGTGAACTCCATTCACAATTGCTACAAAGAGAATAAAATACCTAGGAATACAACTTACAAGGGATGTGAAGGATCTCCTAAAGGAGAACTACAAACCACTGCTCAAGGAAGTAAGAGAGGACACAAAGAAATGGAAAAACATTCCATGCTTATGGATGGGAAGAATCAATATTATGAACATAGCCATACTTCCCAAAGTAATTTATAGATTTGATGCTATCCCCAATCAAGCTACCACTGACTTTCTTCACACAATTAGAAAAAATTACTTTAAATTTCATGTGGAACCAAAAAAGAGCTCATATAGCTAAGACAATCCTAAGCAAAAAGAACAAAGCTGGAGGCATCACATTACCTGACTTGTAACTATACTATAAGGCTACAGTAACCAAACAGCATAGTACTGGTACCAAAACAGATATACAGACCAATGGAACAGAACAGAGGCCTCAGAAATAACACCATACATCTACAACTATCTGATCTTTGACAAACCTGACAAAAACAAGCAATGGGGAAAGGATTCCCCATTTAATAAATGGTGTTGGGAAAACTAACTAGCCACATGCAGAATAATGAAACTGAACCCCTTCCTTACACCTTATACAAAAATTAACTCAAGATGGATTAAAGACTTAAACATAAGACCTAAAACCGTAAAAACCCTAGACGAAAACCTAGACAATACCATTCAGGACATAGACATGGGCAAAGACTTCATGACTAAAACACCAAAAGCAATGGTAGCAAAAGCCAAAATTGACAAATGGGATCTAATTAAACTAACGTGCTTCTGCACAGCAAAAGAAACTACCATCAGAGTGAACAGGCAACCTACAGAAGGGATGAAAATTTTTGCAATCTATCCATCTGACAAAGTGCTCATATCCAGAATCTACAAGGAACTTAAACAAATTTACAGGAAAAAAAATCAACCCCATCAAAAAGTGGGTGAAGGATATGAACAGATACTTCTGAAAAGAAGACATTTATGCGGCCAAAAAGCATGTGAAACAAAGCTCATCATCACTGGTCATTAGAGAAATGGAAATCAAATCACAATGAGATACCATCTCATGCCAGTTAGAATGGCGATCCTTAAAAAGCTAGGAAAAAACAGATGCTGGAGAGGATGTGAAGAAACAGGAACGCTTTTACACTGTTGGTGGGAGTGTAAATTGGTTCAACCATTGTGGAAGACAGTGTGGCAATTCCTCAAGGATCTAGAACCAGAAATACCATTTGATCCAGCCATCCCGTTACTAGGTACATATCCAAAGGATTATAAATCATTCTACTATTAAGACACATGCACACATATGTTTATTGCAGCACCACTCACAATAGCAAAGACCTGGAACCAACTCAAAAGCCCATCAATGATAGACTGGATAAAGAAAATGTGGCACACATGGAATACTATGCAGCCACAAAAAAGGATGCGTTTATGTCCTTTGCAGGGACATGGATGAAACTAGAAACTATCATTCTTTGGGAGTTGAACAATAAGAACACAAGGACACAGGAAGGGGAACATCACACACTGGGGCCTGTCGGGGTGGGAGGGTTAACATTAGGAGAAATACCTAATGTAGATGACAGGTTGATGGGTGCAGCAAACCACCATGGCACATGTATACCTATGTAACAAACCTGCACGTTCTGCACATGTATCTTAAAGTATAATAATAAAAAACTTAAAGTATAATAATAAAAAAAAGAAGACCTCTCAAGAAGTAAAAAATAAAATAAAATAAAATAAAATGGTACAGCTGCTGTGGAAAACAGTTCGGTGGTTCTTCAGAAAGTTAAACATAAAATGACCATCTGATTCAGCAATTATATTTCTAGGTGTCTAATCAAAATAACTGAAAGCAGGACTCAGAAACTGGTACTACACCAATATTCATTGCCACATTATTCACAATAGCCAACAGATGGGGAGGCTGAGGCAGGAGAATGGCGTGAACCCGGGAGGCGGAGCTTGCAGTGAGCCGAGATCGCCACTGCACTCCAGCCTGGGCGACAGAGCGAGACTCGGCCTCAAAAAAAAAAAAAAAAAAAAAAAAAAAAAAAAAAAGAAAATAACCCAATCATCAATTGACAGTCAAATGGCTAAAATAAATGTGGTATATACATACAATGGAAGATTATTCAACCATAAAAGGGAACAAAATTCTGATACACATTATAATAAGCATAAACCTTGAAAATATTATGAGTGAAATAAGCCAGACACAAAAGACCACATATCATATAATTTCATTCATTATATGATGTATCTAGAAAGGGCAAATTCTTACGGATAGAAAGTCGACAGAGGCTACTAGGGACTGGGGTTGGGGAGGAAAGAATGGGCTGTTATTGCTTAATGGGTACAGAGTTTTTGTTTGGGATGATAAAATGTTTCTGAAAATGATAGTGGTGGTGGTTGTATAATACTGTGAATGTACTGAATGCCACTGAATGTACACTTAAAAATGGTTACACTGGTAAATTTTTTATTATGTATATTTTATAATAAAAAATAAAAGATTCATTCCAGGAAAAAAAGATGGCTGATGGAGAATGGACAGATCAGTGACAAAACAAGACAAGTAAAATATTAACTGTCAATACAGATGGTAAGTATAGAGGTGTTCACTGTAAACTTTTATCAACTTCTCTGTATGTTACTAAGTGTCCATAATAAAATATTGGGGGAAATTCCATCAAAATGTTATAGTCACTTCTATTTCTTTTATATATTTATTATTTATCTTATTAATTTAGAAAGCTCATGAAATGTTACTATTTTCTTCCCTTTTAATCTAAAAAGGAGGATAGCAAGTACAAACCATCTGGAATGAAGAGTGTCTAGAGTGAAATGAACATCTGGGAGAACTGCTATGGACTGAACTGTATCCTTGCAAAATTCACGTTGAAGCCCTAACCCCCAATGTGACTATATTTGGAGACAGAGCTCTAAGGAGATAAGTTAAATGAGGTCATATGGGTAGGGCTCTGACTTCACAGGATTCGTGGCTTTATAAGATGAGGAAGAGAGGGAGAGAGGGATCTCTCTCTCTCCATACACAAGTACCAAGGAAAGGCCATGTGAAAACACAGTGAAAAGGTAGGTGGTCATCTACAGCTAGGAAGAGGGCCCATACCAGGAACCGAGTCACCCAACAGCTCGATCTTGGACTTTTCGGCCTCTAGAACTGTGGGAAAATAGATTTCTGTTGTTTAAGCCATACAGTCTGTGGTTATTTTGTTACGGTAGCCCTAGCTAACTAAGACAAAGTCTGGAGTTAAACATCTATGGATACTTAGATAGTCTGCATGCAAATAATACACAGGGAAAAAGGATCTGAAACAGTACATGCAGAATTTGAATGATGGAATGTTAAAGCTGGAAGACGTTCCAGCAACCATACTACTGTCAAACCTCTCGTTTTACACATAGGGAAACAGAAGCCCACAGAGGTCAAGTGATTTATCTGAGGTCCTTCAGACAGATTAGTGGTAGAGCCCAGGACTGAAGTCTAGGCCTCTTGACTTCTGCTCTTTTCACCACAGCACATGGCTTCATCAAATCAAAACCCTGAGCCAAGTGTTAGCAGCCAAAATTATAATTACTTTCCTTCTACTAAAATCTCTTTCAAAAATTCAGCTGAATTTTTCTGATTTTGTACTTTTCTCTCTCTTTTTTTTAAAACCCACAAACCAACTATCCAAACAGGATAAAAACTAAAGAAGTCTTTTGAACAAATACAAAATGTATGTAGGAATACAAAAATACAAAAGAATATATACAAACACACACACAATTTAAATTTGGACAAATGTTGACTCAATTATTCATTTACAGCAGAGGCTTGTGTGCCTAAAGATTGCATATGTACACAGAGAAAGCATCTCACTTCCTTCTAGTTGCCTATTTATAATATATAAAGGCATTCTGGAAAAATAATAAAAATGTATTTGTTTTTCAAATTATTTATAGTCTAATTTAGCAAAGTATTACATATTTATTATATTTAAAATACGTATTTTGATAAAACGTCCTTATAGGCCAGGAAAACCATGTTAATAAGCATGAGTGTTTCACAGGGCAATAATATATTTTATAACACTTTAAAATAATATAAAATATAAAAATTGAACAATCTAATAATTGAGCATCATTTTGTTTAAAAGAGTTCTTACAGAACTTTTAATTTCACTTTTCCACTAGGTAAACTTAAGAGTATATGAAGAGGAATACTTTTAATGATGTTGATACAATGGGAATGTGCCAATGGTATCCAGAAATGGTAATAACCCATTATTACCATTCAATATTTAAATGTTTTAACGTTTATTTTTTTCCTCAATTTAGATTCATTATACACAGACAATGAATTGAGCCATATGAAAGTCCATTCCATAATTTTTTCATATTAAAGTCAGAAGTATCAGAAGTGGTCTTAATCTCTAACTATATGGTATAATAATAATGTGATTTATTTGTCATCACTTAGTCTTTTTTTTTTTTTAAGAGACACAGTTTCACTCTGTTGCCCAGGCTGGTCTCGAACTTCTAGGCTCAAGGGATCTTCCTGTTTCAGCTTCTCGCTGGGATTACAGGCACACGTTACCATACCTGGCTCAACCATTTAGTCTTTTCAAAAGGACCTGCTGAAAGCTCTGAAGATAATTATTAAAACTGATTTTAAAAATATTTTGACCAAAGGCAGCACTGTTTGGAACTGTAAATATATTCAAGGACATTTTGTTTTGAGAGACAATCTCTGAGAAATAATGCTCTGGTTATATGTGAAAACAAAACAAGCAGTAACAAAACTAGTGAAATTACTTTCTCGTATCACCTGTCTTTTTAACATGGCTAAAACAATGTTTGTATTGTCTGGGGCTGTGGTTCAGCCTGATGGAATAACTGCAGTGAAGGGAATGGGATTTTACTTTTTATGCACTTACCCAGGGCAGAACCACAATTAGTGGAAAAGATTGGAGAATTGGAGAACAAAGAGCCAATTTCAAAAGCAAACAATTATTTTACTGCTTTAATAGGCTGTATAGTGTAAAATGAAATTCATTCTCTTTATCCAAATAAGTGAGAAATGTGTAGACATAACTAAAGTAGGGTAAAAAAAAGTGAAGTGGTAACAAATAGTGCTTGGGGAAAAAAGCAGAATTCTCTTCTACCTTCCTAGGTAGTGATGCCCTGTAAGACTTCTTAATTTTGAAGGAGGGATTGTATATGTCCCATGGGCATTCAGAGGCCTGGGGACAAGCAACATTCCAACTTCTCATTCCATGCTTTTTTCTGTAACACAACCTATAAAAAATGCTGGGAGAGTGTGATTGGGGTCCAGCTGTGTGGATGCTGTGCTAGTCAATTAGTATTTCAAAACCAAGTAACAAGGTTTGAAAGAAATATGTGCAAATAATGTGGTTTGATGGAATTCATAAGCCTTGAATTCAAGTTCCAGCTGTAAAAGCTGTATGTAACCTCAGAAAACTTAAGTAACTGTCATGAATTTCAGCTTCCTCATCTGTAAAATCATCATCATTATTGTTAACACTTAGGGTAGTAAATACATCCCAAGTAATGTTCTAAGGACTTCACATATTTTAATTATTTAATTCTTAATATCCCCAAGAGAAGGCACATTTTCTACGTGAAGACACTGAGTTACAGAGAGGTTGGGTAACTTGCTTAAAGACAGTAACACTTATTCCACAGAGTTGTTGTGAGGTGAAACACAAAATCAATAATCTAGTTAGTGATGGAACAGATTCTGAGATCATCCCGTCTAGGCTCTAACAGTAACTAAGAGGCATCTAAGGTTCACAAAAAAATTGGTTAGCTGCAGACATCAAACTAGATCTTCTGGTTCTTATTCCTGTGCTTTTTAAACACATCTCCTTCCTATTTTGCTTTTCTGTAAGTAATTTTCTTTTTTTTTTTTTTTTTTTTTTTTTTTTTTTTTGAGACGGAGTCTTGCTCTGCCACCCAGGCTGTAGTGCAGTGGCCGGATCTCAGCTCACTGCAAGCTCCGCCTCCCGGGTTTACGCCATTCTCCTGCCTCAGCCTCCCGAGTAGCTGGGACTACAGGCGCCCGCCTCGTCGCCCGGCTAGTTTTTTGTATTTTTAAGTAGAGACAGGGTTTCACCGTATTAGCCAGGATGGTCTCGATCTCCTGACCTCGTGATCCGCCCGTCTCGGCCTCCCAAAGTGCTGGGATTACAGGCTTGAGCCACCGCGCCCGGCCAAGTAATTTTCATATATTTCACTTACATGTATAAAATTCCTCTAGGGTAGAAAAGTGGGAGAGTTGTAATTTCTATTTAAAAAAAAAAAAAAACAGATGAGAAAATGCAGGATACCCTGAAGTCAGCATGTAGCACAGCTAGACAGAGGGTCAAGGTCAACTGAATGATAGTGACAATGACGACACAATGAAGACGGCTGTAATACTATCTCATTTATCAGATCCAGATTCTCTTTAGAGCACTGTGCCAAAGCTCCTTATGCAAATTATCTCATTTAATGCTAAATCTATTTCTGAGTATATGACTTAAAATGCTGTTAGTTTTAAAATCACAGAATGGCTAAGCCTGAGGTATACAAAATGCAGACTTTCTGGAGTCAGGATTGCAAATCCCAGTTGTGTCGATTCAGCCCAAGGTCCTACTACAGAGAATAAACTGAAGGCCAAGCAGATTAGTTAGTGTGAGCTTTAGGCTAGACGTTGAGAATGAAGACCTTTTCTCTATAGTGAGGATACACACTTGATGCTTTTTGAAAAAGCTGGGGTTAACCTCAACTCTTTCGACAGAATATCATGTTTATTTGCCAAAATGGATTTTTAAAAACAATGGTTGAATTGCCCTACAGTCCATTAGTCATCCTATAGAAATCTAATGTTAGAAAAATATTCACTTATAGTGGGAAAAACTCTCTGAACTATGTTCAGTCGTTCTTGGCTGTGGTCTTTAGTTCAACAGAAATTTCCTCTTTTGAAATGACCAGTTACTTCGTGTAATATAGCCTAATCTTCAGCATGTGTGCTTATGGAGAAGAGATTAAAGTTCCCGACTTTGCATCATGTTTTTACTGATAATGTGATGTACTGGAACATCATTTAAAGCAAAATCATAACGCCCTATGCAAAGGCCATGCTTCCATTTTTAGCTCCCTGTACAATATTCTCCACATCCTAGGAACTCCAGTTTCCAATCCCACTGTTAGTCAGAAATTAATTACTGGACATCTACTTGTATTATGCAGTATGCTGGTTCCTGGGGATACAAAAGTGAGCAAAGGTGACCCAGACCCTGCTCCTGGAGGGAGCTCAAGTTCAGCTTATTTCTCATATCCCCCAGTTAAGGGAATCTTTGCTATTCTCTTCTTTCTCTGGCTCCCCCAAACTCCTTCTACACTGAGCCCTAGGCCTCATCTACTATCGTCCTGTCAACAAAGGTTGACATTTAATTTTTTCAGTCACCAAATCATACTGTATTTTCTTGTTATACAATTATATAAGACATTAGAGAAAATGCCAAGATCTCAGAACCATTCCATCCAAAAAAACTTATAACCATTTGACACATGCACAAATTACTATTACATAACATAACTGCTTATCCAATTTTAAGAAATAAGTGACTAAGAATTTGCATCTTAGGATCCTTTGAGGCCTTTTGTTAATTTGAAGTAGAAATGATCTCTTATCCTAAAGACTACATCCTTCTTGAGGTGTGGTGGTAGCCAGCTTCCAGATGGTCCATGATACTTCTCGCCTCCAGGTATTCATGCCCTTATGTAGTTCCTTCCCATACTGAATGTAACAATGGTGAAAGGAACAGTACGTGACCTTCAGGGTTAGGTTGCAGAAGGCACTGTGGTTCACACCTTGGTCTCCTGAATTGCTTGCTCTGGAGTAAGCCAGCTGCCATCCAATGAGAACGTTTCAGCCCTCCCATGGAAAACTGAGGCCTCCAGCCAACTGCCAGCATTACTCTATCAGCTACATAACAAATCAGTGAACAGCTGGCTGACATCTGACTGCAACCTCACAGGAAATTCCAAGCCAGAACTGCCCAGTCAAGCTACTCCCAAATTCCTGCCCACAGAAATCAGCAAGTAAGTGGTTACTGTCTTAACAGTAAATTCTATGGTTATTGCTATAATAGATACAATAGAAACCAGGCCTCCCAGCCAGCCCCCTACACCTGAGGTACCTGCACTCTTGCACTGCCACAGGGCCTGGCCGCCTGGTGTGCCTGTGCACACTCGGACTGCACAGCATGACATCTGGGCATTGCATGACAGGAGCAGCTGGCTCACGCCTTTCACGCGCAGTGGCAGTCACTGCTTCAACAGGGTCTTTTCCTGTGCTGCCTGCATGAGCTGCTGCATGACTACCCCGACTTGGCCAAGGTGGTGGGCTGCCAGTAGTCATTTACATCAGAGACAACTGACAGTTTTTGTATCAACAGAAATCTGGTGTTGCCCCCACAGTTCTACGAAATAAGAAGACTTGAAAACTCTGCCCCCCTCCCTGATTTGCAAAAATTTTGTTTGGATCATGCATTATAAAGGGTAGAAAGATGGCTGTGATCACCTTATTAACTGCTGATGGGATGCCCAGCTTTTATCAGGGTATGAGCTGGCTTTTCTTACCTAGAAGATTCACACTTTTTAGAAAATCTTTTGTCTACTGAAAAAAAGACTGACAGAATCAAGAAGGCAAGAAATGTCACTGAGTAGTGATGTACAATTGCCATCTTTACAATATCCATGTGACTATTCAAAGTAGAAACACATTTATCTTAAGAACTATACAGTAAGTAAGAGCCACTTGTAGGGTGCTGCCTGGTTGTAAGCCCGTCTATTTGTAGTCCTGATGAATAATGAGGGTTGACTAAACCTGCTTGAAACTTAAGGAAATTTGTGCCTATAAAAGTTATAATGTGGCCAGGTGTGGTGGCTCACGCCTGTAAACCCAACCCTTTGGGAGGCTGAGGTGGGCAGATCACGAGGTCAGGAGTTCGAGACCAGCCTGGCCAACGTGGTGAAACCCCGTCTCTAATAAAAATACAAAAAATTAGCCAGGCATGGTGTCAGGCGCCTGTAATCCCAGTTACTTGGGAGGCTGAGGCAGGAGAATCGTTTGAACCCGGGAGGCAGAGGTTGCAGTGAGCCGAGACTGTGCCATTGCACTCCAACCTGGGCAACAGAGTGGGATTCCGTCTCAAAACAAAAACGAAAAACAAAAAACAAAAAAACGAAAAAACAAAAGAAACAAAAAATTTCACAAGGGTTCCCACTCTGCATTGTTTTATTATCTCAAAGTTTAAATAAGATGTTCTGCCATTGGTCATTGTTATTCTTACTCTCAAATGTATTAGTACTTTTCCTGATGTACTTTGGAGGTTGATCCATGAACTTCATAGACTTTCTGCTGGAATTTAAGGGTGTCTGATTAGATGGTGGAATGTAGACGGAGACAACCTTCAAGTGACAATGTTATTGTTTTCTTGCTGTGTCATTACCTTGATGATTTAGATACAATTCTTTTAAAAACCAAATGGCACTAGTTATGTTTCTCAAATTAGAAAACTATTTTAGTTATTTTAAAGAAATACAAAGCCATAACAAAAAACATTATGTTTTTTACTCTAGAGTGTTAATGAATGCAAATAGATTAGACAGTAGTATTTAATTAATGAGGTTTATTTTCACTATATTTAATATGAATAAATTTTCACCTCCTTTACAGAGGAATGTTTATTGTTTAAAGGTGGGAAATGATGGTTAAGCCACCAAATCTATTTCATGATATTTGACTGTATTATCATTGTACAATAGATTTCATTTTACATGTAATGTCTCAGTTTTCTTACCTATAAAATAAAAGCAGTCGCCGGGCGCGGTGGCTCATGCCTGTAATCCCAACACTTTGGGAGGCTGAAGTGGGGAGTTCAAGACTAGGCTGGCCAACATGGTGAGACCCTGTCTCTACTAAAAGTACAAAAAGTTAACCAGGCATGGTGGTACACACCTGTAATCCCAGCTACTTGGGAGGCTGAGGCAGGAGAGTTGTTTGAACCTGGGAGGCAGAGGTTACAGAGAGCCCAGATCATGCCACTGAACTCCAGCCTGGGCAACACAGTGAGACTCCGTCTCAAAAAAGAAAGAAAAAAAAAAAAAAAGCAGCGATGAATCAGGAAAAAAAAGAAGTGAACATAGTGAACAACGATACCAACCTTGAGAGCATGCAACAGCTTACTATGATTATCTTAACAATTAATAAACCATTATAATTCTGTCAGTTATCACAGACGACTAGTACTAATGATCACAGTTGGCCAAAAGGCCAACAGTAAAATTATTATACTCTAATTTGTATATGGTTGTTATAGACATTATTGTTTTGGAAGGTGATATTTTTCATCATGTATACAACGTGGTTGTCTCCATTTTGTGAGATGCTGACTTCACAGGCTTTCAAAATTCCTGATTTGCTAAAAATATTAGTAATGAATGTTTATATTTTCCTCAATGTTAAGTCAAAGAAAAAGAAAAACAAAACTTGCTTAGTTACTTTCTGAAGATAAGTTTTGATGATGTGGTTCTGACTAGGGTAAAGTAAGGAAGTGTGGACGACCAAAGAGCCAGGAGAACTTGAAAGAGCAGCAAGAAATAAATAAATCTGCTGAAATCCATTTCATTGACCTTCCCAAGGAAGAAATTTTAACAACTCCCCATGTGTCCAAAGAATTTAATTTCAACCAGTGCAAAAATGTAGCAAGATTTTTAGAAATACCTTTTTTTTCCTCTCTTTTTTTTGGAGAGGGAGTCTCGCTCTGTCACCTAGACTGCAGTGCAGTGGTGCTATCTCAGCTCACTGCAAGCTCTGCCTCCCGGGTTCACGCCATTCTCCTGCCTCAGCCTCCCGAGTAGCTGGGACTACAGGTGCCCGCCACTATGCCCGGCTAATTTTTTGTATTTTTAGTAGAGATGGGGTTTCACCGTGTTACCTGGGATGGTCTCGATCTCCTGACCTCATGATCCGCCCGTCTTGGACTCCCAAAGTGTTGGGATTACAGGCATGAGCCATCGCACCTGGCCAGAAATACCATTTTTAAAAGCTAGACACTGGGCACTAAATCTCAATTCTAAACAGAAAAGACATACTACACACGAATTCATGGAACTTGCCTGGCTGCCAAAAATTTGCTATTTCACACTGGTACTATGGGGAAAGTATTTAAGAGAACTGCCAACTACACAATCTAGCTTCCTAAATTAGACCTATTCCATGTGTAAAGGAAAGTCACCTTTACACTCCAGAAAGTCTTCACTGCAAGCCAACTTTGTGCCCAGCACTATTCAAAGAACTGTGGAAAGGTAGGTATATATTAATTCCTGACATATCAGACATCCAGGCCACTAAAATATCTGAGTACAAAGTAAAAAAAAAAAAAAAAATTGAAATATTTGGTTTATAGAAGTACTCACTGGTTCAGTCTTACTCTAATATTTTCTCTAAAATTTTAATAAATAGGTAATACTGGAAAATTGGTTTAGAAACTCCAAATTATAGCATGGGGAAATATTAAATAATAAACTTTAATCTATCTCCTCAGCAACTACTACTTTTATCATTTTCATGTGTCCTTCCAGAGAATTCTATGTATATACTAGCATATATATGTAGTTATATATATATATAGCTATGAAAATATATCTTTAATTATCCCCTTAATATAAATAACACTATATATCTTTCTGCTGCTCTATTCCTAAGAGGTGTGTTTGTGTGTGGTTACTAACATATTTTGGGAATTCTTTTCTATATCATATGCTAAACTTGCTATCCACATTTGGGTGTATTTCTGATCTTTCTAGGCTGCTCAATTAATCTATATATTAACATCAAACTGAATTACTGTAGCTTTGTAATGTTTTGATATTGGGCCTAGTTAATTAATAACCCCCTCCCTAATTCTACTTTTCGAGAAATTTCCTGGCTCTTCTTGTATGTTTCATTTTCTATGTGAAATTCTAGATCACCTATTTAGTCCCTTCCCCAACCTATGATTTTGATTTTTAAAAACTGGGATCAGAAGTGCTGCATCCTTAAGCTCACACTTACCCTATAAAATACTCAGATTAAGTCTTAACCATGTGGCACACTAATATATAAAAATTATCTTGAATTTTATAGCTATCTAGAATTTTCCTATGTATGAAGACTGTTCACTTTTATTATCTCCTTTAACCTTTTAAACCACTATGGCACCATGCAGGGGCCTATCTTTTGACTCTCACATTACAGACGGAGAGAGGCACATGGACTTGTCCTCAAGGCCTGTAGGTAAGGGCTCTGACACCTGGCCCAGGCCCAGGACTCTTCCCATTATACCAAAGGCTGAGGGCACTAAAAGTTTTCAGGACACATTTTCAAAATAGAGAATGCTACCATTTTAGAAATGTTGGCAGGCTGTCGAATTTTCAAACTTTAAATGAACTTTAAAACACATTAATACTGGCACATATCTTTGCACTATTTTTTTCTTTGCTACAATGCTGAGAATTCTCTTTTTCCCAAGGAAAGTAGAATCACAGCACGCCTGTGTTTATCGGCTTTTATTTGGCATAATTACAACAAAAAAAGATGAATTCTCTTCTACTCAGGAAACATGTGAAGCCCCATCTTCAACTTGCAGCTGTCTAGCTTTTTTATTTAGTCATATAGCACAAAATATTTTATGTTGGGAATTTCTTAACAGAATGAGAGAAGGGCTCTTTACTAAGAATGTAGACAACTACAGTCTGCATGGGAACCTGATGTATTTCATGGCTGCATGTGAATTTGTTATCCAAGAAGAGAACATAACTTCCAAATTTGAAAACAAGACGTCTAGACTCTTTTCTTAATTGATGACTACACATAAAAATGTATCATAAAAATGTGTCTGAAACTGTACAGAAGCATACCACTAACAAAAGCACTTTTATCGGAAAAATTAGGTTGTGTGTATGAGAACACACATTCATCTACCAAACAGATGCGTCTTAATGTCCATATTATTCTGCGACTTGGGGTTCTTCAAATCTTGTCTTCCAAGTGGTTATTTTTGGTATCTAAAATTTTTTAGACAAAAGCTTCCTAAATGGATAGTGATGATTTGGTGCCACCCCTACCATATAGTTTCATGTGTAACTTGTGATTTTCATATCAAATGTTTATCAACTATCAACTTGAGTCCTCATTATTTTCCATTTAACAGCTCATAAAATAGCCACGAGTAAAATCTGCCTTCATCAAGTACCATTACAAAGAATAATATTCTATTATAATAATATTCTATCCAGAGCCTAATAGTTGGGCATTGCTCCTTTGAATACTTTTTAAAAAAATTGCTGTCAAGAACAATTAGGTAGACAGAATGAATTTCTGTGATAAAAGTAACCATGAAGATTACATGTTTTATACATATCACCTAGTTACCTAAAAGCCACTTTTGCAAAATGATTAAAGAGTTTTATCAGTGAAGTTAAAAGATAATCCTCAGGAGCTTAAAATTGACAGGAAAGTTCTTTCTTGTTGGTTATGTGGAGCTTTGCTCCTCAGTGCTGAATGAGGTGCAGAGTGCAAAGGTCAATCAATTAAACAGGCATTTATTAGCTCCAATTATAGTTCCAGCATGGTGCCAAGAGCTCAGCTTCATAGTTTTCCCAGTATGGTTAGGACTATTCAATATGTTTAGTACATAACTACCCACTGAGCATATTACTTTAAAACAGATACTACTCATGAGGTAGCTTGGACATTATTTTGCCTTGGATTCCTGAGGAATCAAGGATCAATCCTGGGTAGTAATAATCAAACAATCTTATGATTTCTTTTGGCTGCCCTGCAGTTATCCATATACTAATTAATCACAGGTAATGAAGTGTACATTTATATAAGGCACACCAAGTTTGAGAGGTCTAAAACTGATTAGGGAGATTAAAATTGGACTCTATTAGGTGACTGTTGTCTCTTCAGACCATCATTCTGTATACTTGTCCATCCATTCATCCATCTTTTATATTGAGCTGCAAATAAACAAGAAGTATTATCCCTTGCTGAGAGAGGAACCAAGATGATTAAGATGCAGTCCCGAGGCCGGGCGCGGTGGCTCAAGCCTGTAATCCCAGCACTTTGGGAGGCCGAGACGGGTGGATCACGAGGTCAGGAGATCGAGACCATCATGGCCTACACGGTGAAACCCCGTCTCTACTAAAAAATACAAAAAACTAGCCGGGCGAGATGGCGGGCGCCTGTAGTCCCAGCTACTCGGGAGGCTGAGGCAGGAGAATGGCATAAACCCGTGAGGCGGAGCTTGCAGTGAGCTGAGATCCGGCCACTGCACTCCAGCCTGGGCGACAAAGCGAGACTCCGTCTCAAAAAAAAAAAAAAAAAAGATGCAGTCCTTTGGTCTGCCTGAGGATACAGGTCCTCACCAGGTGTGGCTCAGACCAGGAAGTATGATGTATCTTGGAGCAAGTGGGTCAAAGCTTAGGACTAGATCCAAAAGGAGAAAACAGTTCAAACAAAGTCAAGGAAATAAGAAAGGGATGGCATCTGGACTCTTACTACCATGCCCTGTATCACCAGGAATTCCCTGGGCCCATATCTATCTAAATCTGAACATCCAATTCTTTCTCTTTACCTTACCTCTAAAGAAAGTATGAGTGCTAAGAAGCTGTCTCAGGATAAAAGTAAAGACAGTGGCAAAATTCTCCCAACCGAGTGCATGAGAAATACTGCTACCAAAATTTGGAAGGGCCTCAGAGAGTTTGTTCATATAACATTACACATTTTTCTTTCCACTGGGGAGAAAGAAACACTTTCGACTTAGGTTTGAAGAAAAGTATGTAACTCTCAGATGCTGAAATAACCTGGCAACCAAGATTTCACAATTAAATTCTCAGGAAATTTCTGGAAACTGTATACATTCTCATCTAACTTGAATAATTTACGGTTCTGTTGAAATAGACTAAGAGAATAAACCAAAGATCATACTAGTTACCATAACTAGTTACCATACTAGTTACCATAAATACCATAAACTAGTTACCATAAACCAAAAATAAAGTTCTAAGGCCCCCCAACCATCTGAATGGACTTTCTCCTTGGCCAGTGCACTCTAAAATTTCACCTGAAAGACTAGTTCAGGCCACGATGGGAAGTGGGGGTTGGACACGCCACATTATACCCTCCAGCATTAACATCAACGCAGACCTTAAGTCAATAAGAAACATTTACACTCCATTCTCTCTGAAGTCTGCTACCTGGAGGCTTTATCTGCATGATAAAAATTTTTGGTTTCCACAACCTCTTATTGTAACTCAGACATTCATTTCTATTGATAATAACCAATTGCCAATCAGAAAAATTTTAAATCTACCTATAACTTGGAAGCTCCTGACCCCTCCCCACTTCAAGGTGTCCTGCCTTTCTGGACTGGACCAACAAATGTATTTGATTGATGTCTCATATCTCCCTAAAATGTATAAAACCAAGCCGCAACCCAACCACCTTGGGCATATGTTCTCAGGACCTCCCAAGGGCTGCATCATGGGCCATGGTTACTCATATTTGGCTCAGAATAAATCTTTTCAAATATTTTACAGAGTTTGACTGTTTTCATCGACATTATCAACTTAAAGTGTTATTGCTGAACAATTTTGTTGAATTATAGATTCTCTCATCTAGATGTTTGAAACATTACATTTTCGCAGGTGTACAGAAACATATTTTAAGAGATGACAATGACTCTACACTAGTAGAAGTTTAGGAATCAGTAAAAGCAGAAGTAGGAACTATTTCTGGGTAAGGATCCTTCCTGATACTCAAGCTGGAAACTTATCATTAAAGATAATTCACAATACACTGCATCTTTCATTTTTTCCTTTCAATCTAAAACTTCCAACTTCAGTAAGCTCTCATTCCTGTAAATGGTTTTGGTAGTTACTTTTTGGAACCTGCAATTTCTGTAGATCCTCATCTTTTTACCATACCCTTACTGCCTCTAAGTCTCATTCCCCCTATGTGGTCAGTAATGTGACGGGCACTGGAAAGTAAAATGGTACTCAGCATGGGTCTGCTTGCCCACACAAGGGCAAACATGCAGGGCAGGAAAGGAGTCCAGCATTCGTGGATCTCAAGATACTCTGAAAGGTTTTGGTATAGAGAACATACTATTACTAACTGAAAATGGACATAGGAACATTAGGGAATTTTTTTGAAGGCTATAAAGAAAGCCAATTATAGGTCTGGGTCTTTGTCTCACACTCAAATTTCAGGCTGGGCTTCCCTTTGTGATTCTCTGAAGGGTACTATTGGCAAACTAGCATTATAATCTACATTTAAATTCTAATATGATAATAATGATTTTAAAATACTGCATTTCTTTAAGCACGTTCTATGTTAAGCACAGTGCTAAAAGCTTTGAAGTATTATTACTGACACTTATTAAATATTGCTAATATGGGGGCTACGCACAGAGGCTCATGTCTGTCATTTCCCAGTACTTTGGGAGGCTGAGGCAGGTGGATCGCTTGAGTTCAGGAGTTCAAGGCCATGGGTAACATGGTGAGACCTCGCCTCTACAAAAAACAAACAAACAAAAAAAACCTACTTGAGCATGACAGTGTATGTCTGTAGTCCCAGCTACTTGGGAGCCTGAGGTAGGAGGATTGTTTGAGCCTGGAGGCTTCAGTGAGCTGGGGTTGCGCCACTGCACTCCAGCCTGGGTAACAGAGTGAGACCCTGTCTCAAAAATAAAATAAAAAAAATTGCTAATTTTAACAAATCACAAAACTGGCTCAGGCAAGCTGTCTGACTCAAAAGCCCTTGAAAAACCATCAAAGACAGTAGAATGTTAACTGGTCATTTACGTAAAATAGTACTCATGAAATTTTTGGTTCATTTAGAATAATCACTTTAAATGAGACTATATTTGAGACTGTATACACACACATATACATGTTTACTTTACACACATATAGGTACAATATATGTACATTCTATCTAAAATATCATATACGTGTGTACATACATGTTTTTAAAAGTCAAACTGACATATTAATGGAAACACAGTCCTTACATCTCTGGTACTGATTTTCTATTAGCAGCAGCCCTACACATGCTACGTCTCTGAACAGCATGTCAGTGCCATGACTGTGTAAACACGCAAATGTGACTGACACACTCTTGAGACAGCTTTCACCTTGGTAGAGCACAGGGAGCACCACATAAATTTTCAGGAGTATAAATGAAGCCTCATGAGTCTTTTAGAATAAATACCTCCAGGCTAGATGGGACCACAGCCAAGCAGCCTAGAAGTTCTATCCTTGCTTACAATAGTTTGTGAACTATGATACCGAGAGCTATGTAATCCAAGTATTTTAAATACTTCCACACCATTTCAAGTACAATCATGGAAATTTAAAAATACTCCTCTATCATCATATATCATATAGAAAAAAACCCAGTTATTTGCAAAGTTTGCTTAAGTGAGATATTTGAGTACTTAAAACTTACTTTAGAATTTCTATCAGTAACGCCATGCTCTATCAGCAGAATATTGGCTTCCTCATTAGCAAATTCACTCTAAGTAAATTCACTGAGGGTAATCTAGTGATACAGCTGGTAACCTATGACATTAAGTTAAATAGTATGTTCAATGATCAATGTATCTCTAGAAAATTAGTTCAAAATGATGCATCATTTTATCAAACATTCTTAGGAATTAGCTAAGATCTCTCGTTAGAAATATGAATCCCCTTGAAACCACTCCCACAAATAGCCAACATTTTAAGTAACTGCCAAGCCACCTGCTTTTCTCCAAGAAACATCATGAAACTCACAAGTTAGTAAAGTTTTGGAAAGCCTACAAAATCCCTGTCTTTCTAAGTTTACATATTTTGTTTCAGTGACTTTATTTCCTCTTTTCTGAGAATTAAAAATTCTCCACATCAGATTTATAGTTCAAGGCACAGACTTATTTGCAAAAGAAGGACTTGTAAGTAGATGCCAAAGAACCCTTCTTTATCACTTTAGTCTTGACTTGGCACAGTGTTTCAGATGGTATTCATTTGGAATAAAGAGATCGATGATATAACTTGTCCAATCCTCCTTCATAAGTGGCTTTACTAGAAGTGGGTAAGGGCATAAAAATATAAATTCATCTGACTGTAGGCAACCAAAAACGTACCAACTCATCTTGGAGTAATTTAACCAATAAGATGATTTAGAGGACAGTTCAGTGGCACCATTTTGGGAAGGCAAAAGCTTAGCAGAAGGAACATAAATCAA
This sequence comes from Trachypithecus francoisi, assembly GCF_009764315.1. Lineage (NCBI taxonomy): Eukaryota > Metazoa > Chordata > Mammalia > Primates > Cercopithecidae > Trachypithecus > Trachypithecus francoisi. The sequence goes on from NW_022681455.1 coordinate 45,118,644, forward strand.
AGGTGACTGGCAGGTAAAGGATATATGCTGCAATCAGCCAAACCATGTGCACACTGGCACAAATTCAATAAGATCATTTATAAAAATTTTAAGGCAGAAGTACACAAAAGGGGGTCTGGTGCTAACTAAATCCACAGATAGCTTACATGCCACTGAAATAAACACTTCCAGATGCGGGTGTACAAAAACCTTTCACAGAATGAAATGTTTTCTTTCATAAATCTGAAGGAGGGACACTTAGCAGGGAAGGGCAAAAATGCCTGAAATTGAGCCTGAACTTCTTACAGACTGGAAGTGTTTGTTGAGGTGGAATGATTGTACGGGTGACGATCAACTACATAGCGAGTCTCCTTTAGAAGCATCACTACAATCAATAAGACTGGATTTCTGGTAAATTGTAGAAAAAGTGTTAATTCATCAGTTCATAAATCCTATAAAATCTGGTGTGTAAGTTAGTGCTGCTCTCATTACATTCCTTACAGTTTGTTTTTGAGGGGGCGTGGAAGAGCAATGATAGAGATGATGGGTTCTCACAGAGATAAAAGCTGCTAATCAAAGTTTAGGAAAATAATGCTTTGGATCTTACCCAAAGCTACTGCAGGCATGGCTTTAATGAAGAAAAAAAAAATCAAAACCTGGTCAGATTAGGCATCTTTTAAGAATGCATGACCAAATTCATTACCGGTTTAGAAAGTCAATTCGTTCATCAAAACAGCATAATATGTGGGACTTTCTGGTCATATATACAAACACTCCCAGAAGTTCAAACAGAAAGCTATGTGTCTTTTTTTTTTTTAAGTTTAGATGACTTCTGCTTTGAGCTACCCCTACCCTTAACCAGGAAATCCCCCTGAAATTAGTTTCTCTGGTGAATCTTTAATTTAATGCCAGTTCTTTGTTAAGTATCTGAGCACTGAATTTAGTCTTGAGAACATTTCTAATTATCTGTTCTATGCATTCAGCCAAATTGTAAACTTGCTATTTTTTATTCTCTCACTCAGGGTCTTATTCTACTTATTCTATATAGTAAATAGATCTTGAATACATTTTATCTTCTCTGGTCTCATGCCATTGCCTCAGAAGATGCTCTTTTAGCCTCTTGCCTGCAATATTGCAGTGCCACCTAATTTGTTTCTTTGCCTATTATATCTCCTCACACCAGTCTCTTCTCAACACAATCACTTCTCTCTCTCTTTCTCTTTCTCTTCTTTTTTTTTTTTTTGATGCAGTCTTGCTCTGTTGCCCAGGCTGGAGTGCGGTGGCGTGATCTCAGCTCACTGCAACCTCTGCCTCCCAGGTTCAGATTCTCCTGCCTCAGCCTCCTGAGTAGCTGGGACTACACGTGCGTGCCACCACACCTGGTTTTTTTTGTATTTTTAGTAAAGACAGGGTTTCACTGTGTTAGACAGGATGGTCTCCATCTCCTGACCTCATTATCCGCCCACCTCGGCCTCCCAAAGTGCTGGGATTGCAGGCGTGAGTCACCGTGCCCAACCCACAATCACTTCTTTTTCTACAATTCAGAGCTGTTCATATTAATACTTTGCTTAAAAAAATCTAAAATAGCTCCTTAATGACTATATCTGTTGTTTAAAAGAAAATTTCCCACTGTGGGCAGTGGCTCACATCTGTAATCCCAGCACTTTGGAAGGCCAAGGCAGGAGGATCACTTGAGGCCAGGAGTTAGAGACCAGTCTGGGCAATAGAGTGAGACCCCATCTCTCCAAAAAGTTTTAAAAAATTAGCCAGCATGGTGGTGCATAGCTACTTGGGAGCCTGAGGTATGACGATCACTTGAGCCTGGGAGATGGAGGCTGCAGTAAGCTATTACTGCACTACTGCATCACAGCCTGGGTGGGTGATAGAGTGGGACCTTGTTTCTTTAAAAAAAAAGGAGAAGACAGAAAAGGAAAAAAATTTTCCAAACAGAACCGGAGAACCCCGATATATTTAAGAGACAAAAATTTGTATAACTAGAGAAAACACTATTATTTGTGGAAAATTCATAATGTATTTTGGCAGAACAGTTTGATAACTGCCGGCCTAAAGCATAAAGTCTGGGTAAACTGGCTTGCAATTAAAAGTCCTTCTCAAAATGGCATCACTCTATCTTTGATGCTTCATCTCATCTCAACGTACTCCAGATTCAGTTCCTTATCTCTGCCTGAACAGCCATGCTACTTTCATACATCTATTTTATTTTTCATTTTATTCCTGCCCCTCTGTGTGCCTGTATTGTCTTTTCAAAATCACTACTCATTCCCTTCACCTCTGTTTTATAAAGTCAAATATTAAACACCCTAAAAGTTTTCCTTCACTTCCTCACGCAGATTGTGCCATCCTTTCACTGTATCTGAGGCACTGTCCATCTTTTAGTTACAACATCAATCACATGGCACTGCTTATTTATTCACCTCCTTTGCTGTATTTGAATAACTGGTTTCTTATCTCCATACACCATACCTCCCTCCCAATACATTTCTAACACAATGTTTGGCACATGCTTATTGAATAAATGCAGATATCAAAGCTATAAGGATCTCAGGACACATGTGGATGTTAATAACGGTCACATGTAGTTCAGTTGTACAGATACGGATTCTTATCCACACCCAAAAATCAAGTGCTGTCCTTTGTACATGAAGTGTGCTTTCATTCTATCAGGAAGGCATGTACTTTGGATTGTTTTTCTAGCAGTGGTGGGTGACAGATTGACTCATAGCAGTACACAGTCTTGCCTTGCCTCCTTATTAACTTTTTATTTTAACCATTTGCGAGCTGGTTGTGTGAGCAATAGACACTGCTTGCCATCAAAAATTAAGGCAAAGTTAGGTCACCAATATGAAGATCAACCCCTAATGCTTTATTCTTTAGACAGTGGCTTCAGAGAAAACCATACTGTAGAAACCAAGCTAGCTCTCTTTTCTTTTTTCTCCTTCTCTTTTGAACACCAAAACCCTGCTTGGATGAGAACTATTTGTCAACTATAACTCATTTATTCATTAGGATCTTACCTTAATTAGGTCTTGAATACCGGTATGGTTTTTGGGCTAGATCAGTAATACAGAGTAAGATCAGAGCCAGAAATGTAGTCTCTAATGTCTCTACTGGAAACTGTAAAATCTTACACAAGTGTTTGAATTGGATTGACAGAAATCTGTAGGCCAGGCTGTGAACTTCTGCAGCCCGAAAGTCAACTCAAATACTCCCTCCCTGCTATTTCCACCAGAGAGGCACAGCAGCCCAACTGTCACCTTGAATGCACCTGGGCAAACTCAGAGCCTGACACTGGGCTCTGTCCTCATGACCTCTGCCAACTAATCAGTCAAAATATTTCCTGATCTAGAGAGCATACTCCACATATTGGGCACATGCCCAGAACTGCGAGTGCACTCTAATCAGGTGGGAGAACCTATCCAGGTGCCAGGGCAAGAATTAACATCTGACTGACATATGGACTATGAATTTTCTCTTCTCGAAGCCTAGAGTCATGCAGAGGCAGTATGTGGGGGTGGGATATTTGATCTGTGCATACATAGCCTAGGGGATTTGGTTTAAATCAAATCATAATTAAAACACTGGTTAGGAAAACAAGGCATAATTATTTTTTTCCTGCACATTTTAACTAACTTGCATATAGTCTTAAATATATGTTGGGCAAAATAAGAGTAAGGTATCAGTTTCATTTTTGAAAGGTGCAAATTTCCTATTTAAAACAATCCATTTATTATGTTCTGGGATTAACTTTGCAACTACGTCAGTAAATTAAATGACATTTCAATGATTACATTTGTTGACTAAAGTTATGTAACACTATTTAAGAAATCACCAAAAAGTAAATCACCTAGAGTTCAACAGGCTCTCATCACAGGTATTTGGAGGTGATTTTTTTTTTGTCACATAATCAATAAAAGAGTATACAAATGTTTCACTTAAACAAAACACACTCATGAATGTTAGATGTTTCTGGCAATAGTAAATAAATAATCTATTTAAATAAAACTGATATGTTATTTTTCTAATATTCAACTAATTTGTATATAAAATGCTTAAAAAATGAAAATAGTATTTTTGCTAGGTCAACATGAGCAACTTAATGTACTGAAAGAGTTATCTTTCTGAGTATTTATAATCTTCTTGTTTCTTCATAGACTTAAAAGAAGTTTCTTGCCACTTTTAGAGCACAATTTTAAAATTTAGAAATAGCGCAACTTAGTCTAGTTCTTCCTGGCTAATCCTTGTGCTGCTTTCATGAATTTATGACTTAAATGAATCCTGTAGTTTTTTTTAAAGACATATTTTCCTTTTCAGAGTCACTCCAAGGATTTTGTTCATTTGATTTCCATTCCTCCAGAAGATTGCAAAGACCTAGAAACTATAACATCTAAACCTCAAGATTTAGTCCTTTTAGAATATTCCACTCAAAAGGTTTCTCTTTGGTGTAAGTTACCCCTTTCCTTGCACCCATGATAAATTCTTCCTCTATTCCTCAAGATATAGTATACCTGTTATAACAAAAAGAGATTAATTTCTTGAAGTACTATCAATTTAAAAAGACTTTGAAATATATAAACTTGGAGAAACTACAGAGGGATGATTAAGACTGTCACGTTTCATTACTACTTTATGCCCCCCATTAGAGATGACTGATTCGGTTTTTCAGACTATGTTCCTGAAAATTCTAGAATTCTTTGGAGTATTCTAGGGTCTTCTTAGATGTTTGGTTTGAAAGTCTATCACAACTTTTGTGCTACTCCAAATACAGGTTATGTCATCCACTGTTTTATATTTGAACTTCTTATAATTGTTTGGTTGATTAGTAAGTTGTGTCTTGGAATTTATATTTGTTTTGTTTTTGATATTTAAAGCAGCCCAAATATACTCTATATAAAATTGTGCAAGTAAGTCTATCACCTTAGGATGTATGTCCTGTGCTGAACTGAATTTGAGGTGTTTACTAATAATACAAAATGAAAGCAGGAAAGAGCAAAATGTGTTTGAATAGTCACTGTATACCACAGAGAAAACATTAGTTGTTGGCAATACCAGGATTTTAAAAAACAGAACTGAATAATTTCTTATAAACAAATGTACTGGCTACCCCAAGGTAAGATATTGCTGCAGAGAGTTTAAATGAGATAAGATCTCTCTTCCCCACATCTGTCTGCCGCTTTAAAAAAAAAATTAACTGAATAATTTTATAATATAACATGATCGTACCAACTCCATTTGGCAACCTAGAATCATGATGCTATGCTTACAATAGCGGAAAATGAAGTTCACCAAATATGGTTTCAATAGACGAAGCAAAATAAATTTAACTCTCAAACTTCAATAAATATTTGTCAGAGAAGAGTCCTCAGATGACGGAGATTTTCTTTGTGACACCTTTGAGTAGCTTCTAGTGTTTTAAGACTCATTAAAAAATATTTTCCAGAAAACCATGAAGAAGTATGCTGGATAAGAAATCCATATATTGATTCCCTCTAAACACTTTCCAGTTTAGAAATATAAGCACGTGTCAGATATTGTTAGTGAAACAACTTTCAAACAAATAATTTTTACTATTTCTTTGCACCAAGACTACTGCAGGCCTGTGCAGCACATTATTAAAAACGGCTGTATTTTGAATCAAACTCTTTTCAATGCTGTGCAACTAAAAAGTATACAGAAATAAAGTGGACATTAATGAATATAATATTCCAAATGTCATCCATAACTTTGATTTCAAAATACCCCTATACTTACTGAATGAAATTTTAAGAGTGGATCTTCCTTATACAAATACAGACTTAATACCTCTTGGAATACTTGTCTTCTACAGAATTTAGTTTAGGAAATGCTGTATTTTTAGAATAAAACCACTTAAAGAGTTAAGAATACAGGCCAACCTCTAAAGAAAAAGTTTAATGGGTAGGATTAATAAAAATTTATTGAAGCCTATGGTACCAGAATATTTAGCTGCTGTATACAGAAAAGGCTCTGGTGATTAAAATTATAAGTGATTAAATGTTTCATATTTTTCTGGAAAATACTCACTTTCAGGTTATTCTTACATGATAAATATGCTACCTGTTAATTTTTTTTTCCTTAGGATCAGTGGCCTACAGTTTTAAACATGTGTTTGGGCTCTAATCTGTAATAATAGATTTAGTACTCCCAAAAAATTTATTAAGAAAATTTTCACTTCCAGTAAAAACACATATAATTTAATTCCACCCAATTTCTACTTGGTATTTACATTTGAAAATTATTCTAATATTTTGTGACATTTAATTTTCCAGGTTGAACACATAAGATGCAGACAAATCTAATGTGCTCATGACATAAATATTCACAAATATGAAATTCTCGATCAAAATAGTCATAACAATCTGCTATGCCACTTTTGTTTTTAAAAGTTCAATGTGGAGAATTCTTTAAAAATTTTTCATATTTTTGATCCCTATTAGTCCATTATGAACATCCCTAAACTAATGATATGAAAACATCTCTAGTATGCTCTAATACACTTACATCAAAGTAAATGGCCACAGTAATCCGAGTGTCAGGAGGCTGGATTCTAGGGTTGGTTCTGTCATGCACTTGCAACATGTCTTTGGGTACATCACAAAGCTTCTTGGAGGTCCAGACTAACTGGCTAGCTCAAGTCCTTGCCAGTTTTAAAATGCTATGATTCTGTCTCAATTTAAGGCAGCTGAGTAAAGACTAAAGAGACTTGTTTCTACAGATGCACTTAAGGTATTATTCAGGTTAATGACCATGCTTAAATGAGCAATTTTATTGTCTCACTATTCTAGTTCAATAGAAAGTTACCTGATAACATGCGAGTTCAGAGGGTTAACATTTTTCTACTGTGAATATCAGGAGAAACTAAAATAGATTTAGGCATTACAGATGGGATTATGTCATCACATTCAGCGAACACAGTTTCCTTTCTCTGGCTTTCAAAATTACAGACCTGGGTTTATATCAGCAATTTACAGCACTTCCCATTGAAACCTAGGCTTGAGTAGGTAACCATGGGTACCACCCACTGCTTGTAAATAGTGAAGATCTAGATAAAACATGTCTGACCACCTTCCCTGTGACATAAGAGAACACCAGACTACCCTTCAGAGTATTTTCTCTGAGAGAAAAAACCAAATGCTCTAATCATAAAATTTCTAAATGCTTTTTACTTCTAAACCTGAACAAGTAAATTCCGAGAATGTTTTTGTTAAAAGCACTACTATTACCATTCAAAAGCATTTGAATTTTTAGGTTGTGAAAAAAATACTCTTCAAACAGATGCCAATGAATTTTCTGATGGGACAATTCATTTAAACCTTTGTTACACCCATTTTTAGATCCTGATGCCCTTCCTAAATATTGTATTCTTTATATATTCAGGTAGTACATACAAAACATTACCAATAATTTTGGAAAATAATACAGAATAGAAAACAGAAAGACCTGAGATATGGTTGTAGTAATTTAATAGATGATAAATAAAGCAATCCTAATAAATAGGAACTGGATAGGTTACTCATTTAATTGATTGACATATTTTGATATTTAGTTTTTATATTATAGAAACTCTCATACCATATATTAGATAAAAATGTAGAATTATAGTTGAATAAAAAATAAAAATACAGATGTATATTTAATCTTAGGTGATACAATTTTTTAAATCATAAGACAATGGAAAATTATAGAGGAAAATATTAGATCTAACTACATAAAATCCTATTATTGAAAAAATATCAAATTAGAAAAAAGTTAAGATAAAGGGAGAATTGGGAAAAATACCTGCAACAACCCTGACAAAAAGTTTTACTGTTCATAATTGATAAATGTCTTAAAAAGTTTTTTAATTACAAAAATTTATTCACATAAGTTAGCAGATTCATACAAGTAAATCTAATGCCCTACAAAAAATGGCAAAGACATAATCGCAATTCAAAGAAATACAAATTATTAGCAAATATATAAAAATGTTCAATATCATTAGTTATCAAATACAAATTAAAACAAAAGTATCCTATCACTCACTAGCTGTATGTGAACTTGGGAAGGCTAGTTACAGTCTGTTAAGTTTTCTCATTCATAAAATAACAATAGTTTCTATTTGTTAAGGTGTTGTGAGGCCTGTGTGAGTTAGTACAGTGCAGTCCATGATGCATGAGTGCTCAATAAATATTAGCTGCTATAATTGCTACTTTATTTTTGCCTGGAAAACGACAAAAATAAAACTGATAATATTCAATGCTGATTTGAGTTTATACTCTCATATACCACTTATACAATTATGAAGTCACTCATGTTTTCGAAGAATTATTTTGGCAAGATTATCAGGAAACTTAAAAGGACTGATTCTTTGATGCAGGAATTTCACTTCTAGTAATCTATCATGAGGAAACAACCAGATAGATGGGTAAATGTTTACATACAAGAATATCCACTATCACTATTTATAACCTAAATACAGAACAAAATGGAATGGTTAAGTGAATAAAGGTACAGTTAGATGTATAAGGTGTACTATGAAGCTATTACAAATCATGTTTTTAAGGACTACATAATATACTATAAAATGAGTAACAATATTAGAATAATCTCAATTTTGCTAAATTATTAATATGAATATACAAAGAAAAGGGGCAGGATGAAAAGGCAGTAATATATTCACAGTAGTTACCTCTAGGACATAAGTTTTAGTCTATTCTTTATTTTTCTATATTTTCATAATTTTGTAACATAGTAGCATTTCTTTCATAATGAGTAAACTGAAGAAACTTTAAAAGTTGAGAAAAATAAGCCCAGTAATTAAAAAATGTATCAACTTTGATATATGATCAATTTCTGAAAACCTTTTCAATAACTTATAAAAATATGTAAAATCACAAACACTGAAATTGAAGAAACTTCATAAATGAGGTCACCCATTTGTTCTTCAGATTTCTGTTCCACAGAGCTAGTATGCAAAATCTAGCTGGTATGCAAAAAATTGGGTGGTAAGTATGTACACTCAGTTGCTAAGACTTATTTATGATGATCAGTGATTAAAAAAAATCATGCTCTTTAACTGTTATTAATACAAAAAGTAAAAATGAACATTTATTTTCAGGAACAATAACCTTTAAATAGTATTTAAATTTTAATGGTATAAACTATTAGTCCATAAACAAACCACATTATTATTTAAATTTTTAGTTTTTTCTGGGCTTATAGAGTAAAGCCAGATACCCTCTGTGTGTACTGTGCACACACATTTGAGTGTGGTTGAGTGGGATGGTTTCCGCTTACTTTGTATTATCTCTTTTGAAAAATATACCATAGCTACTACTACTTCCACTATTACTAATACAATTTACTAAGAGCTTACTACATGTTAGTTAAGTTCACAGTACTTAGTACTTCTTAAATCCTATCATGAAGTATAATCTAATATCCTTACTTTAGAGATGAGGAAACAGCCATAAAGTGGTGAAGACACCTGTGTAAGGCTACTTAGCTTGTAGGTGGCAGGGCTGGGATTTGGACCCTGGTCATTTAGCTCCAGGATCAAAGTTCTTAATCACCACACAATATAACTTCACATATTATCAACTACTATGAATAAAAATGCAATATAAGATGGCAAACATCAAAATCACTCAGGACATGCTAGGTTGCAAAAGCACTCTAGAATACTGCAGATCAGAGAATCTGAAGTGATTTTTAGAATTAAGAAAAATAAACAAGAAGCAAAAAAGTAAAATTAGTTTCTCTAAAGGTTCTTTAGAGTGTGTATACAGAAAGTGAGGTATGGTGGGGACAGTTGCAGAAGTGTGTATTTCAGGAGAAAGTGTTCGAAGCTAGGTGTTAGAAGGCCTGAATCTTATCTCTGGTTTAATTTAATTTAATCTAATAAATAGCTTGACTTAGGAAAATTACTTAAGAAGGTAAGACCTTCTCTTATCTTCTGTGTAGAATTGAGAATAAATGAGAATATGGAAAGGAAACAAATCACCAATGAAAACCAATATGCCAAAGAGAGTACTGTTGTTAACTGCTGAGTGGGGATGGATGGCAGGTGTCTTCACAGCACTCGTGAATGTGGTGTTCACGTGTGTGGCAGGTGACTGATGTTTATGCCATTCTCCCTGTATACTTCCTACTCTAGGAGCTACTACAATTCAAAGCATTGTTTGTATTCTTCTCTTTATACCTAAAGCTAATGTGGCTTTAAGTATTCCTTTATCATTTTAAATAATTCCTAAGGTGAAATATTCACTTACAATTCTTCATATAATGAATTATATTCCTGAAGTTGATCATGTCATTTGGTATAAAATTATTTCAGAGTCATGTAGTAGACAGAAAGATGACTTGCTAAAAGGAGATTTTAAAATATACTATCTGAATTGTTTCCCTGTAAACTATTAACAATATCAAATTACTGGAAACTGGATATATATACATTGTTATGGGTATTCTAAACCAGATCTTACATTTAAATATATACCAAAAACTCTAGATTCAGGATGACATGCTATGAAGACAAAATCTCTATGCTTCATAAATATAAACTAGTTGTTCATTGGCATTTTAATTTACGAAGTACATTTTACATTGGAGGCAAGTCAGTTCAGCCTTTCTATATGAAAATATAGGTGTCAATCTATGATTACTATAGAAGCAGCCCACATACCTTTTCTCTTGTTAGGAGCTGCAGCTCAAAGCCTAGGTGGCAAAGTGTCCCCACTGCAGCTTAAAGTACCATGTCAGGTCCTCAGAGTGGACCTTAGGGAACTGAACATCAGCATCCCCAATCATGGTAAGTTTCTACCACGAGCTCCTTTTTTTTAGCAGCCTGAGGTATGTGGGAGCCAAGACAGGGTGGCTGCATTATTGACACACACAGTCTACAAATCCATCCCATTTTAAAGAGATAATTTTTAACTTTAAAAGGAAGATTTATGTATTATATATACTGTGAAACTGTGTCACCCTGGTCATACAATTCATGGTATAAAATAGCGTAAGCAGCCTGGGCACAGTGGCTCATGCCTGTAATCCCAGCACTTCGGGAGGCTGAGGCGGGTGGATCACCTGAGGTCAGGAGTTCAAGGCCAGCCTGGCCAACATGGTGAAATTCTACTAAAAATTACAAAAAGTAGCTGGGCATGGTGGCGGGCACCTGTAATCACAGCTACTCAGGAGACTGAAGCAGGGAGAACTGCTTGAACCTGGGAGGCGGAAGTTGCAGTGAGCTGAGATCGCACCACCGCACTCCAAAATGGGCAACAGAGCAAGACTCTGTCTAAAAAAAAAAAAAAAAGTGCAGGCATATTCACTCTGTAGTATGGGCAAATTCTCATAGCTGAAGATAATGGAGCAGACCTTTCCAGGTGGCGGTACCCTTCTGGGGAATAATAACACCTTGGATGCCCCTCTGGGGTGGAGTTTGTTACCAATTGCTGTTCATTTTGTTTGACTGCTCTACTAGCGGCTAACTGAATCTTCCAGGTCATGGCTCATTTATTTTCCAGATGTATTTAAATTAAGCATTTTAAAATTGTGTCATCAGTTTTAAAAAGCCCATTCTTTATGTTTATTAGATCAAAGTTAGCTTAGGCAATATCGGAACCTAGCTTAAAGTACATTTTTATCATACACTAACACTACAGTTTTAGATTGTAAAAGTAGTAATACGTAAGTACCAGGTTGGACATGGGGGAAAAGATATACATACACACATGTATGTAAATAATGTCATCAACCAAGATGGCTCTTAAGTGATCTGTCCAGTCTATTTGAAAAACAAAAACTTTGAAGAATGAAGCAGCTGCCATTTCTTTTTGAGGAAATAATGCAGGCTTCATGATTAGGAGGTTTTCTCTTTGTATTGGATACATTTTCCTTTATGTAATTTTATTCATTACTTTTAGTTACCATTTTAGGTTATTTCTTAAAAATCATGTTTCCCTTGCTATCTTTTAATTGCTTCTAGATTATTACCAAACACTGCCTCTTTTTTCTTCTTTTTCCCCTCCATTGTCTCAACCTATTCGTCATTATTTGACTGTTATCGATGGCTTTGATATTTTTAATCTTTCATTATAAATTGTTTTTTTTTTCAATTTCAGTTGGTTTTTAAATTCTTACTTCCAATTATCTCTTATTTTTCTCATTCATAATTTTTCATATTGATCTTCCTTTTGGCCTGTCATTTAAAACAGCTTCACCTATCATGTAAAAGAAACTTGATTTAATTATTTCTTTTCAGTTATAAGACTCTAAAAACATTCATACAACAGGATATATTGGTTTAATCAGCAATATTAAAATCATGTTCTTATGCAAGATAAACTTCAAATATTAAAAGTGCAAAGCATCACCATTACAGAGAGCTTCTGGAGACACTTATAAAGCATGTTCTTCCTGTTACACAGAGAATCTATCTATATAATTAACAAAAACTAATAAAAATAAAGAATGGAAAGAAAGCATTCTATTTAAACATAAGGAAAAAAGATAATATAGACAAAATCATGACTTTTATGAATAGTAAAATCCACTCAGGTAAAAATGTATACTATGTAACACTTATTATTTATTTTTTCATTTGTTTATGTATAATGTTACACATACGTATTTTCATTAGCTTGTTAAAACAGAATACCAAAAAAGTAAATCTGACTATTCCTCAATTATGTATATCAAACTCTACTTTCTGTTGAACTAGTTCCTTATAGAGTAGAACTTGAAGAAATTTCTCTTAACACAAGTAAGATTTTTTTTTTTTTAAAGGGCCATAAGATGAGCATTTAATTAAAACACACACATCTGCACACACTTTCTTTAGGCTGCTGAAATATCAGGTCTTCAATTCCCCATTAAAACAACACAAAACCCTGATTATAAGTTTTCAAATCATTTGAAGATGTAAAAGGCTGTCTACATTTCAGCTTAGTTCAAAGCCAGTAAAGAAATATCGCTTCTTCTTCCAACTAAAAGCATGTTTAGGAGAAGGATATCTGATAGAAGTGGTAATGCCAATCTAACCAATTTTAAAATATAAAGTGCTACTAGCAATATTTGGATACATATAATTTCAGAATAACATTTTATAAACTTAAGCTTTGAAAAACAGAAACTATAAACCCCAACAAAAAAACTTAATTTGTAATTGAAAGAAAATAATATTTTGTAGAAAAAAGTGTCCTTCCAAAAAGAGACGAAAATGACTTTCATTTCCCAAGAGAATTATGCCACTTTTATACAACAAAATTACAGTCACCACAAATTGCTTTCAACAATTCCAATGCTTCTTCATTTGACCACTTGAAAATCAAAATTCTTTCATATTATAAATATAACTTTTTATAACTCTGTTATTACGTACTGTGAATGGGGAAAGCGGGCCAATCTTGTGGCTGTAGCGTCGAATGGCCTCTCTGATGTGGCAGGGCTGGATGGCATCGCTGTGAGCCTCAACACCACAGGCTGCAGTGCTCTGCGACAGAAAAACACATAAATTGTTACTAAATCAAAAACACACAACAGAACTACAGTGTATATATATGAAAATAAACCTTTACAAAAGCGACCGGTTTTCCCCTTAGGATGCACATCACTACTGCCATACACTACATCTAAAAAAGAATTCTATTAACAAATCAAAGATGACTTTTACATGACCCCTTCCAACCAGATCTACCAAATGCAATTTTTATGCCCACAATATTTCACCTAAGTCTGCATGTCAAGACACAGGAGAATACAGCCACTTGCCTGCAGATAAAAAGTGTCATGAAAGCTTACTGAAAGAACCACAGGAAGTTATTTATTTATTTTTTTTTAAAAACATGTTAACATTTACTATTATAAATGTTTCTTAGGAGCTTCTTTGGCACATTTCTGAAATAACTTGAGGGTCATCAACTTAAAATGAAAAACATTAAATTGCTATACATTTATTTATCATACCTGGGATTGTCATAAGACCATTTCAACTTGGTTTCTAATTTTCTAGGTATCTCAGGACAAAACAAAAATGAAACCAACAACTTTCTGTTTTAATTTGCCGCATCTGTAAAAGGCAGGTTTGCAAGCACAAAAAAATACAAGAAAGATAAGGATTATTTGCGATGAGAGTGTGAATACAAACTTAAGAAATTATAGATGTGTATATACATGTGTTCAGCATAATTTTTCAAAATAACTTATAGGGCTAAACCCTAGCCCTATTATGAGCTGGATACATATAATTTCAGAATAACATATCAGAGCTGATTATGTATCAGCTCTAACAAGATACATAATATCTCAGGTCTCAGTTTCCTCACCTGTAAATTGGGAAAACAATTATAATTGCTTGTAGTACTGTTGCAAAAATTAAATAAGTTGAAATACATAAACCACTTAGAACAATGCCTGACACATGCTAGGAAACTGTTTTATTTTTATAAAGAGATGATGTTTCCTTTTGTCACCTAGGCTGGAGTGCAGTGATGTGATCACAGCTCACTGAAGCCTCAAACTCCTGGGCTCAAGTGATCTCTGGCCTTAGCCTCTGAAGTAGCTGACACTAAACGCAAGTGTCACCACATCTGGCTACTAAAAAAAAAGATTAATTTCTTTATAGATATGGTCTTGCTATGATGCCCAGGGTGGTCTTGAACTGCTGGGCTCAAGTGATCCTACTGACTCAGCCTCCTGGGTAATGTTAGCTAGTAATAGTATTAGGTTATTCAAATTAAGTGTTAAAAATGGGACCTCTTCAAAGTATAGTGGGTAGCAGATGGCAGGTCATCAACATTAAAGAATCAACTTGCATATTACTATAACTGGGGTCTAGAAGTCATTTGTAGCCACACAATTAATATTATTTGTTTTTCTGATCATTACTATACTTTTTTGATAATTAATACATTTTTTACACTCATAATTCTTTGTAGGGAATATAACTCTATAGATAGCAACCTCTATGGATAGCAATTTGGCAAAATCTTATCAAAATGAAAAAGAACAACCTCTCTGACTCAGCACACTCACCTGTAAGAATTTATCCTACAGATATATTGCACAGGTACAAAATAATATATATACATAAGGATATTTACTGTAGTACTAAATGTTCATCAATGAGGGACTGGTTAAATAAATTATGATACATCCATTCAAAGAAACAGAAACCAAAGCAACCACTGGAAAGAACGAGGCAGTTCCCTACAAACTCCTATGGAGTTATCTCTAAGATATTATATGAAACACTGATCAAAAACTGAAGTAGGAGGTTTACTATGGTAAGTCTTTGTGTTCCCCTAAAATTTGTACGTTGAAATCCAAGCCCACAAAGTGACGGTATTAGGATAAGAAGCCTCTGGGAATTGATTTATCCATGAGGGTGGAGCTCTCATGAATGGAATTAGTTCCCTTATAAAAGAGACCAGGGAAAGACCACTCACCCCTTCTGCCATGTGAGGTTTGGGTGAACAGATGACTGCCTATGAACAAGGAAGTGGGCCTTCACAAAACACTGAATTTGCCAATGTCTTGATCTTGGACTTCCTAGCCTCCAGAACTGTAAGAAATACATTCCTACTGTTTATAAGCCAACCAGTTTACAGGATTTTGTTATAGCAGCCCAAATGGACTAAGGCAGAAGCGTAAGTTAGAAAAACTTTGTGATTGCCATTTGTAAGATATAGAGACACATAAGCCAGCCTGGTTGAATCATGCTATTTTTGCCAAAAGGTGACATTAACTTATATTAAAATAAAAACATAGAATTTTGTGAAAAATGTCATTAGAGTTTCCGTTTTGCCAATTTCAGGTTTATCTGCCATAATTCAGCAACTGTTAACATTAGCATAATGAAGCTACTAGGTGCACTTTTATACTTTCTTGATCTGCTCATTGAGTTCTCTGGAAGCAAGCCTTTAAATGTTATAATCCCAGTTTTTTTTTTCCACCTCAACAAGTATCTTCACATTCTCTTCGTCTGTCAACATCTAGTCCTTTATCAAGGTGCTAACAATCTGTTTGAATTAAAAATGTATCCCAAGTTTAGACTTTTTAATATAGCAGTGGTTCTAGCATAATATTCTTCAAAACTGTTTCAGAAGAATTAACATAAAATGTACATATTTGTTATTAATAATCTTATATCAGCTATAAACACATGTGAAGAGCATTATACATCAATTCATCTTTAACATCCTGATTAGGCCCAAATTTTAGGATATTCTTTAAATTTTCAAAAACTAAACCCAAATATTTGACAAAATACTGAGTCCTGTTTATAAAGTGTTTGCAGAAATCTCTCTGGGAACTAAACTCTATATTTCTTTAAGAAAAGCACTAGCTGTTTGGAAAAGTTCTCCATATGTCAGGTCCTCTTCCTCTTGGCTGCATTCACACTCTATTCTTGTATCTTTCCATTTTTGTATTAATAGCTCTTCAACTAGAAACTGATGCTGGGTATCAGAAGTTGAAATAGCATACGGAGTTCTACATCTTTTCTGGATTTGACTATTGTCTCTCTGTTTTTCTTTGCTGGTTTACAATGAACAAAATTTCTTAGCAGTTTAAACTCTCAACTGTGGTACAGGAAGTTATACTGAAACTTAGGTTGCCCCAGGATCTCTCACTGAGCCTTTTCCTCCCAACTTAAAAGTTCTTGGCAGGGTAAGTGTCCTATCCTTTCTCAGCCTTCCCCTTACCAAAGTCAGTGTTTAAGAAGGATCTAGAATTTCATTCAATTGCATCTTATTCTTTCCACATCTATAATGGTAAACTAGATCTTTCGCTAAATGTAAAATCTTCAATAATTATAGAGAAGTAACACTCACCTCAGACTAGAGTAACTGAAAGGCTAGTACTACTATTATTCACATTTTGCGGACCACAAAAGTTGATGTGATCTGGCCAAGGAAGTATCATCTTTCTCCTGTTATACATATAGCTCCTCCAAAGTTTCATCCTTATGGAGAATTTTTTTCACATGAAGGTGGGCCATTCATTGGCCAAAGGATATAGTGTAGGACATATGTAATTTTCTCATTTAAAAGTTTGAGATGGTAACTGTTAAAATGTAGTTCTTACATAACTAGAAAAAGCTTTTCTTTTATTTGTATAAATGTGTACAGTACAAGTGTGATTAAGTTACATGCACAGATTACAGAGTGGTAAAGTTAGAGCTTTTAGGATATCTATTTCCTGAGTAACATAGTTACCCATTAAGTAATTTCTCATCATCTACCCCTACTTACTCCCAACGTTCCAAATCTCCATTGTCTATCACTCCACACTCTACCTCTGTGTATACACATTATTTAGCTCTCACTTATAAGTAAGAACATGCAATTTTGACTTTGTTTCTGAGCTGTTTCACATAAGATAATTGCCTCTAGTTCCATCCATGTTGTTGTAAAAAATATTATTTCATTCCTTATTTCTTTTTTGAGACAGCATCTTGCTGTGTCCCCCAGGCTGGAGTACAGTGGTGCGATCTCGACTCATTGCAACCTCTGTCATGCTTAAGTCACCCAAATAGCTGGGACTATAGGCACACCCGCTGCGCCTGGCTAATGGCCCATAATTTACAGTTGGCTGTAAAATAAGGTTTTATTTCTGGGTTACCTACTCTCCTCCATTGAACTATGTGTCTATTTTTATATCAGTAGAGTCAGGGTTTTGCCACATTAGCCAGGATGGTATCAAATTCCTGACCTCAGGTGATCCACCTGCCTCGGCTTCCCAAAGTTCTGGAATTACAGGCATGAGCCACTGCACCTGACCCATTCTTTTCCATTTCTGAATATTACTCCATTGTGTATACATGCCACATTCTCTTTACCTATTCATCTGTTGATGGAAACTTAGGTTGACTGCATCTTTGCTAAAGTAAATAGGGGTGCAAATAAACATATGAGAGGAGGTATCTTTTTGATGTAATGATTTCTTTTCCTTTGACTAGATACCTGGCAATGAGATTGCTGGAGTGAATGATAGTTCTATCTTCAGTTCAGAAATAGCTATACTGGCTGAGCGCAGTGGCTCATGCCTGTAATCCCAGCACTTTGGGAGGCCGAGGCGGGTGGATCACGAGAGGTCAAGTGTTTGAGACCAGCCTGGCCAATGTGGTGAAACCCCGTCTCTACTAAAAATATTAAAATTAGCCAGGTGTGGTGGCGCTTGCCTGTAATCCCAGCTACTCGGGAGACTGAGGCAAGGGAATCGCTTGAACCTGGGAGGTGGAGGCTGCAGTGAGCCGAGATCACGCCACTGCACTCCAGCCTGGGTAACACAGCGAGACATCATCTCAAAAACAAAACAACAACAACAACAACAAAAATTCCATACTGTTTTCAATAGAAGTTATACTAATTTACACTCCCAACAACAGTTTACATGAGTTCTCTTTTCTCCATATCCTCACCAACATATTATTTTCTCTTTAATAATAGCCATTCTGATTGGTGTAAAATAGCTCATTGTGGTTTTAATTTGCATTTCTCTGATGATTAGCGATGCTGAGCATTTCTTTACATGTCTGTTGGCCATCGGTATGTCTTATTTTAAAAAATGCCTATTCATGTCCTTTGACTAGTTTTTAACGGGATTACTTGGTGTTTCTTTTTGTTGTTGTTGCTGCTTAGCTGTTTGAGTTCCTTATAAATTCTGGCTGTTAGTCCCCTGTTGGATGCATAATTTGCAAATGTTTTCTCCCATTCTGCAGGTTCTTTGCTCACTATCTTTTTTTTTTTTTTTTTTGAGGCGGAGTCTCACTCTGTAGCTCAGGCTGGAGTGCAGTGGTGTAATCTCAGCTTACTGCAACGTCTGCCTCCCGGGTTCAGGCGATTCTCCTGCCTCAGCCTCCTATCACTATCTTATTTCTTTTACCACACAGTAGTAGCTTTTTAGTTTAAGTCCCGTTGTCTGTTTTTCTTTTTTCTTTTTTTAACCTGTGCTTTTGAGGTCTTAGTCATGAATTCTTCACCTAGACCAATGTCCAGAAGAGTTTTCCCCAGGTTTATGTTGAGTATTTTTTTTATAGTTTCAGGTCTTACCTTTAAGTCTTTATTCCATCTCGAGTTGCTTTTTGTATATGGTAAGAGATAGGGGACCAGTTTCATTCTTCTGCATATGCTGATCCAATTTCCCAGCTCTTTTTTCTGAAGAGGGTGTCCTTTCTTCAGTGTATGTTTTCGTTAACTTAGGCAAAATTTAGTTGGCTGTAAAATATGGTTTTATTTCTGGGTTACCTACTCTCCTCCATTGATCTATGTGTCTATTTTTACATCAGTACCATGCTATTTTGTTACTATGGCCTCATAGTATAATCTGAAGTCAGGAAATATAATGTCTTCAGCTTTGTTGTTTTTGCTTAAGATTGTTTTGCCTATTTGAGCACTTTTTTCGTTCTATATGAATTTTAGGATTTTTTTTTCTAATTCTGTAAAAGATGGGGTTGGTATTTTGATAGAGATTACACTGGATCTGTACAATGCTTTGGGCAGTATAATCACTTTAATGATATTAATTCTTCTGATCCATAAGCATGGGATGGTTTTCCATTTGTCAGTATCCTCTACAATTACTTTCATCGCTGGTTTGTAGTTTTCTTTGTAGAGATCTTTCATTTCGTTGGTTAAATATTACTAGATATTTTGTTATTTTATTTATAGTACTTTAAATGGGATTGCCTTCTTGATTTCTTTCTCAGCTAGATTATCGGTGAACATAAACACTACTGATTTTTGTACAATGATTTTGCATATTCAAACTGAATTCATTTATCAAATCTGAAAGTTTTTTGGTGGAATCTTTAGGTTTTTCTACACATAAGATCATATAATCAGCAAACAGGAGTAATTTTACTTCCTCTTTTCCAATTTGGATAACTTTTATTTCTGTCTCCTGCTTTATTGTTCTGGTTAGGACTTCCAGTACTGTGTTGAATAGGAGTGGTTAAAGTGGGCATCATTGTCTTGTTACAGTTCTTTGAGGTAATGCTTTCAACTTTTTCCACTTCAGTAAGATGTTGGCTGTGGGTTTGTAGTATATGGCCTTTATTATTGTGAGGTTATATTCCTTTTATGCCTAGTTTGTTGAGGGTTTTTATAATGCAGGGATGTTGAATTGTATCAAGTGCTTTTTTGTACCTATTGAGATAATCATGATTTTTGTCTTTCATTCTGTTTATGTAATGTATTGTATTTATTGATTTGGGGATGTTGAACCATCCTTGCATCCCTGGTATAAAACTCACTCGATCATAGTTATTATCTTTTTGATATGCTAGTAGATTTGGTTTGTTAGCGTTTTGTTGAGGATTTTGGAGTCTGTGTTCATTAGGGATATTGGTCTGTAGTTTTCTGTTTTTGTTGTGTCCTTGCCTGGTTTTGGTATCAGGATGGTAATGAACTCATATAATTATTTATGAAGAATTGCCTACTCCTTAATTTTTTGGGGCAGGTTCAGGAGGACTGGTATTAGCTCTTCTTTGTACACATTTGGCTGTGAATCCATCTGGTCCTGAGCTCTTTTTTGTTGGGAGATTTTTAAATTACTGATTCAGTCTTGCTACTTGTTATTGGTCTATTCAGGATTTCTGTTTCTTCTGGGTTCAATATTGGGAGGTTGTATGTTTCCAGGAATTTATCCATTTCTTCTAGGTTTTCTAGTTTGTGAGTGTATAGTTGCTCATAATAGTCTGTGACAATCTTTTGTATGTTTGTGGTATCAGTTGTAATATCTCCTTGTTCATTTCTGGTTTTATTTGGATCCTCTCTCTTCCTGGTTAATCTTGCTACAATTTACCAATTTTGGTTATCTTTTTGATAAATTTTTGAACCAACTTTTAATTTCCTTAATCTTTTGTATTTTTTGTCTTTATTTTTATTTAGTCCTGCTCAGGTCTTTGTTATTTCTTTTCTTCCGATAATTCTGGGTTTGGTATTTTCTTGCTTTCTAATTCCTTGAGACAGAATGATAGGTCATCAATTTGGGATCTTTCTGCTTTTTTGATATAAAGGCATTTAATGCTACAAACTTCCCTGTAGCACTGCTTCTGCTGTATACCACAGGTTTCGGTGTGTTGTATTTCCACTTTCATTTGTTTTAAAAAATCTTTTAATGTGTCTTAATTTCTTCACTAATCCCACGATAATTCCAGAGCCTGTTGTTTAATTTCCATGTATTTTTATGCTTTCTGAAGTTCCTCTTGTTAGTGGTTACAGATTTATTCCACTGTGGTCTGAGAAGATACTTGATTTTAAAAATCTCTTAAGACTTGTTTAGTGGCCTAAGATGTGATATCCATCTTGGTGAATGTTCCATGTGCTGATAAGAAGAATGCATATTCTGTAGTTGTTGGTAGAATGTTCTGTAAATGATTGTTGAAGTCCGTTTGGTCTAAAGTCCAATTTAAGTCCAATATGTCTTTGCTGACTTTCTGTTTCAACCATCTGACTAATGCTGTCAGTGGGGTGTTGAAGTTGCCCATTATTACTGTATTGCTGTCTATCTCTTTAGGTCTAGTAATATGTCTATATTTGTTTAAGTCTAGTAATATTTGTTTCTTGAATCTGAGCCTTCCGGTGTTGGGTGCATATATACTTAGAATTGTTTTAGCCTCTTGCTAAATTGATTCCCTTATTATTATGTAATGACATTGTCTTTTTTTCTGTTTTTGATATAAACTCTGTGTTATCTAAGTATAACTACTGCTGTTCACTTTTGCTTTCTATCTGCACGAAATATCTTTTTCCTCCATTTCACTTTCAGTCCATATATGTCTTTACAGGTAAAGTGAGTTTTTGTAAGCAACATATAGTTAAATGATTTTTTTTTCTATCCATTCTGCCAATCTATATTTTTTAAGTAGAGCATTTAATCTGTTTATGTCAAGGTGAATATTGATATGTGAGGTTTTGCTCCTGTGATATTGTTAATTATTTTCTAGTTGTTTGACAAATTCTTTGTTTCTTTTTGTCTTTGTTATTTGGTGGAATTCTGCCAAATTGCCATTTGATTTGTTTCTCTTCCTTCTTGTGTGATATTTTATAAGGCCTGTGAATTATACTTTTGTGTCTTTGTATGATGGTGAATATTAACCTTTTGTTTCCATGTTTAGGACTCCTTTGAGCATTTTGTGTAAGGTCAGACTAGTGTGATGAAGTCCCTCAGTGTTTGCTTAACTGGGAAAAGCTATTTCTCCTTCATTTATGAAGCTTAATCTTACTGTATACAAAATTCTTGGCTGACAGTTTTTTCTTCTTTCAGTACTTTGAAAATGCCATCCCATTATTTCCTAGCCTGCCTGTAAGGTTTTGCTGAGAAGTCTGCTGTTAGTCTGATGGGGTTTTCTTTACAGGTGACTAAAAAAGCTTTTCTTTAATTAAAACCAGAAAGGTGTTTAAGGAAAAAATAATAGAGGTTTACTAAATTCAAGGATTCATACATTATTATCTCTGGATGGGACATAAGAATGGCCTATTCTAAATGTTTCTGACTCCTACACAATTTTATAGATGAAAGAGTGAAAATATGGGACATGTCCAATGCTACAACAACAGTATTACAGATATAACTATGTATTACAGATAAAACTATATGTCAAATCTCTTGGCTTGTAATACACATAGTGAGGGTAGAAATTTTATTATTAGATGCAGGATTACTTGAACCATTATAGCATCACACCTGAAGTTTCCAGTGAGTAAAACTCAAAATACGGCAAAAGTCTGAATATAGAAAGAAGTGTATAAATGAGTAGAAAAATAATTAAAGCCTTTGAAGTGGAACATTATTAATTCTGATGCCACTAATTTCAAATTCAAGAGAATACAGACATAGACTGGGATAATACTTTCCTCAGGAAAACTTTGTTGTAAAATAACTCCAATTTAATAGTTTTCAGCAGGATCAGGGGATAAATGTTTAAATATACAGAGAAAAATGTCAAGAATTTCTAAAAACTTATAAAAAATTAATTTATGTATACATATCACTAGGTTAATTACAGCTCCTTCTCATATACTTTGTGAATCAAATTAACTGAAGAGGTCTTGTAGGTAACATTTTGTTACCACAGTTTTAGTTACTGAATGAGCTGCAGAGTACAATAGCTGAAATTCTTACAAGCTTTGAATAGGTAATTAAAAAAAAAAAGTATATGAAAGCACTGAAGACTGATCAAAACCAGACTGAAACTGGAAACGGTAGTATGTACTTTTAGAAGGGAATGTCAGTGGGTGGATTTCCTGTCTTTACAGTTTTAGTCTAAGGGCAGGATCCAGTGGGTAGAGGAGTGGCTAACATACAATCTTAGATCCTTGATAAATGAGATGCCAGAGTTTGGGCAATCACAGTAGGTGCAGAATGAGAAAGGAAATCCCCAAAGGGACAGAACAGAAAGAGGGGGTGCCCCAAATTCATTGTACAAATTTTACCCAAATCTTTTTTTGTGAATGGGGACTGATGGAGTCTCACTATGCCCAGGCTAGTCTCAAACTCCTAGGCTAAAGTGATCTTCCTATCTCAGCCTCCTGAGCAGCTGAAATAACAAGTGCCATCATGTATGGTTTTCCTCAAATCTTTTACTAACCTCTAAGTTCTTCCTGTATGGTATGAAATGCATGCAATCCCACTAAAGCAAAAAGAAATGAAAAGACATTCTAGTTGCTGCCACGGAAGAGGATTTCAAAGTTTACAGGTGAGTCTAGAAAAGTAACTTCCCTGCTGAACACATATACCAACAACACTACCACCACCACCAATAATAACAATATGTTCACAGGAATATAACAGAATTCCAAAATGCCTATGATGTATATGACTCACAAGGTCCACTATACACTTCAAAATTACCAGACACGCAAAAACACAAGAAAGCGTGACTCATATTCAATGGAGAACAAGAAAATTCACATATTTAATTTTGCAACCAAGAATTTTAAAACAGCAATTCTAACCATGCTCAAAAGCACAAAATAAAATACATTTGTAACAAATGGATAAATAAAAAATAATGATAGATAAATGGAAACTATAAAAAATCAAATACAAATTCTAGAAGTATAACATAAAATATCTGAAATAAAATATTACTAGATGGTGTCACACTAGATTGGAGCTGACAGAAAGAAATGTATAGAAGATAAAGTTCAATAGAATTGCTCCAATCTGAAGAATAGAGAGAAAACATTAAAAGAGGAATTAAAAAGCACCTGAGTTACCTATGGAATAATATCAAAATAACTAATACAATGTACTTGGAGTTTCAGAAGTGAAGGAGAGGGAATAAGGCAGAAAAAAATCTAAAGAAATAACTGCCAAAAAGTCCCCTAATTTGGTTAAAGACATACACTGTCTTTGATTCAAGAGATTTAAGATTCAAGAATCTCAGTGAATTTTCAGCAAGATAAATACAAAGAAAACCATGTTTATGGATATCATGGCCAAACAGCTGAACATCAGAAGTAAAAATATAATTCCGAAAGCATCCAGAGAAAACAACATATTAGATACAGGGAAACAGTAACATAAATCTACTGACTTATAATTGAAAACAACAGATAGAGAAAAGAGTGGAATGACATCATTAAAATACTGAAAAATAAAACATTCGAGACAGAATTCTATCTAATGAAATATCATCCAAGAATGAAGAAAAAGTAAAGACTTTTTCGGAAATATCAAAACTAAGATAACCATCGCTAGCTAACTTGCACTACAACAAATGTTAAACAAAATTTAGCAGAATAGAAAAGAAAATGATACAAGAAAACTCCAATTATGAAAGAGAAATAAAGAACAATGGGAATGGTAAACATTAAGCTCTATTTTTTTAATTGCTTCTCAGCCTTTTGGCTAAGATCAAGTGAAGCTCTATTTTTTCTCTTAGTTTCATTAAAACACACTAGATTAAGACAAAAATTATGGTATTATGGCTTATATATATAGATGTAGTAGTATGCATGACAATTACAGCATAAAGGACATGGACCTATATATATACAAGAGTCTTACATTCTATGTGAGTTAAGTAGTATAACTCCCAAGTACACTGAACATTTAAGGATGTACATTGTAATCCTTAACATGACTACTGAAAAAAGGATGCAAAAAGATATCATAAAGAAATCAATATGTAAATTCAAAGGAATTTCTAAAAAAACATACAACCCAAAAGAAGACAGGAAAGAGAAAAAGATAAACAATAACAGAGGAAATACACAGAAAACAAATAGGAAAAGTTACCCTATATCCAACCACGTGAATTAATACATCAAATATCACAGAATTATGGACTATAATTAAGATACAGATCGGGGGAGGGCACGGCAGCTCATGCCTATAATCCCAGCACTGTGGGAGGCTGAGGTGGGTAGACTGCTTGAGCCCAGGAGTTTGAGAATAGCCTGGGCAACATGGTGAAATCCTGCCTTTACAAAACAAATACAATAATTAGCTAGGCGTAGTGGTGCATGCCTGTAGTCCCAGCTACTCAGGAGGCTGAAGTGGGAGGATTGCTTGAGCCTGGGAGATTCAGGCTTCAATGAGCTATGATCATGCTACAATACTCCAGCCTGGAAGACAAAGCAAGACTCTGTCTAAAAAAAAAAAAAAAAAAAAAAAAAGAAAAGAAAAAAAAAGATACAGACAGAAAGGAAGAATAAAGAAGCATGACCCAATTATTTGCTGACTATAAGAGATGACTTTAAATACATTACATTTATCTTTCAATACAGGCATACCTCACTTTATTGCACTTTGTTTTATTGTGCTTCAAATATGTTATATGTTTTGCAAACTTAAGGTTTGTGGTAATCCTAAATCAAACAAATCTGTCAGGGCCATTTTTCCAAAGGCATGTGTCCAACTTTATGTCTCTGTGTCATATTTTGGTACTTTTCACAGTATTTCAAATGTTTTCATTATTATTTTATCTGTTATGGTGATCTGTGATCTTTAGTGTTACTATTATAATTGTCTTGGGGTGCCATGAACTGTATTCATATGAGATAGCAAATTTAATAAATGTGTCTGTTCTGACTACTCCACTGACTAACTGTTCCTCCATCTTTCTCCCTTCCCTCAGGCCTCCCTATTCCCTGAGACACAACGATACTGAAATTAGGCCAATTAACAACCCTACAATGGCCTCTAAGTATTTCCGATGTAAGGAAGAGTTACATGTCTCTCACTTTAAATCAAACGCTACAAATGATTAAGCTTAATGAAGGAGGCATGTTGAAAGCCAAGACAGGATAAAAGCTAGCCCTCTTGCCCCAGATAGCCAAGCTGTGAGTGCCAAGGCAAAGTTCTTGAAGAAAATTAAAAAATGCTGGTCTACTGAACACACAAATGATAAGAAGGTAAAACAGCCTTATTGCTGATATGGAGAACGTTTCAGTGGGATGAATAGAAGATCAAACTAGCCACGACACTTCCTTAAGCCAAAGCCTAATCCAGAGCAAGGCACTAACACTCTTTAATTATGTGAAGCCCGAGAGAGATGAGAAACATACAAAAGAGAAGTTAGAGGCTACCAGAGACTGGTTCATAAGATTTAGGAAAGAAGCCATCTCTATAACACAAAAGTGCAAGGTGAAGTAGCGAATGATTTTGTAGAAACTGTAGCAAGTTATCCTGAAGGTTTAGCTAAGATCAATGATGAAGATGGCTACATGTAACAACAGATTTTCATTGTAGATGAAATGGCTATTAGAAGAAGATGCCATCTTGGACATTCATAGCTAGAGAGGAGAAACCAATGCCTGGCTTCAAAGCTTCAAAGCTGACTCTCTTGTTAGCGGTTCATGCAGCTGGTGATTTTAAGTTTTAGCTAGTGTTCATGTACCATTCTAAAAATCAGGATCCTGAAGAATTATGCTAAATCTATTCTGCTTACACTCTATAAATGGAACAACAAAGCCTAGATGACAGCATATCCATTTACAGTATGGTTTATTGAATATTTTAAGCCCAGTGTTGGGACCTACTATTCAGAAAAAGATTCCCTTCAAAATAATTACTGCTCATTGACAATGTATCTGGTCACCCAAGAGCTCTGATGAAGAAGTAAGAAAAGATGAACATTGTCTTTATGACCGCTAACAAAATCCATTCTGCAGCACAATTCAAGGAGTAATTTCAACTTTCAAGTTTTATTACTTAAGAAGTATGTTTCATAAGACTATTGCTCCCATACATGGTGATTTCTCTGACGGATCTAAGGAAAGTAAATGAAAATCTTCTGGAAAGGATTCATTATTCTAGAAGCCATTAAGAACATTTGTGATTCATGTGAAGAGGTCAAAATATCAACATTTACAGGAGTTTGGAAGAAGTTGATTCCAACTCTCATGAATGGCTTTGAGCGGTCAAGACTTCAGTGGAGGAGGTAACTGCAGATGTGGCATAAATAGCAGAAGAACTAAAACTGGAGCCTGAAGACGTGACTGAACTGCTCAATCTCATGATAAAACTTCAATGGGTGAGAGTTGTTGCTTATGGATGAACCAAGAAAGTGGTTTCTTGAGAAGATGTCTACATTGGTGAAGATGCTGTGAACATTTTAAAAAATAACCACAAAAACTCCTACAAAAGACTTAGACTTAGTTCCATAAACTTAGCTGATAAAGCAGTGTCAGGGTTTGAGAGAACCGACTTCAGTTATGAAAGAAGTACTGCTATGGGTAAATGCTATCAAACAATATCACATGCTACAGAGAAATCTTTCAAGAAAGGAAGAGCCAATCATTGTGGCAAACTTCACACTGTTGTCTTATCTTAAGATATTGCCCCAGCTACCCCAACCTTCAGCAACCACCACCCTGATCAATCAGTAGCCATTAACATTGAAGCAAAACCCTCCACCAGCAAAAGATTTACAACGTGCTAATGACTCAGATGGTAATTAGCATTTAAAAAAATATTTTAAAATTAAGGTATGTACATGTTTTAGACATAATGCCATTGTAGACTTATAGACTACAGTATAGTGTAAACATAATTTTTATATGCACCAGGAAACCAGAAAATTTGTGTGACTCCCTTTATTGCAATATTCACTTCATTATGGCAGTGTGGAAACAGACCTGCAATATCTCTGAAGTATGCCTGCAGAAACATACAAATATATTGAAAGAAAGTGGAAAGAAAAACATATTATGTAAACAGTAATCACATGGCTGGAATGGCTAAATCAATCAGATAAATGGACTTCATAATATACAGTATTTTCAGTAAGAAAAAGAGATATTTCATAAATATAAACAACAGAAAATCCACGTTCACAGATTGTGATATTTAGTATTGCTAAAACATATCCCAAACTGACATAAGCATTCAACCTAATCCCTTTCAAAATCCCACCAGGCTTTTCTTTTTTCTTTTTCTTTCTTTCGTAGTAACTAACAAGTTGATTCTAAAATTTATATAGAAATGCAAAGAACATAGCATGTCCGTATTCAGCTTAAAAAATAACAGAGTTTGAAGACTTATATTATAATCAAATAAACACAAATGAAACTCCAAAAATAAATCCATATAGATATATTGTTCAAGCAATCCAGTGGGAGAAAAGAGAGTCTTTCAGCAAATAGTTCTGCAATAACTAGATATCCATAAGTAAAAAATTGAATTTGGCCTCAACTCATACAATAAATGGATTTTAATTTAACCAGATTAATAGAACCAAATACAAAAACCAAAGGGATAAAGCTTCTAGAAGAAAACACAGGACAATATCATCATGATATGGGAGTAGCCAAAGGTTTCTTAAGACACAGACAATAAACATAAAAGAAAAAAACTGTGTAAGGAAGGGATCCAGTTTCAGCTTTCTACATATGGCTAGCCAGTTTTCCCAGCACCCTTTATTAAATAGGGAATCCTTTCCCCATTTCTTGTTTTTGTCAGGTTTGTCAAAGATCAGATGGTTGTAGATATGTGGTATTACTTCTCAGGGCTCTGTTCTGTTCCATTGGTCTATATCTCTGTTTTGGTACCAGTACCATGCTGTTTTGGTTACTGGATCCCTTCCTTACACCTTATACTAAAATTAATTCAAGATGGATTAAAGACTTAAATGTTAGATCTAAAATCATAAAAACCCTAGAAGAAAACCTAGGCCATACCATTCAGTACATAGGTATGGGCAAGGACTTCATGACTAAAACACCAAAAGCAATGGCAACAAAAGCCAAAACTGACAAATGGGATCTAATTAAACGAAAGAGCTTCTGCACAGCAAAAGAAACTACCATCAAAGTGAACAGGCAACCTACAGAATGGGAGAAAATGTTTACAATCTACCCATCTGACAAAGGGCTAATATCCAGAATCTACAAAGAACTTAAACAAATTTACAAGAAAAAATCAAACAAACCCATCAAAAAGTGGGCAAAGGATATGAACAGACACTTCTCAAAAGAAGACATTTATGCAGCCAACAGGCACATGAAAAAATGCTCATCATCACTGGCCATCAGAGAAATACAAATCAAAACCACAATGAGATGCCATCTCATTGTTAGTATGGCAATCATTAAAAAGTCAGGAAACAACAGGTGCTGGAGAGGATGTGGAGAAATACGAATGCTTTTACACTAGTTCAACCACTGTGGAAGACAGTGTAATGATTCCTCAAGGATCTAGAACTAGAAATACCATTTGACCTGGCTGGGTATTATAATATCCCATTACTAGGTATATACCCAAAGGATTATAAATCATGCTATAAAGATACATGCACAAATATGTTTATTGTGGCACTATTCACAATAGCAAAGACTTGGAACCAACCCAAATGTCCATCAATGACAGACTGAATTAAGAAAATGTGGCATATATACACCATGGAATACTATGCAACCATAAAAAAGGATGAGTTCGTGTCGTTTGTAGGGACATGAATGAAGCTGGAAACCATCATTCTCAGAAAACTATCGCAAGGACAGAAAACCAAACATCACATTTTCTCACTCATAGATGGGAACTGAACAATGAGAACACTTGGACATAGGGTGGGGAACATCACACACCAGGGGGCCTGTTGTGGGGTGGGGAGAGCGGGGAGAGAGAGCGTTAGGAGATATACCTAATGTGAATAAATGACTAGTTAACGGGGGCAGCACACTGACATGACACATGTATACATATGTAACAAACCTGCAGGTTGTGCACATGTACCCTAGAATTTAAAGTATAATTTTAAAAAATTAAAAAAAATAAATAAATGCAAGAACACTGTCAAAAGAAAAAAAGAAAAAAAAAGAAACAAATTGGATAAATTAGGCTTCATCAGAAAGTTAAAATTTCTCCACTAAGACAATGAACAGGTAAGCCACAAACTGAGAGAAAAATATGTGAAAAATATGTGTTTGATAAAGGACTGCTGTCACAAGATATGTAAAGAACTACAAACTGGTAATACAAGTCAGCCCCTTTGCTGCAAAAAAAAAAAAAAAAAAAAATGGGTAAAGGATTTGAAGAGATACTTCTCAGAGTAAGATACATAAATGGACAATCAGTACATTAAAAAGTGTTCAACATTATCAGTCATCAGAGAAATACACACTCAAACTGTTATCAGAAAATATCCACTAGAATGGCTAAAAGTAAAAATGACAATGCCAAATGTTGATGAAGCTGTGGAGCAACTGAAACTCTAATACACTGTTGGTGGAAGTATAAAATGGTACAACCTCTTTGGAAAAAAGTCTTACTGTTTCTTCAAAAACCAAACACATGCCTAACTCTATGACCGAACAATTTCATTCACTGCCAACTACCTAAGAAAAATGAAAGCATTTATCCTTACAAACTTGTACAATAATATTCACAGCAGGTTTATTCATAATACCTCACAAACTGGTGACAGTCCAGATATTCACCAACATGAGAATGCATAAACAGATATGTTCATGCAAGTCCATTCTTTCTTTATGTAGAAGCACTTTTAAATAGTTGAAGACTGATATTTCATAGTCTCTTCTCTTTAATGGTCAAATACCTCAAGTTCATCCCAGCAGTTATTACAAGACATGTTTTTCAGTTCCTTCACACACCTGCCTCCTCTCCCATTACTCTCCTTTAGACATGCTCCACTGTGTCAATGTCCATTCTACAGGATGATGCCCAATACTAAAAGAAGTTCCTTATCAGTCACATCATAATATTGGCTCCTAAGAAATTCACAGGCAAATAAAAATCTCAAAATCATTTAAAATGTATGGTATTATTAATCTATATTTTCCTCATTATCAATCATACCAACTGCACTACTGGCCTGCAATTCTTCATAATGTATTTTAAAAAACAGCTGAGCATAGTGGTGTGCCTGTAGTCCCAGCTACTTGGGAGGATGAGGCAGAGAGATGGCTTGAGGTCAGGAGATCAAGGCTGCAGTGCACTGTGATCATGCCTGTGAACAGCCGGTGCACTCCAGCCTGGGCAACACAGAAAATCTAGAAAATCTAGAAAGTTAACTTGAATTAATATTAAACTTGCTAATCTAGTAAGAACCCAATCTTAATCAGCCCAGTTCCTTATATGGTTAGTGCTCAAGAATGATACCCCTTAAAATAAAATGCACTGTGTATTAACCCCACATCTTGCATTTCCAATTCTAATCCACTGTACATGGCACTACCATTTGGATCTTAAAACACCCTTTTGAACTCCTCACCCTTCAGCCAAGAAACCATCAACCATCCATTCCTTCTTAACTCTAGCAGTTTAAGACTCTACACAATCTGAGCCTTAATTTTCTAATCCAAATGCCTACTATTCCTCTTTAATGAACCTTAATCCTTGAATATTTTAAACAGCATTGGGTTCTTCCCCTTGTAAAATGGTACTTATGCTGTCTTTGAGTCCTAGAGTATTATCCTAACTTCTACCTTATCAAAGTCCTATTTTTCCTTTAACCTCAGCTTTCTCTCTAAAGTCTCTGACTGCAACGAGAGGATTTTTGTTTTGTTTTGTTTTAAACTTCTGTACTTTCTGTCTGAGTCACTCATTTGGAAACTAGTATATGCCATCTTAAACTGTTTGTTTGTTCAATTATTTGCTTATTTGTTTTACAAAATGTCCTGTCTTCCTGAACACAGATCATCTCAGTCTCCAGAGCCCCACTTTGGACTCAATTTGGTATAGTATTTGATGTACAGGCCCTTAATGTTGCCTGCGGATTTTGTCAGGTGATAAAGGGCCGGAAGGAAGACTTCCAGTCTCTAAATATTCATCTTGTATCAGTCACAGGAGAGAAGCGGGGTGTCTGCCAGCCAGAAAAAAGTTTGAGGCTTATACTAATATATTTTGTCAGAAGACTCTCTGACACTCATGCTCCCACCTCCCAGAGAGCCCAGGAAATCCAGTACATATAGGATATTCCTCTCAACTGCTGGGTAGCTGGGAACAGCGGCTGTGGTTGCTGAGCAGTTGCCCAGGGCAGCTTGGCCACCCTGGAGAACCAAGAAAAAAGGGGAAATAAAGAGTTTTCCTAGGCATGCAAGCAATCACTTGAATGTTAAAAGAAAACTAGGCTTGTTGTGTTCACAGTAAATTTCCTCAATTAGAAATGTTATAACAAATTTGTCTGATGTTAATGGAAAGCATACTTATACACATATTCATAAAGTGAACATGCATCAAAGACATTTTAAAGGGTGTTCTTTGACATCATAATTTGGGTTTGTAACATAAAGAAAACAAATAGTGATTAATCAACTAAGTAAGCTTTAGGGACTTTTGTATGTTGACTGATAATGATGTATGACCTTTTCTAAGAAAAAAATGGATTTTTAATGGGTATAAACATTTTGATTCCTATTTGATTTCCAAACCAATTTGATTTTCCAAGCAGCATAAGAAAATGTTAAATTGTCCTTTTGTTTGTAATAAGATGCTATACAGGCATACATCTTAACATATTTTCTAAGTATCCTAGAGCAGAGAAACTTAAACCTAGGGCCCATAGGGTTCACAGATTCCTTGGATCCATAGAATGGCTTCACAATGTCTCTAAACGGCCTGAAACTGTAGGCAAAATTTGTGAATGTGCTTAGGAAAAGGGTTTATAGTTTTCATCAGATTCTCAAAGGGGTCTGTGACCTAAAAAAGATTACAACTACTTCTTAGAGATGATTTGAACCACTATCCTTGCCTACAGATATTAACAAGGAGTAGAAATGTGTACTTAAGGTATATACAGAGCTTAACCATTTTCAGGTTATACACTTCAACCAACTTGACCCAAAACTTACTTCACAACTCTACATGTAGATACGAACTTAACCTTCTCGCTGTCTTATCTATGGATATTCGATTGAATTATGTGAAACTGCTGTTTTTGTTAGTGAAAAGGGTCAAATATTGGCAAATATATTCAACACACTGCAATACACTTCTGGTTTTAAGGTAGATGCTGTTTACAGAGGATATTCTATATACTAAAAGTGGTGCACAGTTATTATACAGAGCCTTAAAATTGGCAAGAAAACTTTAGTTCCCATAGCAAAAGCAGATCAGAAAAGAACATAATTTTCACATAGTAGGGGCAATCTAAAAACTCAAGATGAATGAAGACAAACTTCTTTAAATCATGTTTAGAGATGAATCAATAATTGAAATGGAAAGTTATCAATAAATGCCAGGAATTATTATGTGAATAATAATGATAACACTCATCTTTTGAGGCACAAAGAAATAAATGACTTTTCCAACATTACCTAAACCAGTTTTTCATCTCCCATAAAAATAAGAAATGCCTCGCAACCATCCCTTTCATTGAAGGGCTAGGAAAACCTCAGTGAAGTAAGAAACAGGTGAAAAAAATCATTGTCTTACGTGGACTGTCAGGGCCTGGCACATAGTAGGTGCTCAATTAAATCCTTATTTGACTGTCTAATGTATTAAGATTCTTTGACTGAAGGCTATACATTCCTGCATAATCTTTTTAAAGGAAACACTAATGTAAATACCAGATATGTGACAAAATTCACAAATGTGTTAAAGGCAGATTTTTTTTTGTACTTACCTCAGCAGAGTTGTGATACTGAATGAAGGTTGCAGAAATGGCATGGCTGAAGGGGTCCCCTGCCTTAGTTACCATGTCTTGCCTCACAAGCAGAGCCAGATCCACTAACTAGAAGACCAGAAGAATGAAATAAAGTCACATAGCTAGTAATAATCATGAATGCCACTGAAGTGGCAAACCTAAAAGCAATACATTGTGAATGTTACTGATAATCCTGCTTGCCTAAAAATCTATATTGTAGACATGAGCACACACTTTCATTGACTGGTAAATGGACCTAGTCATGATATATTCTGACCTTTTAGGAGAGTAGTTCTCAAAATTTATTTCATAATCACTAGTGCAGATTTCTGGGCTTTAAGTCCAGAGATTCTAATTCAGTAGGTCTGTTTTAAGCATACAGTCTAGGAATTTGCTTTATTTTATTTTATTTTTGAAATGGAGTTTTGCTCTTGTTGCCCAGGCTGGAGTGCAATGGCACGACCTCAGCTCACTGCAACCTCCGCCTTCTAGGTTCAAATGATTCTCCTGCCTCAGCCTCCCTGAGTAGCTGGGACTACTGGCGCCTGCCACCACGCCCGGCTAACTTTTTTTTGTATTATTAGCAGGATGTGGTTTCACCATGTTGGCCCGGCTGGTCTTGAACTCCTGACCTCAGGTGATCTATCCGCCTTGGCCTCCCAAAGTGTTGGGATTACAGGCATGAGCCACCATGCCTGGCCAGAATTTGCATTTTAAACAAGAACCAAGGAGATGCTGATGCTTGTAGTCTAAAGACCACATCTTGAGAAAGTCTTTTAGAGGGCAAGATTCCAGACCCAGAATTTGGTAAGTACTCTTAAGATCTCACCTACATAGAAAGGAGTTTTTCAAAGTTCAAAAATAAACTCTAAACAAGGCAGATGTGGACTTAGAGTTCAATGTCAAGAAAAAGTATGCAGGGATTCCATTTCTCATTAGGATAAAGGTGCAAGAAACTGTCTTTCTTATCCTAACACCCACTTGAATTGAGGATGCAGATACACATAACTGAACTAAATTTTAGTACATGATGTAAATGTCACAGGAGAGAATTCATGGCTGTTATTCCTGGTAGAGCAGCAGGCAGAAGAAGAATTGATCATGGGCAGAGATAAGGAAAAACCAGCCAGTGTGGCCTGATATGACAGACTAGAACTCTTACCTGTGCCACAGTTTCATATGCCAAATATGCTAAGATTTCCATTGCGACAACATTGGGTTTTATCTCCATACTGCTGCAGTCCAACCAGTCTCGAAATTTGGAAGCTTTTTTGGCTGGTCATGTAAAAAAAACAAGTGTAGAAAATTTAATTTTTAAAGTGTTTTAATACTGCACATTACTATCACAAAATGAAAAATATGTATACTCAGAATTGTACACAAAAAATAATGCACATAAAATGCAATGTGTTCCAGCTTTTATTAATATCTAGATATTCTGGCCCCAAGAAATTCAAGTTTTAACTTTCAGTTATAAGGCAACACAATGGTTGTTTTCAACAACTCTCTTACGTATTTGGATTTTTTATTTTATACCTATGCTATATGACATAGTATATTAAACCATTTAATGTTTAATACTTCTCACACTGTCAGATTTACCATTGGCTACAGTTTATGTTACAACAACAGTCAGAAGATGTTGTCTGATGTAACCTTAATTTACTCATACAGAAAGAAAATCTTGCAAGAAAGAATCTGTGATGAAAAAAGAAACACACAGAAATTATTGCTAATACTTTTCAAAAATATCATCTATTGTCTCAGAGGAAAATGGCACATAGGAGGCAGGATTAACTTGCAGCTCCCACTTGGATGGATAGAGCAGCATGTGGAGACCCACACTGTAAACTTTTGCTCCAAGAACTACTGCAGGAATATACCAGGAAAGGCTAGAGCCCCAGACCCCTTGAAGGAGGTGGATCACCGCTGCAGGCTCTGTGGGACGCAGAGGAACTGTGAGTAGGCTTGCTTTCTCACCTAGGAAGCCAGTAGCCTGGGGAAAGTTCTCAGCCTTGCTCACCAGCTGCCTGGAAATAAACTCGGTGCTGTTACAGGCAGGGGTCATGGTGGGAGTGAGACCGGGCTTTCGCTCTGTGGGCTCCATGGGAGCTGGGTGAAGCCTGTGGCTGCTGGCTTTCCCCCACTTCCCTGGCGACCTGCGTGGGGCGACAGAGGCAGCCATAATGCCCCTGGGAACATAACTCCCTTGGTCTAGAAGCCACACCCTCATCCCCCACAGCGGCCGCAGCAAGCCCCGCCCAAGAAGAGTCTGAGCTCAGACATGCCTAACCCTGCCTCCGCCACATGGCAACCCAAACATCGTATGTTCTCACAAGTGGGAGCTAAGCTATGAGGACGCATAGGCATAAGAATGATACAATGGTATTTGGGGACTCGGGAAAGGGTGGGAGGGGGGTGAGGGATAAAAGACTGCACATTGGGTACAGTGTACACACTGCTCGGGTGATGGGTGCACCAAAATCTCAGAAATCGCTACTAAAGATTCATGTAACTAAACATCACCGGTTCCCCTCAAAAAACCTACTGAAATAAATACGTTTAAAAAAAGGGTCTAGGCCGGGTGCAGTAGCTCACGCCTGTAATCCCAGCACTTTGGGCGGCCGAGGCGGGAGGATCACGAGGTCAAGAGATGGAGACCATTCTGGCCAACATGGTGAAACCCCATCTCTACTAAAAATACAAAAAATTTGCTGGGCGTGGTGGCAGGCGCCTGTAGTCCCAGCTACTCATGAGGCTGAGTCAGGAGAATCGCTTGAAACCGGAAGGTGGAGGTTGCAGAGCGCCGAGATGGCGCCACTGCCCAAGAGCAAAACTCTGTCTCAAAAAAAAAAAAAAAAAAAAAGAAAAGTGTCTATTACTAGAATGGCTCAAAGGTGTTGCAAATTTAAAGTTAAATAAAATAAACTGACATCTGGTCTAATCTAAGCCTGTGGTTACATTTTTTCTGATTATGAAGATGTCTAAATTCTTAATCCTGACTCTCAAAACCATCGAGACTGATTCCAAGCAGCCTTTATGATATTTTCCTATTAAACCATCACCTGGCCTTGAGTCTTTTTCTCTGTGTGTCTACTCCTACTCTTTTCCTTCCAGGGTATGCTCTCCCACCACTCTTCTTCATTCCCATGAATCTTGATCATACAGGCCAAAGGTATACTTCCCCACTCTAGCCATTTATTGAACACTGATACCATCAGATATTCTTTCACAAATGCTTATAATTTCTTAAGCCATATTACACATTTTTGTGGGAGAAGACCATGCCTTATGTCTCTGCATGTGTAACAGTACCAAGCATATACAGAACCAAGCACGTATGTAACCTTTAGTTAAATATCTCTACACTGCCACAGTGCTAAGCAGAGTCTAATTTGATATAGGCACTTCATTAGACATTATTCATTTAACTAGTAACCTAGAGGGAAAGATTGATAGTGAAGATTTTATGAAATCTATAAGATTTTCTTTATAATCCACTGATTATTCTTTTGATTAATCTGGCCCCACAGGTCTATAAAACACTTAACAGTAACTCAAAACACGATATTTTGATCCTTCTATATAGAATCTTCAAGGATTCCACATACAAAAGAGTTCTCTTTTAAATAAATCATAGACAACATTAAGTCCTGCTATGGAAGCATATACCCAAAGCTGTCAAAGATGGCAGAATTATGATAATCCTCCTTAAAGCTATCTCCCCAAAGTAACAAATCTTCCAAATACTTTCTGACATGCAACATTCCATCTAACTAGTATGCTGCAATAGCTCACAAACACTTGTTTAACATCTGTGGAATACTTCTGAAGTTAAAGTTAACAGGCAGCAATTTGGCAAGATCAATGAGATGTACATTATTCACTTATCTCCTTGACAGATCTTTAGGACAGAAACAGATATTTTGGAACTGTGCTCTAAACATTTGATTTTAAAAGTGAAGGAAAGGATCATTATTAATATTCAGTTGGATCTATCCACATAAGCAACAGAATTAGCTTCCTTGCTAGATTGTAACCATTGAGAATGCAGGGACAAGGACCATATATCTCCAACTGTATCCCTAGCACCTAGAATACTGCCTGGCATTAGCAGACTCACAAGAAATATTTCCAGAAGAAATGAATAAATGAATGAATAAAGTATTTTTTAAACAAAAGAGTAGGGTCCAAACTTTTCTATTCATCAAAAGACATGCATAGAAGTCCCAAAAACCACTTGGGTTATTGCCATTCCACCAAGAGGTGGAGATTCCTTGAGAGCTAATTCCTTCCCTGTCACCTGGAGAAGGATGGTTTTAGAGCCTGACGCTTCCAAGGTATTGTTGGAGGCACGGATACCTCTAGTTAAGACAGTTTGCTTTCATCAAGAGGTGAGAGGGGCCTCAGAATAAACAAGTTCCTTCTCCTTCGCCCCTCTTCCCAACGTATCAGGAGAAAGGATAACCTGGAAACTGACTAACAATTTAAATAGAATCCTAAGCAATGGTCAAAAGTTCCTAGGATTATTAGCTTTGTAATACTACCTGGATTTTCAGCCTGTGCTGAACTTAAAAAACAACTTTACATGATAGTTTCATATGGAAATTTAAGGTTAATCTCACATACTTTTTATCTTTCTTGTCAATGATCACTAATAAAATTTAAGTTTCTTGCAATATTCCATTCTCTCATGCCTACATACTATTTGGTGATTTCTATCCCATCCCTTCCCAACAGTCTTTCCATTCCCAGTCCTTTCCTTAGGGTCCTCTGGAATGCTTAGTCCACTCAGAAGAAGCTACTCTGCAATTTTAACCTAATTCAAAATAGCCTTCTTCAGAGGGCATGGCTTTCCCTGGAACCTTCTCTAGCAGGAGTTCCTTATTCCTTTCCTTTATACATATTTATGGGCAACTACTTTGGCCAGTGTGCTCATTTCCCCATATAAGGGGGGACCTGGAGTCAATGTCTTCATTCTCTTAGTTTCTTCCACAGGAAAAATACATAACAAGCAGACTGACAGCAAACTTCTACCAACAACAGGGGCCAAAAGACAAGGGAATCATGTTTTAACAAGTAACGATCAGCTTACCATTTCCTACCCAACTAAACAATCATTTAAGTATGGGGGCAAAATAAAGCCATTTAAGATAAAAAAAGGTGTTTTAAGCATGTACAGAGCTGTAGGAAAAAATGACATTAGGCCAAGAAGCAAAGTTTAAATACTTATAAATGCTTTTTTTTTTTTTGAGACAGAGTCTCGCCCTGTCCCCCAGGCTGACAGTGCAATGGTGCGATCTCGGCTCACTGCAACCTCTG
This sequence comes from Trachypithecus francoisi, assembly GCF_009764315.1. Taxonomy (NCBI): domain Eukaryota; kingdom Metazoa; phylum Chordata; class Mammalia; order Primates; family Cercopithecidae; genus Trachypithecus; species Trachypithecus francoisi. The sequence goes on from NW_022681455.1 coordinate 45,158,017, forward strand.
CCTCCCAGGTTCTAGCGACTCTCCTGCCTCAGCCTCCCAAGTAGCTGGGATTATAGGTGTGCACCACCACACCTGGCTAGTTTTTTTTTTTTTTTTTGTATTTTTGTATTTTTAGTAGAGACAGGGTTTCACCATGTTGGTCAGGCTGGTCTCGAACTCCTGACCTTAGGTGATCCACCTGCCTTGGCCTCCCAAAGTGCTAGGATTACAGGCGTGAGCCACCATGCCCAGCCAAATACTTACCAATTTTAAAAACTTTAAGTCATGGATGTATATCAAAAAAAGATAGTAACTGAAATAGTACAAAGAGAATATAGGACTTACAAACTAGCAGAGGAAAAAGAAATGAAGAAAACCCAATCGATCTAATACAACATAAAAAAGGAGGAGAAAAAGCAAATTAAAAAGCACAGTAAATTTAAAACACAAGATAAGAGAGCATATACAGTATCAGTAATTAAATCCATATAAATTAATCAATTAAAATACACAGAGCCTCTCTGATTATAAAGAAAATCGAGAGAAAACCAAATATAAAATAAAAAGTTGAAAGTAAAGGACTGGAAAATAATTTACCAATTATACATTTTAATTATAAATTATAATAATTTAAATTATAATTATTTAATTATAATTATGAGCTTTGTGTGTCAATATTAATATCAGATTTTAAAAGACTTTAAGAGAAATAACTCTCTGACATATATACATATAAAAACAAAAGACTGAATTGTGAATTACATTAGTGTGCTCACGCTACAGCTTACCCTCAGCCTATAAAGTTACAGACTCATTATTTTAAAATATACCAGTAATTCCAGGGATGGCTATGATCAAATACTTAAGAAGATACATGTGGCAGGACCACAATTCCTGTATCTTGGTAATTTGTTAGAAGGAGAAGAATGAAAAGAGTATAACACTCTGACGAGTGCAGGAATGGTTTCCGAATTTGCTGACCCACATGGATTAAAGCATTCTCAACCACAGTATTTTGTCATATAAAACAGATTTCCCCACCAAGGTTTCATAATAAAGCAGCTATGGGCACCATATATAAGTAGTTTTAAATGACCAAATCCTTCCACTCTAAAGACAAGAAAATTAAACACAATATACTGTTTATACTATAGTTATTTTATATAGGAAGGGAAAATATTATTTTTTAATCTACTATAGTTTATTATTGACTTAAAAATAAAACATGGGCCAGGTATGGTGGCTCACCTGAGGTCAGGAGTTCAAGACCAGCCTGGCCAACACAGTGAAATCCCGTCTCTATTAAAAATACAAAAATTAGATGGGCGTGGTGGTGCACGTCTGTAGTCCCAACTACTTGGGAGACTGAGGCAAGGAGAATCACTTGAACCCAGAAGGAGGCTGCAGTGAGCCGAGATCGCACCACCACACTCCAGACTGGGCAACACAGTGAGATTCCATCTCAAAAAACAAACAAACAAACAAAAAAAACAAGAACAAAACAGAAACAAACAAAAAAACATGAAGTAACTGAAAATCTGATTTTCAAAGAGAAGGCATACTAGGATACTTTAAGACTATGAGTTTTAGTGTGAAAGTAGTATGTCTGTTCCTTTAAGTGAATTAAATTTAAAATATAATTTAAAAAAATAGTTCAATTGCACTAAATGTTACTTTATAAACTGGAGGTTGATACTTATAAAGACTTGAATGCCATTTTTAAACCTAAAAATTACAATACAAAACCTTTCATTTGCTGAAATTGCCATGATCTGAAGTGCCATTTACTTAATGCTTCACAGATGTATGATGCCAAGTTGTTAGTCAAATTGGAAAGTATATTTAGTCAGAAAAAAAGAAATCTTCCAAAACATGTTTTCCTATATTTTACTGACATTTACATGGGATACTATGAAATGTGTCATTTATTTGCACTTTATAATCTATAAATGAAGCTCTCCCTTTCTTTTTCCAAATCAAATATGCTGTTATTGTGACCACATAATAGCTTTTCATTTGAAGACACCATTGTTTCTATAATCCCTCAGACCATGGTCATGTGCTACTTTGTCATATTTTTAACTGGACTTTTCATCACACTTTCTTCTTTGACCTTTACCCTGAGAGCCTTAGTCATAACTGAAACTTCGCTGTAAGGATGTTTTGCTACACAATCGAGCTCACTATTATGAGTCATTATACACTTTTAATAAGCTGATGTGCAGTGATATGAAAGTACTAATTTTACCACAAGGTTACTAGTGTTACTAGAGCATGTACTAATAAATCTGGCTAACACTGAATACATGCCACAGTAGGAGGTTAGACAAAAATGGAAGAGACCACTGATATGTTCCTTTGTGGTAATATGAGTATACATAAAGGAAAAGGTTGGTATCCATAATTAATATTGGGGCCTTTAAACGTCATGACTACTATTAGAGTCCGTTATGGATCAAATGCAATTAGAAATACTAGTGTAAATATGACTAGGAAACTGAAAATTAAAATGGAAAAATAAGAAAAATTGAATTTTTATGATTAAAAGTACTGTAAATAATTAACATAGCACTCTGTATATTACCAGCACCCTTTAAGACCTCTTAACGTTATTAATTGCAAAGCAGTAGAAGGTAGGAAAATCTTTTATAGGCTCCTCACAATGTAGAGGTTGTTTCTATAGCAGTTACAAATACACATATATTAAATCCACCAATTTCTAAGAAACAGATCTTGTCATACTTTAGTACATTTATAACACAAATGTCTTATGCGTATAATTAAGCAAAGTTAAATGGTTACTTACAGAAACTTAGTTGTCGACTTTCACAGAATTCTGCATATTGAGCTGAATCCATAATTCGAGTTTGTCTTTCTGCTCTCTAATAGATAAAAAGACACAACATTTTTTAAAGCAAGTAGACTATTATATATGTTTTCACAGCTTAAACTTAGAATTGACCATTTTCCTTTCCTTATGCCAGGTGAACAGGGTAGTACTACCACATAGATCATGATACATAAAATTACAATAACACTAGTTGTGAAGCTGGTGTCTTTTGGAAATAAAATTTAAATACTACTTTCTGCTCCTTTGTTATTGAAACTAAAACTAAAGGACCTCATGTCTAAATTTTCTAACTTGTATCATCCTTTTAAAGAAAAAGAAAATAATGAGGGAATAATAAACCAAGCAGAAAAACTGTTACAAATATTACTGTCAATCTGCTTTAAAGCTGTGATTTTCAATGTTAAACAAGAATCGGCGAATGGACTCCATATATTATTCCTTTTCAGTTAGAATCTGGGGCTACAGTTGACAAATCCATATTTTAGATTGCAAGAAAATAAAGAAAAAGGTAAACACAATACAGATCCTTTAATCTGAGTCCAGGTATGATTCATTTGGTATAGTTTCATTTGTGGAGTTTTTGATTCAGTATAGCAGATGTTTACTGCTTCACTGTCCCACAAGAGGTAGGATAATTATAATTCATCCATAGTTTGGTGGGAAGGAATATGACCACTTCCGCTTCCTTGGTAAGGAAAGCATTTTGAAATGAGACAGGCTGGTACTTCTTGGAATGAATTTCTGCCCAGCGAAGAAAAAAAAAATCTCAGATTTAATTTTTTTTTTTTTCTGTTGTGGAAGAACTTTCAGCAAGTTATCTTTACCATCGTTGTTGGAGCACATAAGTACCATTTCTTCTAATGTCTGTGGATGTTTTGTATTTTTGAAACAGAAATTATTCTTTTTTCTTTTATTTGTGTGAGTAGTCAATTCCAATGATACATCAGTCGATGGAATGAATAATGGTGTACTAACTGGAGCTTAATAGAGAATACAGACGAGGCAGTGGGAGTTAAGGTAAAAATTACTAGTCACTACTGTGGTTCCTTCTAAGACCACTGACTGCTTTTCCCCCTCCTCATTTTCTGCTTCCCTTTTTTCTTTCCCTCCCTCTCTCCCTTCCTTCATTCCTTACCTCCCACACATCCACATACTCACAAACATACATATATGCAGGCACAAACGCAAGTTTCTCTTGGTTATTTACCCACTAGGTTCAAGTATCCTTTTTGGGCATGTACAAACATTAAAAAAAAAAAATATATATATGGTATATATGTATGTGTATATACATAAGGTATATATGTATATATATACACACACAAAGATAAATAAATTATATATGTACACAAATATACACACAAATTTATCTTTTTTTATATATACACAAATACACATATATGTATATATGTATGTACATATCTTCTTGTGTATGTGTTAGAAATACCACGGTCTCGGCTGGGTGTGGTGGCTCACGCCTGTAATCCCAGCACTTGGGAGGCCTAGGCAGGTGGATCACTTGAAGGCAGCCGTTTGAGACCAGCCTGGCCAACATGGCAAAACCCTGTTTCTACTAAAAATACAAAAATAAGCTGGACGTGTGGCACAGGCCTGTAATCCCAGCTACTTGGGAAGCTGAGGCAGGAGAATTGCTTGAACCTGGGAGGTGGAGGTTGCAGTGAGCTGAGATCACGCCACTGCACTCCAGCCTGGGTGACAGAGTGAGACTCTGTCTCAAAAAACAAACAAACAGACAAACAGAAAACCACGTCTCCTTAAGATATATTATTGGGTTAATTTTTATTTACTTGGAAGTATTTTTTGATATATAAATGCATGATCTAGTTTTAGCCCTCTTTCTAATGTATCTGACACATGACTCAATAAATGTTTCTTGATGAAAATAGGAAGCAAGAAAGGGAGAATTTATTTATATGTTTTGAACATTACAAAAAAGTTGCAGCTGGGCGTGGTGGCTCATGTCTATAATCCCAGCACTTTGGGAGGCTGAGGCAGGTGGATTACGAGGTCAGGAGATTGAGACCATTCTGGCTAACATGGTGAAACCTGTCTCTACTAAAAATATAAAACATTAGCCGGGCGTGGTTGCATGTGGCTGTAGTCCCAGCTACTTGGGAGGCTGAGGCAGGAGAATTGCTTGAACTCAGGAGGCAGAGGTTGCAGTGAGCCAAGATCGTGCCACTGCACTCCACCCTGGGCAACAGAGGGAGACTCCGTTTCAAAAAAAAAAAAAAGCTCATGTGTTTATTTAAATAAACTCTCTAAGACTGATAATACTATCATGAATTTGTATCTATGTACGTATGTTTGTGTATTATATACCTGCTTGTCTATGTCTCACTATAGCAGGAACCACTCAGGTTTGAATTTCTAGCTCCTAGGAAAATATCTGACACATGATAAATAAGCAATAAACATTTGTTGGATGAAAAAATGCTACCGTTTTATTCTACAGGGCAAATGACTATCCCCATAATGGAACTAGATCGAGAATGATTATCTAATGATTCTTACATACCATCTTTGCTACTCTCCAGCTTGGTAGCCTCCTCTACCCAATATATGGCTAGAGAGAAAGGACCTGGATAACCATGGAAAAAGAATGTTCCTAAAGGGATTCTTAACACCAACTTTTTCTTCCACCAAGTTGGACAACCAAGATTTGGCAGCCTCTGCATATATGCTTACGTAGCTGATGTATTGGCAATAAGTGTTTCTAGAAATGAGAGTTAGGAAAATTTATCGTCAGAGGTTAAGGTTGCCAGAATTGCCAGCTACAATATTTCAAGGACAACCATAAACATCTGAAAGACTAAATTATTATGGCTAGCTTCATTCCTTTCAGATACCCTCTCCAATGCCTATTCTCTTTTCTTCATTAAGCATCCTAGTTCTTTTTTAATTCCTCCAGCATCGAAGCAGTAAACTTTGATCTGAGGAGTCCCACAAATCTGACCCTAGGGTATATTTAAGAAGTCATTTATCCTGTGCCTAGCACACAGGAAACACTCCAAGCAAAGCAGCTGACTCAACAGCAAAGACTTACAGAAAATACAAAATCATGGCTTAGAGATAGAAGGCAGCTTAAAGTTTATCTTGTTCAAACCTTTTCAATTCAAAGATAAGGAAATTGAGGCTCAGAGAAGTGATTTGTCAAAGGTCGACTAAGTTAGAATTCAAGCCCAGGACTCCCAATTCCTAAGTCAGCCTATTTTCATTATAAAAAGCTGTCTTCAACTAATGGTAACTTTTTATTCCAATGTTTTCCTTTGGGATGCTCTAAGTTTCATATATTGTCTTACTAAAACATGTCATGTAGCCCCTACAATTAACATGCTCAAACTATTCATAAGAAAAAGAAATTTGCTGACCCTGGGTCAGCAAATAATGTACAACCTGGGGGTAATCTAATGCAGAGTGCAGAAACTGTAGTGTATCTGATAGTGCAAGCACGTCACAGGTGTGTAAAGATACTGCTTCCATTCACTCTCTGGATGCTGAACAAGGCTGAGGCAGAACCCCTAGGCTGGTATCTGCTACCAGCTGCCTTGTCCATTTACTTTGGTGGGTGATAAAAATATTATCATTTTCTATGTGAGCTATGATGTGAGAATGACTGGAAGCACTGTACTAACACTAATGTCCTCGAATATTACAAGATACAAAACATGAATGCTATTCACAGCATGGTCAAGGGAGTTCATGAAATCAGAGAATCTTTGAGCTATATATGCACTGACTTGGATTTGAGGATGATGAAGATGATTTGGATATGCTTATCACCTAATTTTTGTTTATTCCTCTTTCTTTCCCCGAATTGTTTAAAAACAAAACAAAACAAAAAAAGGAACAAATTTTGGCTGATGAAGATGATTTGGATATGCTTATCACCTAATTTTTGTTTATTCCTCTCTTCCCCCTGAATTGTTTCAAAAATACAAAAAAAAAAAGGAAGACATTTTGGCCATATGATCCAAATAATTCAACATCTGAGTATTACATTTTCTCCTGTCCTTCCACTATCATCTTAAATACTCAGAAAGGGAGTAAATATCTAATTTTCATGAACTGTATGTTCTCTAAATACAGGAACTGTGCTGCTCTTCTAGAGTGCTGAGGTAATGCTGTGCTTGGATTTGCCTGGGCCTCACTAGCTGAAACAAGGGACAGACAAATGGATGGACTGAGACAAAAGAAATGCATTTAAGTACGTGTTGACTGGCCTAAGACCAGAAACGTTAAGAATTAGGATCAAATTATAATCCAATTTTACAAATCCCAGAGAGATGAGGCAGTTTTTAAGACAAAAATCCATTAAAAAAATCAACACAGTGGTCAAATATTAAATAAGTGTGGCTCTTATTTACTTTGGTGCCCTAATTCTACCTTCTCGTCTGCCTCTATTCAGATCACCCATTCTGATCCATACTAAAGTATACATTGGCAGTCCTTTTCTACTCCTTTAAGAAATCTGTGGAAAAAGATTCAAGGGGACAATATCATAAGCCTAGTAAAACATCATGATCAGAATAATGCTCACTCTTTCAGATGGTTTTATTTTTAAAATGAACATAATTATTTTTTATTTTTATTTTTAAAATGAAGCTAATAAAACTGCTTACTCTTTGAGATGGTTTTATAAAATAAAATTTATAAAATGTTTATATTTATATACATATTTAAAATATTTATAAAATAAAACCATCTCAATAAAGAGTAAGCAGTTTTATTAGTTTCATTTTACAAATGAAGACACTGACTTAGAGAACTTAAAGGAAAACTTTAAAAGCATACAGCTAATAAAGAGGCAAAACTAGAAGTAAAACTTGGGTCCTAAATACCTACTCTAAGGTACACAAAGTTTCTCAGAAAAGACTTACTATTCTAGATCATATTAATTGTAATAAAGTTTGTACTCCCTTTAGGCTCTAGTTTCTTTTGAACTAAATATTACAATGCAAACTTAATTTTAAAAGAGTTACTCTGGCTAGTCTGTATAGTCATTAAACTAGAATAAAAAATACATCATATCATTGTCAAAGGCACTGAAAACACAAATCTCTGAAATAAAAGTCACTGAATAATCACAGATGATTTATCATGGCTTTTCTGAACATTCTCAAATTACACAATGCTCTCCTATCTCAGACTGCCACATGAATGTAAGGTCATCTTTGGATTAGTCATACTCTTGTATCTGCAAGTCCAGTTTGTCTTCTGCTTAATCTGTCAATTCCACCCACTCCCTGGTTTCTTTAGGTGTCAACAACAGCATTCTTGAACATTCATAAAATATGCAACAAACATACTTAGAGGATTTTCAGAAATTACATCTTACTAGCATTACAATATAGCTAAGTATTATAACACAGGAGCAAATATGGAGAAACTACTTGTGAAAGAATTATTCCTAAAGTTTCCCAAATACTCAACGGTATTTTAAAATTTAATTGAAATAGCTTTTTAAAAAGGTAAAACAGAATAGTTGGTGACTAGTTGCTCTTCTCACTACCAGAAAGTTACAGCTTTTTCTTGTTATTGTAAAACATACAGAGGAGGCAGACTTTTAGGCTAGATGAACTCACTTTCTGCGTCCTACTTAAATGAAAACAGAAGTGCTAATATCCCTACAGATACAGTGCCTAGTATAATTTGTTCGTTCAATATCGTGAATACAACAAACTCTTGGTACATATTTGTTAATCTGAATTTTCAGTGAAAAGTTTTTACTTCAATTAATGTGAAGTTGATTATGTCTTTGAAAAATACTTTCAGTATGGACAATCATCATTTGCCCTGTCTGTACCACTTTGAGGTGTGAGGCTGGATTACTTATGCAGCATACTGTTCCATTTAAATTCTGTGTGCTTTCATCGAAGCATTTTTAAAGGTTATGGAAGCTATGTGCTGGCATATCTCTTGGCAGCTTCTCAAGGCACATGGCATTTAACTTTCTTCAGCAACACAAAAACACTGAGCAGAACTTTCAAACCAAGACGAGAGTATCTGCTCTCACTTCTACTTCAAGTTTTTTTTTAAATTTCTTTTTTGAGACAGGGAATTGCTTTGTCACTCAGGCTGGTGTACAGTGACACCATCATGGCTGACTTCAGCCTCCACCTCCCCAGTTTAAGTGAGCCTCCTGCCTCAGCCTCCTGGGTAGCTGGGACTACAGGTGTGTGCCATCAGGCCTGGTGAATTTTTTATTCTTATTTTTACAGAGATGAGATCTCTATAAAATTGCCCAGGCTGGTCTTGAATTGCTGGCCTCAAGTGATCCTCCTGCCTCGGCCTCCCAAAGTGCTGGGATTACAGGCATGAGCCACTGCACCTGGCCAAAAAAATTGTTTTTAAATCTTATTCTGATTACTCTTAAAAGTCTTACAATTGAAATGCAGAGTGCTTTTTGCATGGAAAAGGCAAAATGCTTTTACCAAAACGGTAATCTACCAACAATCTCATGTTCAACAGGCACTGGTTGTTGAACTTCAAAACTTCAAATGGAGTGGTTGGCAGCAGCATTCAGCAATGTGGCAATGTGTAAATTATGAAATGTATATGCATGTTTGTATATGTATAATGTGGTCTGCTTGCAGAAGGATAATATTAACAAGTCAGTAAATACCATAGAATGTCGAAGAAACCATATCTCCAACTCACCGTAGGTAAGGAAGCTGAGGTCGGTCCAGAAAAGTTAAAGGATTTACTGGGATGGTTGCAGAGGCAATCCAGTACCCCAGTGAGTGCTCATTCTGCTTGCTGGGTGAGTTTGTAATTTGGTAGACTCCTTTCCCAAAAGCCAAGTAAGCCTCCCTCAAAACACATGGTAAAGTACCCTTTCTTTTTACTCCACTGCAAAAGTCATCATTTTGGGCCTAGGGTATTGCAACAGTTTCCTAGCTTTCACAGACCTTTCCTCTCCCAACCTATCCTGCATACTAGTATTTTAAATAAAAACATGGAGAAAAGGCCCTTGTACATTGCAAGACTCACCGTAGTAGGCTCTCCTGTATCCCCACACCACTTTCTTTTCTCTGACTCAAAAACAAATGGCTCTAAACTAATCACTGCATTAAATTTAAGCTCAACTGTCTGACTTCTAAATACAGACATAATCTGGACCATTCTACCTTAGCACACATTGTTCTCACTAAAACCAAATTTATTCTTTGTTTTTAGTTAAATCACCCTTTGTCACATGTGCCATGTACTGCTGCCACTCCCCCACTACTGTGCTGGTCACCCCTCCCCATCTCCATGGTCATTTAAATCACTCCCTTTCTTCAAGGTCTTGCATAGGTCCCACCTCCTCTGGGAAGTTCGTGTAGTTTACAGTGATTTCTCTCTTCTAAAAATTATTTGTTCTTCTAGATAGTATTGTACCACTTCCTGAACTTTTCTATGTGTGCTACTTTTGTCTCTCCTCAAAGAGTAGCTGTGGGAATGTATTAGTGGAAAAATCAAATTTATACTAGAACGTATGTACCTTAATTTCATTTATGTTTGAACATACACACACATATGCACATGTGTATGCCTGCAAATACACGGAAAAAGTCTGGAAGCAAATATATTATACTTTTGAGAGTATTTATCTCTGGAGGTGAAATTATAGGTAACTTTAACTTTTCAGTTACACATTTCAATAATTTTTTTTTTTTACAGTGAATTACAAACAGAAAAAGAGTTTCAAAAGTAAAGAAATCTTCTTTCCTCTTGAGCTAATTTTGCTTGACTTACAGGAAGTCATTAACTGTGCACACATAAAAATAATCAAAGCACTTACCCAAGGGGCAGAAAATCACAGAGAAACAGCAAAGACTTGAATATATGCTTTTAGAAAAAAAAAATCAAAAAACAAAAACACACATACATACAGAGAAAATCACAGAGAAACAGCAAAGGCTTGAATATATGCTCTTAGGACAAAAAAAATCAAAAAACAGAAACACACATACACATACAAAGGAGAATGTCATGCAATAATATTTAAGGGACCAACTCAGAATCCTGATTGATGCAGTAGAAACCGAAAGTTCACTTAGGTTTGACCTGTAATTTTCACTGAATTATATCGACTTGAATAGAAATGCAGTATATTTTCTATATCACAGCCTTAAAAAATAGGTTTCCAGTGGTGCTAATTTGTTTCCCCAGAGTGGCATGCATAATATACCAATTTTATGTGTCCAAGGTACTAAGAATGTCTTACAGTAATTACATGAAGTTTCCTAAAGAGCTGTAGACCCTAGAATATTCAAAGTATTTAAAAGAAATTTTGTGCTGAAAGTGAGTAATCCTCAGCCAGTACAAAGCATCAGTGATTGAGAAACACACAAAAAGATATTTGTGCTACTACAACATAATAGAGTTGTTTCAAAATATTAATTCAGTTTTTTTGATCTATATTCTATGGGTCTAAATATATTAATTAATGTCAACATAGGACCTTTACCTTTTTAATACATTTTAAACCACCAAGAGTGGGCATTAATTGGTTATATAATGAAAAATATAGTCATTAAAATCAAAGTAATAGATTTAAAAACGTTTTAATGCGCATTAAAAATTGTTAATCTAAATGTATTAAGCCAGTAATGGGGAAAAACCATATGTAATAAAATATTTCCCGTCTTGGGATAAAATGTGTGCTAAGAAAAGTATCATTTTTAAAATAACCTAGTGCCATACAACCTAATTCCCTGTCAAGTTGTAAATCCCAGTGTTTAGTGTTAGTACCAATTTTTGCTAGTGTTTCCCTGAAGTTGTAAATATGCTCTGGAATAACTCAGTTGGCAAATAACATAAAAAGCCATGTGAGTTTCTGCCCAAACTATTTCTTTTAAGTAAAAGAACACTGACTTTTTGTTTTCCTGATTAAGGACATCACAATCCCCCCCACCCTTTTTTTTTTTTTTTTTTTTTGGTGGTTTTTATTTGGCTGTATATAAAAAAGTGAACATACTAGTTTAATATGTGTAAAATCTTTAGGCATTCTGAATAACATTCCTAAAAATTCTCAGAGGTTTACATAATATCTAGATGAGCTGATAGGCTTTATAGCAGAGCAGACATACAGGGATACGGTTAAATATTTTGGTCATTTTGGATAAAACTTTAGAATACTGCCTGAAAAATATAAAAGCCATTAATGCATAAAATTTAGTTCATACTTCCTCTTTAATCTTGAGTTAGAACTGCAGATCTTTCCATCTTGATTTAGGAAAGATCACATTCTCAAGTAGTCACATATGCACACTTTATGGAGTCTGGCTTTACTTACATAGAATAAAAGTATAGCATCTTTAAGGTAAAATCTTGTGAAAGGGGAAGCCTGTAAGTGCAGCATGGCTCTCACATCGTCCCCAAGGATACACAGAACTCTGTAAAGAACAAGGGAACCCTGCTTGAAATCTCCCTTTGTTGCTACTATGTGATTTATCTTAGTTTTTTCAATAAGGACTTTTTCTAAACATGTGAAAATAAAAATTTTTATCACAGATTAATTCATCAGTTAATTCCCTCTAAGCAAGTTCCATCAGCTCTATCTTTAAAATGTAACTAAAATAAACCACTTTCATCACCTTCTGCTGTCACTGATACTACTCTAGTCCAAGCCACCATCATCAGCTCTCCTCTGGATTACTGTATTAGTCTATTCTCATGCTGCTATAAAGGACTGCCTGAGACTGGGTAATTTATAAAGGAAAGAAGTTTGACTGACTCACATTTCCAGAGAACTAGGGAGGCCTCAGGAAACTTACAATCATGACGGAAGGGGAAGCAAACACATCCCTTTTCAAATGATGGTAGGAAGGAGAAGTGCCAAGCAAAACGAGGAAAAGCCCCTTATAAAAACATCATATCTCCTGAGAACTCACTCAGCATGATGAAAACAGAAGCATGGGGGTAACTGCCCCCATGATTCAATTACCTCCCAATGGGTCCCTCCCATGACACATGGGGATTATGGGAACTACAATTCAAGATGAGATTTGAGTGGGGACATAGCCAAACCATAGTTCCACCTTGGCTCCTCCCAGATCTCATGTCCTCACATTTCAAAACCAATCATGCCTTCCCAACATCCCCCAAAGTCTTAACTCATTCCAGCATTAACCCAGAAGTCCAAGTCCAAAGTTTCACCTGAGACAAGGCAAGTCCCTTCCACTTATGAGTCTGTAAAATCAAAGACAAGTTAGTTACTTCCTAGATACAGTGGTGGTACAGGCATTGGGTAATACACCCGCTCCAAATGGGAGAAATTGGCCAAAATGAAGGGTTTACAGGTCCCACATAAGTCCAAAATCCAGTGGGGCAATCAAATCTTTTTTTGTGTGTGTGGGTATTTTTATGATTTTATTTTAAAATCATTTTAGATTTTCTAAAAAATTGCAAGAATTGTACAAAGGTAATTTGTGCCTTTACCTAAATTCCCTAGTTGTTAGAAATTGCCTTATTTCCTCTGCCTATGGAGATATATTTTAAAATTATCCACTTTAAATAACATACATTTTTTAAATTGAGTACTTCTTATTATAAAAACTCATTTTTTAAAAATTATACTTTATGTTCTAGGGTACATGTGCACAACGTGCAGGTTTGTTACGTATGTATACATGTGCCATGTTGGTGTGCTGCACCTATTAACTCGTCATTTACATTAGGTATATCTCCTAATGCTATCCCCCACTCTTTCCCCCACCTCACAACAGGCCCCAGTGTGTGATGTTCCCCTTCCTGTGTCCAAGTGTTCTCATTGTTCAATTCCCACCTACGAGTGAGAAAATGCGGTGTCTGGTTTTCTGTTATTGTGGTAGTTTTCTGAGAATGATGATTTCCAGCTGCATCCATGTCCCTACAAAGGACACGAACTCATCCTTTTTTATGAATGCATAGTATTCCATGGTGTATATGTGCCACATTTTCTTAATCCAGTCTGTCACAGATGGACATTTAGGTTGGTTCCAAGTCTTTGCTATTGTGAATAGTGCCACAATAAACATACCTGTGCATGTGACTTTATAGCAGCATGATTTATAATCCTTTGGGTATATACACAGTAATGGGATGGCTGGGTCAAATGGTATTTCTAGTTCTAGATCCTTGAGGAATAGCCACACTGTCTTCCACAACGGTTGAACTAGTTTACAATCCCACCAACAGTGTAAAAGTGTTCCTATTTCTCCACATCCTCTCCAGCACCTATTGTTTCCTGACTTTTTAATGATTACCATTCTAACTGGTGTGACATGGTATCTCATTGTGGTTTTGATTTGCATTTCTCTGATGGCGAGTGATGACGAGCATTTTTTCATGTGCCTGTTGACTGCATAAATGTCTTCTTTTGAGAAGTATCTGTTCATATCCTTTGCTCACTTTTTGATGGGGTTGTTTTTTTCTTGTAAATTTGTTTGATTACGTTTATTGATTTGCATATATTGAACCAAATATTTGTAGTTCTGGATATAAGGACTTTGTCAGATGAGTAGATTGCAAAAATTTTCTCCCATTCTGTAGGTTGCCTATTCACTCTGATGGTAGTTTCTTTTGCTGTGCAGAAGCTCTTTAGTTTAATTAGATCCCATTTGTCGATTTTGGCTTTTGTTGCCACTGATTTTGGTGTTTTAGACATGAAGTCTTGACCCATGCCTATGTCCTGAATGGTATTGCCTAGGTTTTCTTCTAGGGTTTTTATGGTTTATAGGTCTAACATTTAATCTCTAATCCATCTTGAATTATTTTTTGTATAAGGTGTAAGGAAGGGATCCAGTTTCAGCTTTCTACTTATGGCTAGTCAGTTTTCCCAGCACCATTTATTAAATAGGGAATGCTTTCCCCATTTCTTGCTTTGTCATGTTTGTCAAACATCAGATGGTTGTAGATGTGTGGTATTATTTCTGAGGGCTCTGTTCTGTTTCATTCGTCCATATCTCTGTTTTGGTACCAGTACCATGCTGTTTTGGTTACTGTAGCCTTGTAGTATAGTTTGAAGTCAGGTAGCATGATGCCTCCAGCTTTGTTCTTTTGGCTAAGGATTGTCTTGGCAATGCGGGCTCTTTTTTGGTTCCATATGAACTTTAAAGTAGATTTTTTCCAATTCTGTAAAGAAAGTCATTGGTAGCTTGATGGGGATGTCATTGAAACTATAAATTACCTTGGGCAGTATGGCCATTTTCATGGTATTGATTCTTCCTATCCATGAGCATGGAATGTTCTTCCATTTGTTTGTGTCCTCTTTTATTTCATTAAGCAGTGGTTTGTAGTTCTCCTTGAAGAGGTCCTTCACATCCCCTGTAAGTTGGATTCCTAGGTATTTTATTCTGTTTGAAGCAATTGTGAATGGGAGTTCACTCATGATTTCACTCTCTGTTTGTTTGTTACTGGTGTATAAGAACGCTTTGATTTTTGCACATTGATTTTGTATTCTGAGACGTTGCTGAAGTTGCTTATCAGCTTAAGGAGATTTTAGGCTGAGATGATGGGGTTTTCTAAATATACAATCATGTCATCTGCAAACAGGGACAATTTGACTTCCTCTTTTCCTAATTGAATACTCTTGATTTCTTTCTCTTGCCTGATTGCCCTGGCCAGAACTTCCAACACTATGTTGAATAGGAGTGGTGAGAGAGGACATCCCTGTCTTGTGCCAGTTTTCAAGGGGAATGCTTCCAGATTTTGCCCATTCAGTATAATAGGCTGTGGGTTTGTCATAAATAGCTCTTATTATTTTGAGATACGTTCCATCAATACCAAATATATTGAGAGAGTTTACCATGAAGGGCTATTGAATTCTTTCAAAGGCTTTTTCTGCATCTATTGAGAAAATCATGTGATTTTTTTCTTTGGTTCTGTTTATATGGTGGATTATGTTTATTGATTTGCGTATATTGAACCAGCCTTGCATCCCAGGGATGAAGCCCACTTGATCGTGGTGGATAAGCTTTTTGATGTGCTGCTGGATTCGGTTTGCCAGTATTTTATTGAGGATTTCTGCATCGATGTTCATCAGGGATATTGGTCTAAAATTCTCTTTTTTTGTTTTGTCTCTGCCAGGCTTTGGTATCAGGATGATGTTGGCCTCATAAAATGAGTTAGGGAGGATTCCCTCTTTTTTTATTGATTGGAATAGTTTCAGAAGGAATGGTACCAGCTCCTCCTTGTACCTCTGGTAGAATTTGGCTCTGAGTCTGTGTGGTCCTGGACTTTCCTTGGTTCGTAGGCTATTAATTATTGCTTCAATTTCAGAGCCTATTATTGGTCTATTCAGGGATTCATCTCCTTCCTAGTTTAGTCTTGGGAGAATGTATGTGTTCAGGAATTTATCCATTTCTTCCAGGTTTTTCTAATTTATTTGCAGAGAGGTGTTTATAGTATTCTCTGATGGTAGTTTGTATTTCTGTGCAGTCGGTGGTAAATCCCCTTTATCATTTTTTATTGTGTCTATTTGATTCTCCTCTCTTTTCTTCTTTATTAGTCTTGCTAGTGGTCTATCAATTTTGTTGATCTTTTCAAAAAACCAGCTCCTGGATTCATTGATTTTTTGAAGGGTTTTTTTTGTTTCTATCTCTTTCAGTTCTGCTCTGATATTAGTTATTTCTTGCCTTCTGCTAGCTTTTGAATGTGTTTGGTCTTGCTTCTCTAGTTCTTTTAATTGTGATGTTAGGTGTCCATTTTAGATCTTTCCTGCTTTCTCTTGTGGGCATTTAGTGCTATAAATTTCCCTCTACACACTGCTTTAAATGTATCCCAGAGATTCTGGTATGTTGTATCTTGTTCTCATTGGTTTCAAAAAACATCTTTATTTCTGCCTTCATTTCGTTATGTACCATTCAGGAGTAGGCATTCAGGAGCAGTACCATTCAGGAGTAGGCATTCAGGAGCAAGTTGTTCAGTTTCCATGTAGTTGAGTGGTTTTGAGTGATTTTCTTAATCCTGAGTTCCAGTTTGATTGCACTGTGGTCTGGGAGACAGTTTGTTATAATTTCTGTTCTTTTACATTTTCTGAGGAGTGCTTTACTTCCAACTATGTGGTCAATTTTGGAATAAGTGCGATGTGGTGCTGAGAAGAATGTATATTCTGTTGATTTGGGGTGGAAAGTTCTGTAGATGTTTGTTAGGTCCACTTGGTGCAGAGTTGGGCTCAATTCCTGGATATCCTTGTTAACTTTCTGTCTCGTTGATCTGTCTAATGTTGACAGTGGGGTGTTAAACTCTCCCATTATTATTGTATGGGAGTCTAAATCTCTTTGTACGTCTCTAAGGACTTGCTTTATGAATCTGGGTGCTCCTGTCTTGCGTTCATATACATTTTGGATAGTTAGCTCTTCTTGTTGAATTTATCCCTTTACCATTATGTAATGGCCTTCTTTGTCTGTTTTGATCTTTGTTGGCTTAAAGTCTGTTTTATCAGAGACTAGGATTGCAACCCCTGCCTTTTGTTTGTTTTCCATTTGCTTAGTAGATCTTCCTCCATTCCTTTATTTTGAGCCTATGTGTGTCTCTGCATGTGAGATGGGTCTCCTGAATACAGCAAACTGATGGGTCTTGAGTCTTTATCCAATTTGCCAGTCTGTGTCCTTTAATTGGACCATTTAGTCCATTTATATTTAAGGTTAATATTGTTATGTGTGAACTTGATCCTGTCATTACAGTATTAGCTGGTTATTTTGCTTGTTAGTTGATGCAGTTTCTTCCTAGCATCGATGGACTTTACATTTTGACATGTTTTTGCAAAGGCTGGTACCTGTTGTTCCACGTTTAGTGCTTCCTTCAGGATCTCTTGTAGCGCAGGCCTGGTGGTGACTAAGTATCTAAGCATTTGCTTGTCTGTAAAGGATTTTATTTCTCCCTCACTTATGAAACTTAGTTTGGCTGGGTATGAAATTCTGGGTTGAAAATTCTTTTCTTTAAGAATGTTGAATATTGGCCCCCACTCTCTTCTGGCTTGTATAGTTTGTGCCAAGAGATAACGCTGTTAGTCTGATGGGCTTCCCTTTGTGGGTAACCTGACCTTTCTCTCTGGCTGCCCTTAAGATTTTTTCCTTCATTTTAACTTTGGTGAATCTGACAATTATGTGTTTTGGACTTGCTCTTCTCGAGGAGTATCTTTGTGGCGTTCTCTTTATTTCCTAAATTTGAATGTTGGCCTGCCTTGCTAGGTTGGGGAAATTCTCCTGGATAATATCCTGAAGTGTGTTTTCCAACTTCGTTCCACTCTCCCCGTCACTTTCAGGTACAACAATCAGACGTGGATTTGGTCTTTTCACATAGTCCCATATTTCTTGGAGGCTTTCTCCATCTCTTTTTACTCTTTTTTCTCTAAACTTCTCTTTTCACTTCATTTCCTTCATTTCATCTTTAATCACTGATACCCTTTCCTCCAGTTGATCTAGTTGGTTACTGAAGCTTGTGCATTTGTCGTGTAGTTCTTGTGTCATGGTTTTCAGCTCTGTCGGGTCCTTTAAGGACTTCTCTACATTGGTTATTCTAGTTAGCCATTCGTCAAATCTTTTTTCAAGGTTTTTCAAGGTTTCTTTGCTTTGGGTCTGAACTTCCTCCTTTAGTTCAGAGAGGTTTGATCATCTGAAGCCTTCTTCTTTCAACTCGTCAAAGTCATTCTCCATCCAGCTGTGTTCCATTGCTGGCGAGGAGCTGCAATACTTTGGAAGGGGAGAGGCGCTCTGATTTTTAGAATTTTCAGCTTTTCTGCACTGCTTTTTCCCCATCTTTGTGGTTTTATCTACGTTTGGTCTTTGATGATGGTGACGTACAGATGGGGTTTTGGTGTGGATGTCCTTTCTGTTTGTTAGTTTTCCTTCTAACAGTCAGGATCCTCAGCTGCAGGTCTGTTGGAGTTTGCTCGAGGTCCACTCCAGACCCTGTTTGCCTGGGTATCAGCAGCGGAGGCTGCAGAAGAGTGAATATTGCTGAGCTGGAATTGTTCCTGCCTGGTCATTCCTCTGGAAGCTTTGTCTCAGAGCGATACCCGGCCATGTGAGGTGTGAGGAGTCAGTCTGCCCCTAGTTGGGGATGTCTCCCAGTTAGGCTACTCGGCAGTCAAGGACCCACTTGAGCAGGCAGTCTGTCCGTTTTCAGATCTGAAACTCCATGCTGGGAGAACCACTACTCCACAATCAAATCTTAAAACTCCAAAATGATCTCCTTTGACTCCACATCTCATATACTGGTTGCACTGATGCGAGAGAGGTGGGGTCCCAGGGCCTTTGGCAGTTACACCCCTGTGGTTTTGTGGGGCACAGCTCCCTTCCCAGCTGCTTTCGTGGGCTGGCGTTGAGTATCTGTGGCTTTTCCAGGAACACAGTGCAAGCTGTCAGTGGATCTACCATTCTGGGATCTGGAGAAGGGTGGCCCTGTTACAGCTCTACTAGGCAGTGCCCCAGTGGGGACTCTGTGTGGGGGCTCCAACCCCACATTTCCTTTTTGCACTGCCCTAGCAGAGGTTTTCCAGGAGGGCTCTGCCACTGAAACACACCCCTGCCTGGATATCCAGGTATTTCCATTTATCCTCTGAAGTCTAGATGGAGGTTCCCAAACCTCAATTCTAGACTTCTTGGCTCCCACAGACTCAACACCATGTGGAAACTGCCAAGGTTTGGGACTTGCACCCTCTGAAGCCACAACTCTTTTAGCCATGCTGGGACACAGGGCACCAAGTTCCAAAACTGCACAAAGCAGCAAGGCCCTGGGCCTGACCCATGAAACCATTTTTTCCTCCTACGCCTCCGGGCCTGTGATGGGAGGGGTTGCTGTGAAGACCTCTGACATGCCCTGGAGACATTTTCCCCTGTTGTCTTGTCAATTAACATTTCACTCCTCATTATTTATACAAATTTCTGCAGCAGGCTTGAGTTTCTTCTCAGAAAATGGGTTTATCTTTGGTATCACATTGTGAGGCTGCAAATTTTCCAAAGTTTTATGCTCTGGTTCCCTTTTAAACATAAGTTCTAATTCCAAACTGTATCTTTGTAAATACATAAAACTGAATACTTTTTATAGCACCCAAGGCACCTCCTGAATGACTTGGATAAAAATTTCTTCTGCTATATACCCTAAATCATTTCTCTCAAGTTCAAAGTTCCACAGACCTCTAGGGCAGGGGCAAAATGCTGCCAGTCTCTTTGCTAAAACACAGCAAGAGTCACCGTTATTTTAGTTCCCAACAACTTCCTCATCTCCATCTGGGACCACCTTAGCCTGGACTTCATTGTTTACATTACTATCAGCATTTTGGTCAAAGCCATTCACAGCAAGTCTGTATGAAGTTCCAAACTTTCCCACATCTTCCTGTCTTCTTCTGAGCCCTCCAAGTCTCTCTAGGAAGTTCCAGACTTTGCCACATTCTCCTGTCTTCTTCTGAGGCCTCCCCTGTTCCATCCTTGGCCTGTTACCAAGTTCCAAAGTCACTTCCACATTTTCAGGTATTTTTACAGCAGCACCCCACTACCTGGTACCAATTTCCTGTATTAGTCCGTTTTACACCGCTAATAAAGACATACCAGAGACTGGGTAATTTATAAAGGAAAACGGTTTAATTGACTCACAGTTCTGCAGGGCTGGGGAGGTCTCTGGAAACTTACAATTATGGCAGAAGGGTAAACAAACACATCCTTCTTCACATGGTGGCAGCAAAGAGAAAATTGAGCAAAAGAGGAGAAGCCCCTCATAAAACCATCAGATTTCCTGAGAACTCACTCACTACCACGAAAACAGCATGGAGGTAACTGCCCCCATAACTCAATAACCTTCCACCAGGTCCCTCCCACAACATGTGAGGATTATGGGAACTACAATTCAAGATTAGATTTGGGTGGGGACACAGCCAAACTGTATCAATTACTGTAATAGACTGCTAATGAGTCTTCCTGCTGTGGCTCACATATATTAGGTAACTTATCCAAGGTTGCTAAGCAATGTGTGCTGCAATCTGAAATGAGGTCTGTCTTACTCTAGAGATTATGCTCTTTTTACTACAGAAGGGGTTTGGCTATGTGTGTATACGCTGGGCAGGGTAGGTGTATGTGAACATTTGAAAATATGTATTTATGTATATATGTTCATATATACCTATGTTTGTATATATAAATATACATATGTCTGTATAAATATACATACATTTATGCATAATGTGTGTATATAAATATATGTGTGTGTGTGTGTGTAATTTAATAGATATCTTATGGAACCCTTATAAATGAAGGTGCTAAAACCTGACATGCTTTGATAGAGGTGAGGAAAGAAGACTGAGAATCCTCCAATATTCTTTGTCTTTTGCAAAGTACTTCTCAATGAAATACCAAAAACTGCAAGACACAACTTGAAAATTGCTGTACTATACTACATTGCCTTCCCTTCAAGGAGTAAGCACTGTGCTTCTGGTTTCAAAACAGAGTCCATTTCACAGAAAGATCATGGTACCAAAGGAAAAAGTAACTCCCATACACCATACAAAGTGACCTTTTAAAAATGCAAATCATGCTGTGTCATTTCTATGAAAACTTTCCTTGGTCCTGACATCATGGTCTGTTGCAAAAATGACAGGCTATCTATAGAGCACTTAGGAAAAAGTGCTCCTAAAACAGACCAGAACAAATGTTGCTATATTTAACTTTCCTGAGCCAATACAATAAGATCTCTCCTCACCTCTGATAAAAATTCTATACCCTATGTGAAAGCTACCCTATTGCTGCCAGAAATGTTAATGAGTAGTGGAGATAACTGTCTCAATGATATACTAAGATGACCAGTTTATTGGGAGGCTGAGGCGGGTGGATCACCTGAGGTCAGGAGTTCGAGACCAGCCTGATCAACATGGTGAAACCCCATCTCTACTAAAAATACAAAAATTAGCTGGGCATGGTGGTGGGTGCCTGTAATCCCAGCTACTAGGGAGGCTGAGGCAGGGGAATCACTTGAACCCAGGAGGCGGAGGTTGCAGTGAGCAGAGATCGGGCCACTGCACTCTAGCCCGAGCGACACAGCAAGACTCTGTCACAAACAAACAAACAAAATGACCCATTTATAGCTTTTACTATCTGTAATTTATGTTCTTAGTTTCACTCTCCCAGTTTATAAAATATCTTAAAAGTTGACTCTTTATATAGAAAACCATAAGTATTCTAACTAACGAACTAAGTTGGTCCTAAATGCCCATCAACCAACCACTGAATAAAGAAAATGTGGTATATATACCATGGAATACTACTCAGCCACAAAAATGAATGAAATAATGGCATTTGCAGCAAGCTGGATGGAGTTGGAGATCATTATTCTAAGTCAATTAACTCAGGAATGAAAAACTAATTATCCTATGTTCTCACTTATAAGTAGGAACTAAGCTATGAGGATGCAAAGGCATAAGAATGATAATAAGGAATTCTGGAGACTTGGTGGGAAGGGTGACAGAGGGGTGAGGGATAAAAGAGTACACTTAGGTACAGTGTACACTGCTTGGGTGACAGGTGCACCAAAATCTCAGAAATCACCACTAAAGAACTTATCTACATAACCAAAAACCACCTGTTTCCCAAACACTATTGGGAAAAAAAATTTAAATGTCAATATACTTGGAAAGAGTCCTATTAATAATATAAACATCAAGTTAATTCTGATTTTTGATAAGCAGAGTAAGTAAAATGATGAGCTCATTGTTAAAAAAAAAGAAGAAAATATGAGGCCGGGCGCGGTGGCTCAAGCCTGTAATCCCAGCACTTTGGGAGGCCGAGACAGGCAGATCACGAGGTCAGGAGACTGAGACCATCCTGGCTAATACGGTGATACCTCGTCTCTACTAAAAAATACAAAAAAACTAGCCCGGCGAGGTGGCGGGCGCCTGTAGTCCCAGCTACTTGGGAGGCTGAGACAGGAGAATGGCGTAAACCCGGGCGGCGGAGCTAGCAGTGAGCTGAGATCCGGCCACTGCACTCCAGCCTGGGTGACAGAGCGAGACTCTGTCACAAAAAAAAAAAAAAAAAGAAAAGAAAAAAAACCCCAAAAAACTGAAGTTGAGTACGTCATGCTCCAGTAAGGAAACAATGCCACCAGTGTGGGAAAAAATTCTCGAGGAAAAATAGGCTTTTATAACTGGATAGCATTTAAGATTAGAAACAAAACAAATAAAATAAAATTATTTATTCCTCTAAATGGAACGTTCTTAATCATCTTAATGCTAAAGTTTCCTTTAATTGGCTGAGTTGTTTTCACGAGTCAGAAATGAGCAAGTCCATCAATAGAAATCTGTCAGAGACTGATCTAAGCTAGAAGCATGAGTTAACATAAAAAAAAAGGAAGAAAACTTTTTATTGAGAATGCCAAGATTTAGTCACTAAAAAAAGGAGAAAATGATAGTCTTTACCAAGTATGACTATCACGAGGATACAAGAATAATCACAGCAATCAAAAATGCTTTGCTTCAGATGCAGTAAATGCAAATTCCTAAATACTTAAGAAAAAGCCGAAATGTCTACACATTTGGAAAATTAGTGTCTTTTTTTTTTTTTTTTTCTTTGAGACAGAGTCTCACTCTGTCGCCAGGCTGGAGTGCAGAGGCGCAATCTTGGCTCACTGCAATCTCTGCCTCCTGGGCTCAAGAGATTCTCCTGCCTCAGCCTCCCGAATAGCTGGGAATACAGGTGACCGCCACCATGCCTGGCTAAGTTTTTGTATTTTTAGTAGAGATGAGGTTTCACCATGTTGGCCAGGCTGGTTTCAAACTCCTGACCTCAAGTGATCTGCCCGCTTCAGCCTCCCAAAGAGCTAGGATTACAGGCATGAGGCACTGCGCCCGGCCATATTTTGAATTCTTATCTGAAAAGTCTACTTACCTAAATTAAAAATATTTTTTAAAAACAGAAATAATTTTTAAAATAATTGTGGGTGTGAAAATCTTTGAATTATAAAGTCTTGCAGGGACTTTTCTATTGAAGAAGCCCTAGCTATACTTAGATTCAGCATAGGTATTTCAAGTAGCCTGAACACAATGACTGTCCCTTGAGCCTCAAAGAATGCAGAAGAGCAAACTCTTCTGCAATCATAAGTGCACAACCTGTAATTATGGTTATTTAACAAAATGGTTTCTGTTAAGATATTTGACGATGAAATTTCCATTCTCTTAGATGTCAGTGCCCAAATTTTATTCAGGCTTTACTCATGAGTAAATGTATTATAACTGTTATTTGATTAAACATCAGTGGCCACTAGGCCTAGTTCATAAGCAAGAAGCTTAGAGAAGGCAAGCCACAGAGGGTGTGGAATGGATTACAAAGAAAGATGATGAAAGGAGAATTGTTTTTGCAACTTGGTCATGTGAGGCAGTGTTTCACCTTAAATAAAGTAACCACAAAAGCTTTAAAGAAGCAAAGGACTAATTGGCAGCAAGAGGAAGTGAAGATCAGTAAAATGGGTGAAGTCAAGTAAGGAAGAATCACAGCATAGAACAGCAGTATTTTAAAATTTTATGTGTACTGCCTTATTTACATGTTTATCCACTCAACAACTGTCAGGTAGAAAGATAAGCTATTATTACATTTCCATTTATAGAAGAAGAAACTGAAACTTACTGACTTTCTGGATTTTTTTAAGATCTTTTTTTTTTAATTTTTATTTTGAAGTAATTTTAAATTTACAGAAAAACTTCAAAAATAGTACAGAGAGTTTCTGTATACTCTTCATCCCACCCTGCCACCCTACATGCGTCTTATCTGATCTCACAAGCTAAACTGGGTCAGGTTTGTTTCGTACTTGGATGAGAGTTTTGTGGTTTTCATCAATAGCAAAATATATTGCTAGAAAGAGTTTAAGATTCCTATTCCAAAATCAGTGCTCTTTCTACTATACTACTGACTTCTACAACAAAATTCCTTATTCAGATATAAACTTTTCTATCTGATCAAGTAAAATTATGCAGAGCACACCTGACATTACTACGACATGTTACAACTTTAGAGATGTATAAAATTTCAATAATCTAAAAAATCCTACATGAAATGCTCTGTAGTGGCCCTGAGAATAAACTGGTTTTGTTTTTGTAGAATTGAAAACCCTCAGATTGAGCTACATGCAGTTTTCATAAGATCTAGAGATGTATTTGAAAATGAATACATTGTTTGATGAAATGTAAGTGGACGAATGTCATGGAATTATCAAAGTGCCTACTGAATATTCGGACTACATTTTCTGAATCATCTTACTCAGGGATAGCAGTAAATATTACATATTCCAGTAACTTGATCTTATGCATGCTGTAAATTCTTTGATTCTGACTCTAGTCACTAAGAAGGGAAGATTATTTCTAAAGTAAATTCCATAGGAATATTGCTATATTATATATTTTAATAAAGAAGATTCTGTCAATGACAGCTACCATTTCTTAAACACCCACGTGCTGAATTGAGCTGGGTACATTACATATGTTATCACAAATCCTTCCCAATACTTCAAAGATGCAGGTCCAGATAAAGGAATCTGAGATTCAGAAACATGAAGTAATTTGTCCAGGTTAGTAACATACCTTGGATAAAGAATGGAACCGTGATTTGAATATGCAGGTCTATCTGACCCCAAAGCCCATGCTCTGGTCATAATACCATACAATCTAAAGAGAATATCAGAAAAAAGACAGATATACTACAAATAGTTTGGTAAAAGATAAAAAACTGTCATTCTATAATAAAGACTTCAAAATTGTTTGTGATGATTCAGATCCTTGATTAGGAAAATGATGCTGAGGGAAGAGATACAAGTGCTAAACAATGAGACTAAGAATACTGCGTATGTTTCATTAATTTGTAGGCTTTAAGTGGGAACACATTGTTTTGACACAGTATGGTCTTATCTGTCTAGGAAGGTCATCCTTCCTTTTTATTCCTTCTAAGTAATAGAATAATAGTTATTATATTGAGTAAGAAGCAACATGAAGGATCCACATGGGAGGACTAGGGTGAGGGTGAAAGTAGGGAGAGAGTTTAGTCTGTCAGAACAGGCTAAAAACCCTATAATCACTGGGGCAATAGGTTTCATGACCAGATTGACCAAATGTTGTATGCAGATTAAAAATAAAACAAAACATGGAAAACATTAAAATAAGTAACAGAAATCCACACAATGGAAATATGTCCTTGCCAAAATAATAAATTAACATTCTTCAAAGCACAAAAGCAATCCTGTTAATACTCTTTTCTATTGGTGCCTTTTAGGTACATTTACAACATGATAAACTAAATTGGACTTTATACAACTCTTAAGTAATACTCCTATTGTACCACACCAGGTATCCCATATAGTTAAATCAACACGCCTTGGTACTTTGCATACCCTCCTTTGCATAATGTTCTTTAGACGAAGTAGAAAAACACACAGCCCAGATGGTACTTATTTTTCTATAGCATGGTATTTTAATTTCTCAAGTCGCAGAATGAATACTTTGATTAACAAAAAAGCCTAAAATCAAATCCTCCCCCATTTTCTTTCAGAATTTAAGAGACAAGAAACATATTAATAAATACCGAATAATTTCTTCAAGCATTTGATGTTGCTAGGTTTCAATGAACAAAATTCTGCAAATTAGTATGAGTCTTAGGCTAAAACATGTTAAGATATTAGCACTTGTCCTGTGGTTATGATTGTTCTTTGAAAATCATAAACCATGACAAAATACTCCTTCAATATAAAAAATAAACTCAATTTTTATCAATTATCTGTGAAAGAATTAACAAAGTGGGGGGGGATCAATGTTCTATGTAAAAGGTTAAGTGGAGCTTTGGAATTGACAGTGAAAGTCTACAAAAAAGCTAGGAGGAGTAATATCTACAGCCTCCTTGACCCATTAAAAGGTGATGAGTTCATGTGACAGCCAAGAATTATCTGCTCTCATGACATGGCACAAAAAAAGTTCGTTGTACATCTTATGAACTTATGAGTTCATTTCATTGGCACAAATTAGAAATAAGACTGTATGATAACCTGGATTTCTTAAAGCATCATGCAAAACAGAATGCAATTATTGTCAAACAGATTGGAATTATTAAGTTCTTTCCATTTACCAAACTGTTAACTAAAACAATTTTTATAGTAGACCAGGTCTATCTTAAGACACTAATTACTTTCTTGAAATATATTCTTATCAATCCAAGGGGCTCATTCACATTTTGTTAGTTAAGATTATTTCTGGCTACATATCTAAGCCAAAATTATAGTTGCGTAGGCAAGATAGAGGTTTATTTTCCTCACATAAATGAATTCTGGAGATAGGTATTTAGGCTTCACAGGAACACTAACTGGAGTCTCCAGGGCCTCAATCTCCTCCAGTATCTGCTCTGACATGTTGTGATTCCGAATGTCTTGGCTTCTAAAGCTCCAGCCTTGAATCTGCACAAAACACTCAAATGCAGAAAGGGTAGGGAGTGTACCCTTTCTCTCAAGAAAAAAAAAAAAAAGAAAAAAATGACCACTTCATCTCATTGATAAGTTCTTGGAAACTGAAAATTTATGTCAAACAACATATAACAAAATCATTTTTTTCTTTGCCCCTCATCAACGTTAACAAAATGATAGTGAAGGAAATGAAGTTATTTGAAGGCCTGTTGTACAATGATGTTAAGTGCGGGCTTATTGTATTAGCAATTCCCGTGGAATGCTTACATTTCACTGGCCACAACTCAGTCGTGTGACCAAATGTGGCTGAGGGTAAGAGAAATGCAGATTTTCTTTATTTCTTCTTGTTTGGTCTGGATGGCAAAATACCCAGCTACAAATCAGTTTTGTTACAAAGGAAGGAGAGCATGGATACTGAGTGGCAAGTAGTTGTGTCTACATGGTGGTATATGACTGAGGTTAAAAATTCATTACATCTATGTGACCCATGATAATCATTTCCAGTACTGATTTTTAGCAGTCATAGGACCTCTAAGAAGTTTAAGAATGAGGATTCTCTTCCATCACATCACTTACATTTTTTTAAATGCAATTTATGCAGTTTTAAACTTCATTGGAGTACTTCCAGGGGATAAGAAGAGGGCAAAGTTAAGTCAGACAACCATGTCTAATAGCTGTCCTAATACTACAAAGATTAAGAAGCGTATGTCTGAAAAAGTAGATTTAGTGGCATTTAATCTATTCATACCTTAGAATTAGCATAACAACTCCTCAAGGAAGGCAAGTGATAGGAAAAGGGGTTTGACAAATGATTCACTCCAATGCATACTTAAATGCTTTGCCATTTTGCATAAATGCCAGCTGGTGGGATGGATTACTGCTATTGACATATTCTATTCTAACCCTTTACTGGAAGCCCGACTATAGCTGCTATCCATCTCAAACTTCATCTAAGGGAGAAATACGCTACAGGATATAAGGGGTAAAGTGATTCCAAGAACAAGGAACTTGAAAGTAACAGAGAATATTTGTAGAACTAGGTATAAATCAATGAAGGATGGATTTTAATGAAGAAGCCACATACCGGGAAAATATTGCTTCACTTGTTAACAAAAAGCATGAAATTACATTTTTGTTGTTTTATTTTGATGAGAGAGATATGAATAAAGCAAATTACATTTAAGATATATTTGAAAAGGAATGGACTGGGCACACCATAGGGTAAATACAATTTCAACCCAATCCCAATGCATTCTATACAGTGCTTAAGTGCTGTAACTCAGTGGCAACTGAGTTTTAATCATAACCTAAATATTTTGAAATATTCTTCTATAATACTGAAAAACATTGTATATACCATTAGAAAAAGATTAGCACAAGTGGTGACAGGAATGTTTACCTGGGAATCAGAAGATCTGGATTCTAGGTCTCGGTTTTACCTCTAACACAAGATGGGACTCTCTAGGTTAAGTTGCTTCATCTCACTGTGACTGACTTCTCTCTTCTTCAATATAGCTCTGAGATTCTGTGGTTCTATGTGTATTCTCTTATCTCAGGGAACTCCCGAAAGTCTTAGAAATATTTTGGCTGGGCATGGTAGCTCACGCCTGTAATCTCATCACTTTGAGAGGTCAAGTTAGGAGGATCCCTTAAAGCCAGGAGTTTGAGAGCGGACATTCTATAGTACAAGTGAGACCCCATGTCTATATAACATGGAAAAAAAAAAAAAGAAAAAAACTAGCTAGGCACCGTGGTGCATGCCTATAGTCCCAGCTACTGGGGAGGCTAAATAAAGTGGGAGGATCGCTTGAGCCCAGGAGTTTGACACTGTAGTGAGCAATGATCTCACTATTGTGCTCCAGCCTGGTAAACAGAGTGAGACCCTATGTCTAAAACAAAGCAAAGCAAAAGAAAAGAAAAGAAAAAGACATGTAAAAAGCAAAGAAATACTTCATAATTCTAAGATTTAAGAGATAAGACAACCTGGCCAAATTCACACTGAGAAAGTTTCAGGCTGTTTGCAATGATTCTTTGTTGTTTCATTTGTTTGTTTGTTTATTTATTTATTTATTTATTGAGACAGAGTCTCGCTCTGTTACCAACGCTTTTTTTTCCCCCTGAGATGGAGTCTCGCTCTGTCGCCCAGGCTGGAGTGCAGAGTGGCACAATCTCGGCTCTCTGCAAGCTCCGCCTCCCAGGTTCACGTCATTCTCCTGCCTCAGTTTCCCGAGTAGCTGGGTTTACAGGCTCCCATCACCACGCCCGGCCAATTTTTTGTATTTTTAGTAGAGATGGGATTTCACAGTGTTAGCCAATGGTCTCGATCCCCTGGCCTCCCAAAGTGCTGGGATTATAGGCATGAGCCATCGTGCCCAGCCCAATTCTTTATATAGAAGAAATGTCACTGGAAGAAGCCATCAGGGTCCTAACTTCTGGTAAACATCAAGATACTTCAAAACTATGAGTGTGTTAGAATCACTTCACTTGTATCAAAGATACAGCTACGTACTCTACCGTACCAATTTTGTACTAGTCTGCTATCTCTTCTCTATCTTGCATTGAAGAATTTTTTCCTGATTTAGAGAATGAAGAGGCCTTATGATAGTGATAATGAAAGAAAGACTATGGCATTCATAACAATCTGTACTTTCATAACAGAGGATGGAAAAATAATTCATGTACTTTATAAAGTCAAGAAAATAAAAGGATAGGAAAATCACCACTACTCTGGCTTCAAATAGTTCCTCCTGGAGACGCTCGTATAGTGACATAGGTCTAACACAAGAAATCTAAGAAGATGTACTAATGAACTCTGCAAAAGCTACAAATCACCATGGGATTCATATAGAGGCTAAATATTAAATCTGTCCTTTTAAGATAAAATATATGTTGAAAGCTATTTTCAGTAGTTGTTTTTTGAGAGAAGTACATCTAAGAGATTATGGTATTCAAATGTATGTCAATGCTCTTTGAAAATAAGTGTAAAAGATTATAAATGGATGTTTGACTCACATAAGCATAGACGAGAAGAAGCAAATGGAAACTCCCAAATCAAATAATGTTCAGTTATTTGTAGATCACCAGAGCCTCATACTTTTTCACTGTATTAGTCTATACAGGGTGACTTGTTAGGTAAAAGTGGACATTCTAGATTACAGAAAGTCTCTGGTATTCTGATAATAAGGAAATAAAGTGAGCCTTCAAAAATTTACATTAAATTTACTGGACACATTTTAAGAAAGTGAAAGTCTATTTTCTAACAGCTAATGAAGGCAGTGTGTACCTTCAGTAGACAGGGAATGTGAACATACCTTTACATATTCTTTGAGAAAAGCATATTCTATCCTATTAACTGAAGAAAGAAAGAAATAAAAAAATTGCCCTACCATGTCCCTATTAAAAAGAAATCAGGCTTGGTACGCTTACGACACTTCAAAGAACATATTATGTGGGAAAACAAAATAAACATTTAACCTGGCAAATGAAAATGGACTTGGGGTTTTGACATACTTGGCAGACAGGTAGAATTAAATTCAAGTAAAGAATGCAGAGAAACTAATATAGTATTTAAATATTTGCTTAAGTAATATAGTATTTAAAATAACATTCAAAGAAACGTTTTTATTGAAATGTTTTACAGGTTTAGTGAGGATTTTTTTAAGTGAAAGAGCTTGACTGGAAGCACACTTAACTTTCTCTCTGTCATTCTGTGAACTTTAGTGAGATTTTCTACTTACTTTTTCATTAGGCATTTTCCTTTAAGTCTAAGGTAACTAAACAGTATGCTCTGTAGCTTTTTAAAGAAAATTTAGATTACAAAAATCATTTCTGAAATAAAATACTGACAGTCTCAAGATCAACCTAGTTTATATATGGCATATTATGAATATAAATGTTGAGTGGATGAATGAACAGATGGTCTAATCTAGTAAGGAGCGAAGGCACTATCTGCCTCCTTTTTCCTTCATCTCTGCAAAGTTGCCTAGAAGCTGCTATGTGAGAGAGGTATAATAGGATCCTGCCTTCTAGCCATGGTGCCAAGTCCAGGCCTGACCACTGGACACAAGCTGAATCAAACAGAGGCCATATCCTGAGACTTAAGATTGGTAATCCAGTGATTACAGTGGCTCACTTAATATATTCCCTACTCTTTAAATTTCTTTAAGGTTCAAAACTACTTTATCTCTACTCTTTGCCAACCAAAATTCTTTAAAGTCCCTCTTAGCTAATGATCAAGAGGTAAGCAATCTGATTCACACTAATATGTAAATAACTAAGTGTCCTTGGCCCTTCATGTGTTTTTAAAATTTTTGAAAGAAGATACAGTAATCTCTTATCAACTATGGTTTTATAAATTGTGGACTTAAGATAATGAGGTTTCATGTTTGTAAACCAAGTATGATAAGTCCATTATCTTTTAATATGTGATTCTGTTCAGAAATTGACATGGCAAAGCAAAAATAAAATATCTTTATCAACCTTAAAATTAGGGAGCCTAGCAACTATACATAACAAAATTCAAGAAGTTTCTTCCAGATAAAGGTCAAAATGGAAGAAATATAAAACTTTCCCAGTACTTTCCTTTTCCAGATAGTGCATGCACCGAGGAGATTGCTTTCCTAGTACTTTTCACTTTGTAACTGTGACCCTAGACAAGTTACCTAATCTCTGTGCTTCAGTGTCCCCAACTATAAAGTGAATAGGGTAACAGAAACCATCTCATGGGTAGACTGTGAAGAAAGGAATACATCAGATAACACATATGTTAGGGTTTAGAACAGTATCTGGCATGCAGTAAGTGAATGACTGTGGTACTACTACTATTGAGGACACTACAATTTATTGCACTTGGTATAGCGAAATGTCTTTGCTATGGTCAACTAAAATTATACCATCAGTAGTCGAAATCTTTACAATACTTTGAGTTGAGATGTAGAATGAATGTCAAAATCCTTTATCCTATCCAAAGGTTCACTGGTTCTCTCTAAGCAAAGTAATTAAAGGTGTCCTGGAACCTAAAGACAAATGACTGTTTTTCCTGCTAAAAAGACAAGTGTTACAAATTTGCTTAACTTTTTTGTGATGATCATTGGATACTACTAACAGATATTTTTGAAAAAATAAATGCAATGTATATATCCTTTCAAGTTAACAGTAGTAAGAAAATAAGTGCTTTCCAAATGATGACACAACTATGATCTACAGATGTTTGAAGATATTCTCATTATTATTATTTTGTTTATATAAAATACATTTATTGAGCATCTACTATTACTACACTCTGTTCAGGGTACTGGACATACCGCAGTGAAAATAAGAGATGAAGCTCTTGTCTCCTGGACCTTTCTCCTAAAGTAGAGGAAGACAGATAAAAACCAACATATAAAAGATCACGGATGGTAAGTACCATGAATAATAATATAGTAGAGTAAGGATTTAGAAAAGGATTGATACATGGGAAGTACACTGTTCCTTTTGTCTTAGTCTGCTGGGGCTGCCGTAACAAAATACCATAGAATAGGTGGCTTAAACAACAGAAATATATTTCTCCCAGTTCTGGAGGCTGGAGGTTCAACAACAGGGTGCCAGCACACTCTGGGTCTGGTGAGGGCTCTCCTCCTGGCTTACAGATAGCTGCCTTCTCCCTATGTCCTCACATGGCAGAGATCTCTAGAGGTTCTTCCCGTTCTTACAAAACCCTAATCGCACCATGAAACTCTACTCTCATGACTTCATCTAAATTTAATTAACTCCCAAAGGTCCCATCTCCAAATACTATCACACTGGGCACCGGGAGTTACGGCTTCAACATATAAATTGGGTGGGGGGTGGATGGGAAGAGGGCAATTCAGTCCATAGCCCCTTTTCATGGGATGGTCAGAGAAAATCTCTCTGAAAATATGATATGTGAGTAGAGATCCGAGGAAAATGAGAGAGCTAGAAAACAGTACATGCAAAATTCTGGCAGTGGCAGTGTGCTGGTTCAGTTTATCCACAGAAAGAGCTGATATCCACAGAAAGATGGAGATGGAGAATTGACCAATGTATTTGGCAACAATGGAGGTTATTAGTAACCGCAACAAGGGTAATTTCTTATAGAGTGGTGAGGATGAAAGCATGATTCAAGTGGGTTCTAAAGAGAATGGGAGGACAGCAAATGCAACCTCTTTTGAGAAGTTTTATGCTAAATGAGAGCAGAAAAACATAGCTGTAAGCTTCGTTCATTTGTTTAAGATAGGGGAAATTATAACATTGCTCTGTGCTGATAAAAATTAACCAATAATGTATATTGGTGCTGTGGTAGGACCTTGTGAAAGTACTCTTCTGATTACTTTTTTCTCAGTGCAACAAGATGAAGTGAATCTGGAGAACAAGTGAACTAGGAATGAAGCTGGGAAAGGGAAGAAGTGCAAAGCGTCTGAAGGGAGGAAAAGGTTTAAACAATCATTAAGTACCATGGGAGAATGGGTACACTAGGGAATGTTTTAGGATTGCTTGGCAGTGTCAAGGGTATTTGAGATTCTTATTGAAGAAAGTAAGATTAGTCCGCTTGATTATGTTTTTCTCCCGTTGTGTTCTGTTACTGGGGAATAGACATAATATAGTTTTGAAATGGGCAAATAATTAGATCTAATCAGGATTGGGGTTTTACTAGGGCAGGCATTGGTGCAGTGTGAGTTTTCAAATTTTTAATGAAGAGGGTCTGTGGTCAAAACAAATTTCAGAGACTAAGGATGGAAAACGCACTAAGTGCTATTAATACTGATGATCTAAAAGATACTTGAAAATCTTCCTAACCTGTCCATGGAACAGTTGTAAAAAGCCACTACATATTAATGTTACCAAGAAAATTCTAATAAATTCCTTATGCTAATATATCTAACATTCTAACTACTATGCAACAAAACAACTAAAATACCTAATAAAGGAAGAAACATATAAAACACCCAGACATTTGGAAAATATATATCTATATATTTTAAATACTATAAGTAAATTAGGCCAAAGGGCAATTCAAAAGGGAAATTACAGACTATGTATGAAAGGCTTAAATAATAATTTTAAAAAAACTTTAAAAAAATTTATGGGCTACATCAAAAGCAATATTAAGATGAAAGTTTACAACACTAATATTTTTATTGTTAAAAAAATTTTTTCCTATTTAAAAAACAATGACTATATTTGATTTTAAAACATATTTGTAAAATGACTTCCCTGGGATAATGCAATTCTGGATCAAATAACATATAATGTTTTTTAACGTGTATTTGATAGATATTGCCACATGTATTTCCAGAAAGCTGTATCAACATATGCTTCCACTAATATGAGATTGTCTATTTCTCCACACCCAAGCAAACACTGGATAATTATTGGTACAAATTAAACAAATTACATTTTCTAGCTTAAATAAATTGTGGCTTCTTTTCTTCCTAGTTTTGATTTGTTTTCTGGGGTGGGGGTGGGGAGATTCGATATTATTAAAATGTATTACGAATGAATTGTAAATTTTCTTATAGATGTCTCATGCCTCGGAGATCCCACAATTCTTTGAATAACACACATTTGGCCTGTAGTCATATGTGAAAGTACCCAAGTCCCACACAAGTGGATGGAATGATTTATAATAACATTCATTAAAAGAGTATTTAAAAATATCTGATGAGTTTGAGATGACTGATATCCCAAGGAAATAAAATCCAGGCCACCAAAATAACCCATCACTCTTTGGTTACACTGCATGTATAAGTGAGATAATGTAGTATTTTTCTTTCTGTGTCTGGCTTACTGCACTTAGCATAATATACTCTAGGTTCATTCATGTAGTCACAAATGGCAGAATCTCCACTTTTTTTAAGGCTGAGTAATATTTTATTATATACGTGTGTATATCTGTTTCACAATTTCTTTATCCATTCACCTGACAGTTAGGTCGGGCAGGTTGTTTCCACATCTTGGCTATTGTGAATTATGCTGCAATGAACATGGGAGTGCACGCATCTCTTTGAGGTATCAAGATCATTTCTTTTGGCTACATACCCAGAAGAAGCATTGCTGGATCATCTGATTTTAACTTTTTGAGGAACTTCCATGGTGTTTTCCGTAATGACTGTACCAAATTTACTTTCCCACAAATAGTGTACAAAGGTTCCTATTCCTCCACGCCTTCTCTAACACTTATCTCTTGTTTTCTTAATAAAGGCCATCCTAACAGGTGTAAGGTGATATATCTCACTGCAGCTTTGATTTGCATTTCCTTGATGATCAGTTCTGCTGAGCATCTTTTCATATACTTGTTAGCCATTTTTATGCTTTCTTTGGAAAAATGTACCTTCAGGTCTTTTGTTCCTTTTTAAATGGGTTGTTATTTTGCTATTGAGTTGTGCGAGTTCCTTATATATTTTGGATATTAACTCCTTATCAGATGTATGATTTGCAAATATTTTCTCCCAACCCACAGGTTTCCTTTTCATATTGTTGATCTTTTCCTTTGCCATGCAGAAGCTTTTAAGAGAGATACAGTCCCAATTGTTTATCTTTGTTTTTGCTTCCTGAGCTTTTGGTGTGATATCCAAAAAATCTTACCAAGGCCAATGTCAAGGAGCTTTGCCCTATGTTTTCTCCTAGGACTTTTAAACTTTTATGTTTATCTTCAATCCATTTGAGTTAATTTTGGTATGAGATAAGGATTCGATTTCATTTTTTTATTGCATGTGGACATCTACTTTTACCAACACCATTTATTGAAGAGACTATCCTTTCCCCATTGTGCATTCTTGACACCTTTGTCGAAGATTAGTTGACCACATGTGTGTAGGTTTATTTCTGGGTTTTCTGTTCCTTTGGTCTCTGTGTCTGTTTTTATGGCAAATCTCATGTTAAAATGTGATTCCCAGTGTTGGAGGTGGGGCCTGGTAGGAGGTGACTGAATCATGGGGGCAGTAGGGTACTGTTTTGATTACTATAGCTTGGTAACATAATTGGAAATCAGGAAGTGTGATGCCTTCAACTTTGTTCTTTCTCAAGGTTGCTGATATGGTTTGGATATTCTTCCCCTCTAAATCTCATGTCAAAATGTGATTCCCAGTGTTGGAAATGGGGCCTGGTTGGGGGTGACTGAATCATGGGGCAGGTCCATAACGAATAGGTAATAGAATTTTACACAGAACTACTCTCTAGGAAAAAAAGGCTTCACTTCTTCATCCAATCATCTCTCTTTTTTTTCTTCCCCCACCTCATTTATTTCTCACTTCAATAACTTCTACAGTTACAGTAAAGGTATACAGTAGCATTCTTTGCAGATATTTGTGTACGTATTAAATTTTGGCAAAGTCCTATTTTAAATTACTTAAAAGAACAATGATTTAAAATAAATTTATTATTTTAATAAACAATAAGTTATTTATTAAAAATAAATAGTAATCATTAAACTTTTATGTAATAAAAGTATTCTTGCAAAATAAAAAGAATTACCCAGTGATTTTGGATTTTTCTAAAGTTTGTTTTCCTAAAGGTGGTCATTTTTGTAATTTAACCTCTATATTTGAGAGCACCTCAATGAATCCATTAGTCATGACATGACTGTCTTCTACTATTTGAGGTGAGAGTAACTACAAGAAATAAAAGTCCTTTCTTCAAGGTAGGACATTTAAAAGTAAGATATAATAAATATTTTAAAAGAATGAGATGAAATGCCCAAATTGTTAATACTTACTATTTATCTGAGAATTAAACAACCACAAGTTTATTTCATGGCTACTAATTGTGAAAGCAAAAATTTTCAGAATTTCTATAGCAATGCAAAACACTGCCCTTTGTAACTGACTATAAGTGCCATTGTAGTGACAGTAAAAATCATATTAATCCCATGCTAAAGAATGAAGACTCCTCTCTAGAAAATGGAGAATCATGAAAAGGAGAAGGCTGGTAGGATCTGATCTGTCTTTTTGACCAATGCTGGGAAAAGTTCCAAAGAGATATGCTAATACAATAGATTATACGAATTATTAAATATTTATGGCTTAATCCAAAATTCTTTTTATTTATTTTTTTTGAGATGGAGTCTCACTCTGTTGCCTACGCTGGAGTATAGTGACATGATCTTGGCTCACTGCAACCTCTGCCTTGCGGGTTCAAGCGTGAATCCAAAATTATTAATTCTAAATGAGGAACACAATGATATAGAAAAAAATCTAATTACATTAAACAGCTTGATTTGCACATTTCCTGTAAAGTAGTGGCAACAATAAGAATTAAACTAAAGGCAGCTCCTCAGCATGGATGCACATAAAGATATGGGGATAATTATCTATACCAAACAAGTAATGATCTGCTAATTCCACTAAATAAACTGAAACATTAAAAAGACAAAAATCTTGCCAGAGAATACACGTATTTTCATATTTAGAAACACAAACTTGGTGAGATTAAACCAATAAAGATAAATAAAGGCCAAACTATGTAACAACAATCTGCCCACCTACTGTGGGGAATGTGGGTAAGGAGAAAGAATAGGGAAATATAATCCACAAAATATTCAAGGCAAAAATATTTTGGTTATTACAACAACCACAATTTGAGAACTATAAACATTAAATGTAAATTAGTGGCAAATCTTGTGGTGTTCTTAAATTCAATGATATTTTAAAGTTCATCTTTGCCAAGGTGTTTTATAAACAAGCTAGAAGACTGATCTCTAAGAAAACCCTTGAAATGTATTTTTTAAAAGAGAAGGATTTCATTTTAAAAAGAACAAATTGAAATTACTTGAGACAGAAAATATTGATTGATTCTACAAAACACTTAATTGAACAGTATAATCACCATGTGGCAGTCAAATATCCATTTAGGCAAGACTAAAAACAGCAGCCCAGTAAGGCCTGCACCACACATCACCAACAGTGGACACGAGTGTTTACAGTGTGCAGTGCTGATGTGTATCTCTATCCATAGAAATGACTCTGTTTTACTTCCCTTGACGTAGGAAAGGTGGAAATAAATAGCAATCATTATTCCAATGCTTTCCTACCAAATCCAGACAGAAAATATCCTGTCCCCATAACAAAAGATACTTGTGAATATCAGATCATATATTCTGATCTGGATTAGGAAAAATAGGATTATTATGAGTACGGTTTCAATGCTGCCACCATGTATTTTGCTCTCCTGCAGACTAAAGAAAGGAATAGGGGGAAGAAAACTTTTAAACTGCATCCAAAAACTAACAGTAAAGAATCTAAGTAGGTCCGAGGGTGGAGGACAAATGGGAATGGTACTAATATTGTTTTAAAAAAGATGGCAGTCATTTAATTAATCCTGCTATTAAATTTCTCTACAGCAAAGCAACAACTGTAAGAGATTATATATTCAGAAATGTTAGAGAATGATTAAAAAACAGTGCCAGGCTTGGTGCTTCATACCTATGATCCCAGCATTTTGGGAGGCCAAGATGGGAGGATTGCTTGAGCCCAGGAGTTTGAGACCAGCCTGGACAACATAGTGAGACCCTGTCTCTACAAAAAATATGAAAATTTGGTAGGTGTGGTGGCACGTTCCTGTAGTCCCAACTACTTGGGAGGCTAAGGCTAGAGGATCGGTCAAGCCTGGGAGGTTGAGGCTGCAGTGAGCTGTGACGGGGCTATTGCATTTCAGCCTGGCGAACAGAAGGAGACTGTCTTTAAAACAAAACAAAACAAAAACAGAATAAAACAAATACAACCACTTTAGTTTGACACCTGTATGTGAGGTGCTCTAATCATCAAAGCAGAAGTCAGACTCCACCCTCAGCAGAAGCTCACATTTCACAAGGTTAAGAGAAGCATAAAAAGATCCCTTGAGAGCCATCTTCAAATCGGATATAGTAATCTACAGAAAAATAAGGACCTAGGTAAGAGTTAGGTTAGAGTTCCATTTTTATAGATCTGTAACTTGCTTTTTATTTCATTAACTGAAAAATGCCTTCTCCAGAAGACATTTTCCCCAATTTTAGACAAGCACTTAAGACAACAAATACACAATTCTTTATCATTATATCATAAAAGGATAGTTATAGCTATGGGTAAAATGTAATTTGATAGTATATAAAGTCACAGATGGAAATCACTTTCAGAGCTACATATTACATCGATTTTGGGTTCTTCTAAATTAAGTAATACTACCTGTTCTGCAGTTCCTATGCCAGAATAACATACACTGAATGACATTAATTCTGCTCTGTGCAGCTAGATTTACCACAGGTATCTTGTTGGTAGTTCTAGTAATACTCCCTGGAGAATAATTTCATAAGTATTTTGAAATTGTTTGAACAAAAATTAACCTTTAATAAACATAACAATGAGTTATCCTAATGAAACTCCTCCAGGAACTAACCTTGACATATTACATTGCTTCACATTTTTCAATGCACCCTAGCCCTTTTCAAGTTTATTTTGCAAACACACTGAAGCTAATTCAATGACCCTGCCTAAATGTCTTAAAGAAGTAATGTGCCCTATGTCAGAATAAACTAAATTTCAAATTATATAGCAAGTAGAAAATATATGGCTCAATAACCAATAATCCATTAAGAAGGTTCAACATTAAAAACAAATAGAGTAATAATTAGAATAGTAACCCATTTGTTGAGGCTGTATTACCTTTACTAGACACTTACTTTTGATTGGTCAGTTATTACTCTAGGACTGTGAGGGCAAAGGCCA
Organism: Trachypithecus francoisi; assembly: GCF_009764315.1. NCBI lineage: Eukaryota > Metazoa > Chordata > Mammalia > Primates > Cercopithecidae > Trachypithecus > Trachypithecus francoisi. The sequence continues at coordinate 45,197,956 of NW_022681455.1, forward strand.
TATTTCGTCTTTTTTTTAAGAGTCACAGCCTCAGGCCCTAGAACAGTGATTGACTTAACAAAATCTCAAAAAATAAATGTCCAATAAACAAAAGAGTGAAAGGATGGATGGATGATTTGCTTGACTCCAAAGAAAATGATTTGCATTCGTTTTTACCATGTTGTGTCTTAGAGAAAACTTCCTAGAGAGTTGAACAGAGTGCCAAGATTCTAAGACATCATTCTGTCAATTCACACTGCCATAATGTTAAAGATCTTTACACTTAAGGACCTTTGTGGCTATCATTTCACACTGATTACTTCTTCCTAAAGTTCCAGAGATCCAGGGTTTTGCTGGAGTCTGACTGTATACTCAACTGCAGGGATGAGGCATACAACTTAGGCTAAGCCAGGCAGGACATTTCATCCTACTAGCTACTGTCACTGGCAGGGATTGGGGAGACGTTGTGACCCAAATCTTTTTAAGCATAAATCTTGGGACAAAGGCATTATCTCTCCACCTGGACCTAAAACTTCTATAGTCATTTGTGCTCCTATAAATATTCAGTGGACATTTTGATCTTCAATCCAATGGACATTGTGAACTTCAATATTAAACCTCGCTTGAAGCCAAATCTACCTCTGGGCTTTGTTATCTGAAACAAAACCTTTCCTTAACTGCCTAATTTTGTTTGAATTGTTTTTGTCTTTTTTTTTTTTTTTATTAACTGCAATCAATAGCATCATGCAAAAATATTAACTGTTTTCAACTTTTACATCATTATTACTGCTTTGAAGATGGTCTGTATGACACTATGTAGGGTTATAGTCTCCTACTCTTCAGTTATATGACAATATTATATCTATACATCCTCCAAATTGGAATAGCAGCTTTCTGAAATATTTGAGAATCTAAACTCAAACTATAGCTGAATAAAACATTTAAAGGACTAAAAATCAACACCAATATTAATATCTATTGAGATATTTATTTATTGAGAGCATCTAATAGATGCTACTGCATTTATACAAAAATACCCATGAAACTAGAATCTTCCTGATATAATCAAGCCTCAAATCAAATGCAAAATAAACTTTATTACTCCCAGTATGACAATTCATAGACAACTTTTTTCCAAAAGATCTATTTTATTCCCTACCTCTTTACACTATCTTGCATCTAGAAACAAGGGACAATTAAAAGGAAAAACATACATAAGAAACAACTGCCTACTTAGCAAATCACAATTAAACTACCATACTTTCTTATGTCTAAAACTTAACGAACATTTTATGAGTTTCTAACTGCTAGTATTTCAATCTGGCAACAGGCACCTTCTCTGGAAGAGATAAAATCAATGGTACATCTTTTTCCACAACATACATTTACTTGTATTTACATGCATATTATATGTGTATATTGCTTCATACATTCATCTGTTCAGTCTTAACTGCAAGCATCTAAAGACCCAATTTAATTTGCCTCATAAAGCGTATCCTTCAGCACCACTTATAAAGTAAATACTTCTGATGGGAAAAATAAAATGAAAAGATAAACTGCAGAACAAAGGAAATCAAATGAGGATTAAGAGAAACATAACAGAGATGGTAAATATGTAAATTCAAAACAGCATACATTTATAAATTCAATAAACTTGTAAATCTCATCCTCCACTGTCAGCCACTATTAGCATGTTGGTATATTTCTCCTAGCAGTCTTAATTTCAATGTGTTTGCGAAATATGAATATTCCCTTATCATCAGGTAAACAGGGTTCTCACTCCATTTCCAATATTATGTAAGACATTGTGATGAAGAGTTTTGTGCATATGAATGTGCATATGAACAAAATTCCTGACATCTAAAGAGAAATTACCAAATGTAGGGCTACTAGGTTGCAGTATATTAATGCTTCTAACTTAATTGATATTTTAAAATACTTTCTTGGTTTTACTAATCTACATTTCCACAGTTAATGTGTTACCACTCCCATCTTACTCTTGACATTTTATATACAAAAATGGCATTATTTCAATTCCAGTAAGTAGATACTTTATATATTTATTTTTATTTCTTTTTCATATCCTTTGCCAATTTTTCTGCTAGAATGTTATATTTTATTGATTTTAAAAGATCTATATAAATGATACTGATAGTTGTGTCATATTTTTATGCACTTGCCTTTTAATAATTTTTTGTGTTTCTGAAACACAGACATAATTTTTATAAGATCGAATTTAAAAGTCACTTCCTTTGTGATTTTTTCACCCCCAAACTGGGCTCTGAGTGACCTTTCAGAATATTTTAATAGAGTCTATTTCCTCTCTTGAAAAATTCACAAAATTTAGCATACAAAACCCTCTGAAAATTCCTAAAAGAACCTTCTGAAAAATTTTAACTTAGCATTTCACAAACTTATTTGAAAACAGACCATTCCCTACTCCCACAGTGTATGTGTCAAAAGTTTGAGGAGTAGTATTTCTCAAAAGCTCTGAAATGAAAGCCTAGAAAGTCCTTCCATATTACCTGTGGTTATTTTTAATTTTTAAAAATGGTTTTACTTTTTATACCAAATTTTTAATATTCTGGAATGTATTCTGATAGATGTATAAGGTTGAGTTATCATTATGTTTTCTTTTCCGATAGTTCTTTAGTTGTCTTGGCATCTTTCTCCCACTGATGTCTAATGCCATCTTTATTGTGACTAATTCTTCTTTATATTTAATTGTATCATTTATTCTCGTCACAGGCATGCCTGTGGGTTTTACGCCAGTACCACACTATTTCGACTGTTGCAGTTTCATGGAATCTTATATTATTTGGTGGTATTAGGTTGATGCAAAAGTAATTGCAGTTTTGCCATTAAATTAAACTCAATCGCCTACTCTTCTTTAGTGAAAATTTCTTGGCTATCCTAAATTTTATAACTTCAGGTGAAGTCTAATATCATTGAAAAAAGTTTTTATTTTTAATCTTGCTGAGATTTCTGTTAAACAACATTAAGTCAATATATTAATGTGGAAATAACTGAAATTTATAACATTTAGTCTGTATCCAGGAACATAGTGCTTTTTCATTTATATACTCATGTCTCAGTACATTATTAAAAATGAGTTATATATTTCTTTTACATTTATTGTTAATACAAAGTTTATCTCCAAATAATTTTTTTATTGTATTATTCTGATTGACATTGCCTTTTTTCCTCAATTTTACTATTGACTATTACTGAATTTATTATCAAGTATTACAGAATTATGGAAGAAGTTCCTAATCTTGGTCAGTGTCTCTCTGACTTAATGAAGACTTCTACTGGGTTCAGCACTTTTTACACTGATTCTCAAGGATTACCAAAATTAATAAATTACGTTATCTGTACATAATGATAAATTTTGGTCTCCTGCCAATAGCAATGCCTTTTATCGCACTGCCTAGTGCTCCTTGAACTCTGGCAAATAAAAGCAGTAACAGTGGATATTCAGAATTTAATAGAACTCTTAATATTTTTAAAACTATCCTGATGTCTGTTCATTTAAGTGAGATTTTTTATCATAAAGTAGAAGGACTTTTCTATATCTAGTTTACTAAGAATTTCTAAAAAGGCTAGGAAGTGAATTTTGTCATATCTCTTTTTATTACCAATTAAAACTATCATACGGTTTTTCTGTTTTTTAATTATAGTTTAAGTTCTAGGGTACATGAGCACAACGTGCAGGTTTGTTACATATGTATACATGTGCCATGTTGGTGTGCCGCACCCATTAACTCATCCTAATGCTATCCCTCCCCCCACCCTCCACAAAATAGGACACGGTGTGTTATGATCCCCTTCCTGTGTCCAAGTGATCTCACTGTTCAATTCCCACCTATGAGTTAGAACATGTGGTATTTGGTTTTCTGTTCTTGCGATAGTTTGCTGAGAATGATGGTTTCCAGCTGCATCCATGTCCCTACAAAGGACACGAACTCATCCTTTTTTATGGCTGCACAGTATTCCATGGTGTATATGTGCCACATTTTCTTAATCTAGTCTGTCACTGATGGACATCTGGGTTGATTTCAAGTCTATGCTATTGTGAATAGTGCCACAATAAACATACGTGTGCATGTGTCTTTATAGCAGCATGACTTATAATCCTTTGGGTATATCCCCAGTAATGGGATGGCTGGGTCAACTGGTATTTCTAGTTCTAGATCCTTGAGGAATCGCCACACTGTTTTCCACAATGGCTGAACTAGTTTACAGTCCCACCAACAGTGTAAAAACATTCCTATTTCTCCACATCCTCTCCAGCACCTGTTGTTTCCTGATTTTTTTAATGATTGCCATTCTAACTGGTGTGACATGGTATCTCACTGTGGTTTTGATTTGCATTTCTTTGATGGCTAGTGATGATGAGCATTTTTTCATGTGTCTGTTGGCTGTATGAATGTCTTCTTTTGAGAAGTGTCTGTTCATATCCTTTGCCCACTTTTTGATGGGGTTGTTTTTTTCTTGTCAATTTGATTGAGTTATTTTTAAGTGCTGGATATTAGCCCTTTGTCAGATGAGTAGATTGCAAACATTTTCTCCCATTCTGTAGGTTGCCTGTTCACTCTGATGGTAGTTTGTTTTGCTTTAGTATAATTAGATCCCATTTGTCAATTTTGGCTTTTGTTGACGTTACTTTTGGTGTTTTAGACATGAAGTCCTTGCCCATGCCTATGTCCTGAATGGTATTACCTAGGTTTTCTTTTAGGGTTTTTATGGTTTTAGGTCTAACATTTAAGTCTCTAATACATCTTGGATTAATTTTCGTATAAGGAGTAAGGAAAGGATCCAGTTTTAGCTTTATACTTATGGTTAGCCAATTTTCCCAGCACCATTTATTAAATAGGGAATCCTTTCCCCATTTCTTGTTTTTCTCAGGTTTGTCAAAGATCTGATGGTTGTAGATGTGTGGTATTATTTCTGAGGACTCTGTTCTGTTCCATTGGTCTATATCTCCGTTTTGTTACCAGTACATGCTGTTTTGGTTACTGTAGCCTTGTAGTATAGTTTCAACTCAGGCAGTGTGATGCCTCCAGTTTTGTTCTTTTGGCTTAGGATTGTCTTGGCAATGCAGGGTCTTTTTTGGTTCCATATGAACTTTAAAGCAGTTTTTTCCAATTCTGTGAAGAAAGTCATTGGTAGCTTAATGGGGATGGCATTGAATCTATAAATAACCTTGGGCAGTATGGCCATTTTCACAATATTGATTCTTCCTATCCATGACCATGGTATGTTCTTCCATTTGTTTGCGTCTTCTTTTATTTCACTGAGCAGTGGTTTGTAGTTCTCCTTGAAGAGGTCCTTTACATCCCTTGTAAGTTGGATTCCTAGGTATTTTATTCCCTTTGAAGTTATTGTCAATGGGAGTTCATTCATGATTTGGCTCTCTGTTTGTCTGTTACTGGTGTATAAGAATGCTAGTGATTTTTGCACATTAATTTTGTATCCTGAGACTTTGCTGAAGTTGCTTATCAGCTTAAGGAGATTTTAGGCTGAGACAATGGGGTTTTCTAAATATACAATCATGTCATCTGCAAACAGGGACAATTTGACTTCTTCTTTTCCTAATTGAATACTCTTGGTTTCTTTCTCTTGCATGATTGCCCTGGCCAGAACTTCCAACACTATGTTGAACAGGAGTGGTGAGAGAGGGCATCCCTGTCTTGTGCCAGTTTTCAAAGGGAATGCTTCCAGTTTTTGCCCATTCAGTATGATATTGGCTGTGGGTTTGTCATATATAGTTCTTATTATTTTGAGATATGTTCCATCAATACAGAATTTATTGAGAGTTTTAGCATGACGGGCTGTTGAATTTTGTCAAAGGCCTTTTCTGCATCTATTGAGATAATCATGTGGTTTTTGTCTTTGGTTCTGTTTATATACTGGATTACATTTATTGATTTGTATATGTTG